>NC_134137.1:70520000-71145000 GCF_033958435.1 Carettochelys insculpta
GTTCCTTCAGTCAAATGGGTGATTACATTATATCGCTCAGCAGTACGACATGGGGAAGGGCTTGAAATAATTATTATTGAAATAATATCGTGTGGGATAAATTGTGAGCTGATTAATATGATAGTGGAGGGCAAATGGGACCCTAGAAACTGCCTTCTGTCCCTGCGCCAGCTGCTACTATCATCATTAGCAGACTGATAAGAGAAGCAGGTTTTGTTTGAGTGGCTAAACTTGGGTAGGTGGAAGGGGCTGGAATTTTATAGGAAATATTCAGAGCACTGTCTGAGCACCCTTCGTATGTTGGGAAGCGTAGGTGACCTATGCAATGGATCATGTATTACGTGCCTGCTCCTCAGCATAAGCTGCCTGTCCCGCTGCTCCAGGGGCAGCATGATTTACTCTGGGCCTGTGGCAAACTCACTAGTAAGCCCTCTAGTTTCAGTTTGCTCTACCCCCACCCTCTGTCTCACACAGTTTTCTATCTAGGGCTGATAACAATTTTTCAGATGAAATATTTGTTGAATGAGCAGTGGCCTTTGTTTTTCAAAAATGAAAAAAATTCAAAAAAACATTATTTTTGTGACATTATCAAAAAGATTATAGAAAAAATCATTATTTTTAAGTAAATGGAAAAGCTCAAAAGTATTCCACTAACTTTTATATAAAATATTTTCCTGAAGTATTTTGTGGAAAACTTGCAAGAGAACACAAAGCATCTCTTCTGAATCCTGAGAATGGGATCAACTTTAACATTCCAATTGTTAAGGGTAGTTTCCTTCATGTTTACATAACTGCTTGAAGGCAAGTTCAAACCTAGAAGCCTCTGGGGCTTAGTGCAGGTGCTTTTACAGCTTAAGCTAATGGTCAGCGGCCTCTCACTTTTGGCTGTAGAAGACACTTGTTCTCTCTCTGTGAAGTGGTCTGTGTACCACTACATAGGTACCTCTAGATGTGTGGGTTACACCTACAAGCCTTCTCTAGTTTTCTTATCTTTTGTTCTACTTTGGCCGTGTCTACATCAGCCAAAAACTTAGAAATGGCCATGCAAATGGCCATTTTGAAGTTTACTAATGAAGCACTGAAATACATATTCAGCACCTCTTTAACATGTGGGCGGCTGCGGCACTTCAAAATTGATTTGGCTCACCACCGTGCAGCTCGTCCAGACAGGGCTCCATTTCGAAAGGGCCCCAGCTACTCTGAAGTCCCCTTATTCCCATCTGCTCATAGGAATAAGGGGACTTCGAAGTTGCTGGGGTCCTTTCAAAAAGGAGCCCCATCTGGATGAGCCACGTGGCGGCAAGCCGTGTCAATTTTGAAGTGCCGCGGCCACCCGCATGCAAATGAGGCGTTGAATATGTATTTCAGCGTTTCATTAGTAAACTTCAAAATGGCCATTTTCATGGCCATTTTGAAGTTTTTGCCTAGCGTAGACATAGCCTTTGAGAGGCTAATTATGTGCTAAGGAGTCAAATGAGTGTTTATAATTCTTCACATGTTTATGAAACTCCAGTTCTAAGTATTGAACTTGTAACACCAGCAAAAGCAAGTTTGCCCATGCAAGTAGATTTATTGGCATCAACAGGACTACCCCATTAATATATTTACTCAGATCAAAAGGATTTACATGATTGGAGCACTTGCCAGCCAGTTTTAAGGCTTGACATCTGCATTTCCCTATCATTTCTATTTCAAGCAATATATTCCTTTATTGTAACTGATAGTAATTTTGTTTTCTTTTTCACTCCAAAGCAGTTATTTATTTTTTTTTATTTTTGTCCGTTTGATATTAATTCAAAATCAATACTTTTTACTCAAAATGGTTACAGAGAGATAGCCGTGCTTGTCTATGTACTATCAAAACAAAAAAGCAGTTGTGTAGTACTTTAAAGACTAACAAAATAATTATTAGTCAATGAGCTTTCGTGGGACAGACCCACTTCTTCAGATGATAGCCATACTGGAACAGACTCAATATTTAAGGTACAGAGAACATATTATGAAGGTAAGTAAATCAGAATGCAAAGGGGCAGAAGGGGAAGGAGAGGGGGGTCAAGAATTAGATAAAGCAAAGTATGCAAAAGATCACCTATAACGAGCTAGAAAATTCCCATCCCAGTTCAAACCATGTGTTAATGTGTCGTATTTGAATATAAAAGAGAGTTCAGCAGCCTCTCTTTCCAAACTGCTGTGAAAATTCCTCTTCAGCTGATTGTTATGCTGTCCAGAGACTCAAAAATAACCCAGACATTATAATCAAACCAGCTGACAAAGGGGGTGCTGTTGTCATCATGAATAAATCAGACTCTGAACAGGAGGCAGCCAGACAACTCTCCAACACCAAATTTTACAGACCTCTCTCCTCTGATCCCACTTTGGAATTCCAAAAGAAATTACAACTACTTAAGGAAAACCCTGCTGCTTCTCAGGATCTTATTCACTCAGACACACCATCTGAGCCCCAACCTGGATTATTCTATTTACTTTCCAAAGTCCACAAACCTGGAAACCCTGGACACTCTGTCATTTTGGGTATAGGCACCCTTACCACCAGACTATCCAGTTATGTGGACTCCCTCCTCAAACCCATGCCACCAACATTCCCAGTGATCTCTGAGATACCACTGACTTCCTGAGGAAATTACAAAACATTGGAAAAGTTCTGACAACACCATCCTTGCCATCATGGACGTAGAAGCTCTGTACACTAATAGTCCACATGAAGATGGATTACAAGCAATCAGGAATACCATCCCTGCTGTCACCACAGCCAATCAGCTGTCTGACTTCTGTAATTTTGTTCTCACCTACAATTATTTCTGATTTGGGGACAATTTATGCTTCCAGATTATTGGAACTGCTATGGGCAGCTGCATGGTCCCACAATATGCTAATATATTTATGGCTGACCAGGAACAATGATTACTCAGCTCTCATCCACAACTACCCTTCCTCTACTTACGAAACATCGGTGACATCTTTATGATTTGGACCCATGGAATAGAGACTTTAGAAGAAATCTACAGAGACTTTAACAATCTGCACCCCACCATCAACTTATACCTCAACTACTTTATGCGAGAGATACATTTCCTGGACACTATAGTACAAATCAAGGATGGCCTGATTGGTACCACACTCTACTGTAAACCCACTTATCACTATACTTACCTACATGCTTCTAGCTGCCATCCTGCACACACAACTACATCAATTGTTTACAGTCAAGCCCTTAGGTACAATCACATTTGCTCTGATCCTACTGACAGAGACCGAAAACTACAAGGTCTCTACCAAATATTGATAAACGTGAATTACCTGCCAGGAAAAATAAAAAAGCAAATTGACAGGGCCAGATGAATACCCAGAGAGCAGCTCCTCCAAGATAGGCCCAAAAAAGCCAAGAACAGAACACCACTGGTCATTACCTACAGCCCCCAACTCAAACCACTGCAATGAAAAATTAAAGATTTACAACCTATCCTTAATCAGGATGCCACATTCCAGAAGGCCCTAAGTGACAGGCCTGTTCTCTCCTACAGATAACCTACCAACCTTATGAGGATTCTCACCAACAACTACAGTCTATACCGCAGGAACACCAGTCCTGGAACTTTTCCTTGTAACAAGGCCCATTGCCAACTTTGTCCACATATCTATTCTGGAGATACCATCACAGGACCTAACCAGGTTATTCACAGAATCGCAGGCACATTCTCATGTTCCTCAACTAACATCACATATGCCATCATCTGTCAACAATGCCCAGATGCTTTGTATATTGGACAGACTTCAAAGTATTTTAGACAAAGAGTTCATGGGCACAAAACAGACATAAAAACACTCTTGACCCACAAATCAATCAGCCAACATTTTAATGGAGTGGGCCATTCTGTTAATGACTCAAAAGTCTGTGTCTTACTGAAGAGGAATTTTCACAACAGTCTTGAAAGAGAGGCTGCTGGACTCTGTTTTTATATTCATATTCGACACTTTAACAAGTGGTTTGAACCAGGATGCACATTTTCTGTGTCATTATAGGGGCTCTTTTGCATACTTAGTTTTATCTAATTCTTTACTTCCTCCCCCCCCCAGCCTCTCTACTCTGATTTGCTCACCTTGATACTTTTTTTTCTGATTTGTCAACCTTGATTACTATTTTTGGTTTGCTATGCCTTAAACATTGAGTCTGTTCTGGTATGGCTATGGTCTGAAGAAGTGGGTCTGTCCCATGAAAGCTCACCTAATAAATTATTTTGTTAGTCTTTAAAGTGTTACAGGACTGCTTTTTTGTTTTGACATTAAAAATAGGCTTGCAATAATATAGTAGTACTGTTTTCCCATCAAACTGGTTTATTTTCCTTTTGACCCTCAAAACTTTAGTGCTTTTTCCTGAGAGAAAGCCTTCAGCAAAGTCGAGACTCTTTAGAGCCCAGCTAGGTACAGAATACTAGAGTTATAAAACTGTCATAAATGTCAGAATGTATTGTAATCAGAGCACAGTAGAAGTGCCTGGAAACCAACCATTTATTCTAAGGAGTTCTTTATGGTCTGGTCAATTACATTAAATTTAAACACAATATTAATGATATTTTCTATAATGATATTTTCTGCCTTTTTTTTTAACCTCCCTCCCTTATCTTCCTCCTCTTCCTCCTTCTCCTTCTTTCTCTCTGCCTTGGTCCTCCACCTCGGCTCATTCACTCAGGCCAGATCTACACGAGGGCTGTGTCTATACTACCTCCCTCCTTCGAAGGGAGGATGACAAGTAGGGTGTTAGGTGTTTATTGATTAAGTGCTGCGGTGCGTATGAATCACTTCATTTAGCAAATTCCACCCCCCCACCCACAGCAACTTCTATGTGTTAAACTTTGAAGTGCTGGCTTGCGTCTAGTCACAGCTCACTCACTGGTACTCCAAAATTTTGAGGAGTAAAGGGACTTCGAAGTACCCCGGGCACTTTGAAGTACTGACGGGTGAGCCGTGGCTAGACGCAAGCCAGTACTTCGAAGTCTAACACTTAGAAGTTGCCACAGGGGGAATTTGCTGAATGAAGTGCTGCATACGCACTGTAGCACTTCATTAATAAACTCCAAACACCCTACTTGCCATCCTCCCTTCAAAGGAGGGAGGTAGTGTAGACAAGCCCTTGGAGATAAAATCACATTTAGATAAATAAATCCACCTATGAGAATTGCCTAGCTGAAATCAACTTATCTAAAATTGATTATTTGACACCATTCACACAGCGCAAGGTTGATGCAAAAAACTCATAATTGCCAGGAATACCAAGGTCAATGGTGGTGCCATGATAGTTCCATTTAGCATATCCCCACTCCACTGGGCACCTTAATCAAACTTGAGAAGGTCGACAGCCAGTTCATTGATCTCCCCATAAGTGTAGAAGTACCCTCAGATACATATACAGTCTAGCTCTCTTAGCAGCAATACTCTTATTCTGATTTTATTTGTGTCCCTTTAATACCATTGTGACTCAATTAACATCACTGGAAATATATCTGACAAATGTCAGGGCACCGAGGATCCAAATAAATCACAGTAAATATAGAAATATTTAACTTGGACTTCATGAAATGGAAAAAAAAAGTTACAGGCAAAAAGGAAAAAGAAACATAGAAGCAAGTGTAACCCAAATACCTATGTGTGGTTAACTGTTCCACGTGGTGGTACCTAGACTATGTCACAGAGAAAGAATACGTGTCCTCTACTGGCCAAGCTGTGACTAGTTGGCCTCCAGCTCAAGCTGTAGAGGTGCTTACATTAAGCTCCAGAGGCCCCAGGGTTGAGTTCTCCTGTGGGTAGTTACACAGGCAACGTCAGAAAATGAAAAACTGTTTCTTTAGTTTTATTTTTTTCTTCTTCTTCTCTTTTCTTCTTCAAAAGCAAAATTAAAAACACAAAGCTAAAAATTTTATGTGTACTCAGGAAAGTGTAGGAAAAAACTCTGAAATAATATTTAAATGTATCCATTAATCAGCATGTGGCCTAATACACATTGCATGGGTAGCTATAAATACATAGCCACTTTAACAGAATTACCACTTTGTTATAGCATATATTGTTCTACTTCTCTGTCATAGTTCCCACTTGAGTTCTTTCTTCCTTCTGTGCCTTAGACTCACAGTCCATATTTTTTGTTTCTTTTGACACTTTTTGTAGGCAAGTAATGGTTACCACAGTTAATATATTATTTATTTATTGAGCATTGTGCACACTAGGAAGCAAATTAGTATTCCATCCTTATCACTCATTGCTAGACATTGCACGCAGATGGAACACATTACCACATTAGACCAGTTAAGAGGTTTTAAATTAGATTTGTGACTTGAAAGTTTGAATAAGAAAACTAATAGAACACAAAATGAAGCAGAGGGAAAATTAGATTAATTATCTACAGAATTCAGAGTGAACTGTTGCTGATGTACGATGTTGTAGAATGCCATTTTTGTACTGCAAACATCCCTTACATTTTGCCTACATTAAGCTACTTGATTGTTTCTGAAAACGTATACACGTATTTACAACTAGCCTCGAGTACTTTCTGAATTCAAAACATTTTATTTTGTTTGAGTGTGCTCCTTCTTCCCTCAATGTTTGGTTGTTTTTCTCTACTGGTCTGAAGAGGCAGACCAATGAATAGCAAACAGCACAGGGATGGCACAAATTTAATCATGGAAATATACATTTGACTCAATGCAAAACAGCAGCAAAAATCAATTTAATATTGTAAAAGGTATACTATACTTTTTAATTTATTTTCTTTATTTATATTTATTTTTATTTATTTTATATATTTTAAAATGAGGCAAAACTGTGATTTCTGTGAATGCACTATTGTAGCTTATTCAGCATAAGGCACTAAAAAAGAAAAAAAAGACATTTTCTCCCATTGTTTTCATTCCTGTTGCCCTCCACTGAAAGATTCTATCTCCCAGTCACTCTGAGAAAATGGCAAAGAATATCAGTTAGCAGCCAAATTGAACATCTACTGCTCTGTTTTATCATCACAGCAACAAAAGTTAAGCTTTCTTTTTCCATTTCTAAACCTATTTCCCAGTGATTTAGGTAATCCAAGCAGGCTGAGACAATTCACCTGCAAATAGGACTCAGTTTGGATACCCTAACTTTTTATGTCACAAGTGTTCTTCACTTGTCTGTCTTCTCTAATAATGAGACCACTGATATTTAACAAAAACAACTTATGTTGATACTTCAAAAAAATCTTGAGCAAACTATTCTCTGTTCCAAGCAGATTATATCTCTTAATTCTCTTTTGTAATAGATCATCCTTTTTCTCAGGAGGAGTGGGGAAGCAGTAGCATTTTTTGGTTAGAATATTAGTCTGCATTTGTCATAAAATTTTATCTCCAGATCACTCTTTTTTCCCCTATGATTTTGGGCAGAAAAATGTTAAAAGTTTGTCTTCCTTGGAAGGTGGAGTAATACCAGAGATAATTTTGCAGTTGTTTGATTAGATTGTTAATAGTGAGATTTATCTGCTTACTGAACTAAGAACCAGTGGTTGTCTAGGTGGAAGTGATCATGATTTAATTTAAATTCCTATGCATACACAGATTATAGTCCCAACCAGTAATAATATACCTCATGTTTTTGAAAGGCCAATTTCCCAAAGCTGAAAACAGTTTAGAGACAAGTGGCTTGGAAAGGAATATCTGAATATAAACTATTCCAACTTGTTTAAGAATACTCTGTTAGCTACCCAGAAATGAATTACTCGGTCACAAAAACATGAGGGGAATAAAAAATAATTTGGATAAGTGAAGAGATGAAGATAGAAATAAAAAAAAAGCAACCAAGACACATAAAGATGGAAAATGGAGAAACTGATAGCAAGAAATACAAATTAACAGTTAGGAAATGAATGTGGTTGATAAAGGAAGATAAGGATACCAGTGAAAAATCCAAGACAAGTCAGATTAAGGACAAAAATAGGGACTTACTTAAAAATAGCAGGAACAAACAAAATCCTATAATCAGTATTATAGATCTAATGGTAAAATTGAATGGTAAAAAATTCAATCATGATCTGTAAAAGGCAGACATATTTAATAAAAGTTTTAGTTTTATATGCATAAGAATGATATATTCACATCTTACAATGATAAGAACATATTTGTATTGTACTTGTTAACGAAATGTTAGCTAGCAGTTATTAAAGTAAAACATCTATAAATCTTCAGAACAAGAAATTTCCAAGAGTATTAAAAGAGTTGGCTGATAAAGTACCTGAAACAAAATTTTTAAAACATTTTGGAACAATGAGGAAGTTTTGGAGGATTGGAAGGAAATCAGAGGTGTGCAAGCATTTAAAAATGATACATGTGGTGAAACTATATGACAATTAGCCTGATATTAATATTGAACAAAATCATGTAAGACTGATATAAGATGCAATCAGTATATAATCAACAGATGGTAGTGCAATTAATGCCAGTAAATATTTTTGTGGGAAACAGGTGGTTGAAAGGGTTCTCAATTCACAATTTTGGCTGATGAAGGCATCATAAATCCTAGTGAATACCCCTTTTGAGTCATCCACTCATATTTCTGTGTGTGAATTACAAAATCTATGCTCTGAATTTCTGAGATGTTTCAAGATCCTGGAGTCTTAATGAAATTGAGCCAGCACACCAATCTTGGCATTTCTAGTCACATTCTCGGTAAAGACCTATCAGATTTATAGTTTAACTCCCTCATGGACAAGCATATCTGTGAAGCAGTCAATACACAAAGTGTGTGTGTGTAGAATCTATCAACTTTACTTTCTTTATATTTAATGATGTAAATCACAGGAGAGCACAGATTACATAAAACAAGAAATCATTGTAAAAGCAGTACTCCTCACTAGCTTGAAAATATCATTTCAGCCTCTCATGTAAGCTCATCTGTATTCCATCAGGCAGGGAAACAGTAGGGTCCTTTACTCCCAGGGCCATCCCTACCAATACTCAAAGTATACAGCCACATATGCTTACGCAACACTGACTCTCATCCTTTAGCCAGTCTTCCCAGTGGCCTGCACCCAGCATTGCCAACCTTACAAGGCATGAAAGACCTGGACAGGTCCCTTATGGTATTTACCATTCAGCCAGATTATCTACTGGCCAGCATCTTCACTTTGCTTTCTCCCCAGAAGCAACTAGCAATGTAAATGTTTCCAATTAAAAGTTACCCCATAGCTTTTTCTATGCAAGCACAGACAGTGAAAATATTACAGTGAAACTATCAAAAAAATCCAAACAATAAAATTACTTATACTCATACTCAAAGCATAAATGAGGTCACTCCTTCTTCTTATGAGGCTTCTATAGGCCAAAATCCTTCCACACCTTCTCAGCAAGAACTGGGGATGCCTTTGGACAGAAAGTCCATTGTCCATTTTAAGGACCAGGAAAAAAAGGCTCAGACTCAGTTTTAACTGATGGTATTTAACCAAAATCTCCTTCTTTGTTGGCCTCTGGTACAATTTAGTGAAGTGGCCCCTGCACTTGCAATGGAGCCTCTCTGCAGGTGTTACAATCTGAGTAAATTTGCCTAAACACATGCAAATATGTGCATATGTCAGGGTAAAATTAGAAAGGCTCTACAACTCAACTAGGCCGCTCAGCCAAAGTCTTTATGCCTACAAGCTAGGCCGCAAGCGTCACGAAACTATGCAACAAGGAAGGCTGCAGGCAAGCAGGAAACATACTAAACCACATATGTAACCGCAAGCTAGGGAAGCCATATTCTATTAAGATTTTACCAGTTAAGCTGATGCTTTTATACTTGCTGATGTTATAATTTTATTTCTTATATATCCTATATATAATAATTATCTTGTAGGTAAGTGAAGCGAATAAGCAGAGGCCAGCCAATGCGGATAAAAGAGCCTAATCGGGTGATCATACTAATTAATAATAGTATTACCAATAATAATCATAATAATAACAGGGGTAAAGTCCACGCTCGGCACACAGCCAAGAAGACCCTCGACTTTTACCTCTCACAGTACACACACACACACATACACACACATGTGTGTGTGCATGCTCGCACTCACACAGATTTACTTCCCTCCTAGAACAGCATACTATCCTGGCCCACAATGATACATCAACTTAATACAGTCAGAACTCCTGAAGTTGTTGCAGGAAATTACCATATGTGTCACAAAGGTAAATGTGCTGACATCATACAATAAAACTTCTGTAAGGTATCTGACTTAGTGCCACATAATATTTTGATTAAAAATTAGCACAATACAAAATCAATTTACAAATATTTAATGGATTAAAAGTTGGCATACTGATAGATTGAAAACTATAAATGGTGAAACATTATCTAAAGTGTGAAATAGGTTTTTCTAGTGATGTCCTGCAGGAATAGATAAGATCAGGGAGTATATTCTGGAAAGTAGTACTTCTGAATGTGTTTTAGGGTCATGTTAGAGAATCATCTAAAAATGATATTCCACTGAGATGTTGTGACTAAGAGGACAAACACAATCCTTGGATGTATAACAAAGGAATATAACAGAGGAGGTGATATCTCTATAATATAATCTTAGTGAGTCCATCATTGGAATATTATGATGTCCAGCTCTCGTGTCCCCCAAAAAGCTAGTGACAATTTGCAATGAGCTATGAGAATGACTGAATGTCTGGAAAACATGCCTTATACTGAGACATGGAAATTTCTTGACCTATTTGGTTTAACTCAGAGAAGGTTAAGAAGTGATCTGATCACGGTCCCAGGGTGCCTAGATGGGGAAGATATTGGGGTGGTAGTTGGCTTTGCATCCATGCAAACAGCCATGAGAGTGGTTGGAAGCTAACACTAGACACATTCAGGTTAGATATACTGTTAATACTTGTTCATAACCCAATTTTGTGGGTGTGGGGAATGTGAAGCATTGAATAGAGTTCGGCTTATCAAAAGGTCAGCAAATTTTTGTCTCCCAGACCGCCTCTTTCTTCTCTCACCTCTCTCACCGCTTTTACTATTGCGGAACCTTTTGCTGATGCAAAACAAGGAGAGTTCGTAACTGTTGTCTAAAGTCACATGCTGCACAGTGAGCACCAGACTCAAAGCAGGTTGAAATTGATGGAATGATTGCCATTGACTTCAATGGCACCTGATCAGAGTCTGGGAGGAAAATGTGGGCTGGAAGATACTCTGGGGTGCCTACAAGACACTTTTCACAATTCCATCATCAGACTGGGGGGACAGGGTTAATGTGCCTGCCTCTGAATAAACTCCCAGTTTGTTTATGTTTAGAGCTCAATGGAATTTTATAGGTTTTCTTAAAAGTGAACATCTGATTCATTCACAAAACTGTTGGCTCATTAATTCCATACATTTTAACAATTAATAGTGTTTATATTGTGGTAGGGCCAAGACATCTGAACCAGGGGTCAGGGGGCCATTGCCCTGTGTTTACTGCCATGGCATGATTTCTGCCACGGCACTCAAGATTGTCTGTCTTTTGCAAAGATTTCGGTTATAACACATTCATCACTGGTTCTTCTTTATCGTGCTGACATGGCATTGCCAGCTACAGGCACATTTCCTAGAGTAGGCAAAGATTTGGAGAAATTTGTATTGCTTCATCTCAATGGGTAGCTGTCTCAGAACCTTGATGACAATCGATATGTATGTCAACACTTAGCCCCTCACCTCAAAACATTATTATCTATCTTCTTGGACTTTGTGTCTAGGCACTATGAAAACACAGATCAGTACATTAATTATTCTGTTGCATTTTTAACTTCTAAGAATCCTAGGAAAAGGATCTGTTTAATGTGTTCAGCTACTTAAACTGAAAGGCAATAAACACGAATGTTTAAAGTTGCACTTAGCCACCAGAGCTATATGCTGTGTGAATACAGGCTTTAGTACTTGTGACAAGAATGCACAGTTGTTTTGTACACAAAGGGGATGCCACTCCATAAAAATGCCCATTGGGATCTTTTCCATCTGCACCTGTTAAAATATTATATGCCAGCTAATAAGCACTATGCTACTCCCCAGATGCTACTACCAATATTTTTGAAACTTAAAGATAGGAAGGCTGGAAGTAAGAACTAAGTTTTGTGAATGGAGCAGTTGAGGGGAACTCAAAAGACATAAATGCTGTTTTTGGCTAAGCTACAAATATCTTTTGTGAGTTTAAGCATCAACTCAGGGCCTGAGCTTCCCATCTGTAAAATGAAGATAATGCCTTCCTACATCACCAAAACGTTTTGTGATGAGAAAACCCATTAATGGTGGTGCTCAGACACTACAAATGATGAGGGCTATATAGATACCTACAACTTTACAGAGAGAATCTTGATCTTCTAACACCCATTCTAACAATCACAATCCATATGTTATTGCCATTTCTGTACCAGTGTAAGCACACTTGAAATACATTTTGTCAAGAGTTTATTACATGGAATGCTATTTACCTGGTACAGACCACAAAAGCTCCCTCCTGCTTGTCACTTAGCTCACATTTACCACCTATCTTAAGACATGACAGGTTATTGCATCCATTCACTATGTCGCAACTGTCACTTTGTAAATTTATACCCAAAATTTTAACTTTAAGATTATCCATAAACAGGCTTTTTTTACTCATAATATTCAGTATTTGTTGCAATGTATTACTACAAATATGGACACTTATCCATCACAAGAACTGGAGAACATGTGTCCTATTCTAGCAGAAAGGAGGGACACCTACAATTCTATTGACAAGTGCACTTGAGTAAATGATGCAATCAATAATGCACACAATGATGAGGAAAATGTACCCTAGAGGAAGATAGGCCTCAGCAAATATGAGGGGGTTGCCAAGAAAATATTACCCCACCAAATCCATGATTAAAATAGTCTAATGTTGCAACCCACAGTGAAGCTGCAAAGCCCCTGTATTGTCATTGTGGTTGTACTTCTGAAGGTATCTGTTAACAGCCACCAAGACGAAAGTAAATGGGTAGGAACCAGAGTCTATAATTTCTAAGGTGATACAGAAGCATTGACTAGACCTTGTAGACTGATCAATGAGCAGTCTGTGTTGCTGGAACAATTTTCATTGTATATGGGCTGGCAGCTCAGTCAAACCCAAGGCTGGTGGCCAAGTGGTACCTCAGCATCAACAGGCCTTGTGGCTGTGGCCTTAGTTGCCAGGGATCACCAAAATCTGGGGCTGCACTCTCTGAACCCATACTTCCCATGCCTATGTCGCTCTTAAGTTGTGATTTGGATGAGATAAATATTTTTCTTTCCTGTGAAAGTAACTCTCATTTAAAGGCTTACAAGTACAACAAGGCAATTGTGATTAAATTACAAGCTGCACGAGTGAGACATGGCCTTTCCACAACTCTTCCTGCATCCCTGTCACTGGATCCGAAGGAACCTATCTTAGTCACTGGCCTCAGTGGTTTCTCCTCTCTTCTTGCACACAAAGAACAAATGCCGAAGTCCAGAGTTTCAGACAGGGGTGAAAATTGTAATGTCCCAGACCTTTAAAGTAAAATAACCCAAACCACACAGATGAAAGGAAGCAGAAGGAATATATACCACCCAAAGAATAATACCTAGCTGCAATGTAACACTTTTTATTAGTACACCTCAAACTACTTTACAAAGGAGACCAGTATCCCTATTTTATGGATGAGGAAACTAGGACTCAACAGAGGGAAAGTTACTTGCTTCACATCACTCAGTAATCCAGAGACAGACCTATGAATAGGCCCTGCGTCCCTGTCCAGGACTCTATACTCCAGGCCAACAAATACATAGAAGTTTCTCAACTAAGATAATAACAAAAAAGTGAGCTGTACAGTCAGAGACAGACATCTTGAATCACAGAACTAATAAACTTAGTTCTGGAAATACTGATGTCTGAAAAAAGATTACAACAATCTCACTGGAAATATGATAATCATTTTCAAAATACTTCGAGGAAAAAGAGAAATTGGAATTATTTGGAGAGGGCAGAGCAATAAAACAACAGCAGGAAACTGACAAAAATAAAAGTTGACATATTATGACACCATTCCTTAGTGCAAGATCTGCTGAATTATAGAGTACACTCAAATAGGAAGAGGTGGACACCCCATTGCTTGTCATTTAAAACTAGCCTGACCAAACCACAAGGGAATAATATGGCCCTAGGAGGGAGATGGAGAAGATGAGCTAATAGGCTTTTTTCTCTCCAGAAATGCATTAAAAATATTAAAATCCATGATGTGGAACTTTCTGTAAAATGTAGCCACTAACATTTTCTTTCTTTCTTTCTTTCTTTCTCCTATATGGGTAGAGATACACTACAGCAGTCCTTTGAAAGAAGTTCTTTTGGAAGGTCTCTTCCAAAAAAAAACTTCTCATGGAAGATTGCAGCCACACACAATAAGCAGATTAAAAAAGCGATCTGCTGTTTCAATAGAGAGTAGCCACACAGCCCCACCACTCTTTTGAACGAACATCCCAGGATATGGCATGGACAGGGTCACTGGCAAGCCCTTCTAGCATCTCCAGCCATGTTCTACCCTCCCAAATACATACACCCTGCACATGAGGCCTGACTTGCTTCACACATCATAGAGCTGGTGCAGGGACCAGAAGCAGGCCACTCACAGCTATGGATGCACAGCAGCTCCTGGTCTGGCACTGCATCCATGTCTTGGTCAGGCTGCTGGCCACTGTGATTGCAGCCACCCTCCAGCTCTTCTGGTGGCAGAGACCTCCCACATGGACCTAGGAGCCCAACACCCCCAGAGCCATGGCCACACCCCTTCCCTCAGGAAATCAGGCCTGTCTGGAGCTACACTACCAGCTCCAGCTGGTGGGACTGGCTGGTGACAGGTGAGTGGGATGACATGCAGCGGCTCCAAAACTTATGCATGAGGAAGGAGCTATTTCTGGAAATCTGCTCCTGGTTCACCCCCACTCTCCAATGCCAGGACACCTGCATGCAGCCCCCTCTTCCCCTTGAGAAGCAGGCTGCCATCATTATGTGGAAGTTGGCTGTCGTGTCTCTATTGAAAGAGTGGATTGCTTTTTCAATCTTCTTATTGTGAGTGGCTGCAATCTTCAATGAGAAGTTTTTTCAGAAGAGACCTTCCAAAAGAACTTCTTTCAAAGGATCCCTGTAGTGTAGCTATAGTCATATAGGAGGAAAGAAAGAAAGCAAGAAAGAATGTGAGTAGCTACATTTGGCAGAAAGTTCCACATCATGGATTTCAATATTTTTAATGCATTACTGGAGAGAAAAAAGCCAATTAGCTCATCTTCTCCACCTCCCTTCTAGTGCCATATTATTCCCTTGTGGTTTGGTCAGGCTAGTTTTAAATGACTTAAGCAATGGGGTGTCCACCTCTTCCTATTTGAGTGTACTCTATAATTCAACAGGTCTTGCACTAAGGAATGGTGTCATAATATGTAAAATTTTATTTTTGTCAGTTTCCTCTCGTTGCTCCATGGGATGACAATTCAGGGTTGGCAAGATGTCTTTTCAGGAAGAAGGGGCCTCCAGAAGGAGTACTTCCTTCTGGAAGACCCCCCGGGGGCCATGCTTCTACACGTTGCTTTGAACTCCAAATCATGTGACCTTATGCTAATGAGGCACAGGAAATGTGCATCCCTGCCTCTTTAGCATATTTCAGGCCATTTATTAGCATGCCACTTTATCTGAAAGTGGCATGTGTAGAAATGGCAAGAGAGCATAGAGTTACAATATCATTGGCCAGAGTGTCTCCCACCTCCAGCTGGACTCCTGGATTCCTCCTTCAAAAAAAGTCCCCTGGAACATCTACACATGTTTTTTTCAGAAAGAATCTTTCAGAAAAAAGTGATCTTCCTCATCTGGGAGTGAAATAGGGCCACCAGAAGAGATGCAGCATTCTCTTGATTTAATATAGAAAGAACATATTTTGTGTGTAGCCACTCTGTGGGTTTTTCTTTTTCTTTTTTTTTTCCCAAAAAAGACCAAACTAGAGTAGATGTAGCCTATGGAAAGAATCAATGAATCTGTTGTTCCACTGCCAGAAAGACACACTCTGAAAGAGCTATTCCTAAAGTAGGCAATGCATGCTTTTTAAACATTGTTGCAACGTAGAGATGATGGGGTCTATTCACATGGTTGAATCTGTCTATTACTGACAATAAAAGAAATGACAAAATGACTTTGAGAACATTAAGTTGCACCACACATACACAGAGGTTAATTTTAAACAGGGGCCATTTGCATTACAAAGAATATGCTTGGGCAAGAAAAAAGGAGGATTATTAAAGATACACAGCATAGACAGAAGGGCACAATGAATAATGCTACTGGAGGAACTGATGCAAAGAAGAAAATAAATTGTGGAAGTGACTTAATATTTATTGGTTCTCAAAATGCATGACTGAATTCAGAAGACAACAATACCATCTTCAAAATATTATAAACAGACAACTTTAATGGTAAAGCACCAATTACCTTATATAATCTTCTATAGTTCTCCTTTTTGTTGAGTACCTTTGCATTACAATAGATGCAAAGCTTTCTGTTTATTTTTCTTGTCATGATTTCGGTTACACTAATCAATACTTAGTGAAGACAATAATAAAGAAGGTTAAATATACTTGTTCTTCTCTCATATAGTTACCTGCTTATGAAAATATTTCAACAGAATAAATGCAAAGAACTCATAAAAACTACACAACATATTTCATGGTATTCACTTAATTGAAATATTGAATTATGAAAGTCCCAAGGAATACTTAAGCATTGTAAAAAGAGCCTGAAGTAGTACAGAAGAATGATGGACAACTTCAGGTGGGAGATATGAAATACAGATGCTAAATCGAGCTAAATAGCACAACTAGGGCATCTCCATCAGAAACATCAAGGCTGCATCTACACTAGCAAGTTCTTTAAGAAAATCTGGATCTTTTCTGGAAGAACACATGCAGCATCTACACACAAAATACATTCTTTTGATCCAAAAATGAAAGAACACGGCTCTTCTTCCAGAAGCCCTCTTCTGCTCCCAGATCAGGAAGAACATCTTCATTTGAAATCTTCTTTTTAAAAAAGTGTGTGTAGATGCTCTGTAGGACCTTTTTTCGGAAGAGCAGTCCTCATGGCACCAGATTTTTCGATCCCTGGCCCATTCTTTCAAAAGAGTGGGGTCTCTATGGATGCTCTCTATTGATAGAGAAGATTCATCTTTCAATCTGCTTTTCTGGCTGTGGGCATACTCTTTTGAAAGAGGTTTCTATGGAAGAGATCTCCTGGAAGACCTTCTTTCAAAAGATCATTGTAGTGGAGACATTGCCCGAAAGTGCCCTGCAGTTCATGAAGAGACTCTCACTGTTCTTAATGGTCTTTGGATGAAGTTACATACTGAGTTGAACCAGAACTCCCAACTCAAACCACTTTAAACCAGGCCTAGCATTTCTAGGATGCCAAAGCAAAGAGCTGCCCCACAAAATGGCCTTCAGGGGATCTCAAATAATTGTCACAAAGGGCAAAGCATGTACTAAGTTGTTGAGTAGTGGAAGTGACTGACAAAATATAGAGTGTAGCCAAATTTTCATTTTTAACACCTTAAAAACTAAGATTTTCTGTGGGTCTAACTAATCCTGGACTTCTAGAAGGTTTTTTGTGTGTGTGTGTGTGTTTCAATGACCCCAGGTACCTCTATCCCAACAATAGATTCCTACAGCCAGCCCTGCTTCAGAACATGGCGGGGGAGATGGCACAGAAAACCAAATTCTAGATTTTGTAGCCTTGGAATATGTCTCTGAGCAATTTTAAGATTTAGATAATGTTAGTAAATATCTTTTGTATAGGAGGAGTTTGTTGTAAGTCCTCTTGAGCAGAAAAACATTTTATCTTTTTGGGAATATTTTTGAAAAATGGCAAATTCATAAATAAGAGTTGACTGTTTATAAATGGAGAGAAAGAGATGTAAAATTCTTTACACTACTCATATTGCTAACTATGAATTTTCCCTCCCCTCAGCTCCCAGTAATATCCATCCATCTATAACATTTTTATTCTCTTTTTGGAATTTATTAACTTACAGATATCCAGTACTAATTCTGGTTTTCAGTCAGAGCCTCTATTTATATCAGTCTGTCCAGCTGAGTCTGCCAAAGAGGTCAAAAAACTGCAGAGAATTCACAGGTACTCAGCTTGGTTTAGAATGCAGGCTCTTCCTAGTACACTATCACCAATGATTACAATCTATCTATTCCTAGAGCTGCCACCTCAAAAAAGCAATAAGGCTAGGGCTACACTGCAGCTCTATCTTGAAATAACTTAATTTGCATGCAAAAAATTCCTTCAGTTATTTTGAGGTAACTTATTTTGAACTTGGTGCTGTCCAAATGGCACTGACATTTGAAATGTACCTATTTCAAACTTCCTGCTACCCCTGTCAAGAAGTGGGATAGTGGGAATGAAATACCACCCTTAAAATAGCCCTCCTATTTTAAGCACAGTGTTTGCAGTGGGCTTTCTATTTCAGTATACAAATACATCCCAAAATAGAACCCACAGTGTAACCGTGGCATAAAATTCTTGAATAATACTTGGCCATCATCTACATGAAACCCTACCCAAAGTAAACCAGCATTTTTCTGATATAATGTGAGGGCTGCAGTTTGTGAACCAATATTAATCCTCAAGTAAGGAGGCAAAACTCCCACTGAGATGATAGTTATAGTTGCCTGTACTAGTATGTGATTTGGTTCATTGTGCCTAACAAGGCAGTAGAAATAGAGATCAGTAGAGCAGAAGAAAGGGATGCAAATATTCATTCACATGGGTAGTGACCTGGGACACTTCTGTTTCAGGTGGAGAAATCAAAGCAAATGGAAATGGGAGGGAATGGATGATGGAGAGGAAATATGTTAATTGATACACATAGGTCAGAAATGCTTCTGGTGAGGATAGGATCTTATGACTGGAAAAGAAAAGATTGGTTAGGGTAGGACCACAGAGGGCCCTCAAAATATTTTTATTAACTCTTAAACATGAGATAGGATTGGATTTAGTTATCACAATGGGGGCTTACTTCAGCACTAGCAAGGAAAAGGCAATATATGGAAGACCTACAGAGAAAGAAACATATTTTCTCTCATTTCAGTCCTGGAATTAGATCCTTTCTTTTAGGGCCTCACAAAAGACTGATGTTAATTAGAAGTGGTAGGAAAACAATAATTCCATATAATGAAAAATGGCAATATTCCAGAATCAGTTTTCATTCTGATGTGGAACAAAAGTATGAAAAAAACCCACAACCTAAATTTATCCTGAAATTGCTAGGGACATATAATGCTCATTGAGAAGGAGAAATATCTATGTTCAACTCCCAGTGCTGCCTGACTGAGACGGGGGATTATATATGATAATCTCGAAGGATTGGCGATTCTGGGGAAGTTTCTTCTCACTTTCTCAGTAACCACATGTTGTATAAGGTCCATTTAAGGTATCTGAATCTTTTACCTGAACTTCTTGAACCACAACAAACTGGCAACACAATGTACTCTTTCATCTCTCTTTTCCTACTGTCTGCATATATTGCGTATAAAACATATGGACAGTCCATAGATTGCAACTAGTCCTAAAATGTAATGGATGAAGAAACATGAAACTTCTAGATTTTTAATGAAAACAAAAGTTGTTTCCCTTTTCCTGTCCTGCTGTGAGCAAGCCTGGCAAATGTGCTCTTTCCATTTTGTCCACCTGAATAACCTTCTGAGTATCTAAATAAGGTGACATATTCAGAAACTTTGTTTTGTAAAATTTAAAAAAAAAGCATGCCTTTTTTTTTTGGTTGCTTTCTTCAGTAACTCTTACATTTCCGTTCTTCCACAAACACTCACTTCTATCTGTCAATCAGTGTCAACAGCCAATCACATCAATGCAACTGGACATTTATTTCAGAACATTAATTTATACTCAGGAAAACATCATTGATCATGACAAGCAATACTGCATGATTACTAAGTGGGTAAGTTCAAGCATACAGAAAACCTCATCAGTGATTTCTTTATAAAGCTGTTATCCTGTTGAGAAGGTAGTGACAGAAAATGGTATCAAGTAGAATAGTCATTGAAATGTAAAAAAATAATTGCTACTGAAGTGACACCTCAATATATAATTACACAGTCCATATTTTAAGACTGCTCAGAGTACATATTCTCATGGCAGGCTACTACTTCCATGGGGAGCAATTCTTTAGAAAAGGAAATTAACATGCTAAAAGTCAAATTATGACAGAAATTGACAAAAGCAGGGCACAAAATCACCATGAAAGTGAATACTTTAGATTGTATTCTCCCATTGTGCAAAGCCACTGTTGGGGGTCTCTTAGATTGGAGAATGATTTGTTCTGCAATACCTGTATCTGTGCACAATAGAGAAAGTGAAAGTCAGTATCCATCATAACTCTGAATTACTTTGCCTTTTGTCAGTTTGTCCCATACCGATAATTGAAATACACTTTTGTAGTTATTATGATTAAAGCTAAATTGATACTGAATTATACAAACTGCCTGGATACCTAAGAAGGCTCAAAAAACCCCATCAATTATGTGTGTGGTACCTATATTTATTACCTGAAAATGAATGCCTGATTTTGAACTTAATTTTACCTTGTCAATTGACTTGTTTCAGGGGCATTATGCTTTGCATTCATTCAAGCAATGTATTCTGAAGCTGCCTGCTGCTGCCTTATCATACTCTCCTCTTTGTCTGTTGCTCTCTACAGGCACTTGGGAGAAATATGTGATACAGCACAGGTAGTTGTGTTCATTTCCCATTTTTTTTTCTTACAGCCTGTCCTCTTTTCTCAGAGCTGGACTTTTGCACAAGTGTCTTCTCTGCACAATACTGAGCAGACCTCATTTCTGAAGGGCAACACTGCAGTGTAATGGGTTTTGTGCAGGCAGTACCTCTTTTTAATTACTTAGCACTTTTTACGCTTTTTTGATCCTCTTCAGAGTGCACAATACAGCAGATGTAAAGGCAGGGAGTGGGTAGAGAGATAACAGGAAAGTGGTATATACGTACTTTTTTTGTGAATAACCTCATCTTTCTGCTTAAATCAAGTCATATCTATTTATCTGTCTGTATATATGTCATGTTGGTTTGTAGACTTGGGCCAGAATGAATGAGGCTGTAATTATGTCTACATATTCATATGACAAATCACCATGTAGAAGACTGAACCCTCAACTTTCAGCATCAAAGTCACAGATGTTTTCCACCTGAGCCAAAGAGAGAGTGATTTTAGCAAAGAGAAAATAATAGAATATACAGTCACTGGGGCCAGCCACTGTATGGAAACATGAATAACTACTAAGCCACTATACAACAAAAGACTGATGTAGATGAAATACAATGGGACTCTAGTGAAACATTTGAGCCTATGTCTCAGGAAATTATACTTGAAAACAACTGTGTTGAGTATGAATGTTATTATAGGCACTGAAAATTGGGCAAAATACTATAAACCAATGTTATCAGTAGAAATTAGATGAGGGATTTGTTTTTGTTTTTGAGGGGTGGGGTGGAGAGTTTTCAAATAAGGTATTATAAATGGCTGGTATTAGGACAAAATTAAAACTTAAGGTTTTGATTAATAGTTTCATTAGTGCTCTGGAAGTAATACAGGTATATACAGAGATATATGTCTTAGAAATAGAAGGGACTGCAGAAGGTCATTGACTCCAATCCCCCACCCTCTTGGCAGGACCAAGCACCACACCTAACAGTTTTTTTTAATTATGTATTTACCCTAGACCCCTAAATGGGCTCCTCTAGAAGCAAGCTCACAACCCAGTGTGTAATAGGCCAATGCTGAAACCATTGAGCTATCTCTACCCCCTGAACACTGAGAAAAAACACAGACAACAGTAAACTGTGGGGAACTGTAAAATACCAAACAGGGCAGAGATATAACACAAAAGGACAAAAGAGGTTTGAAACTTGTGCAGAAAAATATGTTTGTTTCATTGTTCATAAAACAAAGAAAATGCATATGGAATTAAAAACAAACAAAGCAGAGTGACTCAAATGGAGTGCAACAAGAAGTCTTGTGGCACTTTATAGACGAACAGATATGTTGGAGCATAAGCTTTTGTCGGCAAAGACCCGCTTCATCAGATGCATGATTGGGGGCTGGTTTCAGAGGAGTGTTTAAAGAATGGGGTCCCAGTAAGAGGGAGGGCCAGAGCTGACAAGGTCTATTCAGCAAGGTAGAAATGGCCCAGTATCAACAGTACTTATCAAAAGAGGAAAAAAAAACAAGTCAGATCAGACAGGGGTATGTGAGCCTTTGTCAGAGTCTAATGGGAAGCTATTAGCACCCAAAGGAGAGAAACTGCCTTTGTAAGCTGCCAGCCACTCCCAGTCTCTGTTTAATCCATGGCTAATGGAGTCAAAATTGCAAATAAATTGTAGCTCAGAGATTTCTCTCTCCATTTGATTTTTAATTTTTTTTTTTTTGTTTCAGAACTGTCACCCTTGAGTGTCCAGTGAGGTTGAAATGTTCCCCCACAGGCTTCTGTACATTACTGTTCCCAATGTCTGATTTATGTCCATTTATTCTTTTATGGAGAGACTGTCCAGGTTGGCCAATATAAATTGCAATAGGGCATTGCTGGCACATGATGGCATATATTATATTAGTAGATGTGCAGGTAAAGGAGCCCCGATAGTATAGTTGGTGTTAGGTCCTGTGATGATGTCACTAGTGTAGATATGTGAGCAGAGTTGGCAGCGAGGACAGTTGCAGAGGCTGGTTCCAGGCCTAGAGTCACTGGCTTGTGATTTGTAGTGGCTGGTGAGGATTTGTTTAAGGTTGGCAGGCTGTCTATAGGCGAGGACAGGCCTGCCTCCCAAGGTCTGTGAGAGTGAAAGATCATTAGATTTAAGGGTGACAGTTCTGAAACAAACAACAAAAAATAAAAATCAAATGGAGAGAGAAATCTCTGAGCTGCAATTTATTTGCAAATTTGACTCCATTAACCATGGATTAAAGAGAGACTGGGAGTGGCTCGCATCTTACAGAGGCAGTTTCTCTGCTCTAGGTGCTAATATCTCCCCATTAGACTCTGACAAAGGCTCACATCCCCCTGTCTGATCTGACTTGTTTTTTCCTCTTTTGATAAGTACTGTTGATACTGAGCCATTTCCATCTTGGTGAATAGACCTTGTCAGCTCTGGCCCTCCCTCTTACTGGGACCCCACTCTTTAAATACCCCTCTGAAAACACCCCCACCCCACTCATGCATCTGATGAAGTGGGTCTTTGCCCACGAAAGCTTATGCTCCAAAATATCTGTTAGTCTATAAGGTGCCACAAGACCTCTTGTTGTTCTCAAAGCTACAGACTAACACGGCTACTTCTCAAATGGAGTGATGAATGTAGAAAGCAGTAATATGGCACCCTGTGCAGAGCATTAATTTTTAAATTAAAACTGAAGAAAATATTTAGAAAAAAAATAGACTGCAGGAGAAAATATCAGTGGCAGAAGTGTGGCCTTAATAATGTAATAGATCTGAACCACGTATAACTTCTATGTTTTTTTTATTCTGTGAAATGACCCATTTTCTCAAGATGAGAATCCTCCCTAACTTTCAGAAGAAGGTATATTTTTGAGATCTTATCATGGGCCCATTGAAGTCAACAGCAAAATTCCAGCATTAGTGGCAGCAAAAATGATGGCAACATGGGGAGAGACTGTCTAGGAATGACTACAGCAGAAAGGGATCTAGGGATTATAGTGGACCACAAGCTAAATATGAGTCAACAGTGTGATGCTTTTGCAAAAAAAGCAAACATGATTCTGGGATGCATTAACAAGTGTGTTGTGAACAAGACACGAGAAGTCATTCTTCCGCTCTACTCTGTGCTGGCTAGGCCTCAGCTGGAGTATTGTGTCCAGTTCTGGGCACCGCAATTCAAAAAAGATGTGGAGAAACTAGAGAGGGTCCAGAAAAGAGCAACAAGAATGATTAAAGCTCTAGAGAATGTGACCTATGAAAAAAGGTTGAAAGAATTGTTTTTTTAGTTTGGAAAAGAGAAGATTGAGGGGAGACATGATAGTGGTTTTCAGGTATCTAAAAGGGAGTCATAAGGAGGAAGGAGAGAACTTATTCTTCTTGGCCTCTGAGCATAGAACAAGAGGCAACAGTCTTAAACTGCAGCAAGGGAGGTTTAGGTTGGACATTAGGAAAAAGTTCCTAACTGTCAGGGTGGTCAAACAGTGGAATAAATTGCCAAGGGAGGTTGTGGAATCTCCATCGCTGGAGGTATTTAAGAACAGGTTAGATAGATGTCGATCAGGGATGGTTTAGATAGTACTTGGTCCTGCCATTGGGGCAGGGGGCTGGACTCGATGGCCTCTTGAGGTCCCTTCCAGTCCTAGTGTTCTATGATTCTATGAATTAGGAGGGTTGTTTCATCAAAGTCTTTCTTGGTTGATGAACTCAGTATAACTGCAAAACCTACTAGAAGTGAAGTTCCCTCTGAGGAGGTGTGTCCAGAATTCCCAAAGCCGAAATAAGATAACTCTCATTCATGTCTGTCACTACTTATTATATATACAAGATCTATCTCCTTCTTTATTTGGCCCTTACAACTGCACCCAAGGACCATGTGTGAAAAATATAAAGAAATATATGCATGCTTGTAACATCAGCAAAGTAATTTTAGTTTACTTCTTTGCTGAAGTGTGGAAATGTAAACACTTTGTTTGATATCACAAAATCAATTCAGTGTGTTTGGTCTGAAAAACTACAAATTTCAGCTTTGCAAATACTTGTGAATTTGATTTATCATGAAATTTTGACATTTCACAGCAAAGCAACTTTTTATGTATGAAATGGCAAATTTCCAACTCAGAAAACCATCTTTCATTTGTATGGTAACCAGCAAAACATCCGAAGTGAAACCAATAGCATTTTCATAGCAATAAGGTTGGTTGTTTGCTTGCCTTTTAAACAGATCTCTCTTTGGTACCCAAAGATACCTAGGTTGGATAGTGTCAAGTAATTTTTTCCTGTTTATAAAATTCTTTGGAAGCTAAAAACTGACTTTTTATTCCTTGCAGCAAATAGCCAGAAATCACACCATTGTACATTTCTTTTGAATGATGAACCAGAAGCAGAATGTTGTTATTTATTTGCTTAACCATTAGAAATATAAATATATCAATCAGGATCTAAAGGCCCATTGAAGTCAAATGGAGTCTTTTAATCGATTTCAGTGGGCTTTTAGTTAATCTTGTAAAGAAATAAAATACCTGGACTGAGTTCATCCTTCAGTGCTTAATCTTGAAATGAGCTATTTTTTGTGAGCACCTCACATTTATAGGTAAGCCCACTGAAATAAACAGGAATCCCTGATAACACTCCACTAGACTGAGGCTTTTGGGTATGATTATAACACTATTGCTACAGTGGCACAGCCATCTGTGGGAGCAGGAGCACCTGGTGGCTGGGCCTCACTCGCAAGGCAGAATGACCTTACACTCCATCTTGGAACGCTATCATACAACAGCGGGAAGGTCTGAAGTCAGGCCAGGAGAAAGAAATCAGAAAGTTGACAAGTAGTCGGAGAGTCCCCAAAGAGAACATTCTGACAAGCAGATAGCAAGCCCCCAAAGAGAACAGCTGGGGCAAGTAGCTGGAAGCCCTCCAAAGAGAACATCTTGGTTGTACAACATCAGAGGGTCCCAGGGGAGGTTAGAAAAAGACCAAGGACAGAGGAAATCTTGTAACATGTTCTGACAAGCCAGGAGGATAGAAAGCCCAAATTAGGTAACAAACGCTTTAATTGGCCAGGTATCGAAACCCCAAGTAAGAAACAGTATAAAAGGTGATTTAGCAGGAATAAGGGTGTGGGCTCCTGGACACAAGGCGGAGGCTAGCAACTTCCAGTCCAGACAGCAGACCCCGGCCTGATCACCCGGACGTCACCACCACGAAAGGTCCCAACCAAGCCATATCTCTGACTTGAAGGGCCGCTGTAACGTAGTTGTTGGTGAGATGTGGGAGCATTGGATGTTATTGGTAAGTCACATGGAATTATATACAGCTATATGTAACCTAGTGTTTAGCCTATGCCAAATAAATACCTGTATATATATATATAACAAGTGTTAAGTAATTGTAGTTACGAATAAATGAATAAATCACTATCGGTAAATACCACTAGCTGGACTAGCTGGGGCTATATAGAGAATTATTGGGACTTAGAACAGCCACAGGGCATTGTGGTGTTCATAATCAGAGTGTTATTGTTCCTGGTACTCATAACACTGTGGAAACCTAGGTTTTAAAGTGGATACACATATTGCTGCTACACTATATCAGGCTGCTATAAAGGTGGGGTGGTCGGTCCCGGGCCACCCGACTCCCCCCGCTGTATCACACCCCACGCGCACCCATGGGACCCGGAGTAGGTCGGCACATCGTCACCATCCTTCTGTATCTATGCCACATTCATGCTGTAATACTTACACTTGCTACAGTGACATATGTCTATGATTGTCATAAATCCTCCCCCTCGAAAGCTGATTTTCAAAGGACTTAACTATATGTCTCAGGGCTGTGACTTTATCATACTTTTGAGGAACATAGTTCGGATGACCTGTTTTAGGTGTACACCAGGCCTTAGGCTTTGCCTCTGGAAAGACTACAACACTTGGCTAAAATCACACACTGTGAGAAAACCTCCTAAAGCCAATAGATGAACTTATCTCATGAAAGAGGTCTGGATTAGATAGGTTGTAATAGGAATGTGTTAAATATGCATGGAAGCCTTGGTAAGAATGGGACCTTAGGCCTGTTTCATACTTAACTTGTAGATTGATGGAGCTGTGTTGTTCTGAGAAGTTGAGATTTCACACCCATCATGCCAAAGGTATGCTGATGTGCAGGCAGCTAGGGTGATAGAAGAATACATACACTGACCTAGCTATGGTAATTTAAGACCCTCTGTCATTGCAGGAGGGATCTCTGATAAGGGCACAGGAACAAGGATAGCTGGGGTCCATGGCCCAATCACTTTTAATTTCCTGCCTTAAAGGCAAGTGACAAAGGGGATGAGGCAGGGAAGAGTGAGTGGTGGTGGGGCTCCCAGGAGAGGTGGATTTAGGGGAACAGGCAGAATAGGGCAAGCCCCAGGGGAGGACATAGGGTGGGGCAGGGCCTCATGGGGAACTTGTGCCCATGGCTCAGGTACGGGTGCTTCCCCGACTTCTTTGGAGCTTCCAACAGTCTGGTTTATGAAAATTGAATCTATATAATCCAGACCTTGCTCATCTGGCAGCATCTGTAGTCCAGCAGGATTTTAGTTAGTCAGATGACCACTTATCATGCGTGGCCAAATTTCATGCAGTTCCATAAACTTTGTTTACAGCCTCCAGTCCTTGCCTTCAGTGTTCTGTGCTGTTAATTAGCTATAATTTACCCCCTAAATGTCGTCTAAGAGCCCAGTAAACAATGGAAATGTTGTTAATGCTGGTAGAAAATATTGACCTCCCATTGTTCAGCAAATTATCTCATCCAGCAGCAATCAGGTCCTGATGGTGGTGGGTGAGAGAGGTTCAACCCGTACTACAGAACTATAGTGACATATCTATAGCATTACAGAGCCCCTAGTGTACACAGAAGGTCCTTAAGTCATGAATCAGGGATCCCATCCAGCAAAATTTATCCCCACACATAATTTTATGTATTATATGTATGCATTAGTGGGAATATTAATATGTATAAAGTTAACTGTCATCTTTTAAGGGTTGGATTCTATGTCCTCATTGTCTTTTCACAGACACTAGAATATAAATATTAACAATAATATTTGTAAAGTTACAGCTAAGCAACTTTTTGGCTCAGTACAAAAAAATCGGTGGCAGATCATACATAATTGTCGAAGCTGTACTCTAGACACTTTTTCAACTTTCAAATAAATAAATATCCCTTTCTTTATTATTTATTGAGGTGAAAGTACTGTAAACAATATTGTAGCCATCCCATTTCACGAAGTTCCAGAGCTTGATATGTCCAACTCTTCTATTCGTCACTTCCTAATGCCAAACACTAGAAAACATTCACACACACAAACAAACAATGTTTTCATCTCTCATTAAGTTTTTAAAACCTACTGACTTTGTGGAGTTACTGCATCAATTCATGAATGATATATGAAATGAAAAACCTCTTTCTAGCTGCTGTACACATTGAGAATGCAGTGCTTTGCCCTTGTTCTTGTATTATTTACTGTAATATTAGATAGAGCCAGAGACATCCATATGTCTAAGAAGTCACATCAGACTACAAGATAGGAAAGAAGCTTACCTTTTTTACCCCTAGGGAGAAAGGAGTTAGATTTTACTGGTTAGCATTTCATTTCTTTTTTTACACTTCTTTAGTTGCAGTCTATCCCCAAGTAACATTTTTTAACTAACAGCACTTTTGGAAAAGGGATTTTTTTCTCATAAACATCAGTTGGGAAAATAATACTATTAGTGAGCAACCGAAATCCTAAGAAAAATCAGCAATTCTCATTGACTTCTCTGAGAGGTTCTAGAGAGTCTTATCTCCCAGGATTTTATCCATTATCTTTAATTCATAAAACAAAGTCTTGTTTCTTCCCAAAAGAAAAATAGTTTTATCAAGTTATTTAAATATTTATTGTGTTTTTGACTCTTTTTTACTCCCAGTCCTAGTGAATGGGGTGTTACTAGGTGCATAACAATGGTTAAGCTAAAATGATTCAAAGCCAGGGAACCACATATATGGATCTCCTCTTTAAAATGGATAAGCATGTTTTTTTTTCTGATCCAGTGAGGAGACTTTAAGATTTCATGGAACTTTTTCCTGGTCTTTGTATAACAACTATCATCTTAGTCACCACTAAAACTGAGTTCAGGAACTAAAGAGCTGAAAGCCTTTTATAAGGCTCCCACCTGAGAGCTATATCAGAATCTTAAACTCTGTTGCTCAGATGGGGAGAAGTATGAGCATGGTGAGCAGCTCCATTAGTAACCCTAGAGAAGACTTGGTAAAATAGTAGAAAATATCAAAAAGTATCAATTTCAGCCCTGCCTTGTGGTGATGCTGCTATGTCAATTATAATGGAGACTCCACAAATGAGGCCGTTTCTTTAAGTATAAGATGCATATGAGATTTGTGGAATGTTGGAAAAGACAGTGAGTCAAAATATATGTGTAAGCGGAAGGGGAGGGAAGATAGGAGGATGTATGCCAGCTGAATAGGACACTAATGACCCAGTCTTGTACTATTCAAGTCAATGTTAGTTTTGACACTGACTTCAGTGAGAACAGACCTATGACCTAAGAGCTGCTGAAACTGGATTTCTAGAGGATGCAACTTGAGAGGAAACAAACAATTGGTAGGGAGAGATAGCTCAGTGGCTTGAGCATTCAACTGATAAACTCAGTGTTGTGAGCTCAATCCTTGAGGAGACCATTTAGGGATTAGGGCAAATAGATGTCAGGGATGTTGCTTGGTCCTGCCAAGAGGGCAGGGGACTAGGCTAGATGACTTCCCAAGGTCCCTTCTAGTTGTTGGAGATGTGTATCTCCAATAATATTTAACACTTGTAATTGCAGAGAAAAGACAAGCAGAGTTATCTCTAGCTTTGGGAGAAAAATAAATGATATTTTGGAAGTTGAATGAAATTGAGCTCTCTGTTGACATCATTGCAATAATAATACATGCCTTTGTAACCAGAAAGTTAAAGTGTAGTAATTTCTTCTTTTCAGGACTCTCAGTAGGACTGCCGGCTCTCTTGTAGCTTGTTCTGAATATGGTGTCCTGATTGCTCACTGGTTTGAGCCATCAAGATCAAATTATATGACTCTTTGGTTCTTTATAATGGTCAACTTCAAGATGTTGCACTGACTTAGTAGACACTGGTTTTTGTTTTGTGTTGGCTCTGGCTACATTCAGTACCTGCTCCTTCAAGCTAAAACCAGAGAATGTCTGAATTAGCAGCTCTATTGTTTATGGGGCTCACCATCTTATATCAGGTGGTCCAATTGTATGCTTTACCAAAGGTGAAATAGCCCCTGACATCTCTTCTATTTTCTCACTTTTATTTTCAAAAATCACTCTAACAATTAGGATTATAAATATTAAGTATTATTTGTATTATCATTATTATTTTTGAAAGATCTCCCTAGATATATATTAGGCATAGTTGAGAGGGTTTAATGGAAACCCAGAGGGCTTTCTTCTTCTCTCAGTGAAAAAAATAATTAAATGTTCAAAAACCACTCTGCAACTAAGTCTGAATATAACTTTAATTAATGCACTTGTGGCAATAGAGCTGGCTTTGTAAATATTTCACAAGTTAATCCGCTCTCACTACCTTTGATACTTTTGAAAAATAAAAGCATATCAAAGTGACATGTGGGGAATCAATTCTCACTTCATTTCCTTCTCCCTGACTCTCATCTGACTTTAGAGAAAGCTGGAATTAAAGGGAGAACAGAAGGGAAAGTTTTTCATTTGAAACAAAACAAGTAAACTTTTATTTTTTAATAGATTTTCAGAAATATAGTAAAAAATATCTTGCTTGCCAATTTCCAACATAATCCAAATGGACACATTTGTTAGACTTTATCAAATGGCAAACAGCTAAATACGTCTTCGAGCCTATTACTTTTCCTAGAATCTACTTTCTTCATTTCTAGTAAAACCAGTTTGTCTAATTTACACCTATAATTTTGAAAAAACTGCCAATGTTGATGCACTCTGCCTTCTGATTGTCAGAATTATTGATTAATGGGATGCCGGTGTTAGACTGTGAAAAATCGCAGATAAGTGGATATATATTAAAGCAGTTGTTTCATTTCAGGGCAAATCTCTTGTATCTGCTTTGTCCACACTGGGTGTATGAGATACAAAGTAGACTGTGCAAATGAGCGAAGGCATTACTGTCTTCAAAATGACAAAAAGCCAATTTATAATGATGATTGGACTGGGTGTGGATGATTAGGAGTGTGGACAGTTGTGGCTTTGTTCATTATTCATCTTGAGTGGATCAACAGAATTTAGAGAACTTATCTGGGACATTGTTGTCCTCCTTAAGGAGTAAACGGACTTCAAATTTGCCCCAGCAGTTCAAAGTACCGGCGGGTGAGCCACGGCTAGACGTGTGCAGGTACTTCAAAGTTTAAAACTTTGAAGGTGCTGTGGCAGGGAATTTGCTTAATGAAGTGCTGTGTATGCACTGCAGCACTTCACTAGTAAACTCCCAACACCCTAATTACCGTCCTTCCTTCAAAGGAAGGTGGTAGTGTAGACAAGCCCTATAGAGTAGGGAAAGAGTGTTGTATGCAAAGCACAAGTATGAAAATCATGAGATTTTTCTGCTCTTGACTCAGGCTGTATCTACACTAGCAAGCTCTTTTGAAAGATTTTTCAAAAGAAGGGGGCGTTTTTGAAAGATCCCACAGAGTGTCTACACATATAAAGGGTTCTTTCAAAAGTTAATCAAAAGAGCATGCACTCCTTTCAAAATCACTCTTCCTTTCCCACGTCAGGAAGAACACCTTCTTTCAAAATCTTCTTTCAAAAGAAAACGTGCGTAGATGCTCCACAGGGCACTTCTTTCAAACAAGCAGGGGCTGTGTCGACACTCTGTTTCAGAAGAATTTCTTTTGGAAGAGATCTTCCGGAAGGGCTTCTTTCAAAGATCTCTGTAGTGTACATGTAGTTGTAGTATGCTGCTTCATACTACCTCTCTGCGAGAGCTAGGGACAGCCTTGCTAGAACTTAAATTGAGAGTCAGCAATGTGCTACAGCTGACTGACTCAGAAGCCAGCTCCTGAGACTCTGAGGCCGTTTCTACACATGCCACATTCTCTGAAAGTGGCGTGCTAATAAAAGGCCCGAAATATGCTAATGAGATGCGGATGCATATTCCCTGTGCCTCATTAGCATAAGGTCACATGGTTTGGAGTCCAGGGGATGCTGTTCTGGTCTCCAAAATGACGTGTAGAGGAGTGGCCCCCAGGGGGTCTTCCAGAAGGGCCCCTTCTTCCTGAAAATTTTTGGGAAGTAGGGGCCTCCAGAAGGAGGTTTTCCTTCCACAAGACCCCCTGGGGGCTATGCTTCAACATGTTGTTTTGGAGTCCAGAAGAGCATCTTCCAAACTCCAACTCATGTGACCTTATGCTAATGAGGCACGGGGAATTTGCATCCACACCTTATTAGCATATTTCGGGCCTTTTATTACCAGGCCACTTTTGGAGAAAGTGGCATGCGTAGAAATGGCCTGCGAGTCTCAGATTTGCCAAACAGCTAACATTCAGTGAATTCCATTTCCAGGATGCTCTGCAGGTTTTATCCTCTATCTTTGGATATGCAGAGATATTACCACATTGACTGCCTCCAAAGAGACAGAGCATACATCTGATTGTTTATTTAGTTGAAGGCCGTGTCTACACTAGCCCCAAACTTCGAAATGGCCACGCAAATGGCCATTTCGAAGTTTACCAATGAAGCACTGAAATGTATATTCAGCGCTTCATTATCATGCAGGCGGCCGTGGCACTTTGAAATTGATGCGCCTCGCCGCCGCGTGTCTCGTCCCTACTGGGCTCCTTTTCGAAAGGACCCCGCCTACTTCGAAGTCCCCTTATTCCCATCAGCTCATGGGAATAAGGGGACTTCGAAGTAGGCGGGGTCCTTTCGAAAAGGAGCCCAGTAGGGACGAGACATGCGGCGGCGAGGCGCATCAATTTCGAAGTGCCGCGGCCGCCCGCATGCTAATGAAGCTCTGAATATGCATTTCAGCGCTTTATTAGTAAACTTCAAAATGGCCATTTGAGTGGCCATTTCAAAGTTTGGGGCTAGTGTAGACATAGCCAAAGATGCATACTTTATGATACATCACTGAGATGATTTTAGAGTAAATACACTAAGTGTATTTATTAATAAAGAGAAGACATTTAGGTGATGGTAAGCAAGGACAACAGAGGCAGGAATTGATCACAAAAAATAAAACATTCATTCTAGTTTATAAAACTTAACAGATTACAATCCTGTTTCAGTTCTCAGCATCCTCAACCATCATAGCTATGGGGACCTTACAGAATCAAAAAGTACCAGCCTCATTGTATTTTAAGAGATGTATCCCTTTTTGCTTCTCCTTGTATTGCCTAAAGTCTATTGTCTTTGCCACCAGACCTTTGGAGTTCACACGCTGGTCCTTTTGGATTTGCAGAAAACTGGGTTCTTCATGCTTAAAAGCTGCATTTGGGTTGTTTGAACTAATTATATTTTAATATCAGATTTCCAAACCACTGCAGACATGATGAAAGAATGTTAGTGATCATAATGTCATCAGTTTACACAACCCTCTCTGTATAAATGTTATGATATTAGTGCATTAGTTGAAGTGAGTGTCTCAGCCATATCAACAATAATAGTTGCAGACCATCACCAATGCCCACTGAAGGGCTCCTATACAGTCTTTTGAATAGTTCTGGATGACAAATAACTCACTCTTGCTAGTCATGTTTTGGCTTTGTGCTATAGAAATAAAATCACAGAACTGGAACCTTGTGAAGTCATCAACCCCAGTTCCTTATGCCCACCTCAAAACCTAGCATGATCTACATCAAGGTTCCACAACCCCCAGCGTAGGTGCCAAGACTGGCACACAAGCAAATCTTCTTCGTCAACTGAGGTGGGAGCTCAGCCCCACCACTACTCTCCCCCTACAGCTGGGCTCTCGCTCAAAGCCTGGCCAGCTGCGACTTAACAAGAGACCAGCTAATGCTACCAACTACTATCTCAACGGTAAAGCTCTGCATCTTAAATTATTTATTATTGAAGCTGTTGTAAGTAGGACTATTAGTGATGTTAAAAAAGTATCACCAGCACTCAGAGAGTACATAGAAGTCAAATTTTAACACTCTAACTTGGAAAGGTTACTGACCTCTGATCTACGTCTTCCCTTACAAATGTTTATCTAACCTGCCCTTAGGTACTTGAAAGCCATTATCATGAAATGCATTTGAGGCTCCACCAAGGACTAAACACACAAACTTCTAGTATAGGAAACAACAACTCATGTGGGTGCTCATAGAAGTGCTACTGATGTGAAAGTATTAGGTGTCCCCAGATTGGAAATAATTGTGTGTGAAACAAAGTTGCATAGGTTAGGGGATACACAGGGACAACTTATATCTTCAGATCAGTGGCACTGCTATGGGCACACGCATGTCCCCACAGTATGCTAACATTTTTATAGTTGACTTAGAATAACATTTCCTTAGCTGTCACCCTCAATTACTCCCCCTTTACTTACTCTACATTAGTGTCATCTTCATCATTTGGACCTATGGTAAAGAGACTCTGGAAACATTCCACAGAGATTTGCACCCCACCGTCAGTCTCAGCCTTGACCATTCCACACGAGAGATCCGTTTCCTGGACATCATGGTACAAATCACTGAAGGCCAAATCAATACCACTCTCTGTTGGAAACCCACTGACTACTACCTTAACCTATGTGCCTCCAGCTTTCATCCAAGACACACTGCACAATCCATTGTTTATAGTCAAGGCCTTAGATGTAACCTCATCTGCTCATATTCTAATGAGACCAAACCTTCAAGATCTCTACCAAGCATTATTATCAACAACTTACCACCTTACTGGCTCATCATGCTATACTCTGAGAGGCTTTCTTAACTTCAGCAAAAGTTTCATTAGGAACTACAGGCCATACCACAGTAATGCTAATTCTCAAACTTTTCCTTGAAACAAACCCCACCGCCAACTTTGTCTGCACATTTATTCTGGGGTCACCATCACTGGACCTAACCACGTCAGTTACAGGATCAGGGGCTCATACTCCTGTACCTCAACAAATGTTATATATGCTACCATGTGCCAGCAATACCCCTCTGCTATGTATATTAGACAAACTGGGGACAATCACTTCACCAAAGAATGAATGGACACAAGGCAGACATTAGGAATCTGAATACACATAAACCTGTCAGTAAGCATTTCAATGGAGTGTACCATACTGTTAACGACCTGAGAATATGCATCTTAAAACAAAGAGATGTTAACACAAGATTACAAACAGAAACATTTGAACTTGAGTTTATACTTAAATTTGATACTTTGCTACTTGGACTCAGAGATAGCAATTACTTTACGCATTACAAAGACAGCTTTCCCATCTTTGATATTCGTAGTGATCTCAGGCAAGTCACTTGACAGGCACTTAAACTGTGTTTACATGTACACAAAATATCCAAATAAGTGGCCCTCTTTTGAAAGAATGGGAGGAGCATACGCACATGCAACACCATCTTTCAAAAGAAAATTGAAGGAACAGGGCTCAGATGTCAAAATCTGAACCCCAATCCTGTATTGGGAAGATGTCCACTTTTCAAAAGACTACATTTGTAGATATTCCATGTCCTGCTGTTTCAAAAGACGAGTCTTCCATACGGCCGGTCAGCTGAAGCATGGGGCCACTCCAGCTAGCAGCAGAGGGGTTCTATGATCCCTGCATTCAGCTGCCTTAAAGCATCATGCATGCAGAAACCCAGTGGCAGGAAGTTGAGAGCTTGCTAGTAGCATCTCCCACACATGCTCCAGCTCCACACTCCCAGTGCTGAAACCATTGTGAGTAACCAGCCCCTGTGTGAGCCCCATGGTGCCCCCTCTGAGATTCCACAGGGTTCCCAGGGTTCTGGGGGGGGGAGAAAAAAGGGCCTCCTCCTGGATGGAGAGGGAGCTGCAGGACCTGCTGGGCCTCTGGAAGGAGCAGGAGGTCCTCCATGAGATGGGGGTGAAGTGATGCAATGCTGCAGCTTTCGGCTGCCTGGCTCAGGGCCTCCTCACTAGGGACCACCTGGAGTGTACTGCAGAACAGGTACGCTTCAAGGTGAAGGAGCTGTGGCAGCACTATGCCCAGTCCAGGGACCAGGCCGACCACTCCAGGGCAGCCCCAGCCACCTGCCCCTATTTCTGGGAGCTCTGTGGCATCCTGGGGTCCCAGGACAGCTCCCCACCACTAGCGCTCCTGGACACATCTGATGACAAGCTGCAGTCAGAGGCAGAGGAGCAGCCCAGACCTGGGATCCAGAAGGGAGAAGGCACCATCTAGTGGTCGAGTGAGGAGGGAGACCTCGCCATCTACACCCCGTCCCGCTCATACAGCCAGGCGACCAGGAGCCAGGCATCCCCAGATGTCACCAAGGGACCCCCTGGTGCATACATGACAGGGCACCCGCTCTGTCAGGTGGGGGCAATGCACCATCCAGTCAGCAGCAAACAGGACCAGTGGCCTTGGCCGCATGCATGCCAGCCCACCATGGTATGTGGCACCCCATGGTGGCCCACCAGCAATGCCCAGCACCCGCCCCCAGAGGTCAGAGCCACAAGCCGCACACAGGGCAGTGGCCAGTCAGTGCCGGACAACACCCAGAGACCATGCACCGCAGGCTGGGAAGGCCCTCCCACATGAGAGGGCCCTTGGACACATCACCAATGGATGGGATGCCCAGCTCATGGGGGGTGGGTTAGCACCCCGTAGGGGGTTGAGTGCCTCAGGAGAGGGTTTGGTGCCCAGTGAGGGGCAGGTGCCAAAGGAGGGGTGTTGGAGCCCCGTGGGGGGGTGCCTCAGGAGGGAAGGTCTCGGGGTGGGGGGGGCAGGCCATGGCCAGAACTCCTCCCGACCATGGCCCATTATTGACATGCTGCCCATCTCTCCATACAGCTGCACCATCCATGGTCCAGGAAAGTCCATCGCTGTTGCTCATCCCCAAGACCCCCTGGCAGATGTTGGAGGTGGCCAGGCACCAGCCCACACCACACACCATCAGAGTCGCAGCCAGAGGGCCCACCACTGGGACAAGGAGGATCCAGCTAGCCAGCGCCAGGCTGAAGTGGAGCAGAAGCACCTGCAGCTCACAGAGGCCAAGCTGGAGTGGCGGAGGGCAGCATGGGAGAGACTACTACACACCCTGGAGGAGCATGTGGCCAATGTCGCCCACCCCCTGGCCCCTCCGGCAGCTCCCCCTGCTGAGCCTGCTCCCACCACTTCCACTGACCCCGCCTCCCCGGGGACTACAGTGCTCGTGCTCCCTGCACCCTCTCCTCCCCACCGGTGCCCCCGACCCCAGCCCCAGTTATGTCCTGCTCCCTCCAGATCCGCTCTCTGCAGCTGGGCATTCCCCTCACCCCAGACCCACCCACACACCCATGGGGGAAACGTGACCCGGCCCTGCTGTACCTCCATAAGTAAAGCCCCAAAGGTAGCCTTGCCCACCCTGAACTGTTGTCCCACAGAGCGGTAGGAGTCTAGGGTGGCCAGTTTACAGATGGCTTTTGCAACCCGTTTCTTCAGGGTGAAAGTGGGTCACATGCAGGTGTCCTGGTGTCAGAGTGCAGGGGAGGGCCAGTGGCAGATCTCCTCGAAGGTCTGCCTCGACATGCGGAAGTTCCGCAGCCACCTTTCCTCGCCCCACTCCCCCAGCATCAGGCTCTCCCTGCAGTCGGTGCTGCTGGGGTGGGTCCAGAGGCACCAACGCACCTGGAGGGGAGCCCGGCAGGGCCTTAGGTGAGGAGACCCCCACAGCCTCAGGGGCACCGCCCAGCCACACAAGTAGATCAGGTGCAGCTGCAGCAAAGATGCAGAGCACTTACAGCAGGGTGTTCAGGATGAGGGTGTCCTCCTGCAGAAGCTGCTTCTGTGCCTCCATCTTGAAGCACGAGTGGGCTGTGCCTGTCTGGGAACAGCTGGGCAGCACTCAGCTCGTGCAGAGTAGAGGGAGGGGCCCTTTAAGGAAGCAGCTGGCTGCAGCCCTGGGAGGGCTTGTCAGCCATGAGACCCCATCAGTGGTATTTCCTGTCTCCCTTCTTTTGAAGGAGGGCTTGGAGCCATGTGGACGCTCCCTTTCGAAAGACAGCGGCAACACTTCAAAAGGGTATCCAATCACTTCCTTTCGACTGCCACTATTTTGATGCCAAATGTCAATTTTCGCCCTTTCAAAAGGGTGCTCATGTGTAGACCCAGCTTTACAGTAAGTAATTTTCTCCTGCCTCCTCCCCACCCTTCATCCCCACCTTCTGTCCCATGCACCTGATTTGTCAGCTTTCATTTCAATTATTTTTTGTTTCTCTCTCTCTTTTTTGTATAATCCTTATATCAATTCACTTTCAGTACTATTTCCTGTACAGCATTATCTCCAGATCTGAAGACATTTTTTTTTTTTTTTTAAGTCTTCGAAGTTCTACATGACTGCTGGTTTGTTTTCCAAGATAACATTTATCAAATTGTTTTGGAGAGTGCAGAACTGCATTGTTTATTCGGCGTTTAAAATTGCTCTATATTATGTCAGGATTGTTGTGTTATTTTATTTCTTTATTCATACAAACTTTCCCTGGTATAATTTAATCCTATTTGCTTTGTTCTAGAGTTCACTAGGTTTTGGTATTGTAAACTTTTATAGTTTTACATTTGTCAATATTATATTTAATTCCTTCTGTGACAGCCCCTTTCCAAATCAAATCTAAATTATTTTTATGTTTTGCTGACTGCAGAGAATTTATTCAGTTTCTTTCATTTTTGGTCATCAGAAAAAGTAAGTAGTCTCCAGTTGTTCTTTGTTTGTGTAGATCATTTTTTTATAAATTAAAACACACACAGCGGCAGCATCCTTTTAAGCACTAACTCCTCTGAACTTCAAATAATACTCTCATTAGTCAGATAGTTATATTTTTTCACAAGAACTATAGCTGCTGTTCCCTGCTTTTCAACTTGCTCTGTAGTTATTCCCATGCTCTGCCCTGAACCCTTGCAGCTGCTTTGACATTAAATAGCAACGTGTCATGAAGAATGTAACAAAAGGTTTTCTGAAATTCTAGATATATTATGTCATGCACGCTGCCATAAGCACCTTGCCAGTCCCCCTTTGTGTAAAATCCTCTCCCCTGAAAAAAACACCAGACAAAAGTATGAAAGAAAATGATAAAAAGCACAATTAATAGACCTCTATTTTTCAGCAATTGTGTAGGTGAGGCACCCCCTCTGATAAAAAGTAACCTTTCAAACACTGCATCCCCATTTTTACATTAATTTGAAAGATTAATGTATTGTTTCTCTTTTATTTTGGTTAGCTGATTGAGCTGGTAACATGCTCAGTAATAATATTGTAACAGCCTTTTTTGCAAATGCAGTCCAGTCAAATACACATATAAACCTTTAATTGGCTGCAATCCCAGCAAATGCCCATCAGAACATGGTTGCTCCGTAATCAGAAGGCAGGAATGAGCTGTCGTTTGTTGTTATTCATTCAGGGTTTGAAAACTACAGATTCAAGGCAATATCACCCTGCTTTTCTTCTTGGGCCCCAACTAAGAAATAGCAAGGGAGAGACAAAACAGAGGAAGGACCCCATTCATGAATGTACAATGTTATTTCTCAGCATTTGGTGCATTGTTTATGCCAACAAAAATTGTGCAACTCCTATTTTCTGCACAAATTACATGTTTCTCTGCTTCATTGGACCCTTTTTTACAGAGGACATAAATGGAGCTTTTGCATTAGGTGGAATAAAGATTGTCATCACTGCCAGCCCAAGCCTTATTATTAAAGCTGAATAAAGCATAAAGCATTTGGCTTCCTCTGGGTTTTTAGAAAGTGGAAAAAAAAGAAACTTTGTTCCCCTCTTTTGCCCCTTTTTTGTGTTTGCTTTGAAGCAAAATTGGAGTTTTTCCAACCAAACCTGTTCTAATTGCTTAATAAACACTAAGGTTATGGCCACACTTGGCCAAAATTTCAAAATGGCCATGCTAATGGCCAAATTGAGGAATAATAATGAGGCACTGAGTTGAATATTCAGCATCTCATTAGCATTCACGTGCTGTCAGCTGCAGCACTTTGAAAATGCCAGTTTTGAACTTGCGCGGCTTGATGTGGCTACATGGGGGTCCTTTTCGAATGGACTCTGCACGTTTGGAAATCCCCTTATTCCTCTCAGCTGAAGGAAATAAGAGGACTCCAAAGTGTACAGGGTCCTTTCGAAAAGGACCCCCGTGTAGCTGCGACGAGCCGCACACATTCGAAAGCAACACTTTCGAAGCACCGCGGCTGGTAGCATGTGAATACTAATGAGGCACTGAATATTCAACTCAGTGCCTCATTAGTATTCTTCGATTTGGCCATTAGCATGGCCATTTCATAGTTTTGGCCAAGTGTGGCCACAGCCTAAGGTTATGATCCACTAAAAGTACCAAATCTGCTAACCTGTCTCATGCAGAAGGTTGTTACAGGTCAATGCACATCTGACTAGCCTATCCAAGGGAAAGGTTAGATTGCTTCACAAAGTAAAGCTATGCAGCTGCATAAGGGAAGAAGAGGTCATGGACTGTGAACTTCCACTGCCCTGGGTTCTCTCTGGCCTGTACCTTTTCATCTCCTACTTGATTCTACAAGCTTACATTTTCAAAGGCAACCCTGGCTTTTGTACCTGACTCGAGCTTGTCATTCTCCTATTGCTGATCATCCCAAAATTCCACTTGAAACTGATGAGAGTGATGCAGGGATGTCCTTAGGCACATACAGCCACATGGGCACTTGAAAATTTTGGTTCAGGACCCCTCACTGGCCTCTGCTGGAAACCACTCTTCTCTGGTCCCTCCCCAATGCTGGGTGGTCTAGCTTCTCCTGGACCCCAGCCCTGCCCCCTTCCTCCCTGGCTCCAGTCTCCAACTCTGCTGTGCTTACCTCCACAAGTCCAGAACAGCACTGACAGATGGTCACTGGCAGTGCAGCTGCCTTGCCCATTGCTCTGGACCCTATTTTTCTGCACCACTTGGTCTCCCCCAACACGTGCCCCCCCACAAACTTATATTGACATTGTTATTTCTGCCTGGTACTTCATGTCATAATGCTCGTGGTGAGCCAGGAGTGGCTAGGAGCTCTAAGAAGGCCATGAGCTCTGGAAAGATGCAGCCCTTACTTGACAGTGGGAAGCATTCCTTTGGCACTTATCACAGCGTCCCCTGTGTAAAAAGACTGATACGTGTGCCAGCAATGAGGCTTGGTTCTGGGCAGTCAATGGTGAAGTGGTGGCTGTGTCCCCTCAATATACTGCATCAGTGACACTGGCTGGTTCCTGCTTCAAGTGGAGCATAGAGGCACTAGTTTAATAATACTGCATAGGTCTCCATAAACCCCCAGGATGATGTTGGAGTAATGAATACTCTGCCCTTGTGAAATTTAAGCCCAAGATGGCATCTTAGGTTAGATGTTGTCAACTAAGGCACCCAAAATCATTGGTTGTTTTTAGAAATTAGGTCATGCAAACTGCATGCATTATGGACACTCTTGGGTTAGACTTATCCCTAGTGGGATACGCTACTGATGGAGATTTAAAAGTAATGGCAATAGCATTAAATATCCATTGAAATGCAGAGACGTTTTGCTCCTCAATGATTCTTCAGGACAGGACAGTGTGTGTGTGTGTGTGTGTGTGTGTGTGTGTGTGTGTGTGTGTGTGTGTGTGTGAGAGAGAGAGAGAGAGAGAGAGAGAGAGAGAGAGAGAGAGAGACAGACTCTGAATGCTTCTCCTTTGTTACTGGGGATTATAAGGAATCCCATTCTCTACTTCCTCGCATGGGAAGGTTGCTTTAAATTTCCTCCAAAACCTTTATATTTCCATTTAGTTTGGAAGGGATGTTTATCAGTTAATCTGATGTATCACTGTCCTGGTTGACAGATTAGGAAGAAAATACTTTAAGTTCACATCACCCTCCTTTTAAAAATTGTTCCCTGCTTAACTAACAAAAAAATTCCACAACAGAAGCAAAACAAGCAAGCAGGTTTGCAAGGCAGCAGCTGTAGCCAAGATGGATACCTGCATTATACCTATTACATCTATAGAAAACATTCCAGCTAACCAGAACCACCAGTACCTCCACCTCAGGAAGATTTTCTTTGCAGTATTCTCTCAAACTGAACATCTCTTCTCTTTCCTGATAGTCTGCTACACACAGAGCACATTTAAAAGCAAACAAATTATCCATTACAGTCATTTTTATGATTAGCTTCTGCTAGCTTGGATGGAGGAGCATCATGGACTATCTTCTGTAAATCACTCCATCCTTTTGGTGTCTTCTCAAGAACTATTACCTTGGAATTATTACAATTTTATTCCCTGATTTAGTAGGGAGAGGGAAAAAAAACTAATTATTTTGACAATTTTATCTGAGGCCTGCAGGTTTTATGTTTGAAAGATATAAAAATAATATCTTGATAAATAATGCTGCAGGTGTACATTTTGCAACTATCACATGGAGGGCTCTTTTAACGTACACATGGGATTCTTCCAGAGGCTGATAAATTCAAAACCAGCCTTACTTCAGGTATGTGTTTTTCTATACCTGCACATGTTCAGAACTCCTCAGCTAATTGGAAAATCATAAGCCTGATGTTGAGGATGTGTGAAAATCTAAGCTCTAGAAACTAGGTTTGATTTAGACGCATGTATGATTTTTTAAATAAATCTTGCACATCTCTCTAAACAACATTGATACCACTCTGCATCCCTACCTCAGAATGGGTCCTGTCTTCGTCTTTGCGTGGTGAGACTGTTTGGAAAGGAAGCTTGGCAACCTTGTATCCCTCTTTATACCTCACTGGAGAGTGAGTGAGTGAGTGAGAGTGTGTGTGTGTGTGTGTGTGTGTGTGTGTGTGTGTGTGTGTGTGTGTGTGTGTGTTCATGCGTGCATGTGAAAGAGGGAAAGAGATTCTGAATGCTAGTCCTTTGTTACTGGAGATGATAAGGAATAAAGAATGATAAAGGATTATATGACCCACATCTGCTTTTTTACTATGAAGGGGAGGATAAGAGAGACAGTTTTACAACTTACATAAAAGTGGAGTTTAGAGACTTAATCTGCATAACCTGGGAGCTAATTTGGTCCAATCCAAAAATGTGCAAATATGAAGAGAGAAACTAATGCAAAATCCCATATTATCATACACTAGGAAGGTACCTATATAGTAATGTTTTTCAAAAACTTCCAAATTACTTAAATGTTGACAAACATTTTAAATATTTAAGAATACAATTAATATTGTTTAATAGATTATATACATACAAATAAATATAAAATATTTGTGATGGTGTGAATCAAGCCCTGAGGCCTCCTGATGGAGCCCCAAACTTCCAGACTTGCCACAGAACAACAGAGAACTCCTTCAAGTTGACTATAGTGACAGCAGAGGAAGCAACCAATCAAGGGCTTGGATTCAGGGCACTCAGGTCCCTGCACAAGTAGCTGGGGAACAGACTGGTGGTCAGTTCCTCTGGAGACCTCAAGCTGGGCAGAGCAGGAGATTGCCTGGATGAGAGAGTGGTACCATAGTGGACAGCTTTATATGGAGAGCTATTTAAGATTGGACTATGATGGAACTCAGAGATAAAGCCCTGAGTTAAGGCTGAGGACACTAATATCTGTCAGAGACCATTCTTGTTCAGAACTGGGAACAGACTTTGGGGATGAACTCAGAAACGCTATGGAGAGGACTCTGAGATGGGTCTCTGTTAAATGTGTAACCTGTATGGGGATTGTTTGATTAACAGACAAGGTGCATGCCTTGGCTTGAGGACTGAGTTGACAAAGAGGTTTCAAACAGCCATGTGCAGGCACATGCACTTGGCCAAAGAGAAAAGGTGCTCATTACAGTATTATATCAGGCCTGCACCAGTGATGAGTAGACTGATGACTCATGAACCGTCTGTGGTAATGATCAAAGGATTGAAAGATCTTGGTCAATAGTTGAAAATGCTCCTTTTAGTTTTAAACCTGCAGTTTGGAGAATCAGGGCAGGAAAGAGGCAAAAAGGAGATGCCTCAGGGGTCATTTATATGAAGTGTTATGACACAGTCCCAAGCAACTCCTTATGGTCCCTGCATTTCATGGAGGTTAAAGAAATGTCTCAGAGGCCGTGTCTACGCTAGCCAAAAACTTCACTAGTGAAGTTTACTAATGAAGCGCTGAAATACAGGAATAAGGGGACTTTGAAGTAGCTGGGGTCCTTTAGAAAAGGAGCCCCATCTGGGCGAGCTGCGCAGTGGCGAGCTGCGTCAATTTTGAAGTGCCACGGTCACCCGCATGCTAATGAGGTGCTGAATATGTATTTCAGTGCCTCATTAGTAAATGGCTATTTCAAAGTTTTTGGCTAGCGTAAATGTAGCCAGAGTCTCACTGCATCCCTTTTGCTCTGCCTTCTAGTTTTTCCCAAGGGCAGGGCACAGCCTGTTGAGCCATTCTCATCATCGGCACACTCATAAACAGGGGGAGACCCCATGTAGGATGAAGATTCCTAATGTATGTTATGGTTCTGTTTAGAACCCTTCTCATTATTCCTAAATTTCATAGTCTGGTATGAGGTCTAACTATCTCATAACATGTATCATGGTTCACAATGCTGTTAGTATGAGTGAGAAATTACCTTTGCCTGTGTTTGAAGGCAAGCAAGGCCATAAACCAAGATGGGGCCTCAAAGTCTGGAGGGAGAGATAGTAGCCCCAGCAGCTGAATTCCAAGGTTGATCTCAGGCCTGACAGAGAGAGAGAGAGAGAGAGAGAATCCTGCCTGCCCTCCCAATTAGATAATTCCCTTGTTTACCAGCCCAGGCTCTCAGATATGAGAACAAAATGTTACAAACAGGTCTGCTTGCACCTGTGGACCATAGCTGTCCAGAAAGAGTCATCATTACTCCCAGGAACACATAATTAGAATCTAATGCATGCTTTGTTTAAGTAAATTGTTGAGGGAAACCACCTGTATATTAGATAAAACTATGAGCTATGGGCAGAGTCTTTCATCCTCCTGCTAGAGCCTACGCAGGGACTTGGGAACTTCCATCCTGTCACTTCCCACCTCCCACTGGCATTATATCTAATCAATTTTAATCAATTGCCTGGCAGTGCCCACTGAGCCTAATAAGTGAAGTGGCACTCTGCCAGTGCTGTGTGTAATGAACCCTCCTGCTTGATTCATACAGTGTCCAGACTTTGCTCCTACACCCCACGTGGGGGTTGGGTCTCCTCCTGCTCCTTCCGAACTATCCCAAAGACTGTGGGCAGTCTGGGGGGAACCCGGACCCTTTCTACTTGATCTGGGTTCTAGCCCAGGTACCCTAGGAAGTTGCTGCTGGAGGGGCTGTCCCCCTCAGCCCAAAGTGCAACAGCTTCTTCTCTGGGCCACTTCCCCCAGTACCTTCTCCTGGTTGCTGCAGCAAACTTTTTCTCTTGCAGGCCCTCCTCCACAGACCTTTCCTCCTTCCTGGTCCATCCCATTTCTCCTTCCCCCTTCTTACCTGGGGAGAAGCCTTTTAAAGGGTTTCACCAGCCCTAATTGGCTACAGGTGCTTGATTAGCCCCAGGTGCTGGATTAGCTTGCTGATGAGGGCTGATCCCCAACAAGCCTCAGTCCCTGGCAAACATAGGCTACGTCTACACGTGCACCCAACTTCGAAATAGCTTATTTCGATGTTGCGACATCGAAATAGGCTATTTCGATGAATAACGTCTACACGTCCTCCAGGGCTGGCAACGTCGATGTTCAACTTCGACGTTGCTCAGCCCAACATCGAAATAGGCACAGCGAGGGAACGTCTACACGCCAAAGTAGCACACATCGAAATAAGGGAGCCAGGCACAGCTGCAGACAGGGTCACGGGGCGGACTCAACAGCAAGTCGCTCCCTTAAAGGGCCCCTCCCAGACACACTTTCATTAAACAGTGCAAGATACACAGAGCCAACAACTAGTTGCAGACCCTGTATATGCAGCACGGACCCCCAGCTGCAGCAGCAGCAGCCAGAAGCCCTGGGCTAAGGGCTGCTGCCCACGGTGACCACAGAGCCCCGCAAGGGCTGGAGAGAGAGTATCTCTCAACCCCCCAGCTGATGGCCGCCATGGAGGACCCCGCTATTTCGATGTTGCGGGACGCGGATCGTCTACACGTCCCTACTTCGATGTTGAACGTCGAAGTAGGGCGCTATTCCCATCCCCTCATGGGGTTAGCGACTTCGACGTCTCGCCGCCTAACGTCGATTTCAACTTCGAAATAGCGCCCAACACGTGTAGACGTGACGGGCGCTATTTCGAAGTTACTGCCGCTACTTCGAAGTAGCGTGCACGTGTAGACGCAGCCATAAAGGCACAGAACCAACTGCCAACATACTTGCCCCCCGCAAAACTACCACTGTCTGCTGTGGGCTGTGGTTTATCACAGTGTCTTCAATTTATCTCTTTCTGAGGCCCACCTCCCAGCATGTTCCAGACTGTGTTCCAGCTGTGCCACAACACCTGGTTTTCACTCAAAAAAGCCACAACCAGCCTTAGGGAGTAGCACACAAGGAAATTGCTTGGGACCCCATGTCACAGAGACCTTTCATAGCTACTTTGCTCAGGCTATGGCTTCAGCTTTGGGTGGTGAGGCTTAGAGCCCATGTCTTCAGCCCTGGGCATTTGGGCTTTGGCTTTCTGCACTGAGCCTACTGAATCTAATGTCTGTCCTGATCAGTGGATCTTCTGATATTACCTCACAGCTCTCTAGGGGGCCACAGACCCCTGGGTGAACACCACAGGATTATATCTTCTGCCTTGTGTCCAGAAATTTACTGTCTCAAACAAAGGTCACAGGCCAAATTCATGGAAATTTACTGGTCTCAAAGGGAGTCCAGTGTCATATGACCATATCACATGTCCTTACATGCATTGATGATTCACAGGACAACCACTGCTCCTATACTCACTGAGGCATTCACACGAAGGCTTATTGGATGGTGGGTTGAATTTCTTCTGTAGTCCCCTGTTAGCAGACTGTCTCTAATGTATATTCTGTCCTGTGAGTAAGCGTTACTCAGCAATACAACAAATGTATAAAATACTCATTTGCAGCCAATACTCGCAACTTCACGTACACAGGTGTTGCATGCATCTAAACAGGATAATCATATTTAGCAAATTGTAACGTCTCCACAAATGCCTTGCATGACTTATTTTGTACAAGGTTTGTTGCAAACATAAAAAACAAAGGTAATATAAATTATATAAATTGTCATATTGAATCATATGTATCACACATGTGCCTCAACAAAGCCTGTTTTACTGATATGGGATTTAAGATTTCTGTAACTTCATTCTTTGCAGACATAAATACCCAACTTTTGAAAATATAGTATTCAAATTTCTACAATACTTCCATGGGAGGGGGGATAGTATGTTAACCAATTGTTTCTGTTGCAGTAACAAATTAGTGTATGTATTGAACAGAACAAAACGTTTTTAATGGCAGTACATCTGTCTTACCAATGGAGTATGTCCCCAGAGAGACTCTAAGTGTTGCAAGCTGCAACCAGTATAGAAGAAGAGGTTACATTGTAATTTTCATTAAAATCTTTTTCATAGGATGGAGGATTGTTGTGATTTCCCCCCGCCATTGCTTTCTTTCTACACTAAAAACACAATTCAGGCCATCTCCATGCAGATTATCCTTTTTCAGGATTCATTAAATGCTGTTTACTGAGGCTTTAACTGGACTCTTTCCTTTCAAATAACCTATGCAGAATGCTGAAAGGGTCAAAACAGTTCAGTATGCTCCTGTATTTCACAGAATAGAAAAGTAGTCATGCCATTGTGATTTCTCATTCTCGTAAGAAGGATGGTAACAAGAACAGAAAATGGCTGAAAATGGTATTGTTCCTGTTTGTCAAATACAATAATTAGAATAAGAAATGCTACAAATTAACTCATTCTCATTACAGCCTCCGTATGATAATTTCATGGTCTTTGTCTGATGCTGTACTCTTGCTAAGCACATTTACATCTCATCAATAAACACATGCAGCAGATCTGCTTGTGGTGAATGCTTGATTCACTCCAAATTATGCCTTTTTTTTACCTAGGGAATCCATTGTGTGACCTAACAGCAGATCTCTTCACATTTGGATACACTGCAGGTATGGTCGTAGTTTTTTAAATGTGTTACATAATTGTTGCATTTACACCATGATGTGCAAGCAGAAGCAAGCAAAAGCTCAATATAAAATTAAACACCAAGGGCTACAAAGTATTCTGCAGATATATGGAGGGATAGGGATAACACAAGGAGCCTTTGTCTCCTGGAATAAGAGCTGGGTACAGTTAAGGTCTTCCTGTTTTCTTAAATATAATGATTGTACAAGGCTGTAGTAGGCTAAGGGTGAGTTGTCAGGAGATAGGGCAATGACAAAAAGTGAGGGAGTGTACCCTTTTCAGAGATCAGTTTTGGCATAAGTGCAATTCCTTGTAGAATGAGTTTTACCAAATTCAAAATAAGCCCTCTGCTAGTTTGAAATTATTTCAAAATAGCAGTTGCATTGTATAGTTGCTCACAAAATTATTTCAAAATAGTGGTCGGTATTCCAAAATAACTTTGCTGTGTGGATGCACCCTCTATGTCCTGGCATTTCCACAGATGTGGTACATTTTTATACTACCCCTGAACCAGCAAAGAGCATTTAGGCTGTGAAAAATGAGTCTGAGAGTCTAATACTCTATCTTGGTGTCAGCAGCTCAATGATGCAGTCTAACATAGCCTAGTAGTGAACAAAGACCTGTCAGATACTCAGGTATCATCCTCAACTGTTTCACCAAAGCAGCACTTTGATCTGGACAGCAGTTCAGCAGCCTTGATGCTATAGGCTTACAGAGACATGGTAACTATCATCCTAGCTCCTGACTGGAAGGACAGGAAACATTCTGAGTAGGTACCAAAAGAATCCAAAGACCCATTAGGAAGAGGAAGTTGTCTGAGCAACAGACCATTACTTATTGATTGTTGACTAGCGTGCCTTGTGGCGCTGCTTTGTTTGAATCTGCCTTGTTTCTCTTGTACCTTGTCTAAACCTTCTTTGCCCCCTCACCAACCTTGGTTCCCTAGTCCTCCAAACTCAACCCTTTGATTGGATCTTCCAGCTACTGAACCTTGTGAGAAATATGGCCATTGTCTGAGCTGCATCTGATACCATTTGGCCTTCCAGCTGCCCAGCCATCAGCACGCATCTGACTAGCTGCTCTTTATTGCCCCACATCTTTCCTCACCCATTGAACATTGGTCCCTCCTAACGTAGCACTGTTCACTGTATGAAGTTTTTAATTCCCTTATATACAGCAATTGCAAAAGTGCACAGCACAGGAATTTGCTCTGGGTCATGTGGGCCAAATTTAACCTTGGTGCAATTCCACTGAAGTCACAGTTAGCAACAGAAAACGAAAAGCACTTACCAACTTTTCAAAATTCACAGCACATAGTTTCAGCTTGTTTATAAAACTTGAAGATATAGCAAGAGGAAAATATGCTTCTTTTAATTGATTTGACACTATTTAAACATATTGTCACTTTCTGAGGCTGAGGGGGGACATGACAGAGGTTTATAAAATTATGACACTTGTAGAGAAGGTGAATAAGGAGAAGTTGTTTACTTGTACACATAATACAAGAACTAAAGGACACCAAATGAAATTAATGGGTAGCAGGTTTAAAACTAATAAAAGGAAGTTCTTCTTTACTCAGCGCATAGTTAACCTGTGGAACTCCTTGCCAGAGGAGACTGTCAAGGCTAGGACTATAACAGAATTTAAGAAAGAGCTAGATAGATTCATGGACCTTATGTGCATAAAAGGCTATTTGCCAAGGATGAGAATGGTGTCCCTGGCCTCTGATTGCCAGAGGCTGGAGATGGGTGGCAGGAGACAAATTGCTTGATCATTGTCTTCGGTCCATCCCCTTTGGGGCACCTGGCACTGGCGACTGTTGGCAGACAGGCTACTGGGCTGGATGGACCTTTGGTCTGACCCAGTATGGCCATTCCTACGTTCTATGTGATTTATTTAGTTTACTTCCATTTAAAAATCTCTGTTAATTTAATATGTATGAAAGATGGTGTATTGACCAATAGCAGAAGTTCTAGGTTCCTCACAGTACCTCTCCACTGTGTTTCAACATTAACTTGGAAGAAAACAGTAGAAAGAGAAGGCCAGACTCTGCTTTCTGTTATACAGTGGGTCCCCTTTCTATGTCGTGGTGGGGACTGCAAAGTTGTAATGTAAAGAAAAATGACATATGAAGGGGAGTTTTCCCCCATAAGAATACATGGAAATACAGGGGAATAGGGACCTCACATTCAGTAAAGGCTCCCAGATGACTTATAAAGGGGAATTTTCTATGATAAGAATACATGTAAATACTTTAGAGTAGGGACTCACTCTTTAAGTTGTTTTCTCCTTGTAAAGTCTGTTAGCATCAGCTCACATGCTGCATACAGTAAAACATTTTAAATGTAAAAAATCATAAATTCAAACATACATTTTAAAGAATTTTAATCTTAAAGCCCAGCGGGTCCTGCTTCAAGTTCATCAGGGAGTGGTTGCTTAGTTTTCTTTTCAAAGAAAGAATCAAGGGTTGTCTGCTTTTCTGCATTCTGTTTTGCTTTTAGTATTTCTCAATAGCAAGCCATAGATTCTCTGATGCTCCTACCCACCATTACATGTGGATCTGTGCAATATATAATGAATTCATTTTCTTAATTGACAACTTATGTGTGAAAGGACTTATAGGCTGTGACCACACTTGGCCAAAACTTCGAAATGGCCATGCAAATGGCCATTTCGAAGATTACTAATGAGGTGGAGGGGAATAAGGGGATTTCAAAATGGACAGGGTCCTTTCGAAAAGGACCCCTGTGTAGGCGCGCCAAGCCATGAGCTTTCGAAGTGCCATGGCCGGAAGCATCCTAATGCCAATGAGGCGCTGAATATCTTTTCAGTGCCTCATTAGTAATCTTCGAAATGGCCATTTGCATGGCCATTTTGAAGTTTTGGCCAAGTGTGGCCACAGCCATAATGAGGCGACTTATAAGAAGGACGCCTGCAATTAATTGATGATTTATACGTGAAATAACTTATAACAAAGCAACTGATAATCATGACCCATTTTGCACCAATTAAATTTTGGATAACTGCTAATGACTTCAATGAAGTTGTTGTGGAATTTCACTGAGAAGACACTTGGATCACTGACCACTGTCTGGTAAGTATTTCCAAAAAACTAATGTGAACTTTAGTGGTGTGTGCCTAATTGTAGTCTGTGTTCAGATGTCAGTTTGAATCTGAATTAATCATAGCATCATAGATCTGGAAAGGACCTCAGGAGGTCATCAAGTACAGCCCCCTGTTTGCAGCAGAATCAGCCCCAACTAAGTCATCCCAGCCAGGACTATGTCAAACCTGGACTTAAAAACCACTAGGGATGGAGATTCTAACACCTCTCTAGGCAACAAATTCCAGTGCTTCATCATCCTCCTGGTGAAGTAGTTTTTCCTAATATCCAACCTACACCTCTCCTTCTGTAACTTCACACCGTTGATCCTTGTTCTGTCGTCTGTCACCACTAAGAACAGTTTCTCTCCATCCTCTTTAGAGCTCCCCTTTAGGAAGCTGAAGGCTGCTATTAGATCACCCCTCAGTCTTCTTTTCGACAAACTAAACAAGCCCTAATCCCTCAGACAAGTAATGGTCTTATCCTATTCCAATTAAAGTAAATAGCAACATTCCTATTCACTTCAGTGGTGCAAGCTTATTCTTTGGCAATACTAAGTTTATATTATGTATACCAAACAAAGCAGCACTAACTGAAAATTTCAAGTATCTAATGGTATTAACTTCCTTTTACTGCTGAGCGGAGCTAGATTTCAACTGGTAGCCTGAAAGTAAAAGTGCTGTGTTTGCAATTTCCTAAGCCATCCAAGCCACCCTTTTTATTTTAATATGAATAGTTAAAAAAAAAAAAGAACAAAACAAAAACACAAACAAAAAAAAAGAACAATCTGTTATGGATGTATATGATAATTGACATAATGGACCCTAACGGCTAATGTGGAGCATAATAGACCATGACAGCTCCACTGGAGCTTACTCAAAGGTTCAAAGAGGATTTCACGAATACAAACACTTACTAAACTTTTTAGTACATCATTGTTTATTATGGACTTATCATTTAAACAAAAAGAATGGATTCCTGCCAAGTATCATTCTTCTAAGAAGTATCACAGGGCACTTCCCAAGCAAACAATTAAAATAGTCAACATTTTAAAACCACTAGTGAAGCAGACATCTAACAAAGCTTTGCTCTAGATAATTTGACAGATTTGGGAGATTTTTGGTGGTCTTGCAATTCCATGACTCAATAGCTATATCCAAGGTATGATATGGTGGTAAATTTGAAAGACAAAGTAATTGCTACAGGCAGAGACTGTGGAAGTCTGAGGGTGGCAACATTCCCTGATTCTTTTTATGTGTCTTTTAACTTGGGACTTATTGACCCAATAATGAAAGCTTGCTCTCCCAGGTCTGATGTTACATTCCTTTATAATCAGAGTGAGTGATATAAACTCTCAACACCTAACTGTATCCTGAGAAAGGTGAGGTAGCATGTAATTCAAGCTTCCGTTATCACCAAGCACAGGGGGGCTTTCTGTGGGTCATCAAAAATGACATTGTCTTGGTTACTGGAAATCCATCACCTGTCAAAAATGGAAGCTAGTTCTGTCAGATGGAGAATGATGATAGACTTCTCACCCTGCAATGCTAAAAAAAGATACAAAAAAGCCTGAGAGATGGGACAGAAGCACACAAATTCCATGAAAAAGAGGCTTCCAATGCTGTTTTGGGAGTCTGATTTCTAATTGTGAATGCTTAAGGAAAGCAGTGCTGGTGGGTGCAGCAGGAAAGCATAGAGGCTTGTGTAGAACTCACCGCCATAAAAAGAGAACAAACATAGAAATGAATCAGATCCTAGAGGCTATGGCCCATCTTAGTGGTCCTGAATTTGGAAGATGTATATTTGGGTTTAAAAGCTGCCATGGCCTTGGATGTCTCAGAAGCCTGAGGTGAGATACTGGAAAAGGGAAACAAAATGTTTATTTTGTGAAACTAGAAAACACAAAACAAAAAAGCAGTCCACTAGCACTTTAAAGACTAACAAAATATTTTTATGTCTGTTTTGTGCCCTTTAACTCTTTGTCTAAGAGAGTTTGAAGTCTGTCCAATATACGAAGCATCTGGGCATTGTTGGTAGATGATGGCATATATGATGTTAGCTGAGGAACATGAAAATGTGCCTCTGATTTTGTGACTAACCTGGTTAGGTCCAGTGATGGTATCCCCAGAATAGATATGTGGACAAAGCTTGCAGTGAGCTTTGTTTCAAGAAAAAGTCCCAGGACTGGTGTTCCTGCAGTAAAGACTGTGACTGTTGGTGAGAATCCTCATAAGATTGGGAAGTTGTCTGTAGGAGAGAACAGGTCTGTCACCTAGGGCCTTCTGGAGCATGGCATCCTGATTAAAGATAGTTTGTAGGTCTTTAACAGACATAAAAACACTCCTGATCCACAAACCAGTCAGCGGACATTTTAATGCAGTGGGCCATTCTGTTAATGACTTAAGAGTTTGTGTCTGACTGAAGAGAAATTTTCACACTACTTTGGAATGAGAGGCTGCTGAACTCTCTTTTATATTCAAATTCAGCATATTAATACGTGGTTTGAACTGGGATGTGAATTTTCTGGGTCATTATAGGGGCTGTTTTACATACTTGGCTTAATCTAATTCTTGACCACGCCCCCTCACCCCTCCCCTCTCTGATTTGCTCACCTTGATAATTTTTTTTTTCTGATTTGTCAATCTTGATTCCTATTTTTGGTTCTCTGTGCCTTAAACATTGAGTCTGTTCTGGTCTGGCTATAGTCTGAAGAAGTGGGTCTGTCCCACAAAAGCTCACCTAATAAATTATTTTGTTAGTCTTTAAAGTGCTACTTGACTGCTTTTTTGTTTTGATAGTGTATAGACTAGCACAGCTTTCTCTCTGTTACTGGAAAACACAAAGACTTAGAAAAACAGGGGTGTTGCAGCTGCACAATTTTTCTACCACAGAATTAGGAATGAAAGTAGTGTTATCTAACTATTACAAGAGTAGAAGTCGGGATTTCTGAGTGCCCTGCCATGATTTACTATGTAATCAGTGGGAAGTCATTTAACATGCAGGTACTTGCACTTGTCTAATACTTATTTGCCTAACAGAGGTGTTCTTAGACTATGTATATTTTAAGTACTTTGAAATCCTCTGAAAGGACGGGTAGATATGTTGTTAATTACTCCTATTATCATTTTTGTTAGAAGGAACATCTTGATACTCTGTCTCTCACCATCTAATTCCAGATCAAATAGATCTCCCATCAGGAAAGCAAGTAAGCATCTGCCTGAGCCACAAATCGTGGTGCAAATTTAGAATAAAGGTTCAGGCACTGAAATCATTTATGTGATCAGTGGATGGAAGATAGGAGAAAATGGAAAAATAAATAAAACTAAGCTTCATTTTTTTATATTACAATGAAAATGTCTATGCCAGCTCCCCCTTTCGAAAGGGGGATGCTAACGAGACACTTTAGGTTATGCTAATCAGGCACTGCAATGAATATGCAGATCCTCATTAGCATAATGCATTCGACAGCACTTTGAAAGTGCTGCTTTTGATCACGCATGGCTCATCTACATGGGGTTGTTTTCAAAAGGACCACACACACTTCAAAATCATCTTATTCCTATAACCAAATAGGAATAAGGGGATTTTGAAGTGTGTGGGGTCATTTCAAAAAGGACCCCTTATAGATTAGCTGCGCACGATTGAAAGAGGAACTTTCAAAGTGCTGTGGCCACCATTATGTTAATGAGGCTGTACACATTCATTTCAGCAGCTTGTTAGCATATCCCAAAGTGTCTCATTAGCATCCCCCTTTCAACAGCAAGGGGCTAGTGTAGATATAGCCAGTAGGTTTATCTGTCAGTTATTAAGCATTTTACTATACATCACTCTCAGATAATTAGAAAATAGTCCAGTCTCGTTCTGCTCAGTTCTAACTACACATTTAACCAGCCTTCAGGATATTGAAGTAAGGATTTTGAATGTGGTTTCCCGCTTTAAGTTGCAGCTTCAAACTGGAGTGTAAAATACTGCTCTAATAACTTATATTTCTTTGTTTAATTGAGTTATTTGAGTAGTTAGAGGATTCCAGTCTTTTTTTTTCAAACTATTAATAACATTTATATTTATATTAACGCAGACATTTGTAATTGTAATATTTATTTTTGCACATTGCTCTGATAGGTGAAGGTCATCTATCATTAAGGAGCTGTCCCAAAATCTAGTCAATAAGGGTATCTCCATTGGCTTCAATGGTCTTTGGATCATGTACCCCATTAGCAAATGTAATAGATCCTGATCTTTTGCAGGTTTACATCACAGACCAGGACTCACTAAAGAGAAGATTTTATAATTTCTTCTTAAAGGCGCTCTAAAATCTATAACCTGTGTATTTTATCTATACACAACAGAAATGAACATCATAGAATTGTTGACTATGAGTGAAATTGAGCTAATCTTTTTGTTATTCATTTGAATAGTTTTCAAAAACTTCCATGACTTGACATTTCTCAGAGTATTTGCTGCTAAGTTCATAAGGGGTAAAATACTTATGAAAAACATAGTGGAGTAAGATCTCTTTTCACTTGCCCAATGAAATGACTTTTAATGCACAAAGGCACAGCATTTGTAGTCATTCTGGGGATTAGTCTTAAGAGCAACATTCCTTTCCACAGTTTGTGTGGTCTCATGCCAAATATCTTCCTCTCTCTACAGCTGTTCTCCATTCCCCTTCACCCACCTCACATTACTTAGACCTCCAGCTCAGTCAGTTCCCCTTCCCTGGACTTTCAAGTGGTCTGAGGCAGTCTCTCCATTTACTACCCCGCTAATCTATGCCTTTCTCTTTGCAGAACGTGACAGCAGCCTCCTTTCCCAACTGCTTCCTTTTGGTGCTGGGTACCTGGATTTATATACCCTTCCCATTCCTCCCAGCTAAGACTGTTTTCAATTAATTCCCTTTGCCTTGGTTCCTCTTCCAGTTGCACAATTAATTGGCATATCTGGCCATCTTAGCCCTTTTTAGTCCCTTCAGTGTTTTTCAGTGCTGTGATACTCATAGTACTTTCAGCACATTTGGGACATATTACCCCATATATCAGGGCTCAACAACCTTTCCAAGGTGGAGTGCCAAATTTGACCTTTTGATTCCTATGTATGGTACAAGTGCCAAAGATACTTTTCAAAGTCAGTAATTGTCCTGCTTACAACAGCTTCATTAACAAATAAATTAAGATGCAGAGCTCTACTGTTTAGATGGTGGCTGGTCACGTTGCCTGGTTTGTTGTTAGTCCACAGATTGCATGACTTTAAGCAAGCTCCCAGCTGCATGGGAGAGGAGGGGCAGGGCTGATGTCCCACCTCGTGTGCCAGTGAGAATCAGCTCATTTGCTATTTTTGGCACCCATGGTGGGGGTTACCAACTCCTGCTATATATACGTGTTAATTTTCAAACCCGTGTAGCACTAACTTTTTGATTATGACACTGACGAGCTACTTGCTAACTACAGCAGCACTCCAATCAAACTTAATTACTGCATATTTTGTGTCTAGTTTCATATGTGGTCAGAACTTTGACATGCTACACTAAAAGCTGTAAATGTACCTGTGTGTTTTTCAGATGTAGGATCATTCTGTGATAATATGCAGTCTTTTAACAGGGTTTGTTTGCTACAGTGCTTTAATGGTTCCTGATGTTCACCTCTTTGTCACTGCTTTTAAGTTGTTTGGAGCTTTTATGATGAGGTTACTTCCTTTTGAATTATGAGATATCCTATTAATACGCTGAAGAATTGCTGATGAAAATCATGACATTTCTTAGGCACTGTGCTTTTAATATCTATATGTTTGGCACTGTGCTTTTAATATCTATATGTCTTTCAATAATATAAATAGATAGTAGAAATAACCTCATTTGCAGCAATCCCATGGGTGTTTGAAAGATTTGCAACACAAACAGAACATGACAACATTTTAGATTTTCATACTTCAGTCAACTTTCAGATCATACCTATCTTGTGAAAAAGATGCAAATTTTCACCTAGAAAAATCATGTTTCTGAGGTGAAGCTTCCCAATACCAATATTTTAACCATTCTGAATTATTTTCTACCAATAATCTTTTTTTCCCCTTGCAAATAGGGCATTTGGGAAAATTTTAAAATGCAGAAAAATATTATGATCAGGTAAATTTCAGGCCCCCATACGCAGTAGAATGAACCTGCACAATATTTTACCATTTATTGTTTTCCATTTTTGGCCAAGATTTAGACCCTGATTTTGCAAGTTGTATTGCTCCACCAGATTCATGGGTCCATAATTCTTGGTATGGTTGCAAGGGTCCATCCCTGGGAAGCAGCTTACAATATCCTAGCCCAACAGTTGCTAAGCAGAGCACGCAATGCACAACTCCAAAAGTATATTCCTCTTCCAGCTCAGATGGTAGTTTTTTCACATTATAAAACTGGTCATTCTCTCAAGAAATGAGTTGGTACAAGTCTTTGGTATTTTGCTCAACTTTGAATCAACATAATAACTTGTTGAGAGAGAATTCTGGGGACAGTAATATTGTTCCTCTGTAAATGTCTTTGCTACACACACACCAGTAATGTCACCAAACAAGCTATTGGATGGAAATCCCCGCTTATTGAAATGGAAGCTTTGGGTTTTCGTTGCCTCACATTTAGTTTTATGAATGTCATCCAATTTCTTTGGGACTTGTGGGCATTTATCAAATAAATGGCAATTCTCAGGGCACAGAAAATGGGACATTGAATATACCAAGTTTCAGGTGACACAATTGCTGAATTAATTACCTGAGAAATCTAGACTGAACTCCTGTATCATACATTATGAGCACAAGTTACCAAGTCCTTCCTCCTGCCTATTCCCTATATATACACACACACACTTTTGCTGTGTGAGCAAATGGCTAATATCACTGAGGGGGTGAAACACTGTCTCATTGAAGACAAATGCAAAACTCCCATGGGGATCAGCACAATCCAGGATTTCACTCAGGCTTGGCAGAGTCATACATGGGCTCTCTGAATCTTGACCAAAGGTATCACATTGCTTCAGCTTTCAAGAGCTTCTGCACTTGTGGGGTGAGTGGGTGGGATTTGGCTCACAGTTAAACGTACATTACTTAGATTTAATTTCCTAATAGTAGACAACGTTTCTTTTCTTTGCTATATTAAACACACACACACCCAAACACACACACACACACACACACACACACGCACACAGTGTTTTTTCAAACTGAGTTCCCTACAGTACCATTTACTTTTCTATTTTTACCATCACCAGCAAAGAGGAGGAATTGCTGTTGTTGCTTTAATTACCGTATGCAGTATTAAATCAATGTGATTTAAGCTCACAGAAAAGTACTACGCACTACAGCAGGTTCTAGTGCACCTGTAAACTACTCTACCTGGTTCTCCTACTTCTGTGCAGAAACCTGGACTGTAGGTAAATGCTGACATTCCTCCCCCCTCACATACACCTCAAGCCTCTTAGAACAACATATTTCTCTTACACAGAATTGTTCATACAACTTTTCCATAATAAAACATTGGGGCTACATCTACACTACAGCGACATTTCAGAAGAAGATCTTCCGGAAGATCTTGTTTCAAAAGAATGTGTCCACATACACAAAAAAAGCAGATCTAAAGAGTGATCTGCTTTTTTTGAAAGAGATCATCCACACAGCCCCCGCTCTTTTGAAAGAACAGGCCAGGGATCGAAAAATCAGGCATCATGAAGACGACTCTTCCAAAAAAAAGCCCATGGAATGTCTACACACATTTTCTTTCTAAGTAAGCTTTCAGAAGAAGGCACTCTTCCTGAAATGAGCGTGGAAAAGTTCTTTTGAAAGGAGCAATGCAATCTTTTGATTTAATTTCTAAAGAAGGCTTTTTGGCCATGGCCACACTAGCTCCTCCTTTTGGAAGGGCTATGGTAATGTGGTACTTCAGAATATGCTAATGAGGCACTTCCTTGAACATCAAGTGCCTTATTACCATAATGGTAGCCACATGCACTTTAAAACTGCCAGTTTCAAAACGCACACTGCCTGTGTGAAATGACCCTGCTGATTGGGAAACCAGATGGGAAGAAGGGGCTTTTGAAGTCAGGGGTACGTTTTGAAAGGACCCCGGCTACATGGGTGAGATGCTTTTTGCAATCGGCAGTTTTGAAGCATGAGTGGCTGCCGTTATGCTAATGATGCACTGCATATTCATGGCAGTGCCTTATTAGCATATTCTGAAGTGCCATATTACCATAGCCCTTCCGAAAGGAGGGGCTAGTGTGGCCATGGCCTTTTGTGTGCAGACACTGCACTGGATATTTTGAAAGAACTTGTGAGTGTACACATGGCCTATCAGAGACGATCCCAGGCATCTGGGAGAAAGAATCCAACAGAGTTTCTTATGAGAGGTGCGGTACAGAGAAGCAGTTTCAGTTTGGCAGGTGAACTTCAACACTGCCCTCTGCCTTAGGAACTAGAAAACAATAGCACAATATCAGCCCTTGCTTTCCCACTGATAGTAATTGTGTTTTGTTGCTCCTTCAGGATAGTGATAGCCTGTGATGTTTTAATATTAACAGCTTTAATCTGATGAGTTCACAGCTCCATCTATTAGTATTAATTAGTTATCTAGCAGCATGGTGGATTGACAGATCTTAACACCCCTCTCCTCAGGGGTTGATATCAATTACTGCAGAAGAAGCAAAAAAGAGAGTGGAGGAGGATGAAACTTACACTTGAGTAGGCTCTCATTCCCTGCTTCCTCTCTTTGTGTTTTGCTTTTTGTTTTTTGTTTTTTTCCCCTGCTAGGAATTATGTACAATTGAATTTCATGACTCAACAGTCACAATAATAAAAAAGGTTCTTACAAAATATAGGTTAACAGAAATGAAGAGTTCACAGCTCATAGCTAAACTGAGACTAATTAGTGGCTTTCAAGTCTGTGATGTGCACTCAAGGGCTACTTGATTCCAACCGCTAGAGGATGTGGTTTATATAAGCTTACCGTGACCTATGCCATGAACTAGTAAACCAAAGTGTATGGGTTATCACAGAAAAACATTTATATCAGTTGCAAAATCTTGGACTTCCTTCTGTTTCTGTTATTGAGCTTCGACAGCTATGCTGCACTGGACACTAGTATCAGCAATCATAACCTAAGATTATTCCTCAAGGATCCTGCATTTCCCAAAGGGGAAAAATTGCCACAGGAAGTGATTATATGGATTTAAAAATCCCAGATACAAAGAATGAGGAGAACAATCATGATTGAGAGTCCAAATTGGCTCTCAGTGAAGTAAGCTGTCGTGTGTTGTCCGTGACTGTAGGGTAGAATTAACATGGTCAATCACAATAAAATAGCTCATTTTTGCTCAGATTGGGTATGTGAATCTGATTTTATAGATCCCTTTATCATCCTAGTGTAGAATTTGGGTCTGTCTTTTCTTCCTCTTCACACTTGCGGTTGGTTTCCATTGGATTAGAGGGGTTTTTGAATTCCAAACTTGATTGTTCTAGGGTTACTGTATCAGTCTGGTAGCCAAAACAAAAAAGCAGCCAAGTAGCACTTTAAAGACTAACAAAATAATTTATTAGATGGTGAGTTTTGTGGGACAGACCCACTTCTTCAGACCATAGCTATACCAGAACAGACTCAATATTTAAGGCGCAAAGAACCAAAAAATAATCAAGGTTGACAAATCAGAAAAAAAAAATATCAAGGTGAGCAAATCAGAGAGTAGAGGGTCAGAAGGAGGGGAGTGGGGAGTCAAGAATTAGGTTAAGCCAAGTATGCAAAGGAGCCACCGTAACGACACAGAAAAATCACATCTTGGTTCAAACTGTGTGTTAATGTGTCAAGTTTGAATATAAAAGAGAGTTCAGAAGACTCTCTTTGCAGACTGTTAAAATTCCTTTTCATTAAAACGCAAACTTTTTAGTCATTAACAGAATGGCCCACTCCATTAAAATGGTGACTGACTCACTTGTGAATCAGGAGTGTTCTTATGTCTGTTTTGTGCCCATTAATTCTTTGTCCGAGAGAGTTTGAAGTCTGTCCAATATGCAAAGCATCTGGGCATTGTTGGCACATGGTGGCATATATGATGTTAGTTGAGGAACATGAGAATGTGCCCATGGTTCTGTGAATAACCTGGTTAGGTCCAGTGATGGTATCTCTAGGATAGATATGTGGACTAGGTGGCTTGGCTGCTTTTTTTGTTTTGACAGTATGTAGACTGCCATGGCTTTCTCTCTTTTACCAGTCTGGTAGCCACTGTATTTGAAAGGTCATAAGCCTGGCAGTGTGATAAAATATTCAGATTCTTTAAGGGACTAATTTTTAAAGCTACACTTCAATCTCTTTCTTCGGGTACTTGTGATTGTAAACATGAGGCATAGTAGAGCACTGTACTGTAGAATTAGTAGTTCTGCTTAATTACCTTTATATAATGATAAAAGCAAAATATCAGTTTAAAACAGGGCATTAAAATTTTATTTAATGACATATTATACATTTACAGTATTCTATAATGGTTTGTACATACAAAAGCTTTAGAAATAGACTCTGTTTACCCTTCATTATGGTGAACACATGGTCCAAAAAAAAACCGTATATTTCATAGCCATTTCCCAAGATTAATTGATAAAAGAGGTGCAAGTGTACTTAGATGTCTAACAAAGTGGGTAGACAATGGTATTTTCAAGGGCATCAAAGCACCTATCTTCATTTGACATCGGCAGGAGCTAGGCATATCTAGCAAATTCTGAAAATACAAGCAGGTGGCCTTTTTCTTCCTTTTTGAAACATGGCACCAAATGCTTATTCTTAGAAAGTGTTGACACCGTCTCCACTCTCAGTAAAGCCAGTGAGAAGTCATGGCATTTGTTGACTCATAAGACTTGGCTGTATATAAGGAAAATGCTTTGCACACTTCAGGTATGTCTACATGCAGCATTATTTTGAAATTTTCCAGAATTTCTTATTTCAAAATAGCTTAGCTACACACAAAATGCATTTTGAAAGAGTGCTCAGCTATTTTGAAATAGCACGATACAGCACGATTTTGAAATAGAGCCATTGGACACAGTATAGCTTATTTCAAAATAGACTCTATTTCCTGTCTATACAATCCCTATTTCAAAATACCTATTTTGAAATAGGTGCTATTCCACATGCAGGCTGTGGCCACAATAGGAGGGGCTATGGTAACGTGGCACTTTGAAATACGCTAATGAGGTGCTGCTATGAATATGCAATGCGTCATTAGCATAATGGTGGCTGTACATGTTGGAAACTGCTGGTTTGGAAATGCATGCTGCCCATGTAGCCAGGGGCCTTTTGAAATGACCTCCCTGATTTTGAAAGCCCCTTCTTCCCATTTGGATTTGGGATGAAGGGGATTTCAAAATCAGGGGGTTGTTTCAAAAGGCCCCTGGCTACATGGGCAGCATGCATTTCCAAACCAGCAGTTGCAAAGTGCACATGACTACCTTTATGCTAATGAGGTGCTGCATATTCATGAAAGCACCTCATTAGCAAATTTCATAGTGCCACAATACCATGGAGGGGCTAGTGTGGCCACAGCCACAATGAGGTTTATCAATTTTGAAATTCAACATTCATATCTTGAAATTATTTCAAAATATGTTGCATTGTGTAGATGCTTGCAAAATTACTTCAGAATAGCAGCTGTTACTCTGAAATAATATCGCTGTGTGGACACAACATTCAAGATGGAAAACTCACACAGAGTGTGTGCAACCAAACCACCAGAGTAGCTTGCATGCTCCTTATTTATTTCTCTGTTTGGTGTTTGCATAGGGGCAACATCTAGGATTTGGGAAAGTAAAGACTCATTAACTAATGGCTGAACCAGTGCTGTGGTATATGTTGAAGAGTTTGAAATGCCATAGCTGCCTTGTCCCTATACCCCAAGTACAGAAACTTCTGAGATCTTTTCCTAATATCTATGATTTCTTCTGGATGATGAGCTGATCACATGGGCATACATTGGTTTCAGGATAAACATATAGGCTAGATCTACATACACTACAGCAATCCTTCGAAAAAGTTCTTCTGGAAGATCTCTTCCAAAAACACTTTTTTTGAAAGAGCGTGTCCACACACAAAAAAGTGGATCAAAAAATCAGTCTGTTCTTTTGACAGAGAACTTTCACGGAGCCTCCACTCTTTTGAAAGAATAGGCCAGGGATCAAAAAATCCGGCACCATTAGGACTGCTCTTCCAAACAAAAGGCTCCTTGGCTGTCTACACACATTTTTTTTTCTGAAACACTCCTTCATAAAAATGTGCTCTTCTTCATCTGGGAAAAAAAGGGGGATGCCACAAGAAGAGTTCAAATGGGAGCTTTAAGCACTACTTTTGTACCATAGGTTCCAACTATGTTTAAGTATACTTCTACTATATATTTTCATTACATATAACAGAAGCAAAGGGACTTTATGTTTCAGATCAAAAGCCAGTATATAGATAAGGAAATCAACAGAGCTATGCTGATTTATACCACCTAAGGAATTTTCTTTATGTTTGCTAGTTACACAGTTATGGGCCTGTTTCTGCTATCTTTATTCATACTCAGTATCTGAATCTGAGAGTTGTTTCACTGATTTTCACATTTGACAACTTGTGAATAAGAGTACTACTCAACATGGGCAGGGAAACACTTTCTCCTTCCTACTCCACACATTTACTTTTAGGTAAATAATTGGTACATAACTAAACAAGATTCTAAATCAAACTTTTAAGATATATTTTTAAACTTTTTTCTTTTGCTGATTTTCAATCAGTAAGATGGAGAGGGCTGTTATTTTTTATTTTTATTTTTTTGTTTGTTCCCTGTATTAGCTGTCAAAATACACTGATGTGAACTAGTTGGATAACTAGGACATTTTTGTCAACCGACTTTTATTTATTTATTTTTTTAATCTCCTAAAAGCAGAATATAGCTGTTGGGTTTTTGTAATGTTTTATGTATAATGTTGATATACATCAATTATTTCAGCAGTGAACATATTTTATGCTAAACTGATTGCAAAGTTTGCTTACCTTGCTAGAAGAAAAAAAGAGGGAGTGAAAAAAAAGCTTTTAAGTTGGGCAGTCCTTTCAGGAATTATCAAGAGCCTACAAAGAATAATATCTATTTAAATATATGGAAATCAATTTATCCTCATTCTTAGAAAGATATATAAGCTGCTTTCAGAACATGAAAAAAAAACAAACCACTACTCTGATATAAAATGGACCAGATAGGGGAAGTGGCAAACCAGAGACCAGAGTAGGTTATAGATAACAAAATCATTACTCGCTGAAAACAGCTTATTGCTGATAAGTCCTAAAACATTATGGTTGTGGCCACACTAAAAGGTAATTTCAAAAGCGACTTCGAAAGGAAAGGCAATTTTGAGATGAGCAGCAGAGCGACTGCACAGAAATCGCTTGTTTCGAAATCAACTTCGAAATAAAAAGGCAGTCATTGAAAAGGTATTGTTCCACTCCTGTGCTGGCAGTAATGCCCCATTTTGCCGTCGATTTTGAAATGAAACGTGTAATGGCTCCTCTGGCTGCCATTTGAAACCACAAGTCCTCTACAAAGCTGGTCCCTCCCCGGAGCACAGTGACACCCCAGCCAGATGCCAGGGCTCTATGGCTGTCAGCTCCAGCTGCCTTAAAGCTGCAGGGACACAGAAACCCCAAGCAGGAAGCTGAGGGTGTGCCAACAGCCAGAGGAGCACATGCTCGCAGCTGTACACTTTGCAGCACCCCCTAACATGCAGGAAAGGGCATGGCTGGAGCCATGGCCAGCAGTCAAGACCCCCAGCAGCCCCAGGTATTACAAAGTGCCGAGTGGCAGGGCCTCCAGGCCCCCATGAAGCCCATGAAGAGGAGGGGAACCCTGTGGCTGGAGGCTGAAGTCCGGGACCTGCTGGCCATCTGGGAGGATGACGATATCTTTCTCAGGATGGAGGGGCAGAAGCAAAATGCAGCCACCTTCACCCACCTTGCCAACAACCTACCCACAAGGGGCCACCCCACGTCCATACCCCTGACCAGGTGCAGTCAAAAGTGACGGACCTGTGCCAGGGCTTTGCAAAGGGAGGGACACAGCCAGGTACTGAAGAGCAGCTCCTGCCACCTGACCTTACTATGCTGAACTGCACTAGCTCCTCGGCCCCAGGGAGGCTACACTGCTGGAGGAGACCCTGGACACCACGGAGGCAGAGGGGCAGGGTGAGGAGCCAGAATTGGGACCCTCTGCTGCACCACCTATCCCAGGCGTGGGGCCACCAGCTGATGATGGTGACAGTGATGGCAAGGGTGGGAGTGAGGGACCCCATATATTGCAGAGGCATCAGAAGACACGAGCTGGGCCACATCTGCTTGGGCCTCCCCCTGAACTCCCCAAGGCACCCTCAGGTAGGACTGGGAATGGGTCACACTGGGCATAGGGGGTGGGGGCGGTCCCCACCACTGCCGGCACAGGCCTAGGCTCATGGACACAAGCCAGCAATAGCTGTTGTCACTGTTAGGAGGGGCCCACGTGTGTGGGGGGTCCCCACATGGGGCCAGGGACAGCCACATGGGGCACATGCCTGGAAGTGTAGACCCCACATCAGCTGAGCCACCCCAGGACCCACCATCATGGGCAGAGATGGACAGTGGCAGGGACATAGCCAATGGCCCACGGTACCTGGTTTCATGACTGACAGGGTGCCATCCTCCCCCACTTATGTCTTCACAGCCGTGACACCCAAAGGCCACCCCAGCCCCCTTGACGTACCAGGGAACCACACAGCGGCTGAGGAGGGGGGAGGAGTGACACACCCCAGAACTGGATGCTGTGCTGGGTGGACCCGCTGCTGCAGCCAGTCCAATGAATTGGCAGCAGCCCACAAGGCCAAGTGGTGGGAGTAGAACCACCTGCTGTGGGAATGGCTGTCCATGGAGTGGTTGGCCTGGGACCGAGTCAAGGGCTACCTGGACACCCAACCCTGGCCATTGCCAGCTTCCTGGCTCATCCGCCCACTCCATGGATGGCCTTTCCTGCAGCCTGCACCCCTGCTCCTGTCCTCCGTGCCCCTTTCTCCCCCTGCCCCTGCCCCCCACCTCTGTCTCCCCCCGACACCTCTGCCCCCATGCCTTTGCCCCCTCACACCCCTGCCCCATGACACCCTTGTGCTCCCCCTGCCCTTGCCACCCTGCTCCCACCCAGCATGACCATGGCCAAGAGGGAGGAGCTTGCACAGTGGCTGTGGGTGGGCACGCCCAGCCTGGCCATGGCTCCATCACCCCCCTCGTGTGAGTCTGAGGCCATCACAGCCACAGCATGCCCCTACCTACCTGTGCTCCCTGCACTCTTCCAGCCTTGCCATGGGCCCTAGACCCAGAGCGGTCGTGGCTCTGGGGGCTGCCATGGCTCATGTCCCGCCACTCCTATGGACAGTTGAGACCCCACCCCTATTGTAAATAGTTCACCCCCCAACTCTCCTTTGTAAATGGTCAGAAACTCGTTGGGTTTTGAAGAATTAATGGTTAATTTTATTGAACAGTGTCCATGTCGTGCATCAGTGGGGATGGTGATGGACATGCATGCCAGTGGGGATGCTGATGGGGTGGAGGTGAGGGTAAGGGTGCGGGGGGGTTGCATGGGGCAGGCCAGAGCAAGGTCACAGGGGTCTCTGGGCTCCCCTGTGGGTGCATGGCCCAGACTGCCTTTCATCTAGAAGGACGAACCTGACAGTGGCCTTCCCTACCCCGAAGTGGTGGCCAACCAAGCATTTGCTGTCCAGGGTGGCCAGTTTCCACATGGCGATGACCACCCTATTATCCATTGTAGTCTGCATGCACATGTCCTGGTGGCAAAGTGTTGGTGCCAGCCACTGGCACAGCTCCATGAAGGTAGCCTGGGTCATCCTGAAATTGTGGAGACACCACTCATCATCCCAGTCCTCCAGGACAATGCTGTTCCACCATACCCCACTAGTAGGGTACCGCCAGAGATGATGGCAGACCCGGAGAAAGAAGTGCTCCGTATGCTTCATGTGGGGAGCCTGCAGGAGACAGGCAACATGGTGGGCAGTACAGAGCCTGAAGTGGCATGCTGCCAGGATGGTCATCAAGCTGGCCATGATACCCAGGACATCACCATCTGTGAAGTGCTGCAGTTCAATGCTGGGCTGCAGTGTTGGGGATAAGCAAGGCTCTGCCGGTGCTGGGCTGGAGGTCGCATGCAGCAAGCAGCTTGACCCCATCGGCATGTGTATGGGGGAGGGGGGTGTTTTGGAGGGGCCCTTTAAGGGGGTGGCTGGCCCATGCTCCAGGACGGGCTTGCTGGCCATTGGACCCTTCCCTCGCCATTTCTTGCCCTGTCATTTTGAAAGGAGGCTCTGGGCTGTGTAACTGCTCCATTTCAAAAGTTGTTTTTACTTACAGGTATTGCAGGGGCTGGCTACAGTGGGAGCTAAGCACAGATGAGAAAAGAAATCAATCTCAACAGAAGGTTAAATGTAGAGCTCTGGTGTACAGAAAGTTTTGGTCACTAGTACCTTGTCACTACAGAAAAAGAAGGAATGAAAGGAAAGCATTTTGATTAAGGCAATACAATGAGCCCTTTCATAAAAGATGGGAATAAACACACATGAGTTTGAATGGGGAGTGTCATATCTGGAGGAGAAATGTGGAAACACATTTCCTTTTACCTCTGAGTTCTTCAGAAGTTCTTATACTAGGACTTCATGGATGGGGAGGAGGCTGAACAGGGAGATGCTGCTCATGCTCCATCAGATTCCTCCTCTGTAATAACTGTCAGTTAAACCGAGGTCAATTATTGCAAAGTCTACAGGAACTTGTGCATAATCTTACTTTGTGGCATAGAATATGTGGAATTTCAGGAAATGAGTTGCCAAAGAAAGACATGAAATGCAGAAGTGGAAGGCAAGCAAAAAAGGAAGTTAAGAAGCCAGTGCCTGGATGAACCTTGCCTACAAGTGATCCATCATGCATTTCAACAGGATCAGTAGGTTTACAGCAAGGCTTGGTCTACCTTTTACTGCATTAAATGATGCAACTTCAGCTATGTAAATCAAGACTGAAGTTAATGGACTTAAGTCGATATACCATGGTATCTTCACTGCAGTAATTTAACAGCTGACATTCTCTGCATCAACTCTGCCTATGCTTTTAATTCCATAGAGTACTGGTGTCCATGGGAGAGTTCTCAGCAGTTGATTTATCATATCTGTATTAGACACAATAAATTGGCTGCAGCTGGATCGATCACTGCCCATTGATTGTGCAGGTAGTGAAGACATGCCCTGAGATCTTGCTGTACGTTAACAAAGGAACACATAAAGAAGAGTGTTTCTCTCTTTGCCTGAATTACAAATACATCGTTCAAATTTAGTGCATAGTCCTGTAGGGACAGGATGGATGCTGTTTTGTGAACCTATACCCACCACTTTCAGAAATGTGAAGACAATGCCAAAGTCAATAAAACACTCTGAATCTGAGAAAGCGTAGAAGGTAATGTGAAGTGACATGAGCATCCCAAAAAAATTCTTTTTAATGAATATTTAAACAGACCCAGAGGCTGACCTACAATTAATATGGATCGATGCAATATGCCAAGTAAAATTACATGAACTCTTCAATGGCCCAGAGATGCACGCAGCCACTTCTGTTTTCAAATATTACAAACATGTACCTAAAATATTATTTTAAAATAACTTTAATTGTCTTGAAGGGTTCATTACTGACCATCCTCAAGTTTCACCAGACGGGCTTTGGGGGAATTATTGAAGTCCACATTATATAGATTTACTTTTCAAGGTTAAAAAAAATATGGTGGTCATCCATGTTGACAGAAAACAGCTATTTCTAGAAGAAATCCAAACTGGAAGAATACCTGAATTTTCATTATTCTGTATACAGTAAAACTGTTTAAAATGAGAGAATTTCAGAAAGATCCATATTTATTTAAGTTTAAATTGAAATTAGCTGCATATACTCTTGTAACTAAGGCTATGTCTACACTAGCCTCCCCCCTTTCAAAAGGGGGATGCTAATGAGATACTTTGGGATATGCTAATGAGGCACTGCAATGAATATGTTGGTTATAGGAATAAGGGGACTTTTGAAGTGTGAGAGATCCTTTCTAAAAGGACCCCATGTATATGGGCTGTGCATAATCAAAAACAGCACTTTTGAAGTGCTGCGGCCACCATTATGCTAATGACATGCTGCATATTCATTACAGTGCCTCATTAGCATATCCTGAAGTGTCTCATAAACAGTCCCCTTTCAAAAGGGGGGGTTAGTCTAGACATAGCCCATTTGTCATAAATGGTCAAGAACGTCTAGATATGTGTTTCAATAAAAAGATGCAGTCATTCACATACAGCAATACTGTATATTAGGGCTGTGTCTACTCTAACTCCTTACTTCAAAGGGAGGATGTTAAGTAGGGTGTTGGGAGATTATTAATGAAGTGCTGTGCTGCATATGTAGCACTTCATTAAGCAAATTCTCCCCCGTGGCAACTTCGAAGTGTTAAACTTCGAAGTGACGGCTCGCATGTAGCCTAGGCTAACCTGCCGGTACTTCAAAGTTCCTGGGCAACTTCAAAGTCCCTTTACTCCTCAAAATTTTGAATAAATATTGTTTTTATGAAATTAACTCTCATTTTTAACAGTTTTACTATCTAGAGAGTAATGAAAACTCAGATATTCTTCCAGTTTGGATTTTTTGCTAGAAATAGCCATTTTCTGTCAACATGGATGACCACCATTTTTTTTAACCTTGGAAAGGAAATCTTTAATGTGCACCTCAGCAATTCCCCCAAAGCCCATCTGGTAAACCTTGAAGCTGGTCAGTAAGTAAATTTTAAGGAGTAAAGGAACTTAGAAGTCACCCAGGCACTTTGAAGTACTGGCGGGTTAACCACAGTTACACGTGAGCCGGCACTTTGAAGTTTAACACTTCGAAGTTGCCATGGGGGAGAATTTGCTTAATGAAGTGCTGTATACGCAGTGCAGCACTTCATTAATAATCTCCCAACACCCTATTTGCCGTGCGCCCTTTCAATTTAATTTGCAGTATGCCTACCCTAGGTGAGATTTTTCAAAAGTTCCTGAGATGTTACTATTTAGAAATCAGAAATCTGTTCATGTGCAATAGAAACACACTTTTAATGAGAACTCAAAATACACTGATACAGTTTCTTACAGCTGGCATAGGAAAATCAGGCAGAACTGAATAAATGGATAACATAGAGCAGATACATGAGAATTGTTTATGCTTTGAACAAATTCAGGAATTCAGGTATTATTTTTTGTATTGAAATACATTCATTTTAAATGACAAGAACAGAGAAACAAAAGTTCCAAAAACCTTGATGGAATATTCATAAATATTAGACAAACATTTAAGACTGTACAAGTTTTCACTTTCCAGAAAGTTTTCACTTTCTCTGTGCATTCCATTTCAATTAAAATATAAAGGAGCACATCAAAACATTACTGCTTTCAAAGACAAGACTACCTTGTGGCTTTTGTATATTTAGTGCAATTGGATCTGCCACAACTACCTCAGACTCTGATTGGCTTTCCCTTACTTGCAAGAGGCACACCCCATGCAGAAAGCCTTCAGTTGGTCTACGCAGATTTGGTGGAAGCTGGCTGTATTCTGGTCACTGGGTTACATGGAGTATATATTTTGGAAATCCGTCAAGCTCTTATAATTGTTCACCATCTAGCTCATCTTGAATACCACATTAAAGCCATATAAATGTTCTGTCAATTGACTTTAACAAATATTATAAGGTTGTCCTTTTATTACATTAAACAGTAAAATGATTCCTTTCCTTGTATATTTCTTTTTTGCTATTACTTATGTGTGTGCCTGCTTATTTTTTCCAGTTTATTTAATACACCATCATAATTTTCATAACCGTATCTAATTCTTGGGCAAACGAAAATGAGGGGGCAAGGAAGCAGACTGGAAGGGTGAAGAATTATGGAAATATAGTGTATATTTTTACAGATGCCTACTTTGCTGATAATTTGTTTTATTGAATAGTATTGGTGCACTTTAGTTATATACAGGTATCAAATTTCAAGCATATGCGTGACTATCTTTTCCAATATGTCATAATAGTAACAGAGACATAACTGTGTTACTCTGTATTCTAACAAAAGAAACCAGCAGTCATGTAGCACTTTAAAGACTAATAAAGTAATATATTAGGTGATGAGCAATGTCTCTGTGTATGTATATATTTAAAGAGTGTCTTCTCTGCACAATTACAGTGTGGTGCACAAATAAAATAATGCTTAGCAGTCTCTTTTGACTCAAGTGAGGTCTCTATCACTTGGGATCTAATTGTCATATGAAATTACTTCAGTGCTCACTAAAAAAGTGGCTTCTCTGTGAATAGAGGTTTGTAAACTGCTAATTTTAAAGCACTCCGGGAGTAGGGGGCATCAAGAATCCATGTGGCATTTAAATGCTTATATATCCATATGTATATGCATTGTAACTAATAATCTTTATATCCATGAAAATGATCACTTAGGTTTATTAAATCATTTTTATCTTCCAAAAGATCATTTGCAGAAGATACATTCAAAATTTATGGCTGTGTCTACACTAGCCCAAATTTTCAAAATGGCCATGCAAATGCCTGAGAGGAAGAAGGGGATTTTGAAGTTCCTGGGGTCCTTTCAAAAAGGACCCCCATCTTCACAAGCTGTGCAGCTGCTAAAAGTGGCATTTCAAAGAGCCACATCCAGCGGCATGCTAATAAGGAGCTGAATATATATGTCAGTGCCTCATTTATCTGTGTGCATGGCCATTTTGAATATTTGGGCTAGTGTAGATGAAGCTTATCATTTTTAACTTGTCTGGGTCTCTTAGAAAATTCATAACCTACAAGAGGGGGTTTCCTTTTATGCGTGCTGTTTTTATTGTTGTTCAGGCATATTACCCCTTTTCATGTTAAATATATAGTAGAAAGGCTGAAAACTTATGTGTTTGAACTTCAAATAAATTTGTTAGTCTTTAGGGTGCTACAGGACTGCTTGTTTTATGACGCTACACACTCACAGAAGTAATACTTCCTAATTTGATAGTCAGCATGGATAATTCATCATAACTCCAGTGGCACTACTCATGCGAATAGGCATCATAATGGTGAGAATCTAATATTATGGATAGTGTTAGCTGAGCTATTCCTGGGATTCAACTGACTGTCTTTTTGATATACCAAGCAAAAAACCTTCCAGATATGTGAAGGATGAAATTTTATTGATTAACAATTGAAACATTTGACCTATTAACATGGTAATGATGCATGTTGTATTGCTTAAAACTGCTTAATTTTAATTCCAACAATTCTTGAAAAAGTCTGACATGATCAGTTCTTCCTCATATTTATTCACAACATAAAACATTCATCTAGGTGCAACTTAAAGGTCACAGAATAGGAGAAACTAATTGCAATGAACTAAGAACAACTTAAACTCAGCACAATTAAAACACAGGAAAATGATCAAGCTCTATTATTTACAATATGCTATTATGAGACATAAAATAATGAAGCCATTATACATGCACACTGTATTTCCAAATGGAAAATCTTAACCTTTGCAAAAGGACATTAGAATAATGAAAAACGTGAGAGTCAGTATAAACAAACTCACTTGGACCATGGGAATCTGAAAGTTCAAAACAGCTTTACATGTCAGATTTTAATTTGCAGCATGCCTACTCCTAATTAACCTTACTATGAAGCTCCACTAGAAAGTGAATTGAGAGGTTAAAAAAAGAAAAAAAAACCCCACGTTTCCAGTATCACGGATAAATAGGTAGCTATTACCTAGGTGTTATTTGTAGATAGCTTACCTCCTCAGAGATCTTAAACTGGGATTGTCTGGCAGTAATGAGTTTTCCCGCAGTAAAGAATTGCTTTTGCAACATATAGCACATTGAAAGACCCTATTTATTAGAAGACTACATATTCCTGTAATTTACTTGTAAATTATCAAGATGCAGTTTATAGGTGAAAGAAAACCTAAAAAATTAGAATGCTCAGAAAAATTGTGTTCTTATGGTCAGAATCAGTTTGTTTAAATTATTCTCCTTCTTAAATGTCTTTCTTTAAATGTTTAGGACTGGGGTGGGGAGTCTCCAATCTACAGGCCAGATGTGGCTCCTCAGGGTTAGCCACAGGCAAAAGTTATTCTTTACTGAGGAAAAACTCATTGCTTCCCAGCAAGTTTATGGTCTCTGAGGAGGTTAGCTATCCAGAAGCTTTGTTTACCTGAGTGTCTGCAGGCATGGCCATTCACTGTTCTTAGTAGCCATGGTTTGCCAATCAGACCCAGCTGGAGCTGCATGAATCAGCGTGGGCTAGGCCACCACTTCCTACAGCTCCCACTGGCTGGGAAGTTTGAACTGTGGCCACTAGAATTAACAGAGCTCCATGCCTGTGAACACTCAGGTAAACAAACTGTCTGCAGCCCACCAGCAGCTAACCCTGATGAACTACGTGCAGCCAGTCTACTGGAGATTGCCAACATTTTTAGAATGTTAAGGTTCCGCTGATTTTCCATTAATGGGGGGATTCCACAAATTCCTTACTTCTGAAAGACAAAGTACATCCCATACAAAATTACAGCTTGTATTATGTGAGTACTAATTGATTTTTGATTAATTTAAAAGTAAATTGATTAATAGATGGGTTCACTTTAAAAAAAATGTCCTTTGAGAAAATTAACATCTGGTTTCACACCATTTGTTTGTCTTGAGTTATTTTAATAAAGAAATAATTCATGTGTACCTTACAGTTAAAATAAATTGAAATCATGTACATAGGTTACATTGGATGAGAGAGAGACTGATGGAGCATTTTTCATATTAGTCTTCATAAATGTAAGTTTCACAGTCACCCTGCATTGCTGGATAATGCCAGAAGAAAGAAATATTAACATGTTAAGTCACAGAAATGCACAGTTTGAAACTTTAACTGTCACATTTCAAGGCAACTGCACCTGTAGTTCCCTCTTGTGGTCTGGTAACGGACGACTTACTCTTCCAGCTGAACTGTTGTCACACTTCATGGACAGAGAAATTTGTCTGTTTCCCTTTTAACTGGGGAATCCAATCTGTAAAATCCCCAGCAGCACAGATTGCCTCAATGGGCATGCTTTACCTTCCTTTCTCAGATGTGATAAAATAACTATCTAGTTATGTCACACACATTATGTTCTAAGGACGCACAATCATTTTTTAAGATAAACGCCTTACAGATAACATAAAATATAACAAAATAATCTGAAGACTTGCTATAAATTTACCTTCAAACTCTATAAAATTATCAGAAGTAGGAAAGGGTCTTTTGGAAGAAGAATTTCTTTTGGAAGGACCCTCATTTCCTTCCAAAGGAGCTCTATTTATATGGCAGCTCTTGCTTCTTGAAGGGGAGCTTCCAGATGCAAGCTGTCATGGGAATATGCTAATGAGGCATGAGATATTTTAATCTGGACCTCATTTGTTTCTTCCGCTCTGCTGATTACCATGCCTCTTCTAGAAAGGGGGCAAGAGGTGAGTGTAGATGCACCCATAATGTTTCCCTGGGTTTACATTAGCTATGTTTCCTCCCCCAGAGTATTATTTACATCCTGCAATAATGCATACTCATTTGCATGTTTAATATCATGAACTCCTGAAATTTAATTACATAAGGCCACATTTAATCAGTTAAGTTTATTCAGGAAGTTGTTATACCTACCACAAAAATAAACCCAACTTTGCACCTTAAGAAAATTTTGCTTATTAAAGTTCTGAAAACCCTCTTTTCTGTTCTCAAAATAATAAGTGGCCCCATATATTTTAATGGAGATTTCCTGAGTATTCATTGCTTGCAGCAGTCAGAATTGCTTAGCCCATTTACAGTAGATCATTAATACCACTCTCTACCAGTAGTATGGGAGTACACATTCACTATGTCTACACTGCATCCCGCTTTCAGAAGCAGAATGTAAATGAGCGAGATCAAAAATGCAAATGAAGCATGGATTTACGCCTCTCATGCCTCATTTGCGTGTTCTTGCATGATCATGCTTCTGGAAGGGGCTTTTCCAGAATCAAAAACAGCCATTTAGACAGGGGTCCTTCGAAAACAAACCCCATTTTTGAAATAACACTTCTTCTGGAAACAAAATAGAAAGAAGGGTTCTTTCAAAAATGAGATTTGTTTTCAAAGGAACCCTGTCTACATGGCTGTTTTTGCTTCCAGAAAAGCCTCTTCTGGAAGCATGATCATGCAAGAATATGCAAAAGAGGCATGAAATACATTGCCATTGTTTTGAGCAACTATATTATGAATGTCTTTAACATGTTCAGTGTTCTGTTGACAGCAGTACTAAATGACCTTCAGGATCAGCACTGCCTAATACCCTTCAGGATAAGCATTGGCCTCTTCCTGTAATGTCCAGAATAAACTTATTCTGCTCCTAGATCCCTTCAGTAATACACACCTACATCATCTTACTTTGATGCATTATACCAATACATCACCATCGTCAGTCAAAAGATGGCACCATCTAGGATAAACAGATTCAGGAACAGATTCAATTTAATTACAGGACAGAAGGTGTCCGGATGTTCCATAGAGACAAACTGTTGGTGCCAAGATTTAATACACTTTACAACTCAGTGCACTGGTCTGTCAAATAAGAAGAAGCAGCTGAGAGTTCACAGTTCCTCTATCAAGAGACTATGATTAAAATAAAAATGAAACATGAAAATTATACTTTTCCCTTTCCTAAAACAAATACAATAATCTGTATTTCAGTACTTCAAAATGACCTTGCAGGAATACTGTCAGGTCAAATTTAACTCATCATGTCAGCGATATAAAATAAGCTACCACCAAAATAAAGTTTTCAAGGTTTGTTTGTTTGTTTGAGAATTCACATGAGGGGTAATAATACTAAATGAAATTACAGATAAACATTACTTGTTAAAGAAAAAATATTTCTATACCTATACCTCTAAATATATAGAGAAATATAGACACGGTTGCATTTGTCTTCGTTGATAGATATTAGATATTGCAGTAACAAGGAAATATATATCAACATATTGTGTAATTTAATTCAGGACATGAATGCCTAAAGATATGGTACTAGTGTTATTATTTTATTTTGTACAGAATAACTTGCTGAGCTCACATTGATAAGTTTGCAGTCCATTTAGATATAATTAGCTTTTAAGGTACCAAGTTATTGTTTTTGCTTTCCCCACCCGTTTAACTAATGGGAATTTTCCCACTGGCATATGCAACAAAATCATTGCAACATTATTCTAGTGCATGAGACCCAGAAAGTTTGGCTACCTATTAAGGAGACTTATGCTCCCTGACCCTCTACTCTCTGGCAAGGTACCTCAATTCAGCAGCATGTTTATGCAGCAGACAGGAACTTATAAGCAGCAGCTTAATTTAAATAGTAAAACAGAAATGAGAGAGTTTTTAAAACAAATTTAATATGAAAATAATAAAAGCAGTACAGCATCCTACATTATCTTGATGGGAAATTCAATTTATTTTATTCTACCCTGTATTTTTCATATAGCACAAATCTTTGTACTGAGAGCACCTAAATTCATTGTAAGTTGTCAAGGCAAAGTGGAAGCTTTGCCTCTGGGGAGATGAGAGCTGGGTCTCTGGAATTTAACATCAGGGAATGGTTAGACAGCAGTTCCAAGGTCAACATAGTGTTCTGCTAGAATACACAGCAGTGAAATAGTTAAAAGAGCTTGTTTATGTTATCAGTACATTCAACATAATGCCTCATGTTCATACTACTAGGCATTGGACAAACAGAATAAACACCAGTCACTGATAAATAAGGGTAAGTGGAAAAGATAAAGGGTGAAACTCTCTAATCCAGCACCGTTGGGACCTGACCAGTACTGGATGAGAGAATTTGCTGTACTACAGGAAGTCAGTATTGTCTAGCAGCATTACCAACACTTCCACTGCTTACCGGGCTCTGAGTAGAAATTTATGAGTAGAGTACAGCTAAATTACAGGGCAGAACACTAAGGCTACGTCTACACGTGCACCCAACTTCGAAATAGCTTATTTCGATGTTGCGACATCGAAATAGGCTATTTCGATGAATAACGTCTACACGTCCTCCAGGGCTGGCAACGTCGATGATCAACTTCAACGTTGCTCAGCCCAACATCGAAATAGGCACAGCGAGGGAACGTCTACACGCCAAAGTAGCACACATCGAAATAAGGGAGCCAGGCACAGCTGCAGACAGGGTCACGGGGCGGACTCAACAGCAAGTCGCTCCCTTAAAGGGCCCCTCCCAGACACACTTTCATTAAACAGTGCAAGATACACAGAGCCAACAACTAGTTGCAGACCCTGTATATGCAGCACGGACCCCCAGCTGCAGCAGCAGCAGCCAGAAGCCCTGGGCTAAGGGCTGCTGCCCACGGTGACCACAGAGCCCCGCAAGGGCTGGAGAGAGAGTATCTCTCAACCCCCCAGCTGATGGCCGCCATGGAGGACCCCGCTATTTCGATGTTGCGGGACGCGGATCGTCTACACGTCCCTACTTCGATGTTGAACGTCGAAGTAGGGCGCTATTCCCATCCCCTCATGGGGTTAGCAACTTTGATGTCTCGCCACCTAACGTCGATTTCAACTTCGAAATAGCGCCCAACACGTGTAGACGTGACGGGCGCTATTTCGAAGTTACTGCCGCTACTTCGAAGTAGCGTGCACGTGTAGACGCAGCTTAAGGGTCAGGACTGGTGGCTGTCAACAAACTTTATGGGACCACAGGAAACTTGGTCACACCCTGGATAAGTGGTCATTCAGCTAACTAATATTATGCCGGATTACAGATGTTGCCAGGTGAGAGAGTTCTGGATTACAGAGGTTCAACCTGTATAATATATAAGCAGAAGGATCAATGTAATGGCTGAAAATACCATGTTAATTATGCAGGCTTTTTCTTTTGTTATGTGAATCCTTTCCAATGGGTTATGTTAAGAAGAGGTTAACTAGAGAGAGAAAAAAAAAGTGGGAGAAGGTGTGTATAGGTTAGAGTCAGCAACATGGAGGCCTAAGGGGTTTAACCAAAGAACCCCCAGTACAGGGGTTCATGGAGCCAAGAGTATGCCAATTGAAACTGCAGAAAACAATCTGATGACTTCCTCAATGTTCATTGGTCCTTTCTGTGACAGAGACAACAGTTTCCTGTGATATCCTGGACAAAGAACGTTTAATTAAGTTGAACCTTATTGAACTAAGAAATTCATTTATTAAAAGTGCAAATGGGAACTATATATAACTTATCTGAGGAGACCTGACAAATGTAAACATCAGGAAGCTTTAGTGTTGTGACTACCAGTCACATGAGGACAATATCAGAGGCCCAAACTGGATAAATAAAGTGACTCATAACTTCAAAGTTGCTTACTTCAAAGTAAACAAATTCTAAGTAGAGCGTCTACACACATCCTACTTTGAAGTTAATCTTTGAAGTAGGGCACAACTCCACTACTGGTAATGGAGTAAGGACTTCGAAGTTGGGCTCCCTACTTCGAAGTTAACTTCAAAGTAAGGGAAAATGTCTGTAGACTCTCTTCTGGCTACTTTGATGTAGTGCCAAGCTTCAAAGTTAACTTCGAAGTTAGCTCTTAATGTAAATGCACCCTTATTGTTTTTATATGTGCTTTCTGTTATGCTGTCACCTTAAGAATAAAAGGCCTTGCTTAGAAATAACTGACTGGTAACTTACAATTGTAGCAGTCACACTGTTTATGGCCTCCGAAGAGGAAGGAACATGCAGATGCACACCTGCCCACGCAGTCTGGCTTGCAGGGGAACAGCGCAGTGAGGGCACAAAACAATGCAGTCTGGAAATACCCAGATTAGGAGGGCAAGAGATGTGATGGCTGAGGAAATGAAAGATTAGCATGGATGTCCTCCTGGGCAGACACTGAAGTGAAAGGAGGGCAATGCACCCTGGGGGGACAGGTTACGTGGCACAGGAGCCAGCCTGTTCAGAACCCAGGGGATGATCAATACTTGGTAGCCAATCAGCTGCTTCCAGGTGCTCTTTTGCTCTACCCTAATCAGTTGTTTGGTTGGAATTCATCTCTCTGTGGCATGTGAGGGCTTCATGTCCATTTCTAGCTCCAACTGTCAGGCGAAGGAGCTGGGCTGGGGACACACCAGCTTCTCATCTCACTGCAGGGAATAGGGGAGACAGCTTGGGAGTGTCAGCATCTTCATGGTTGGCCACCGAGGGCTGTGGGGGCAGGGAAGCTGGGGGTTAGCTATGTAGATTTAGTGTCTGGCGCCCATCTTTGTCATCAAGATTGCAAAATCCCATATGCCCTCTACTCTCAAACCCATTCTGAGCCTCTCAAGCCATCTCAGCAGCTTATGTGCTTTCCCACCTTGCACTCCCACAGGCACACTGAATGATAGTTCAACTAGTTGGGAATCATATGCAATTAAAGCGTGTAACACAAGTTTTTTTTGCAAAGTGCCCCCTCAAAAACACACACACACACACACGTGCACATTTTACCCAAACAGCACAAGAGGTAGAGATAGGCAAAACAAGACTTCTGAACACCATCCTTCCTGCACGCTCCAGACAGCCCAAGCTCCAGCCTCAGGCCCCCCAACACCCTCACACACCCCAACTCCTTGTCCTGGGGCCCCTGCATTTCACCTCACCCTTACAATTTTTACAGGTACATGAGCAGCTACTGAAATGAGATAAGCTAAATTGCATAAGAATACCTGCATGGGGGCATGTGAAGGGGACATTTAGATTACTGTCATTAAGAACCTAAGAGGAAAAAGATTCTGCCCACCATGCTTGGGGTGGGACTTTTACTCATGGTTTATGTTTATGAATCTTGCTTGTGGCGTTAACCCAAACACCACAGCCCCCTGTCCTGAGCCATCCCTCAAAGGAGTATCTGTGACACCACAGTACTTGTAAGAAATTTAAGTTAATTTCACCCTGGTAGACATACAGGTGCAGTGGCTTCTGCTGTGTGGGCTTCAGTCCCTGACTCTCTCCTCCCAGGGATTTATTTCCAAAGGTTGCAGAGGTAGGGGGATGCTGCCTGGGTCATGGCAGCATCTTGAATTGCTTCAGCAGCTACTGAAATGAGATAAGCTAAATTGCAGAAGAATACCCACTTGGGGTCTTGTTAGGATATGTGCAACATGCCTTAGGTGGCATGTGGCCAGGATTTATCACCGTCTTTGAACAGCCTGTTAGATCATTAGCTTCTCTGCCTGGGTGTTATACTAATGGAGAGTGTGACATGAAGACTGATTAATCCCCCTTCTGCCCCACCATGTGGCTATAATTCTGTAATTGCACCTGTATAACTATATTTGTGTCACTTGGAAAACTTTCTTTTTCAGACAAGATCTAAAAATGTCTACTCAAGGGATTGCATGATATAACAATAGTGATGTAAGTTAACATCCTGGATTATACCCAAAAAGCTTCCCTGTGTTCTGTGACCTGTGCACAGTTGACATTAAAGGTGAAAAAAAATGGTCCCATTCAGGTAAAGGGCAAAATTCCCTGCTATCATGAAATTGTCAACCTGGTGTCTTTGAGTTGGCAGTTCACTGCAGAAAATGTGGCATTTCACAAGTTTCAGAGCTACTGTTCCAAAAAGTCTGCCCACCCAAGAAGACAATACCATTTTTGATTTAGATTGTCTGCTCTGTAAATTTGTATTCCAGAAACTGGAAGAGGGAAAGAAGCAATAATATAATAAAAATGAAAGTAAACCTGTTTTGTGAAGTACATACAAAACACAATCAGCAAAAATAGTTAAAAGGAAATGTGAATGTTGCAAATGTTCTCATTTTTCCTTATAATTTAAGATGCTGTTTTTAAACTCATGTAAAGATATTTTGTCTTAAATCTTTTGTTTTTGTTGTTTTTAATCTGTGTCCTTTTGATAAACTATGCAACACATTGAACACAGATGAAAACAAGTTACTTTCCATTTGGTCTTTCCCTTTTCTAATGGTTGTTTGCCTGAAAAGGTTTCTGTCACTTTGGGTTGCACCTATCCTGTGACTTGATTTAACCAACAGAGACATTTTGTGTGTTAAATCCCTGTTGCTGTACGGCTGTCTGCTAGTCTTAAATGTAAGAGGCATAAAGTGGAAGGAGGGGATATGTTATACTTTTCCTTTGTTACCATGGCTGCTTGTTTGTTTGTATTCAAGGCAGTGGATTGTTGAAGGACTGATTCCAAGAGTTCCTCTGTTATTGTTGCATGCTATACAGTGCTATGACACTGACCTCACAAAGATTTGTGTTATTTGTGCTTTTAAATAGATGAAAAAAGTCTTGATATCTTTTCATCGAAAGCACTAAAAAGTGAGAAGAGCAACTGAAGACCTTTTCAAATATAAAGATTTTTATACTGTAAAAAGAACCTTTGCTGGGAGATGCTCCCTTAGAAATTTCAAGGGATGCAGCTATCTTTTGGGTTGTATATTTTGAATATATCTGTAAGCAGGATCTGAAGGAATGCGTCCATTACAGCTAGCTGGAAGTGGCGGAGAGACCCTGGGTGTGTCTATGTCAATATAATTTACTCCTGTTTTGCACTGGGTTGTTAGATATTCAGCGGATGGAGCGGTATTTTGCTCATTATAACCAACTTAATTTGTGACCCAACACCAGCTATGTTTGTATTAAATGCAGGGATAGCTGAAATATGGTTACCGATGTTTGCAATTTTGTGGGAATACAGAAAAGTAGGACTGTGCTAAATTGTTCTAAAGGAAAGGGCTCAAAGATACCAGAAGGAACCTTGCTGAGCCGCAGCTTGACTTTCAGAGCTCTATGAAAAGTTGAGGGGGAAGAGGAGAGTGAGGGAAGGTTATTCTGGTTAGGAGGCTGTATGCCTTCCCTTGCCTGCATTTTTGTGATCTCTTCCCCCTTCCTTCCACTGTTCAAAGAACAGCGCTAAATAGGGGTCATTAAGAGCCTCTTTTATGTGAATTGTACTGCAATTGTACTTCTTCTGTCCTGTTTGCTACACGCTGAAATCACATGAGATTGATGGGCAGAAGTCATAGCCAAGAGGTGGATGGTGGCTGACAGACAGCCAGGTGGCAGTGGTGTGACAAGTGGCGAGCAGAACCATGGTGGACAGCTGTGATGAGTGGCCAGCAGGGTAACCGTGGAGAACAGTGAGGAGGTGGATGGTGAATGACCAGTGGAGTGAGTCAGATGCGTCTTTTCCTTCTCCCACATCCAGCATGGGAGGTGAACTCTGTGGATTCAACTCGCAACTGCACGTCTGCACTGAACTAGGTCAGCAACTGTGAGTGGGGTGCAGGGAAGTGGGAATGTGAAGGACATTTAGATTGCTGTCGTTAAGAACCTAAGAGGAAAAAGATTCTGCCCACCACACTTGGGGTGGGACTTTTACTCATGGTTTATGTTTATGAATCTTGCTTGTGGTGTTATCCCAAATTAATGCTGAGTTATTTTCCTCCCACTTATTAAAAGTTTATTTTCTACACTGAGACTAATAGGTACCCTACCGTGGTGTGTGAATTTCCCAGCTTATTTAGCGGAGGCTCAAGCCAGTTCTGTACTGAATGGATGGAGATGAACCCCTAGGTATTGAACCTAGCACTAACTGCTCCTGACTCCACCTGACAGAAGGGTTACATATTTGTACATACACATTCACACATGTGGAAGGAATATATTCATTTACTACTGCTACACTTTCCTCCTGTTGTGGCTCTGGACTGACTTTTATAAATTTCATGTGGATTATGCAACATAAATGCAAAAATGATTAATCTCATTGCTAAGCCTGCAGTAAAAGAGGTAAAGAATACAAACTTTGAGAGACTCTCTATATTCCAGGGAATTCCTCAGTAATACCATGTGGCAGCTACTAAACCCCTGAGAGTTCACTGGCATTGTCTATAATTTTTCCTTTCTCATTTTATCTTTCTTGTTTCACTTTGCTTTTAAAGTCCATACCATAAATTCAGTCTATCAGCAAACTGTCAAGATTAAAAGTACCAGTCCCATTTTCATCGTATCAAACATATCTTTCTGTCTTGCACATTACTCAGCCAAATGGAAGAGACTATATTCTAGGAAAAATCTAAACATAAAATGGAAATTAAAAATAAACATCCAAAACACTTTCTCTAAAGGAGTCTATGAGGTTACACTGACAGCCTTTCCCCAAAATGTTATGAGCCACCTGCAACTTGGGGGAATTCAGAAAAAAAGGTTAATCATAATACTTTGTAGTTTGTTAGTGCCTTTCATATAAGGGTCTCAAAGCACTTCCCAGACGTTAATCAAATGTCATAACTCAGTGAAATAGTGATGTGTTATTATTCAGAAACAACAAAAGTATCTTAAAAAAACCCAAAATGTTATGGTTGAAAGTGTACTTCAGTGAAGCCCAATTAAGCAGTTACTTACTGTTTACACTTTTAGAAAACCCAGTTATTACAATGTTCGAAAATGAACAGCTAAGGGACACAATTAGTTCTCCATTGTTATAAATTTACACAGTCCCCGGATGGTAATGTTAGCCCATATTTATATGTTTGACTTATTTTTAATATTAGTGTTGGGAAGTTATGTTGCCTGAACAATTATATTCTACCAACAATGTCAAGTTTCCCAGAATACCTCTCCCCATGTAAAATATCCCATATAACCTTACATTGTATGACAAAAGTTTTGTCAGAACTAGAAAGGAAAACTGTCAGGATCAGGACATGTGGGTATTTTACCAGAGCAAGAGGTAAAGAGAAGACACCAGCAAATCCATGGATATCTGCTTTATGTCCACAGACCTCCACATCCACAGATGTCAGTTCAGATATCTGCAGTTCATTTTTGTGGCGACAGATGTGGATGCATATACAAATTTTGCATATATGCAGGGCTCTAGAAAGGAGTTACTTTCACAGACCAGTGTTGTTTTCCACCCTCATGCAGCCCTGATGGTGCCTTCACACCCTTTGTGCTTGGAATGCATGGGATCAAAACAAAGAGGTAAGTGGTAAACTGTGGTACCAAAAATAAAAAAGTGGAAACCTGTTAGGGGCTTAGCTTGTGTTTACCCACACCCAATCTTCTACCAATGTAATGACCACAGATTGGCTCTGACTGGCTAACTGCACCACTGACAAAATGAAGGGGTCAGCAAGCTCAGTAGCAGCAGCAGTTCAGTTACTGAACAATGTATTTCTAGTCCAAAGTACCATATGATCCTATCCCTGCTTCTACTGTCTTCAGCACTTCCACAGCCCCAGCCTAGATCTTCTTTTGCTGCAGTCCCTGAACCTTGTTCCAAGTCCTCATCACAGACGTCTAAGCAGATCAGAGACAGAAAAGACCTGATGTCCTGCTTCAAGGCCTGTACTGAGAGGAATCTAGGCACTACCACATGGATACCCTACCAAGAATCAATCTATAGAGCCAAGCTGTATTTTGACCAGAAAGACTCCAGAGTTTAGCCCTAATAAGGGTGTCTGGCCTAAGCCTGTGTTCACACCCTTAATTCAGGAACATGCACTCCCTCTTGTCTACTGGCATCTTGGCTCTGGATAGAGACAGTGCCAGCACCATCGAGCTCCCTGTCCAGCTACGGCTTCCCAGCACAACAAAGGTTGAGCTGAGGACTCTTTTGGCCACTGGCGCTTCCCAACATTTTATGTCTTAGACTGTGGCCAGGTAACAACATTCCAACTCAGTTCAAGAACAATATCAAAGGTGGCGGAGTCTCCTGATGGATCCCTCCTCTCCTCTGGTCCAGTTACTCTGCAACCAGCACCACTGATAACTACCATGCTCCTGGATCATGAGGACATCTTCGGTCTGATCCATGTATCTCTACCCCTGTTACCTTCAGTATTTTTTAACTTCTCCATGATCAGTACACCCATTAGGACCAGGAACAGTATGTTTCATCTCAGGACTTTTAAAATTTTTGCTTTCCAGCAATTTAAAAGAGTCAGGGCTCCTGACCATCACTACCACAGCAATGGTGATAGGAGCCCTGGGGATTTTAAATTACCACTGGAGCCCAAGGGCTCTTGGCTGCCACTGCAGTGGCAACAGCAGCTCTGAAAGGCAAGGGTTGGCCAGGGTAAGCTGGCTCCAACTCCTCCCTTTCTGCTGGAGGCTTCACCCATTCTGTGAGCTCAGAGATGTCCCTTGAACATACCTTGCCAAAGACTCCAGAGTACTGGTGAGTCCTGGCAATATTTTTTTTCAGCACACCAGGGAGGTCTTTGTGTTCTGTTATGAAAGTTAACCACCATGAAGAAGAATTGTGGTATCTGGGACAAGATGTCACTTATGACAAAGGCATCATTGGAGGAATGGTAACATCTTCTTCCCAGTCCATTTGAAGTCCATGTCCTTACCAACCACAAACATCTGGAAGATCTCTGAACTGCTCATAACTTTAACTAGTGGGAGACCTGCTGATTACTATTCTTTGCCAGGCTCTTGTTATCATGGGGGACTTTAATTACCCTGACATCTGTTGGGAGACCAATATGGCAGTACACAAGCAGTCCAGGAAGTTTCTAGAGAATGTTGGGAATCATTTCTTGGTACAAGTCCTGAAGGACCTGACCAGAGGTTGTGTGCAGCTTGACCTGCTGCTTACAAACAGGGATGAACTAATAGGGAAGGTAGAGGTGGGTGACAACCTGGGAAGCAGTGATCATGAGATGGCAGACTTCAGTATCCTGACCAAAGGAAGGAAATAGTGCAGTAAATTACACACCTTGGACTTCAGAAATGTAGACTTTAATTCCTTCAGGAACCTGATGGGCAGAATCCCCTGGGATGCTACCATGAAGGGAAAAGGAGACCAGGAAAACTGGCAGTATTTTAAGGAATCCCTATTGAAGGCACATAAAGAAATTGTCCCGATGCACAGCAGGAGAAGTAAATGTGGTAGGAGATCAGACTGGCTTACTGGGGAAATCCTTGGAAAATTTAGGCACAAAAAGGGAGCTTACAAAAAGTGGAAACTTGGACAGATGTCTAGGAAGGGATATAAATGTATAGCTCAAGAATGCAGGGCAGTTATCAGGAAGGCGAAAGTGCAACTGGAATTGCAACTCATGAGGAATGTGAAGGATAACAAGAAAAGTTTCTGCAGGCATGTTAGCAAGAAGAAGGTGATCAGAGAGGGCATGGGACCCCACTGGATGAGGGAGGTAACCCAGTGACAGATGATGTAGGGAAACCTGAAGGACTTAATGCTTTCTTTGCCTCTGTCTTCACGGACAAGGACAGCTCCCAGACTAGTATGATAGGTGATGCACTGTGGGATGAGGGTGGACAGCTTTTGGTGGGGAAAGAACAGGTTAGGAGCTATTTAAAAAAGATAGATGTACATAAATCCATAGGCCTGGACCTAATTCATCCGAGGGTTCTCAGGGAGTTGGCATATGTCATTGACGAGCCATTGGCCATTATCTCTGAAAAGTCCTGGAGATCAGGAGAGATCCTGGATGATTGGAAAAAGGCAAACAGTGCTCATCTTTAAAAAAGGGAAGAAGGATGATCCAGGGAACTATAGGCCGGTCAGTCTTACATCAGTCCCTGGAAAAATCATGGAGAGGCTTCTTAAGATAGTCATTTTGAGGCACTTGGAGGAGGGGAAAGTGATCAGGAATAGTCATCATTGATTCATGAAGGGCAAGTCATGCCTGACCAATCTAATTAGTTTCTACAGTGAGACAACTGGCTCTGTGGATAGGGGAAAATCAATGGATGTGATTTATCTTGACCTTAACAAAGCTTTTGATACAGTCTCCCACAATATTCTTGTCAGGAAGTTAAAGGAATGTGGATTGGATAAATTGGTGATAAGATGGATAGAAAGCTGGTTAGAAGGTCGGGCCCAGCAGGTAGTGATCAACGGCTCGATATCAGGATGGCTTTTGTGTTCTAGTGGAGTGCCCCAAGGTTCAGTTCTGGGTCCAATTCTGGTCAACATATTTATCAATGACCTGGATGAGGGGTTGGATTGCACCCTCAGCAAGTTTGCAGATGACACCATGCTAAGGGGAGAGGTAGATACGCTGGAGGGTAGGGACAGGTCCAGACTGACTTAGAAAAATTGAAAGACTGGGCTGCAAGAAATCTGATGAGGTTCAATAAGGACAAGTGCAGAGTCCTGCACTTTGGCTGAAAGAATACCAAGCATTGTTACAGGCTGGGGTCCAACTGGCTTAGTAGTAATTCTGCAGAAAAGGACCTGGGAGTTCTAGTGGACGAGAAGCTGGATATGAATCAACAGTGTGCCATTGTGGACAAGAAGGCTAATGGCATATTAGGTTGCATCAAGAGGAGCATTGTCAGTAGATCCAGAAATGTGATTATTCCTTTTTATTTGGCTTTGGTGAGACCACATCTGGAGTACTGTGTCCAGTTCTGGGCCCCCATTACAAGAAGTACGCAGACACACTGGAGAGGGTCCAGTGGAGGCTGACCAAAATAATTAGGGGGCTGGAACATACGACCTATGAAGAAAAGTTGAGGGAATTGGGTTTGTTTAATCTGCAGAAGAGAAGACTGTGGGGGTATTTGATCACAGCCTTCAACTTACTGAAGGGAGGTTGCAAAGAGGCTGGAGAGAGGCTGTTCACAGTGGTCACAGATGGCAGAACATGGAACCATGGTCTCAAGTTGTGGTTGGGAAGGTCCAGGTTGAACATTAGGAAAAACTTTTTTACTAGGAGGGTGGAGAAGCATTGGAATGGTCTACCTAGAGAGGTGGTGGAGTCTCCATCCCTAGAGGTGTTTAAGTCTCGACTCGACAAAGACCTGGCTGGGCTGAACTGACAGGGTTTGATCCTGCCTTGGGCAGGCGGCTGGACTTGAGGGCTTCTTAGGTCTCTTCCAGCTCTATTGTCCTATGATTCTATGATTCAGTTTTGTTTTCACCTACCACCCTGGATCCTGGAAGGAGCAGGAAGACTCCATGTCCCACAAGGATAAATATGCTGAGTCAAACTCATTTGTCTGCTATTTTACAAACATACAATTTTATTCAAAGAGAATCAAAGGGCAATTAAAAGTGGGCGTGGCTAGGCCACACTCTCAGAAAACCATCATCCAGCATAGTCTGTCAAGCTCTCAAAGGACACCCACAATGAAAATGCAAAAGAGGAAGACCTTGGACAATGTGGTGAAGATCTACTGAGACTGAATGACAACAAGTGAGATACTACTGGGATCAGTTAGAAGTTTTGTCCTGAGACACAATGAAATTGACGAGACTTGTAGATGACCTATGCTTCAGCCAGAGCACAAGGGTTTAAGTCAAGTAAGTCAACAAAGGGCAACAAAAAAATCATAGCCCTCACATCACTCTTTAACTAGAAAGCTTTAAATGTGTAACATTGGAAGCACACCTACTATGTAAGGCAAATTTTGCAACAATGCTTGAGACAACTTCCCCAGAAACTGGTGCTGTAGCAAACATTTATTCCTATACTATGCCATCAGTTAAACATCTACTATGTAATTAAACCTTAATTAGAAATCAATGCCAGAATCTGCCAGGCCATCCGGGCAGTAGGAGATCTAAGACTGCGAGTGTTGAATCAGCACAATATCCGATTGTCCACTAAACTGAAAGTGTACAAGGCTGTAGTCCTGACCAATCTCCTATATGGCTGTGAAACCTGGACCTTGTACAGAAAACATATAAAACTGTTGGAGCACTTCCACGCACACGGCCTGAGGTCAATACTGTGCATTCGATGGCAGGACAGAGTTACGAACCTGGAAATCCTGGACAGAGCATGAACCACGAGCACCAAAACCATGATTCTGAAAGCCCAGCTTCACTGGACAGGGCACGTCATATGAATGGAGGAGTCAAGAATCCCTAAGCAACTCCTGTACTGTGAACTCTTCCAGGGCAAAAGGAATCCAGGTAGGCCTTGCAAGAGATATAAAGACTGTGCGAAGGCCAACATTGCTCATGCTGGTTTAAAACCAGATCAGCTAGAGCAGCATGCAAAAGACTGAACAGGCTGGCGTGCTCTCATACGACACGCATATTACAACTTTGAAGAGCAGCGATGTGTACACCTCATTGATGCTCGTGAGAGGAAGAAAGCAACAGCAGCAGCCGCACCAACAGAGCCAGGACAGTTCCCTTGCCCCCACTGTAAACGCCCATGCTGTTCAAAGCTTGGTCTCCTCAGCCATATACGAGTCCAGAACTGATGAGCCTGTGCAAGCTAAAGACGTCATCATCGGACACAATGGACTACCTATATATAGTGTGTATGTAACAGCCATTTGCTATTTAGGACATATACAAACATAATGTAATGAAATCTACATTATATTCCTAATAAAAACACTTTAATGTAAATGTTCAAATATTTTCTCCGTTTCACATTTTAAACATGAAATGTCTATAAGGAACAAGAAACAAGCAGTCCTATAGCACCTTAAAGACTAACACATTTATTTATTAGGTAAATGAGCTTTCTTGGGTAAGACCCAATTCTTCAGAACAAGGAACAAGAGCATTTCAACCACATGTGAAACACTCCCTATCACTCTCCTGCTAGCAAACGTGTCTCATTTCCTGAAACTGGTCACTTTTCAAAGAGTTATGATGTGCTACTGTGATAGCCTGAAAACAAGGAGAATGGAAATTACAGAATCTATAATAAAGGCATCAGACAGTATGTAATGTATATGCTGATAATCTGCAGAACCCTGCAGATCTTGGAGGAATCATGTTTTGCCACTGAAGATCTTCACTATTATTTGCAGCTACATGGGCTGACCCTCACATATGTGAAAAGTCCCAGAAAAATTGGTGAGGCTGTGTCTACTCATGCAGAACTTATTGTATAATTAGAGCCTGAATTCATAAAAGCCAATGGATTGGGTCCAATATGTGCTGTTGACAGTCCCTGGTGGACCTATATATGCAGAAGCTGATAGTAATGATGACATTATCAAAAGGCCAAAAGAGAACAGAACATTTGATGGGTAAGAGCAGAGCATAACTGGCATGTGCCCCAGAAGGGCTGTAGAGAGCAATGGGGGTTGACATCCATACCAAATGCAAAATGAAATTCTCTGAAAAAACTCTGAAAAAGGTAAGAGTTAATCAGCATCCATCTGTAGGCAAAATGTTTAGGGTTGAAGAATATAATGGTTTAGTTTTAAAAATTAATTGTAACAGGAGAAGAGAAACTCTTGTAGCTCTCTGTGGGCAATTAATTCAGCATAAATATAGGAGCCCCTACCTCAAAAAGGCAGGAGACAGATAATGGGATGCTCCCTTATCCCTGCCCCATATGTTAGCTGGTAGGAAAAGGGGAGGGAGACTCTTAAACAGCAAATATTGCTTCTTCAGCAGGAGAGTTCAGTTTTCCTTTCACAAACTCAAGATGTACATTAAAATGCAACTATCTCATTTCCTTTTTCACTGGCCCACACTACATCAAGTCACATGAGTCTGACAGCCCCATGCTGTTAAATAACATATTAGGGATCCCTCACCTTTCTGGGCATAGGAGGCAGTGAAAGCTGCATCTCAATGGTTCTTTTTTATTCAGCCTCAGAAGTGCTGGACAAAAGGAATTTTTTAGTGCTTTGTTTCATTGTATGTGTTGACTGTGTTTTTGCCCACTAGCTTTGCCCACAGGCTAAGGGAAGAAATTGCAAGACTTCCAGCACAATGCAGAGGACACAAACATGAAGATATGAAGCAGACCCTACTCACGCACTACTTCTCTGTTAAATATGAAGTCTGCTCCACCAGTAGAAGTTGGGGTTTGGAGGCAAGTATCAGACATAACTCAGACCCTGTTTAAGTCTGCACCAACATTATGCAGTGGCTGTGAACATCAAACAAGACATTTATTGTCAGTTCAGTTTCTAAACAGGCTTATGTTGCCATCACAGACATAACATGGTGGGAATGTAGGTAGTTTTCAGCTGATTCATTTTGGCTAAGACTTCAATTGTAAAAGATATGAGACTTCACTTGGCATGAACAAAAGAGTCTTAAGATCAACTTACCTCAGTGAATAGTAACAGAGAGGAAGCTGTGCTAGTCTATACACTATCAAAACAAAAAGCAGTCAAGTAGCACTTTAAAGACTAGCAAAATAGTTTATTAGGTGAGCTTTCGTGGGACAGACCCACTTCTTCACACCATAGCCAGACCAGAACAGACTCAATATTTAAGGCTCAGAGAACCAAAAACAGAAACCCAGGGGGACAAATCAGAAAAAGATAGTCAAGTCGAGCAAATCAGAGAGTGGAGGGATGGGGGGGGGAAGGTCAAGAATTAGATTGAGCCAAGTATGCAGACGAGCCCCTATAAGCTACGTCTACCTGTGAAGCCTACTTCGAAGTAGCCTATTTCGATGTGGAGACATCGAAATAGGCTATTTCGATGAATAACATCTACACATCCTCCAGGGCTTGCAATGTCGACGTTCAACATCGACGTTGGGCAGCACCACATCGAAATAGGCGCTGCAAGAGAACGTCTACACGCCAAAGTAGCACACATCGAAATAAGGGTGCCAGGCACAGCTGCAGACAGGGTCACAGGGCGGACTCAACAGCAAGCTGCTCCCTTAAAGGGCCCCTCCCAGACACAGTTGCACTAAACAACACAAGATCCACAGAGCCGACAACTGGTTGCAGACCCTGTGCATGCAGCATGGATCCCCAGCTGCAGCAGCAGCAGCCAGAAGCCCTGGGCTAAGGGCTGCTGCACACGGTGACCATAGAGCCCCACCAGGGCTGGAGAGAGCGCGTCTCTCAACCCCTCAGCTGATGGCCACCATGGCGGACCCCGCTATTTCGATGTTGCGGGACACGGATCGTCTACATGTGCCCTACTTCGACATTCAACTTTGAAGTAGGGCGCTATTCCCATCCCCTCATGGGGTTAGCGGCTTCGACGTCTCGCCGCCTAACGTCGATGTTAACGTTGAAATAGCGCCCAACACGTGTAGCCGTGACGGGCGCTATTTCGAAGTTAGTGCCGCTACTTCGAAGTAGCGTGCACGTGTAGACACGGCTATAGTGACTAGTGACCTTCTTGACCTTCATGACCTTCCCCCCACCCCTCCACTCTCTGATTTGCTCACCTTGATTATCATTTTCTGATTTGTCCTCCTTGCTTACTGTTGTTGGATCTCTGTGCCTTAAATATTGAGTCTGTTCTGGTCTGGCTATGGTGTGAAGAAGTGGGTCTGTCCCATGAAAGCTCACCTAATAAACTATTTTGCTAGTCTTTAAAGTGCTGCTTGACCGCTTTTTGTTTTTACCTCAGTGAAGTGCCCTACCTTTCACTGGCAGGGGACAACAGGTTTTGGAAGTCAACCCATTGTTTAGGTGAGGGAGTTTGCAGAGTTTTCCTCTTCCATTTTCTGAAGGAATGAGAGATATGTCACAATATGGGAAGAGGTTCACTCAGTATTCTGGGGCAGTGCTTTCATAGTGTAGGGTGGAAATGAGTAAAAAAAGAAAGTCTAATCGAACATTTTCAACCTCCCTCACTGAAAGAAAAAGAGAGATTCTGTTCCAGGTTCACCATCCCTAGTGATGAGCTGGATCTGGTATTTCTGATGGCAACGGATGGAACCCGGGATAATGATTAGCCTTAATTCTTGGCCATACAAAACTGCAAAAATTAATCATTAAAATGCTGTCCAAAACACAACTGAACCTTCCTACAATGTAAAACAATTACCTTGTTGTGTATGCAAGCGTGAAAAAGCTGATCATCTCATCATCGATAGCCCAATCAAGCAAATCAAGTAAATGAAAAGATGATCAATTCAATATACAGTTTCTCATAAAAAGCATAATTTTTGATTGGATGATTGCATAACCCTCTGAACCTCTCATTTCTTTTTTTAAGATGGAACAGTCAAAGTTCTGTTAGGCTATGCCTAGACTAGGTAGTTTTGTCAATAAAACTGGCTTTTTGTTGAAGAAACCCATTGAGTGTACACATTCTCAAATGGTTCTGTTGATAATAAATTGACAGAGTGCAAGACTTTTGTCTACAGCATTCTGCCATTTCCCCATGAGGCAGAATGCCTCTGTTGACATCTTTCTACAGAAAGCCAGTCTGGACATTCCACGGGATAACCCTGTCTTCTGTGCTTCCAGTTGGCCATTCTGCTGAGAGAGTGGCCGGGCAGTCTGGCCATTCTGGCAACAGAGCAGGTCGCTCTTTTGATCCACTTTGCTGTCTGGCCACAATCAGTCAACAAAAGTTTTGTCGGAAGATATTGTCTGACAATAACTTCTGTTGACAGATCACTCTAGTGTAGACATAGCCATAGAGTGAGAACAGAATGTCAGAACAGCAATATCAATTCCACTAAAATTCTTAAGAGGAAAATCCATTTTATTGTAGGTACACCATATCCACAAAAGTCATACAGAGAAGTGTAAACCATATGCAAAATTTACACGCTGTAAAAGTAGCAGGGATAAAGACTTTATCATCAGGGAAGTATATTCCTTATTCTAGTCAAGCCTCCTATTGGCCATTTCATTGTGAAAAGGTAATGACCTTACATTTTAGAAAATTAACCAATCACGTAGACCAATCTGATCCTTGCATTCTCCAACCTAATATAACAGGGGGTTGAAATGCAGCAAATCACATTAAAAATGTTAAGTGCTATTTATATGGAACAGGACCCTATTGCATCAATAAAATCTGATCAGTTAGAGAGAAAAGATGATTTTTGTTCCCCTCTCATGGGACACACAGGAATTGTAGGGAAGGAACACAACGTTAGAAAAAAGAGGCTTCTGTTTCGATTGCAAAAAGTATTAAGCCAGGAAACAGTCTGTGGAGATACTGGATTCCACTCTCCACATGTGCCTTGACCTCTATGGCATCAATTTAACAATTAAAATCGTGAGTAACAGGAGGAATTTTTTTTAGCTTTGTCATGATATATTCTGTAACATAACTTGACATCATCCTTAAAGTACTGGAATACAAGGAAAAAAAGCAGGGGTAAAGAAAAAGGGAGCTTGTATTGTCTGAATGTAATACCTTTTTCCACAACACTAAGTTAGTCACTTGTTCATAATTCCATTCCCAAAAATTAAATAGCTCAAACAGAAAGACAGGAAAAAAACCCAAAAGCTTTGTTGTATGATGTGTTTATTCTTCCACAGAATGAAGAATGCATGCACATTTTGTAAATGTGTCTGAAAAATTATCAGTAAATATCAGGAAGTGCCCTTTGTAACGTGTTGGTTAATATTTTAGTTTAATTTTATCTTTATAAATGCTTTACTTCAGCAAGAAAAGCCTCCAGACAGTTATGGTCTAATAATGAAATAACATTGCATTGGCAAATCAGAGGGCTATAGGTTGAGCATCATTATCTGACAAGACTTGTGATTGTGGAACTCTAATACACACTACGCTATGTCCTATTAAAATATTAATTTTCCAAGAAAAGCGATAGGTAAAGAGAAAGCTTTTTTGAAAATGAACCATTTTTGTTAATGTTATGAATGCTTAGTTCTACCTGAAATTCAGTGACCTACACAATTTTAAAGCAAAGTTTTCAAAGGTCTGATATAATAAAATATATGGCTAGAAAGATTCTTGAGAGATGTTCTATTGGCACCCCTTGTGCTAAATCAGTGTTACTTAGACCATCTACCCTGTTCTCAGAAACCTCCATTAATAGAGATGTCATGAACTTTTCTTGACAGTTTATTAAAGACTTTAACTTGTCATCTAGTTGGAATTTTTTTTTCATAATATCTAACCTAAATATCTTTTGCTTCAAATTAAGATGACTATATTTTGTCATATCTTGTGTGGACATGAAGAAAGATGCCACTAGTTCTTACATATTTGAAGACTGTTTTTAGCTCCCTCCAACTAACACTTTTTTTTTCTGAAAACTACACATGCCCACACTTCCTAATCTTTCCTCATAGGTCCAGAATGATATCACAATTTTTTGCAATTGATTACATTGTTTACTTATATCCAGTTTGTGATCCATTTTAACAAGATACCTGTTTCAAATGTTACCATGAAACCAGTTATTTCCCATTTTATAGTTGTTCTTCGGAGGTTTCATTCCTAATGTGAAATACTTTGCACTTGTCATTATAGACTTTCATATTGTTGATTTCAGACTGATTCTGTAGTTTGTCAGATTCTTTTTGGATTGTAATTCTGTCTTCCAAAGTGCTCGAAAACCCTCACACTTTGAGGTTACCTGAAAATTTTATATATTTACTCTCCACTATATTATTTATGTCATCTCTGAAAATGTTAAACTGTGCCAGACACAGAAAAGAGCCTAGCAGTATCCCCCTTAGCTGTGCCCTCCCAGTTTGTGAGTGTATTCCAAATAGTTTATTTTGGAATAAGACTGCTGCATAAACATACCTAAATAGGTTACAGTGCAAGGGAGGTCTTTGACTAAAGGAAGACACCATTGATAACACAATTACTACTAATAATTTTTTTTTGGTTGGGGGATATACCACAAACATTAGAATCATAGAAAAATGTATGAGAAAAAAGCACTTTAAAGACTAACAAAATGATTTATTCAGTGATGAGTTTTCAGGGGACAGACTTACTTCTTCAGATCAGTTTTTATATGATCGTTACAGACATACATGGTATTTCCATGAAAGCATTAATATTTTTATAATCTGTATTTGCTACATTTAAAATATGCAAGTATATTTGGTAAACCTGTCATAATTATCTGTGAATATATATTGTTCAGATCCCAAAAATTATAGCCATTAGAGCTGCTCAGAAAAACTATTTGAAAAATTTTCCATTGCAAAAGCTGAAGTTAAAAGGTATCTTGATATCAAGTTATGTTTTGGATTCTCTTCCAATTAAATGATAAACCAAAGTTTGAAATCTCAAAGTTTGTTCCATCCTTCACATAGCTCTAGTAACCATTTATTACAAAATCTACTTAATCCTCATACAAGACTGTAATGTTTTTTTCCATTGGAAGAATTTTCCATACTAACAGAGAGGTAGCCATGTTTTTCTGTATTCAAACAAAACAAAGCAGCAGAAATGTAGCACTTTAAAGACTAACAAAATTATTTATGCGGTGATGAGCTTTCATGAGACAGACCCACTTCTTCACATCAATTTCATAATTCATTACCATTATAAAAATTAAAAAGACACAGAAATAGACAGTCGATAGAAATGGATCGCTCTCTAAGATGAACTACTCAGTGAGTGCTCAAGAATCTTCTGTGTCTCCCATGGGGGATCAGGTTCTAAACTGAATATTCCTATATGGAAGTCAGGCTTTGGCTCTCTTAGAGGGATGTGTGATTCCCAGTATGCATGGGAATATAGCAATAGCATAGCATTCTTACCTGATTTGATGCTGTATATTTCTGTCCCTAAGAAGCTAATATCATTTGTAACCCTATGGACCATACAATCAGACGGCAAGTTTTCTCAGACAAAGAATAGCATAATTTATTTTTGTATTGCACTGCTCAACACCATGAAGCCTTGTTACTTCCTCAGACCTTTCAGAGACACCACGTTTTGGATTGATTAATAATAATGTGGATAAGTGACTGGCCACAGAGAGGGTCTAATAACAAGGATGCTGAATGTATTGCCTCCCCGGCTGCAAAGAAGGGAAGATGACTCCTCTGTTTTGACCCCTCGAATTGTCAATTTAACTGAAACCAGATGTGTCAAATGACATTAGGGTTCATCTATATTGAGGTCAAGATAGACTCACTGAGGTTCTTAGGCACTGAAATGAAAGAAAGGTTACCTAATCCTCCCTATGTTTGCTTATGTTTGCTACTCTTTGCGGAAGTCAACAAAACTTAAAGATGATCAGTACCTTCAAGATTTTCTTGTCACCTTGCAGAATTGGGTGCCTAGTAAGTACCTCACTGTATTTTTTTATACCATAATCTCTGTGTAGGTCAATCTATTGAATAATTGTAACTGAGTGTGGTTAGGATAGTTATCAAAAAACTTTGCCTTTGATAACTTTGCTTTTGATAACTTTGCTCTGCTTTTGTTATTATGGCAACTCTTGTTTCCATGGCATATAAAAGAAGTCAGAAACTATATTTTTCCTTTTCAGAAAAAAATATTCAGAACATATATGCTCTTTTATCAGCATCATTTATTCATAAAATGTAATGGAAGCCAAAAAATGTTTTATTCAAGCACAGCTTGAAATGTGGAATGATATTGATGTTGCTGCAAGACCATATATTAGAGAGAATTGAGCAACAGTGCTAATTACCCAATTTTTGACATGTTTAGCCAGTCACCATGTAAATGTTTAAGCTTAATATTATAATAATATTTATTCATTTTTTTCAGCTCTTTATAAATATATAATACTTCAGAATTAATTCATAAGGAAGACATTCTACATTGTTACAGGTGATAAGAAAGAGTATCATACAGTGAGAACTTGAAGGGACCTCAAGAGGTCATTGAGTCCAGTCCCCTACCCCAAGCAGGATCAACCCAAACTAAGTCATCCCAGCCATGACAATGTCAAGATGGGACTTAAAAACCACCAGGGATGGAAATTCCTCCTCTCTAGGCAACACATTCCTGTGCTTCACTACCTTCCTGGCGAAGTAGGTTTTTGCCTAATATCCAACCTACTCCTCTCCTTCTGTAACTTCAGAGTATTACTCCTTCTCCTGACATTTGTCACCGCTGAGAACAGTTTCTCTCCATCCCTTTTAGAGCAGCCCTTCAGGAAGTTGAAGGCTGATATTAAATCACCCATCAGTCTTCTCTTCTGCAAACTAAACAAGCCCAAATCCCTCAACATCTTCTCATAGGTCATGTGCTCCAGCCCCTTAATCATTTTCATTGCCCTCCACTGAACCTGCTCCAGCACATCCACATCCTTTCTATACTGGTGACCATAAAACTGTACTCAATACTCCAGATGTGGCCCCACCAGTGATGAATAGAGGGGAACAAAAACTTCTCTAGATCCACTTGAACCACGCCTCCTAAGGATCCCCCTTTTGGCTTCAAGGGCACACTGTTTACTCATATCCAGCCTTTCATCCACCGTAATCCCTAGGTCCCTTTCTGCTGTACTGCTGCTTAGCCAGTCAGTCCCCAGCCTATAAATAAGCTTGGGATTATTCCATCCCAGGTGCAGGACTTTACACTTCTCCTTGTTGAACTGCATCAGATTTCTTTTGGCCCAATCCTCCAATTTATCCAGGTCACTCTGGACCCAATCTCTATCCTCCAATGTATCTGTCTCTCCCCTAGCTTCGTGTCATCCACAAACTTGCTGAGGTTGCAGTTCAGTCTCTCATCCAGGTCATTAATAAAGATGTTGAACAACACTGGCCCCAGAACCAAGCCTTGAGGCACTCCTCTTGAAACCAACCACCATACAGATACTGAGCCATTGACCACGACCCGTTGGGCCCGACCATCAAGCCAGCTTTCTATCCATTTTATAGTCCATGCGTCCAATCCATTGCTTCCTTAACTTACGGGCAAGAATGTTGTGTGAGACTGTATCAACAGCTTTATTGAAGTCAAAGTACATATATAACATCCACTGACTTCCCCATTTCCACAGACCCACTTACCTCATCACAGAAGCTAATAGATTAGCGAAACAGGACTTGCCCTTGGTGAATCCATGTTGACTACTTCCTTTGATCACTTTTGACCAAGAGCTCAAAAATAGATTCCTTGGGGATCCCTTCCATTATTTTCCCAGTTACTGAGGTAAGGCTGACTGATCTATAGTTCCCTAGATCATCCTTCTTTCCTTCTTTAAAGATGAGCACTACATTTGCCTTTTTCCAATCATCCAGAATCTCTCCCGATCTCCAAGGGTCTTCAAAAATAATGGCCAAAGGCTCTGCATTGATGTCTGCCAATTCCCTCAGTAAGCTTGGGTGCATTAAATCCAGATTCATGGATCTGTGTACATTTAGTTTTCTCTAAGCAGCTCTTAACTCATTCCTTCCCCACCAAGTGCTGCCCTCCACCTTCCCATATGGCATTGTGTAGCACTGTAATGTGGGAGCTGTCCTTGCCCGTGAAGACTGAGGTAAAAAAGAAAAAAAAAGCATAGAATACTTCAGCTTTACTTACATCATCTGTCACTAGGTTACTACTCTCATCCAGTAGTGGCCCCACATCTTCCCTGATAACCCTCTTATTGTTAATATGCTAGTAGAAACCCTTCTTGTTACCCTTCCCATTCCTTGCCAGCTGCAGTTCCAATTGTGCCTTTGCTGTCCTGATTACTGCCTGGCATTTTGTAGCCATATATTTATACTCCTCCTTAGTCATATGTCCAAGTTTCCACTTCTTATGCACATCTTTTTTGAAGTTTAAGCTGACTAAGGATTTCCCTGTTAAGCCAAGCTGGTTGCCTACCATATTTGCATTTCTTACTATGCAGTACGATTGTTCCTGTGCCTTCAGGAAGATGTCTTTAAAATATTACTAGCTCTCCTTTGCCCTTCATCTTCTTTTCCCAGGGGATTCTGCCCATCAGTACCCTCAGGGAGTCAAACTCTGCTCTTTTGAAATCAAGGGTCTGTATATTACTGCTCATCTTTCTTCCTTTTGTAAGGATCCTGAAATCTACCATCTCATGATCGCTGCATCCCAGGTTGTCACCCATTTCTATTTCTCCTACTAATTCTTCCTTGCTTGTGAGCATCAAGTCAAGTTGTGCAAAGCCCCTGGTCAGTTCCATCAGCGCTTCTACCAGGAAGTTATCCCCAACATCCTGTAAAAACTTCCTGGATTGTCTGTGTACTGCTATATTGGTCTCCCAACAAATGTCTGGATAAATAAAGTCTCCCATGAGAACCAAAGACCATGATTTGGAAGCTTCTCTTAACTGTCTGAAGGCATCCTCATCTACCGCATCTCCTTGATCTGGCAGTCTATAGCAGACATCAACTCCAACATCACCTCTGTTGCTTCTGTCTCTACACTTAACCCAAAGACACTCAATGGTTTTTCTCCATCCTTATACTGGAGCTCTGAGCAGTCAAAATTGTCCCTCACATAGAGCACAACTGCTTCCTCCTTTTCTCCCCTGCCTGTCCTTCCTAAACAGTCTATTCCATGACCATGCTCCAGTTATGCAAGTTATCCCACCAAGTTTCTGTTATTTCAATTACTTCATACTTCTTAGACTATGCCAGGGCCTCTAGTTTCTCATGTTTGCTTCCCATGCTTCTTGCATTTGTGTACAAGTGCCTTAGAGAAGTGGCCCTCTTTCTTTTCTTCACCTAGGAATCCTACTTTGTTGTACCCTACTCCTTCCCAACTTACCTCAGGGCTTGTGTCACCGTCCCCCAACAAACCTAGTTTAAAGCCCTCCTCACTAAGTTTGCAAGCATATGTTGCATGAATATGGTGAAATCAAAAGCATTTTTCACATCCATTGCCATAGTACCTGTGAGTTAATATTAAGGGGTACCAGAGGCCACACATAATCTTCCTAAAAAAGACACAGGAAGTAGTAGTAGTAGCATACTTCAGTCTATGTAGACTATGGATCACGCCCTTCGTAATTCCATTTGGCATCCTCATTTGCAGCATCAGCCGTGACTGTGAAGACCCACGTGAGAGTGACAGTCCTTGCTGAATCTGTTGCATATGTAATGGGTGTCTGGCAGGTCCTTGCTGTGCTTTCTGTGGGCTCGCTTCTCCTTCGCTAGCCGTCTGATCCTCAACTCACCCTTCTGAAGGCCCTTGTATAGTTCCTGCCTCCATCTGCTGTGATTGTCTGCCAGCTCCTCCCAGCTGTCTGGCTTGATGTCTACTTCCCTGAGGTCTCTCTTGCAAACATCTTTGTAGTGCAGCTGGGGGCATCCGGGAAGTCTTTTGCCAGAGGCTAGCTCGCTATACAGGATGTCTTTTGGGATCCTTCCATCATTCATCCTGTGGATGTGGCCAAACCAGCAGAGCCGCCACTGCCTGAGGAGGGTGTGCATAGTTGGGATTCCAGCTTGCTCAAGGATGGTAGTGTTGGACACTCTGTCCTTCCACGATATTCCAAGGATGCGCCTGAGGCAGCGCAAGTGGAAGACGTTCAGCCTCTTTTCCTGGCGGGCATACAGGGTCCAAGTCTCGCTGCCATAAAGGAGGGTGCTGAGGATGCAGGCTCTGTAGACTTGCATTTTGGTGTGAGTGTACAGCTTGTTGTTATTCCACACTCTCTCTCTGAGTCTGGACAGAGCTGTGGCTGCTTTACCGATCCTCCTATTTAGCTCAGTCTCCAAGGACAGGGTGTCAGTGATGGTGGATCCAAGGTAAACGAACTCATGGACGACCTCCAGCGTATAGTTTTCAATGCTGATTGATGGAGAAACAGCAATGTCCTGAGCAAGTACATTTGTGTTCTTTAGGCTGATGGAGAGCCCAAAGTCCTTGCATGCTTTGGAGAACCGATCCAGCAGCTTCCGAAGCTGGTCTTCTGTGTGTGACACGACAGCAGCATCATCTGCAACCAGCATGTCTCTGATGAGGACTTCCTGCACCTTAGATTTAGCTTTCAGCCTTGCAAGATTAAACAGTTTCCCGTCAGATCTTGTGTGCAAAATGATGCCCTCTGTTGAAGATCCAAAGGCGTGTTTAAGGAGGAGTGCAAAGAAGATCCTGAACAATGTCGGAGCAAGGACACATCCTTGTTTGATGCCACTCCTGATGCTGAAAGCATCTGATAATGTGCCATCGTATTGGACGATTCCTCTCATGTCTTCGTGGAAAGACTGGATCATCTTGAGTACCCGTGGCGGACATCCTATCTTGTGGAGCAGTTTGAACAGTCCATCCCTGTTGACCAAGTCGAAGGCCTTGGTTAGGTCGATGAAGGCAATATAGAGTGGCTTCCTCTGCTCCCTGCATTGCTCCTGCAGCTGCCTCAGAGAGAAGACCATGTCGATGGTAGATCTCTCTGCACAGAATCCGCACTGTGATTCAGGATACACCCTCTCAGCAATCTTCTGGAGTCTGCCGAGTATGACGCAAGTGAACAGTTTACCAGTGATGCTTAGGAGGGAGATTCCACAGTAATTGTTGCAGTTGCTTCTGTCTCCTTTGTTCTTATACAAGGTTATGAGGTTAGTGTTGCACATGTCCTGTGGAACCTCTCCCTCTGTCCAGCATAGGCACAGTCGCTCATGTAGGGGTTCCAGGAGAGTGTCTGTGGCACACTTGATTACCTCTGGTGGTATACCATCCTGGCCAGGGGACTTTCCTACTGCAATGTTGTCAATGGCTTTCTTCAGTTCATCCACAATTGGTTCCTGGTCCAGTTCGTCCATTACTGGTAGGAGTTCGATGGCATTGAGGGCTGACTCGACCACAATGTTCTCGCGTGAGTACAGCTCGGAGTAGTACTCGACCCAGCGCTCCATCTGTTTGGCTTTGTCAGTGATGACTACACCAGATTTGGATTTCAGAGGTGCCATCTTGTTCTGGGTGGGTCCTAATGCCTTCTTGATGCTCTCGTACATTCCCCTGAGGTTACCGAAGCCAGCACTGGTCTGGATGCTGCTGCATAGCTCAAGCCAGTAGTTGTTGGTGCAGCGCCTGTCTGTCTGCTGTACTGTTTTTCTGGCTGCTCTGAGCGCTTGCAGGGTATTCTGGCTTGGCGAACGTTTGTACTCCAGGAGCTTAGCGAGCTTTTTTTCGATGGCTGGAACCATCTCATCGGAGTTAGCTTCAAACCAGTCATTTGTGTTTCTAGCTCTTCATCCAAACACCGACAAGGCCGTGCTGTAAATTGTATCCCTCAGATGCTGCCATCTGGACGTCACATCAGCACCCCCAGGGTTGAGTGCAGGTTCTCCTCGAGGGTCGCTCTGAACTTTTCAGCTCTGAGTTAGCCGTCTTCCTGGCATTGATGCGGGGACTTCCAGTTGGTTTAGAGTGGTGCAGCTTCTTGGGAATCCCCTTGAGTTTGGAGCAAACTAACAAGTGATCTGTATCGCAGTCAGCACTATGATAGTTGCATGTCAGAAGGACGTTTTTGAGGTTATCTCGTCTAGCGATGACCACATCTAGTTGATGCCAGTGTTTTGAGCATGGGTGTCTCCATGACACTCTGTGCTGTAGCTTGGTTTGGAAAAATGTGTTTGTGATGCACAGATTGTGGTACGTGCAAAGTTCGAGAAGACGCTGACCATTTTCATCCATTTTTCCAACACCGAAGTGGCCTAAGCAGGAAGGCCAAGAGTCGCGATCGGCTCCAACTCTTGCGTTGAAGTCACCCAGAATGTACAGTTGTTCGCAAGCAGGTATTTGTGCTATGGCAGCACTAAGCATGTCATAAAACTTGTCTTTTACTTCTGGTGCGGCGTACAGGGTTGGGGCGTAAGTGCTGATCAGGTGGACAGGACCAGCATGAGTTTGAAGCATGACCTGAAGGAGTCTTTCTGATCCACCCATGAATAATTCCACCATTTGTAGAAGGTTGTTTCTCATGGCGAAGCCAACACCATGCTCCCTGGGTTCTTCTCGGGCTTTACCCTGCCAGAAAAAGGTGTACTCCTTTTCCTTTAGAGATCCCGAATCTGTGAGATGTGTCTCTTGGGCTACGTCTACACGTGCACCCAACTTCGAAATAGCTTATTTCGATGTTGCGACATCGAAATAGGCTATTTCGATGAATAACGTCTACACGTCCTCCAGGGCTGGCAACGTCGATGTTCAACTTCGACGTTGCTCAGCCCAACATCGAAATAGGCACCGCGAGGGAACGTCTACACGCCAAAGTAGCACACATCGAAATAAGGGAGCCAGGCACAGCTGCAGACAGGGTCACGGGGCGGACTCAACAGCAAGTCGCTCCCTTAAAGGGCCCCTCCCAGACACACTTTCATTAAACAGTGCAAGATACACAGAGCCAACAACTAGTTGCAGACCCTGTATATGCAGCACGGACCCCCAGCTGCAGCAGCAGCAGCCAGAAGCCCTGGGCTAAGGGCTGCTGCCCACGGTGACCACAGAGCCCCGCAAGGGCTGGAGAGAGAGTATCTCTCAACCCCCCAGCTGATGGCCGCCATGGAGGACCCCGCTATTTCGATGTTGCGGGACGCGGATCGTCTACACGTCCCTACTTCGATGTTGAACGTCGAAGTAGGGCGCTATTCCCATCCCCTCATGGGGTTAGCGACTTCGACGTCTCGCCGCCTAACGTCGATTTCAACTTCGAAATAGCGCCCGACGCGTGTAGACGTGACGGGCACTATTTCGAAGTTAGTGCCGCTACTTCGAAGTAGCGTGCACGTGTAGACGCAGCTTTGCAGAGCAGCAATGTCAACTTGGAGCCTCTTCAGTTCCTCATTGATGACAGAGGTCTTTCGGGTGTCGCTGATGTCGTGAAGATCCTCAGTCAGACCTGTCAGCATGGTCCGCACATTCCAGCAAGCAAGCTTAAAACTTCGATGGTTTCCTTTTCTTGTTGATTTTCTTATTGGTTTGCCTGGTGCTCAGATTTCAGGTCACTTGTCAGGTTTGGAAAACTTAAGCCTCATGCACCCAGTGAGGCAGGTGAACTGTGGTGGGCAGTACCCTAATGGCTGGGGGCTGCCCAGCTGGAGGTGGGCGGTGACTGTCCAGTGAGATGCGATGATCTCTCCCACCATCGGAGGCAACCCCTGGCACTCATTCTCTTATAACCGGTATCTGTTACCTCCCGTGTTGGTTCAACGCTGTTAGAGATGCTGGAGTACCTCTCCAGGCATGAGCTTGGGCGATTATTGGGACCCTGGGCTGCCCAGACACCAGTGTTCCCCTCTCGGCTTTACTGATATAGTCCAAAGGAGAGGATAACCTCTACGTCTGGTACCAGCTCAGCTGCAGAAGTTGCTGGGTCAATGCCAGAAGTTGGCACAGAACCACCTTAGGACTCCCCTCCGGATTTTCTGTTAGGGTTTACTCCCTTAGCCTTGCTCCTTTCCAGGATTACCCACAAGGCAGTGGGGCATGGAGAACATGGGTACAGTCCCACTACCTCTTTCACCTCCCTGGCGCCACATGTCCCCAAAGCTCCTCGTGAAAACCACCTTGTCTCCCCAGGACCCTCCTCCCCACCCCTCTGCCTCTCATCTGCTACCATCACCCCCCAGATCCTCCCTCCCTGTCCCCTTCTGCCCCATCCACTCCCATGACTCCCGACTGCACCACACTGCCCCCTATCAGTTCTCGTTGCCCCCAGGTCCCCCTTCCCCTGGCCTCTCTGCACCTGGCCACACACTGCTGCAGCCCTGCATCCTCCAGGAAGGTGCTGATCTTGCAGGCCAGCCGCACCCTGGGTCCCACCCAAAGCTACCAACTCTTCATCTGGCTACTGCTGTCCCTGGAGCCCCACAGATCTGGTGCAGTGCGTGCATGCAGGAAGCACAGGGCTGGGCCTGGAAGCCATGCAATCAGGGCCAGCACACCGCAAGCAGCCTCTGTGAGCGCTGCCTTCCTCACAGCCATACCAGATGCCCCCAAACCACTTGCCCACCACTGACATCCCTTGATCTCACCCCCCCTGCTCCTCATGCTGCAGCGGGTCCCTCAGCTCCAGCCAGCAGTTGGGGATGATGCTGCCTCTTACACCTGAAGTAGTAACTAGCTCCCTCTAAACTCCCCCTCTAAACTCCTCTCTCAGAACTCCCTCCTGTTAGCAACCACCCTGTTCGCATGCACCCGGTCGCATGCTCCCTGGTCGCTTGCCAGCAGGGCTTTAGAGCTCTGGCGTACCTGAGAGAACCCCTCCCTCTGACTAACACTGAGCCAGACGGCACACAGCCTGAGCACATGGCCAGCCTGAGCCCATGGCCTTTCAAACAAACAAACAGACAGGTCAGCACTACAAACACCAAACAAGCAGACAAACCCAGGCCCAGAACCCCCAAACCCAGGCACCCACACACTCCAGAGAGCCACTTACCCAAAGGTGCTGTAGTTTCCCCAGGAGATCCCCTCTCAAAACTCCCTCCTGTTAGCAACCACCCTGTTCGCATGCTCCCTGGTCGCTTGCCAGCAGGGCTTCAGAGCTCTGGACTACCTAAGAGAGCCCCTCCCTCTGACTACCGCTCAGCCAATAGGCACGCAGCCCGAGCACATGGACACAGGAAGGTGCCCATGTATCGTGTAGTGGAAAATTAATATGAGGCTACATTACCTCAGTAAGTCTGAGTAATGTATACAACACCAACAAAATGAATAATATAGTTGGAGCTGACGTATGTTAGGTCAAATTCATGGTGTGAGGTCGATGGGACACACTCACCTGTCAACTTACATTACTCTTTTCATCCAAGAGAGATTATTAGTGTCTAATGGAAAGTGATATGTGGTCAGTTTGGTGGGTCTTCACTAGACCCACTAAGTTGACTACTGGTGCATCAATCACCACTTTTTTAATCATGGCTGTGCTTACACTTATTTCCTGGAATTGAAGATATACCCTCTTACTCCATTAAAGTTTGCTAGCTGGTAGGGAATTCAAGATGGAGCCATCAAACTGATCATTTGGGATATCTAGTACTACTTTGCTCCCTTTTATGTTTTTCCTGTTATAAAGTTTAGGGACCATGCTTATGGTTGTCTTCTGAATAGACATCTTCCTCCCAGTCTGATATATTCCAAAACTATGGCTATGGTTACACTAGCAAGTTTTGCTGTCAAAACACCAGAGCATTCTGTCTCTCAGCCATGAAACATAATGCTGCTGTTGACCGATTCTGTCATCAAAAAATGCGTGTGAACACTCTGGCTGGATCTACATGCAGCTGCTCTCCCAGCAGCTCCATGCTAATAAGCAGCTTCCTAATTGCAAATGGCTGATCATTAGCATGGTCCCATGGATCACTAGCATTGTCATGTGAGAGCTCGCTCTTGATGGGGGGCGCGGTGTCAGAAGAAAAGATGCCGTGTGGATGTTCTTGTTTCAGCAAAAAGCCCCTCTGTCGCCAGCTCCTTATGTCTGAATCTTCGTGGTAGACATTTTAAACATAAAGGATTTGTTAAATTATCTGCTAATTATCTCTGAGTTAAACTCACATTGCATGTTATGTAAGTATTATTGAAAAGCACATAGAACAGTTGAAAACTAGAAAGGTCAGTTGGGATTTATTGTGGAATGGACTACAAGTGATGTCATATGTCATTTACAAATCTTCTCTGAGAAATTCAGAGGTAAGAGATAGCATCACAAAGTGTCGGTGGATTTGGAGAAGGTGGGAAGTTGTGTACCAAGAGAAATAATTTGGTAGAGTTTGCTGGATGAATACAACTGTCTTATCCAAGGTATGTATGGTGGAGTAACTATCACGATCAAAACAAAATGGGTCCACAGAAAAGTGTGCCCACTAAATGTTGGCCTCCAGGTAGTCATCTTTGTTGAGCCCTTTTTGGTTTACAGTTGTCCTAGATAAGGTAAGTGAAACTATATAAAGAGAGCCAAATTAGAATATGATGGTGCAATGACTTTGTGATAAGTGCACAGAACTCTGACATGCTGCAGACCAACTCTGAAGGTGGTAACACAGTTTTGGGCAGGTAGCACTTAGTGTAATCTTTGACTTAAAAAAAAACAAATTGGAAAAAATTAAAAGGTAGCCTGCATAAAAGTGTAATTTGACAGAGTGTAATGTAAGAAGGCAGTGAAAGTCACATGCAATGAACAGGAAAGTGCCAAGAAAAAAATTGTCTAATGCAACTGGAAATAGCTGAACTTTTGAGACAAGTAAGGTAAAGGAAAAGGAAGGCAGAATGTCACATGTTTACGTGAAAATTATATACAAACGTCTAGAACATGATAAATGTGTTCCAACTTTTGAAAAGCAATATGAATTGGAGGTATGCAGTCATCTCTAAAAGTTGAGAAACTGTAGTTTTTGTTTTGTAGAAGGGCAATGAACAAGAGTAAAATGAAATTCTTAAGTGAGTTTTTAGAACGTGTGGAAGTCGTTAGTGGGGTATGAAATCAAGATAAAACAGCTCTAATGACAATAATTAGGAATGCTGGAACACCCCCATGAGTTCATGTAATTGCTAGTATCTGCCTGAAGTTTAGATACTTGCAAATAATCTTTCCAAGCTGTTTTCACAATTCCTTGATGACATTGCATAGCGGGAGTTTCAGAGATTGTGCAAAAATCTTTTTTTTTTAATATTGCTGCCTTATTTGTTTTGTTTTGTTTTTTCACTATAACTGGATTAAAAAGTATTTTAAATTAGAAGGGAGCATACAGTTCTTCACTATTTGGTCCTTAATTAACTACAGGAGAGGCTATTAAAAACTGGACATTTACCTCCTGCAGTAGTAAAATTTACTGAGAACTTTGGCATTTTTCTCCTATTCTGTGTAGAAGGGACACTATAGAGGCTCTGGTAAAATGTAAAATACTATGGTGCAATCAGTATTTTTATTAAAGTTAGAATAGTTTGGTTTGAAATTATGAATGGTGGAACCAGTATGGATAAAATTAAAACTAACCTAAACATGCTCCAGACATTGACTCAAATCTTTTTTTCAGTTATATTCTGGTCATATCAAAATGAAAGTGAACCTCCCAGCCTTCTGATGTTTCCCTCTTACTAACATAAATTCTAGTTGTTTCCTAGACCTAATCTTAAATGAAAATAGTATTCCAAGAGGCATGGTCCTCCAGTATTTACTCCCCAAGACATACATTTGTGACCACCTTTGTTAAATGCAGTGAATTAAGCCCCACACCCTGAAAATGCTCTGAATTGCATGGAGTACATGATGTCACCTATTTAGCAGCATTAGTAACCATGAAACACACTACCTTAGTGTTCCATTTTCTAATAATAACATTCAAAGTCCAATTCAATGTTTCTGTGCTTATTTCAAGAACCTTCATGGGAGCCGCACTTGGTGCCTGGAAAAAAAAAAGAAAAAGAAACAAAAAAGAAAAAGAAAAAGAAAAAGAATAAGAAAAAGAAAGGTTTCTCTCCATGATTATGGCTTCCCATGAAATCTACATTCTTCTGGAGCTTTGACCAGCAAAAGGAAATACAAGGTTGCAGAAGACCAGATTTCATCAGTAACTGGGTCAAAACCATAGGACAACTTCCTTCTATAGCAAAGAATTACCACCCAACTATTTTCAGAAAAAAAATGGAAAACTTAATTGCTTTTTTATGGTTTCTTTTATGTTTTTTTTTCTTTTATTGTTTCTTTTTATGGTTTCTCCAAATTTTTCACACATGCATTCATGCACAAACAAAAAACTCAGTGAAAACAATCAAACTATTTCTCCAATAACTCAGGAAAAAATGGTGCGTGTGTGTGAGATCCATGCTGAAATTTTGTTTTTATAGTAGTTGTGAGGCTTTCTGATGCTATGGTGATAGGGACTATAAAATTATATAGACAAGAAAGATGAGTTGGTTACTAAAAGTTGAACTAAATTTATTTTGGCAGAAAAAAGCAGAAAATAATGGCAGAAAAAAGGTTTCGTTTGTTGACTCAATACAAAGCTCACTGAAATCAAACATTTGATCAGGCCCTTCATAGTTAACAAGGCATACTACAAAATGATTATAATGAGCAATCGCCACTTTTACACAATATTCTGAGGACAAAATCCTGACAGATGAGTGCTCTGGCTCATATTCTACTGATGTCCATAAACATCAAGCACTGAAAACTCATCTGATATGTAAGAATGGCAGATAGTAAAAATTACATAACCACATTAGTTACAAAATGACAGATTTTATTTTTATTAAATTAGTTTAAATTAAAACCACCACTGACAAAAAATCTGACCAGGAATTTGTCTTCTATCCATCCAGGAGCATTTATGCTACTGAGCATTATTTGTGGAATTAACCATGTTTTCAGAATTAGTTCTTATGGTTTTACGATTTCCCATCTATCCTAAAGCTTGAAAATATTGACATTATCCAGAAGGTGCATCCAAGGGACTGTATTACTTGGCCAGTCATATACTATGCCAAAAATTATATTTTCATTCGCAGTAAACATTTCAGAACTTGACTGTTGATGTTGTACACCCTAAAGATAAATTGGAGTTTAAACTGAACCCTGAACTTCAGCAAAAAGCAGATTACCAGTTTCTGCCAAATTGCACTTATTTATATGTGGTTGGTAGCAGTGTGGCAATATTGCTTGTTAAAAGGTCTGATGGGCCACCAAACAGACTTAATTTTGACATTGAATAGGATCTGAAGACTAGCATCAAAACCAAATAGCTATTACAGCATCCAATCTTGTCTCATGTGTTTTGTATGGATAAAATCCTTTCCTGTGGGCTGGGAATTGGATTTAGCTGAAGTATGTGAATTTTACCTCTTTGTGTCTAGTCATAGATGTTTCATGAATAATCATTAAATAAAGTTTAAAAATCCAATATGGATTTATTCTAGAACTCCAAATATATGAATTCAGCAGCTAATAATTTTGGCAGTGCAGAGATAAATATATAAATATATCCCACAGATAATGGAATTCTTTGCAGTGTTCTGGATTTTTTGATCATTAATCAATAGTAAACAAACTATATGCTAATAGATGTTGCTCCAGCCAGCTGCTGAGGGACTTTCACAGATTCCATATTTACCTGGAAGTAAGCGGAGTCCAGGGGGCTATTAGAAGTATGATCCAGGATGCAATTTGTTGTGGACGGGAGACATAGAAAAGAAAAGGGCCACATAATCAGAATTGCTCAATACTTTGGAAATTGCTGAGCAACCTCACACCCAATGGACGTCACAAATGAAAGAACAATATGATCTGCACCATGTAATGTATCCAGGGTATTTTTAATGATCATATCCACAGTTCCCTCAGGTTATGGTTGCTGGGTGGAAAAGCCTTGAAGATACAAACAGAAGAAGCCTCTGGAGAAACCTTCAGAGTTCACACCTCCTCAGCTATATCATGATTCTGAAGGACTTTGCAGTCTTCACCTCACTCACTCTCCAATGATGGGTAGCCTCTTACAGTTCTGTTCCTACCAATAGTTCAGCAGACCCTGTGCTGTGGTCAGAAGCTTCCCTGTCTGTAAAAGACCCCAGAGGTGGATATTACTTCGCCATCCAAGAGACGGTTAACTTTATTTTCAGTTTAACTGTGTGACTGTTGGCCATTTTTTAAACATCTCTTGTAGTGAACACTATTGTTAGTTATTATTTGTATTATTTTGAATGTTGGATTTTTTCTGAGACCATAAAATAACATTAAGAAAAAGGAAGAGGCATATGCAATACATCATTGACACAAGATACATCTACAAAATAGAATCTGTGCACTGACCGAGTAGAATTAGCTTCAATTCAGCTAGCACATGTAACTATAGCTGTGAACAGTCCACAAAAAGTCTCAGAATGGGCAAGCAAGCTGAGTATATACCCAAGTTCATGCCAGAAATGTACTACCCATGCTGAAGCCTTCACTAAGCTGTCTTCAATGATATATTATCTGTATATATGGGCTCAAGGTAGGTCAGGTGGTTTAACCCATATACAGCAATTGCTGATTAGACATAACTTCACAATGTAACACTGTTTAAAACATGTACCCTATTGTTTTATCCAAAAGCAGTGCCTATAGTGTGTGGTCTCAGCACATAAACATAAGAACATAAGAATGGCCATACTGGGTCAGACCAAAGGTCCATCCAGCCCAGCATCCCATCTGCCGACGGTGGCCAATGCCAGGTGCCCCAGAGAAGGAGAACAGAAGACAATGATCAAGTGATTTATCTCCTGCCATCCATCTCCTGCCCTTGTTCAGAAGGCCAGGGCACCATACTTTATCCCTGGCTAATAGCCATTTATGGACCTAACCTGCAAAAATTTATCAAGCTCTTTTTTAAACCCTAATAGAGTCCTGGCCTTCACAGCCTCCTTGGGCAAGGAGTTCCACAGGTTGACTGTGCGCTGTGTGAAGAAGAATTTCCTTTTATTAGTTTTGAACCTACTACCCATCAATTTCATTTGGTGTCCCCTAGTTCTTGTATTATGGGAAAAGGTAAATAATTTTTCTATATTCACTTTCTCCACACCATTCATGATTTTATATACCTCTATCATATCGCCCCTCAATCGCCTCTTTTCCAAACTGAAAAGTCCCAGTCTCTCTAGCCTCTCCCCATATGGGACCCGTTCCAAGCCCCTAATCATCTTAGTCGCCCTTTTCTGAACCTTTTCTAATGCCAAAATATCTTTTTTGAGGTGAGGAGACCACATCTGCATGCAGTACTCAAGATGTGGGCGTACCATAGTTTTATATAGGGGAAGTATGATATCTTTTGTCTTATTATCGATCCCTTTTTTAATAATTCCTAACATCCTATTTGCCTTACTAACTGCCGCTGCACACTGCGTGGATGTCTTCAGAGAACTATCCACTATAACTCCAAGATCCCTTTCCCGATCTGTCGTAGCTAAATTTGACCCCATCATGTTGTACGTGTAATTTGGGTTATTTTTTCCAACATGCATTACCTTACACTTACCCACATTAAATTTCATTTGCCATTTTGCTGCCCAATCACTCAGTTTGCTGAGATCTTTTTGTAGTTCTTCACAATCCCTTTTGGTTTTGACTGTCCTGAACAACTTGGTGTCATCTGCAAACTTTGCCACCTCACCGCTTACCTCATTTTCTAGATCATTGATGAACAACTTGAACAGGATCGGCCCCAGGACTGACCCCTGGGGAACACCACTAGTTACCCTCCTCCATTGTGAAAATTTACCATTTATTCCCACCCTTTGTTTTCTCTCTTTTAACCAATTCCCGATCCATGAAAGGATCTTTCCTCCTATCCCATGGCCACCTAATTTACATAAAAGCCTTTGGTGTGGGACCGTGTCAAAGGCTTTCTGGAAATCTAGGTATATTATGTCCACTGGGTGCCCCTTGTCCGCATGTTTATTAACCCCTTCAAAGAATTCTAATAGATTAGTTAGACACGACTTCCCTCTGCAGAAACCATGCTGACTTTTGCCCAACAATTCGTGCTCTTCTACGTGCCTTGCAATTTTATTCTTTACTAGTGTTTCTACTAATTTGCCTGGTACTGATGTTAAACTTATCGGTCTATAATTGCCAGGGTCTCCTCTACAGCCTTTTTTAAATATTGGCGTTATATTGGCCGTCTTCCAGTCATTTGGTACCAAAGTGGATTTAAAGGATAGGTTACAAACCACTGTTAATAACTCCGCAATTTCACATTTGAGTTCTTTCAGAACCCTTGGGTGAATACTGTCTGGTCCTGGAGACTTGTTACTATTCAGCTTATCAATTAACTCCAAAACCTCCTCTAATGTCACTTCAATCTGAGTGAGTTCCTCAGATTTGTCAGCTAAAAAGGCTGGCTCAGATTTAGGAACCTCTGTAACATCCTCAGCCGTGAAGACTGAAGCAAAGAAATCATTTAATCGCTCCGCAATGGCACTGTCTTCCTTGATCGCTCCTTTTATATCTTTATCGTCCAAGGGCCCCACTGCTTTTTTAGCGGGCTTCCTGCTTCTAATGTATTTTAAAAACATTTTACTATCATTTTTTGAATTTTTGGCTAGCTGTTCCTCAAAATCTTTTTTGGCTTTTCTTATTACATTATGACACTTAATTTGGGAGTGTTTATGTTCATTTCTATTTTCCTCACTAGGATTTGACTTCCACTTTTGAAAAGCTGCCCTTTTCTCTCTCACTGCCTTTTTAACATGGCTGTTTAGCCATGGTGGTTCTTTGTTAGGTCTCTTACTGTGTTTTTTTATTTGGGGTACACATTTAAGTTGGGCCTCTAGTATGGTGTCTTTAAACAGTTTCCATGCAGCTTCCAGGGATTTTAGTTTAATTACTCTACCTTTTAGTTTCTGTTTAACTAGCTTCCTCATTTTAGTGTAATTCCCCTTTTTGAAATTAAATGCCAGAGTGTTTGACCGCTGCGGTGTTCTTCCCAACACAGGAATATTAAAAGTTATTATATTGTGGTCACTATTTCCAAGCGATCCAGTAACAGTTACCTCTTGGACCAGATCCTGCATTCCAGTCAAGGCTAGATCGAGAATCGACTCTCCCCTTGTGGGTTCCTGTACTAGCTGCTCCAAGAAGCAGTCATTTAAGGCATCAAGAAATTTAATCTCTGAATCCCGTCCTGAGGTGACATGCACCCAATCAATATGGGGATAATTGAAATCTCCTATTATTACTGTGTTTTTTATTTTGATAGCCTCTCTAATCTCCCTTAACATTTCAGCATCACTATCACTGTCCTGGTTAGGTGGTCGGTAATATATTCCTAATGCCATATTCATATTAGAGGAATGAATTGTTATCCATAATGATTCCATGGAACATTTTGATTCCTTTAGGATTTTTGCTTCATTTGATTCCATATTATCCTTCACATATAGTACCACTCTGCCACCCGCACGACCTGTTCTGTCTTTCCGATATACTTTATATCCCGTATGATAGTGTCCCACTGATTGTCCTCATTCCACCATGTTTCTGAGATGCCTATTATGTCAACTTCCTCCTTTGATATGAGGTACTCCAGTTCACCCATCTTATTAGACAGACTCCTAGCATTTGTGTAAAAGCACGTTAAAAAACTACCACTATTTATATGTCCGCCTTTCACAGACGCGTTGGATTTTTTCAGATGCGATTGTTTCACATCTGATCTTGCCCATATATTATTTCCCACATTCCCTATCTGACTAACTTCTAGGGAATCCCTATCTATGGAGCCTCGTGTAAAAGAAGTCTCCATCCGATCCAGGTGCTCCCCCGCACCAGTCGGCTTTCCCCCACCTCTTAGTTTAAAAACTGCTCTACGACATTTTTAATGTTTAATGCCAGCAGTCTGGATCCACCTTGATTTAGGTGGAGCCCATCATTCCTGTATAGGCTCCCCCTACCCCAAAAGTGTCCCCAGTTCCTAATAAATCTAAACCCCTCTTCCCTACACCATCGTCTCATCCACGCATAGTTATCGTACAGTCATTTTTCTACTGAAGGATCCCTAAGCACATTTGAAATAATGGACTTAATCATCCTTCCTTGTTCAGTCTAATCTCCCACTACACTGAGCACATTTTTTGCAGAAGGAATGTAGAATTAAGTTCTTTATATCTATCTATCTATCTATCTATCTATCTATCTATCTATCTATTCAGATTCATGTCTGAAGAAGAGACAGGATGGAATGTAGTAACTGCTCAATTATTAAGAGCAACATTATGCTACTGATTAAAACAGGTAAAGAAAAAATACTTTCTCCATTTATAATTCAAGTGAAATGTAAATAATTATAATGTATTTACCCCAAATGGAATTTGCCCAGAGCAGCAAAAATAACATCTTGGCTATATCTATACTACAGCGGTCCTTCGAAAGAAGTTCTTTCAGGAGAGATGTTCCTAAAAAACTTCTTTTGAAAAATTGCAGCTACTCAGAAAAAGAGGATTGAAAGATCGATTTGCTCTTTTGAAAAAGAGCAGCCACACAGCCTTGGATACTCTTTCAAAAGAATGAGGCAGGAAATGTTGTGAATGGGGTCGTATGGCCTGCAAGCCCTTTTGGGAGCTTTGGTCATGTGCTACCTTAAAATTCCCCTTCTAAACAGCCACTCCCTGCACACCCTGAGGCCTGGCAAGCTGACAAAAGTGAAGCAGGGCCTGTGCAGGGACCACAATTTTCTAGGTAACAGCCATGGATGCACAGCAGTTCCAGCACCACATCCACAACCTGGTTGTGCTGCTGGCCACCATCATTGCAGCCAACCTCCAGCTCCTCTGATGGGACAGACATGCCATAAGGGCCAAGGAGCTCAAGCCACCAGAGCCTCCCCTCATGGTGGGACCAATGGGTGGCCTTGTCGGGGGTGTGTGGAGAGCTTGGCAGGTGAGAAGAATGGAGCCAAGCAGGGCAGGGGAGCCCACCAGGGCCCTGGGCACCTCTTTACACACTCATGAGTGTGTTCACTCTCCATCCTTTGCAGGTTGTGAGAGTGATCAATGCTCTGCCGCTCTGGAAGATCATCTACGTCGAAAGACCTAGATGTGGCTATTGTTGGGTTTACCACTCTTGGCTTCCCACACTGCTTCAGAACCATCAGTGGCACACACATCGCCATCCGTGCACCGGACCACAATGTGGCCTGCTATATTAACAGGGAGGGCTCCTAATCCATCATGCTGCAGGCCCTGGTGGACATTTACATTGGTTGATCAGGCCGGGCCCACAATGCACACGTCTTCTACAACTCCAGCCTCTGTGAGAACCTGGCGGTGGGGACCTATATCTCCCAGTGGGAGCTTGCACTCAGGGATATCACCATAGAATCATAGAACACTGTAAGGGACCTTGAAAGGTAATTGAGTCCAGTCCTCTGCCCTCATGGTGGGACCAACCACTGTCTCGATCATCCCTGATAGATTTCTATGTAACTTGCTCTTAAATGTCTCCAGGTATGGAAATTCCACAACCTCCCTTGGCAATTTATTCTGGTGTTTAACCACATTGACAGTTAAGAAGTTTTTCCTAATCTCCAACCTAAATCTCCCTTTCTTCAGTTTAAGACCACTGCTTGTCCTATCTTCAGAAACCAAGGAGAACAAATTTTCTCCCTCCTCCTTGTAACCCTCCTTTAGGTACTTGAAGAATGTTATCATGTCCCCTCCAAGTCTTCTGTTTTCTAAACTAAACAAGCCCAGTTCTTTCAAACTTCCCTCATAGCTCATGTTCTCTAGACCTTTAATCATTCTTGTTGCTCTTCTCTGAACCTTCTCCCATTTTTCTAATTCTTTCTTGAAAAGTGGTGCCCAGAATTGGACACACTACTACAAACGAGGACGAATCACTGCTGGGTAGCTTGGAAGAATGATTTCTCCTGCCTTGCTCTCAACACTCCTGTTAATGCACCTCAGAGTCATGTTCTCTTTTTTTGCAACAGCTTCACACTGTCGACTCATATTTAGCTTGTGGTCCACTATGACCTCTAAATCCCTTTCTGCAGTACTTTTTCCTAGAGAGTCACTTCCCACTCTGCATATATGAAACTGATTGTTTCTTCCTAAGTGGAGAACTTTGCAGTTGTCCTTATTAAACTTCATCCTGTTTACCACAAACCATTTCTCCAGTTTGTCCAGTCATGACCCTTTGCATGGCAGCCTACCTGGCATAATCCCTGAAGCCCTGGTTGATGTAGCAATACAAAGGCTACAAAGCCCTCACCCAGGATCTGTTCAACAGCTGCCTCTGCCATGCACATTACCTGGTGGAGAGTGCCTTCAGCCACCTGAAGACACAGTTCGAGTCTCTACTCATGCACCTGGGTGTCAGGGTGCACAAAGTCCAAGAGGAAGTGGGGGCATTCTGTGCCGTCCACAACATTGTGAAAGCCAAGGAGGTGACCTTCCTCCTGGGGTGGATGGCTGAGGATGGCCCCAGGTACAAGCAACCAGGTGTGGCCCCTGACTGCCAAGCCCACCATGACAGGCCGCAGACCCAGGAGGCTGTCCGGGAGAGTTTCACCTGTGGGCCCCAGTGACCTCTGACCCGCAACCCCACCCTGTCCTCACCATGAATCCTTTCACCCATCCACCCCATACACACCCCAAAAATGAGGGACACATGGCTGCTGGAAATCTAAACAATTTACTTACACAAATGAAACATGAAAAATAAGCTGATAACTATTTATAGGAGTGAATAGAGGGAACTATATACATGGGAGGGGGCTTCAGACAGGGTGTGGGGGCACATCAATTTGGACAGAGTCTGGGACAGAGAGTGGGGGGGCTTAATCTTCTGAGGAGGTGGGGGGCCATGAGCCATAATGGCCATGGGAGCCCTTATCACCTTGGGTCCAGGGTCCACATTGGGGTTGGGATAAGGCCAAGATTATGGGGAGGTAGGGCTTGGGAGGAGTGCAGCAGTCTCAGTGGGTGGGAAGAGGAAGAATGGAAGTGAGGGGGATGGAGGCAGGGGGTCTGGAGGTTGGGGAGATGGAGGTCTGCACCCAGCTTAGCCCTGATTCATGGGGTGAAGCCCAGCATACGGACCATGATGAACTCGGGTGGGAGAAGGGCAAAAGAGGTGGAGAAGTGGGAGCAGCAGGGCCAGAAGTAGATGGGGGCAGCAGGGGCAATGGGGGTGGGAAAGGCAGCAAGGGGAACAGAGTGGCAGGGGAACAGCAGGGCCAGGGGGCAGCAGAGATGGGCACTGGGCTGGCTGCACTCTCAGGGCCCTGCTGATGGTGTGCAAGTTGCCCCTTAACTCAGCCCAGGCCTCCCACAACCAGGTGAGGTGCACCTTGTCAAGGCATTGCCACTGCTCAGTCAGTTCATTTGGTGGCAGAGGGAGGCCATGTAGTTGGAAGCAGTGGCCCTGAGATGACAACATGACCTCCAGGTGTGGGCCCACCTGGGCAACAGTGGTGGGGGTGACCCAGCTCTTCCATCCACCAGTCCTGGACTTCCCAGCACAATGATGTGGATGGGACTGGCCAGCCCCAGGAGAAAGGTGGTGTTCGCAGAGCCCTCAAACAGCGTAGGAGTAAGGATGGAAAAGGAGAGAGAGATTATATATCAGTCCCACATCCCAGGCTGAGGGACAGGGATGTCCTGGGAGCAGTGGCCTGTGTGCCCTGCACAATGGGCCCTGACACACATGGACTCCACAGTGCCTTGGGCATGCAGCTGACCATTGCAGGCCCCTGACCCACCTCTAGGAAATGGGCTAGCAGCCAAAGGGGATGTCCAGCCATGGAAGAATCACTGCATGGATGGCAGGTGAGCTGGGTGCAGCCCCTCCCCACATGCATGTGGCCCATGGTGCTGTCCACTGGAACAGGTGCTGACTGTCACCTGCAGGAATGCCCACATGACAGGGGCACACTTCTCAGTGGTGTGTCTTGGGTCAGGTTATTGCCCATGTGACTGGCCTGCTTCGGGCTATAGCAGGGATCGGTGACTCTCCCCCCACCCTGGGATGTGCGATGTACCAGACACTTATTGGAGGGTCTCTCAAAGGTGTCTGGGGACACCCCGCCTGAGGTCTCATGGCTCAATGAGCCTGACGGCATGGCCATGACAAGGTCCCATCAGTCAACTCACTGTCTAAGGGTCCTCTGTTTCCAGCTTCAGCACAGTGGTATGACTGTCCTCTAGTGCCACAGAGGGCTTCACTGCCACTGTGTCCAGTGTGGTCCAGGGTGGGAGGAACTGTCCTCACTCCCAAGGGGGTTGTGAAGCTTGCAGTAAAAGGGGCAGAAGGACAGTCCTGCCCCTGAACTCCTGGTCATTTCCTTGATCGTTACATACTCCTAGAGTAGCTCCTTTACCTGGGAATGCACCTGCTCCAGGGTCCAGGTGGGGTGTCCTCAGGCTGTCAGGCTGGTGGCCAGCTGGCCAAAGGTGGGGGCATTCTGCCTTTTGCCTGTGGTCACCCTCAGGATGTTTTCATCCTGCTAAAAGCCCAGCAAGTCTCCGAGTTCTGACTCAGTCCCAGAAGGTGGCCCTCCTTTTGGTGGCCCGGATGGGTTCCTGGGACCCCTCTACAGGTTCCCTGGAGGGATGGCTGGTTCTCCATCATTCTTTTGATTGTGTGCTGCAGGTATGGGTGTGACAGTGTGGAAACTCTTGGTTTTGTGTGCTTGCTGCCTCCACACTCTCAGCTTTCTGCCATAGGGTCTTCTGGGCTCTTTGAACCTTTAAGGTGGCCAGAGACAGGGACGATAAGTCTGTGATTGTGCTGGCCATGGCTTCTCTATCCTCTAGCTGGCTGGTGCCTTGGAGGACTCCTCTTTCAAAAGAAGGGCCCCTGGAGCACCTACACACTTTTTTTTTAAGAAAGATTCCTCATTTAGGAACAGAAGAGGGCCACCAGAAGAAGCACCACATTCTTTCAATTTAATATTGAAAGTAAGATTTTTGTGTATAGATGTTCCACCAGCTTTTTTGCAAAAGGCCCAGATTTTGAAAAAACCTGCTAGTATGGACGTAGCCCTTTACTCCTGGGGATGTGTGGACTGTGTCTTTAATGATTACATTTATTAGGATATCAGCCTCACATCTCTTACAGAAGAACTTAACTCTAACTTAACAGTATTTCCAGAATCACAATGGAATATTTTTTGCAGGACCACCTCAGAGGAAAAGAAGGCCACCTATTAAAACACCAACATATTTCTACATGTTGATTCTCCTTGGAAAACTATTATACAAATACCAAGTAAGACCATTCTTAGGTGGTGAGAAGGAGCAGGACACCATTCAAATTGTTATGGCTGAACTTACTGTAAGGGATGAATTTGAATGACAATATCGTCACTTAATTATAGCATGGAATTCCTCCAACTCCTTTTTTGGCAGCTTTGACTGTCTTATTTATTTTTGAGGCTAAGTGCCTGATTTCATGCTGTTACATCCACTAACCAAAATTGTGTTTGAGGAAATGAGATTTTGTGGTGAGGGATAGAGAAGAGTGATTCTGTGATAGAGCCAGGAGATTTGTAAGCATTTCATGTGACTGGGAAATAAAGAAAGGGAGGTTGCTGTGCAACAATCTGGGTTATTGTCAGCATTTCAAGTGGCTGCCATTATTCAGTACATTAACAAAGTATTTATCTAGTTTGATGTCTATTAATATGGGGTGCTTAAGAAGTAGTATACATCCATATTCATGTTGGATAATTAAAATAGTTTTAATAAAAAAGAGAAACCATATGAAAACAATGGCTGCTTTTTTTTTTTTTTCACTAGCTCATAGTTTCAGTGTCAAAGACTGCTTGTGAGTAGAGATGCTGTTCAGAAGAGTTCTCTCCGAGACATCATGGAAAGCTGACAAAATATTTTATCTGACCAGTTGTAGGTTTGTAAGTGAAGCAACTTGCAGTGAGACCCATTGATTTAAGTAATGGTTAGTGATGCAAGTAAACAAGTTAAGGTTTGTTATCACTAGGTTCCCATGTAATCAGAAAAAGTCACATATGCATTTTCAGAGCATCCTTCCTATATATAGAGAAAAAAAGGTTACATATAATACAGAAAGTGCTTTGAGAGGCAGTCTAGCTGTGTAAAAAAGGTTACTGTAAATGGAGTTAGTTACTCTGTATTGCAATTACACTAGGGTTTTTTTTATAATTTTCTCTAGTTCATATAATCAGAGAATTGGCTTCATATAATAAGTATACTTGAGTTTTTCTGAATGCATATGCTATTGGAAGGTATATGAGCTTCAATAGGCCAGTTCCTCAGCTGATATGAACTGATTTTACTGCACTGGCAATTCTGCAAATCTGTCTCTGTGTATTTTCTGGGTTATTTTTAATTATGGAATGAATCTGTAGGTTATACTGGTAGATGAGGCAATGGACAGGAACTTAGAGGCTCTAAAACTAAATGTGGGACCTTGGGCAAATGTTTTCACTCCTTTCTTCCCCCTCCCACCTCTTTTCTATCTTGCCTGTTAAGATATTTTAAACTCTTTTGGTGGCAGGGACTTTCTCTCACTAAGGCTACATCTACACTATCTTTTTTTTTTTTTTTGAAAAGCTGGGACTTTTTTGAAAAAAAAAATCCTCATGGAGCGTCTACACACACAGGCTGCAGCTACACTGCATTCCACCTTCAGAAGTGGAATTCAAATGAGCGAGAATGAAAATTCAAATGATGCAGAGATATACATATCTCACACCTCATTTGCAGAATCTTGTGCCATCTTGCTTCCAGAAGAGGCTTTTCTTGAAGCAAAAACAGCCATGCAGATAGGGTCCTTCAAAAACAAACCCAGTTTTTGAAAGAACCCTTCTTCCGGAAACAAAATAGGAAGAGAGGTTCTTTTGAAAGTGGAGTTTGTTTTCAAAGTAACCCCATCTGCACAACTGTTTTTGCTTCTAGAAAAGCCTCTTCCAGAAGCGTGACCATACGAGAATGTACAAATGAGGTGTAAGGTATGCAAGTCTGCATTTCATTTGCACTTTTGATCTCACTCATTTGCATTCTGCTTCCAAAAGTGGAATGCAGCTTAGACAGCCAAAATGTGCTCTTTCAATCTGAAATTGAAGGAACATGGTCCTTTTCCCAGTGGCCCTCTTCCTTTCCCAGATGAGTGAGATTACCTTTTTCTGAAAGATTCTTTTGACAAAAAGCAAGTGTAGCTATTCCATGGGCCCTTCTTTTGAAAGAGCCATTCTCGAGGCACTGGAGTTTTCAATCCCTGTCCCATTCTTTTGAAAGAGCTGGGGCTTGTAGATGCTCTCTATCGAAAGAGCAGATCAGTTTTCTGATCTGTTTTTCTTTTGTTTGTTTATTTTTTATTTTGTGTGTGTGTCTGTATGGACAGGCTCATTCAAAAGAAATTTTTCAGAAGATCTCTTTCAGAACTTCTTTTGAAACATCATTGTAGTGTAGATGTAGTCTATGTGTTTGTTTCAGTCCTAACACAACGAGGAGACCCAAACTCATATAAAATCAATGGAATTATTCTTTGCCTAAAATGTACTAAAGGCTCTCAATATGTTCCTTTTTTTGCTGGAGAAATAAAAAAAACAAAGAGTTAGACTGTTCATATTGGAAGCAGATCTGGCAGGATACAAAGAACCTTCTTCCCTACTTATGTACCTAAAGGAACATAAGTCCAGATCCCTTTCTGTTTCCCCATGCAACTCTCAGAGGGACCATTGTTCCCCCTTCCCATGTACCAGTCAGAAAAGCCAGCTGCCAAAATGAGGAGAGTAAGCTGTACCCTATTAAAGTGGCGTGGCAGCTTGTGACCTGTTTTTGTGTACCTGGGAAAGATTTTTTGACTTGGAGTCATTCCCCTGGTGTAGATCATCTGTGAACAACCACCTGCCTCCACCTGCTGCTCTTAACATAAGCGAAAATTTAATTATATTATCAAAACCCTCATGAAGTGTATACCGACAGCATATCAAATGGGGATGTTATAGAATTGCAATATTCCTTTTTAGAGATGGATTGATGTATACAGCACGGGACATTTTCAAAAGCAGATACCTTAATAGAACAACCATGAACACTAAAATCTGCATTTAGGCATAGAAAATCTTCCTTCAGAAAATGCTCATTTATGCCATTTCACTTTTCAAGTGAGCTGTCTAATAGGATGGACTCATTAGCAAAATGCCCAAACAGTATGTAGTTTCCTTTGCCTTTTTCAAATTTACAGAAGAAAGATCGGCGAGCTTGACAAAGATTGAAATGCATTGGAAAAGTCCACCAAATTTTGTCATATCCCTGTAGTTCAGTTAAAATCCAATGTTATTTAAATTACTATAAATCAGAACAAAATTATATGTTAGTTATTCAAAAGATTATGGACAATGATATTGTAGTACAGTGTAATTGATAGTTGAGAAGGAAATCACCGTTACAATCACACTCAAATTATTCAGTCCCATAATTCTTTATATAAAAAGTGGCAGTGTAAGAGTATAATGAAACAATGCTCATAACTGTGACCTAAAAATTTAATCTTCAGATGTGGTATTGATAAACGTATTATTAAGAGAACAAAGCAGCATAATTAATGGTCAATGAAGAGGAACCTAGGTGTATTATAAAAAGGAACAACTTCCACTTCTGTCTAGCCAAAGTCAAAGCATTTGCTATACTGTATGAGAAATATAATCAAAGTAACAAAAGTGCTTCCTCTTTTTCCTGTATTTTTTGGTCTAAATTTGTGGTCCATGAATAGTAGCCCATCATTAATATTAGCTCCAGTCAGATGAAATACTAGTTCTCAGAACACAGCACGATTCGATACAAATGTTTCTAATTGCTGTAAGAGAGAAATAATCTTTGATCTGCAGTGATCTAGTCACAATTATCTTAAAGATCTGAGCATGAAAAAAGCTATGAGATTATTAAATTATTTGCAGAGATGGGCCAAATGAAAACTAAAAGGAGCTGAGAAGTCTGTTCATTTTATCCAAATTGACAATATTCAGAGAAACTGAAATTCACCATGATGAAACATTCAATTTTTGTCCCCTTTCTTGAGTATATGAATTAATGTCTTCAGAAGAATTTATAAAAGAGGTAATCAGAAATCAAGAGGTCCATTATAGTAATTACTGGAAATTATCACTGATGGCAATGGAAGATTTGCCATCATAAGAACTGAAAGATGACAAGATCCTATGAAAACTACTACAATAGAAAGAATGCTTTATTTTCCATGAACGATAGATTGAAAATATGTGATCCTGATTTTTCAGCTCTAAGAATAATGTTACTGTATTCATTTTCATAAATATCACAACCATATTGTTAATGCTGGAAGCTTGTAGTTGTGTGCATATCTTTGCACATGCTTAGTCTATGTGCAAAAGTATCTGCCATACACAAAATAGGCACATTGCACTATGTCTGCACAAGAGCATGAGTTTAACTTTGAAATGTTGACTCATGAATATAATATCTTAATGAGGGAAGGATAATTACTGTATTTGTGTCTAGCTGTCTCTTTTTCTTGGCGGTCACTCAGTAATGAGTAGGATGTCTTCATGTCACCCTCGTATTTGTAAGTCCATTAATAGCTGATCTCCTTAATTTTGGAGCCACAGATCTTATCACCACAAAGGTGGGTGATAGTAACTTTTAGAGGGCGCGGGCCAGTTTTTGACACTTTTTTCTTCCCTGCCTCTCCTCGTCTGCACTGCAGCGGAACCTCTCAAATTTCACCTCCCTTCATGGATTACCATTTTCCATTTGGGACATTCTTAGGCAAAGTTCTCCCAAACGTCAACAACAATGCTGCACTTTTTCGTGTTTGCCTTCAGCATGTCCTTATATTGCTTCTGCTGGCCCCCCAATGTACCTCTGTCTTTCCTCCAATTTGAAAAGCAGAATCTGTTTTGGAATGTGTTGATCAGACAACTGAACCACATGACCACTCCAATGAAGTTGTTGACGAATGATAATAGCTTCAATGCTGGTCATGTTTGATTCTTCCAGGATGCTAGTGTGCATGTGCCTGTTTTCTGAAGAGATATTTAGGATTTCCCTCAGGCAGCATTGATAAAATTGTTCAAGTGCCTTCAAATATTGCTTGTATGTTGTCCAGGTTGCATATGCATATAGTAGCACTATAACAACCACAACACAGTATACAAGGAGCTTTGTCTTGGGATAGGTGTCCTGGCTCAAGAAAACCCTTTGTCTCAGGCTGGTGAAAGCAGAGCTTACATGGCTCAGATGATTCTGGATTTCTGCATCAATGTCAACTTTAACATAAAGATAACTTCCAAGCTGTGGGAAGTGTTCCACATTATCAAGCAGTTCTCCACTGACTTCAATAGAAGGTGCATAAGATTGTCCTGTCGGACAAGGATGGTGGAGCACCTAGTCTCAGAATGGCCGACTCCATTAAAATGTTGTCTGACTGGTTTGTGAATCAGGAGTGTTCTTATGTTTGTTGGACAGACTTCAGACTCTCTCAGACAAAGAATTAATGGACACAAAACAGACATAAGAACATTGCTGATTCACAAACTGGTTAGTCAACATTTTAATGGAGTGCGCCATTCTGTTAATGACTTTAAAGTCTGCGTTTTAATGAAGAGGAATTTTCACAATAGTCTGCAAAGAGAGGCTGCTGAACTCTCTTTTATGTTCCAATTCTACTCATTAACACATGGTTTGAACCGAGACGTGCATTTTCTGGGTCTTTATAGGGGCTCTTTTGAATACTTGGCTTAATCTAATTCTTGACTCCCCCTCTCCCCCTCTTCTTCCCCCTACTCTCTGATTTGCTCACCTTGATAATTTTTTTTCTGATTTGTCAACCTTGATTGCTTTTTTGGTTCTCTGTGCCTTAAATATTGAGTCTGTTCTGGTCTGGCTATGGTCTGAAGAAGTGGGTCTGTCCCATGAAAGCTCACCACCTAATAAATTATTTCATTAGGCTTTAAAGTGCTAATTTACTGCTTTCTTTGTTTTGAAAGAAGACAAGGTGATTTTCTTGAGAGATTTCAGTGCCAGGTTTGGAAGAATGTGGATCTCTTGCAGACTACCTCTGGGAAAGAAGGAATAAGCAACAGGAACTCCAGTGGAGTCCCCCTCCTTACAAATATTTGGAACACAAGCTCCTCATCATGAACACCCTGTTGCACCAGAAAAACAAATCAAAGACCTCACAGCTATATCCTTGATCAAAGCACTGGCACCTAATAGACTATGTCATCATCCCCACTCGGCATCGACGTGATGTCTTTCTCATATATGCAATGACTAGTGTTGATGACTACTGGAGTGATCACTGCCTTATTCGATTCACAGTGGTGATTAAGATTGTCACCAAATGGAGAAGTCAGAGGAAACAGATCCTATGAAAGATCAATGTGCAAGGCTTGTAGGTCCCCATCAGATAAAGTGACTTCCAGACAAAGCTGGAAAAGAAGCTCTTGCGGGCAAGAAAAATTTAGGTTCAGCACTGGATTCTCTGAGTACAAATCATGCTGCACAGGGTTATTGTTAGTCATTGATATGTCGGTACTCATTCTGTTCCTTATTTTGCTTATGAGTGTTTGTTACATCTGGTTGCACGAGAGTACAACATGTTTGTTCCCTTCCCTTTATCCTAATCTGCATATGTTCTGCTACAGTGGCACTACAACTTTTTTGGAGTGCTGGCTTTTCCTAAGGAGTGTCCTTGGCTCATCAGATATGGGGGAATGTATTGCCAAAACACCCCTAAACTGTTATGTACAAAGTTCTTCTGTAACTAATCCCTACATTCCACCACTGGGTGATGTGACAATGTATCTCACCCCAATATGCTCTTAATTAGGGTACCGGTCATCTGAAGATGGCAGGATGTTCCACCTTTTGAGCCAGTAGTGCTATGCAGTGGTGGAAGAAATACATATTAATATAATGATTATAAGACAAACTAATGCAAAACCTAATAATACTATAACAATAGGATGAAAGACCAGAGTAAATAGCCAGTCCAGGAGAAGCTATACCCCAGAAAAATATCATACCAGTGGTGCCCTGATACTGATTCCAGTTCTGCTATGTGTTTAAGAAGCTTCTTTTGGTGCATTGTATGGAGGCTGGATGCTTTTTCATTAGCAAGGGCTCCCTTATAATTCTATATCATTTTATTAAGGATTTGGATCTGGTCCCACACAGTTTGCCACTTTGGTCCCAGAGCAAGGATACAATTTTGGGGGAAACATTTTTGGCCAGAGACTCAGATTGCTGGTATACTGACCTGACATAAATATGACCTTCAGCCTCTAGAGCAGAGGTGTTACATCTGCATTCACAGACAGGGGGTTGACTGCGTGTTTGATCATTCCAAATAACACTGATAGTGGATACTACACACAAGCGCTCTCCATAGTTAGTGAGCACTACCACAGTCTAATTAAATATACCATCAATAACACATTCTCCCACAGTGTCAGTTTCTAACCTAGAAGGGTCCAAAATCTGGTATTTAAAGGAACATATCCATTCATTTCGATCCCACTGCTCACAGCCTTGATGGTCTAATAATTGTCTTTTTTACGTAATTCAATGTGCTGGCTCTGGGGCATCCAAATCCTATTTCCCAATATGACCAGGATTGGGGTATTATTATGCACAGAGAAGACAGTTTCAGTGTGGAAAATATATCTAAGATGGATATACCCACTCAAGTGGCGTAGGATTCCTGAGGAGTTTATTTCAGTAAAGTGAGGTTTACACTCTAGCTACCATTCTTTATATGCTGTGGAGATTACCTCAGGACTACCTGATCTCACCCAAAATGATTGGTATTCAAACTAGCTTATAGCAAATGTTTGCATAATAGTGCAACTGATAGCTGAGGCTGTTTCATTTGTTAGATTAACTGTGCCTGTACCAAAGCCTCCAAAATTTGTGACATCTGAACTAAGGGCTTGCTAACTATTTCTAGAGTTTGAACTTGGGTGTTTTGGTAAGTTGTGTTAGCCTGTACCTGACCTTTTTTGGCCTGGCTTGTAAGTTGTACATCCAGGCCAGCTTATTGCAGCCCACTTCCAGGTCCATGGCATTAAGTGACCTGCAGTCACTAGTGAGCCTAAAATGGTCCCTGCATCTCGCTTCTGTCTCTTACCCTGGGGAGCATGGCTGTTTAACCAATAGATACCCCAAAGGAGAGGCGTCCCCTAGAGTTATAGCCCAGCCTTCATCCTTGATTAGGCTTGGGAATGTTGGTATGATCATAAAAGGAAGTTTCACTGAAAACTGCTTCCCAGGTACTAACTGAGCGTGAGTACGTGAGTGGTTCACAGTCATTACTGTCTACCACCCCTTGAATTATTAACACAAATGTTACTTGCAGCTCATCAACTGCCTTATGAACATAGGAACCATCACAATTGATCGATTCATTTCTATGCAGTTCAGTCACAAACATACTGTTCTTCACTACCAATATGCAGTTTATCCCTGGTTTTACAAAAATCTCACAGTGGAAGGTTACATTGTGGGAGACGTCTGGAACATGGATGCTTTGGTGGGTTTGTCCCCAGATGGCTGATCCTGGCCACCCCATGGTATTGAACCATGCAAACCAATGGACACCATAGTCAGTGGTGATGTTCTCTTGCTTGGTCCAGGGTCGCAGCTGTGGGCTGACATTCCTGGAATGGAGGATCTTGTGTTCAGACACAAATCCTACTTGTGTGATTGGGGGAACATGACCCATTTGTCCAGGTTTGGGAGGACTTTTCCACCTGGGTTGTTGATTTCCACCATTTTGGGAGATTGGCTGACAGCAAGCTTGGGAGCAAGAGCACTCACCGTATCAGATACATGATAGTTGCTTATTCTTGCTTACAGAAAGGTGCCTGGGGAAGACATTGTAAGGTAACATCATTAGCAGGGAGCACCCACCATTTATCAGGCAGACCCATCGGTGAAGCAGGCAAACTGTTTTTGGCTGGGGCTTAGGGTGCCATGGGGGGCACACTGCTATCCCCTGCAGTGGAGACAGTTGCCATGGGCTGAGCTGATCATCCTTGTCTCTTTCCAGGAGCTGTACCACTGCCTCATGCAAATGGAAAACCCTGAGGGTCCAGGCTTTGCTCTCTCCTGGATTTACCACCTCCACTTTAGCAGTGTGCTGGCCATGGCTCATCCTGACCAGGGAGCTGCTGTATCTCAGATCCAGCTCATTATAGGGTGCTCAGGGAGCAGCAACACCCACCAGTTCTGCATGACATATTCAGCATCCAACATTGCCAGGTAACAAGCCTACACCTGCTTCTCAAAGAGAGTATAGTTAGCACTGGCCCCTGTCAGGGTCTTACTCCAGAATCCCAAGGTACCAGACGCTCCTGTTGCATTTGCTGCAGGCTCCAGGTGGCCTGGTTTACCTGGGCCAATACCTGCAATTCTACAGGACACAGTTCCCAGGGTCCCTGGGCCAGGGCAGTAGCCATTCCCACCTTTGCTTGCTGAAGAGCCTTCTTCTCCTCGTTACCCCATTTAAAGGTAGCCTTTTTCCTGCTGACTTCTGAGATTTTTTGCTAAGCATCCATGCTTTTTGAGCTGCACATTTAACTATTTGAGGAACATTCAACTCTCAGAGTATGTCTGTTTAATGGTTCCAATGAAGTCTGTGTAACATTGGTTCCTGGACAGTATTAATTTTTACTGCCTTTAATAATTGTGCATATTCATGCAAATGTGCCAAAACTCATTAAAATCTTACAGGGAGGGGAACCAAAAGTAGTTAATTCATTACTTTTAAACATCCGGCTTGTCTGTTAACCCTCTGGCTTGAAGTGACCTTGACTTATTTTCAAAATCTCTCCTTTTAAACCATTTTTAAATGACATCCCCTTTCTCCTGGGCAGTATGTTGTATATTTTTAATAGTCTATCTATGGAAGAGCCTTCAGGAGTAAGTTGGGGTGGTAACTGTGAAGAGGCTGACTCTCTCCTTCACCAGGTATGCTTCCCATTTTAACAGGAATTGATCTAAGTTTTGGCAGATATTTTTTCCAAAACCTGGTTCTTACCTTAAGGTGCTGGTTTTAGTGCAGTAGAGTGTGTCCATGGGTCAATAAAGGATGGTTCATCTGGGTCATTCCACATTCCAGTGCAGCTTCCATTAAAATTGTTCCATGTTCAATCTTTTAATTTGGCCAAGGACACATGTTTCAATTACTGTCCTTACTCTGTCAGCATTGTAAAAATGTGGGCAGTCTGCTTCTTAGCAAGAGGGGATGGCACATTGTTTTGCAAGTTCTTAAAGGCTGTTTTCAATCAGTTTAAGGAGGAAAATGTTTATCTGCTTCAAATGTTTGCTGCCCTGCCTGCAGGTTAGTGCTTTCCAGTAATGTACTGACTATGATCACCTACGCTAATCAGCCATGGCACGAATGAATGAATTGACTATGTTACTTCCTTAAGCTGTGCCACTTCCCTCTGTAACTCCTCCTGCTCCTTACATACACAGCACAGTGTGCTTATGAATAGCCATCCAGCCTGACGCACACCCGTATCCTTTTGCACTTCCAATGCCTCCAGCATCTTTTGAATACCAGCGGGACTGACCCCTTCAGCTAGCTCCCCCTCAAACTGCACAACAGTGATTGAATCATACCAAAGCTGAGCAACCAAACCCCAAGCTGATGTGTACAGCCAGCCTGGAATTCAGTTCTCTACCCTGACCTCTCCCTTGCCCTCCTGCTTTCCTTTTTACCACATTTTGAGTGAGATGTACTAAAAGAACCCCACTCATTGAGCCAATTTATTGCAGGCAAGAGTAATTTAAGTTCGACACTGGGTTCTCTGAGTACAAAACACACCACACAGGTGTCTGTCAAACACAAGCAATTTATTCCCTGACAAGTTTTCACAAACCGCTTAGCTAAGAAGCATGACAGGAAAGTGGCTCTTATGTCCCTTCAGCAGCTGGGGACCCTGGTCAGCTGCATATGAGTAGGAGTTATCTAGTCTTCCAAGACACTGGTGCTGTGTCTTAGTGGTGAAGTCCAATGTGCCACACTTTATGTGCTGCCTTATATACAGTTTTTTCCTGCCTTGCTGTGCGGTTCCATTAGGTTACTCATTACCATTTAAGGTATTTCTTTATTTTTTTTCATCGATCCGTACATGTTCTGTTCCTTATTTTGCTTATGTGTGTTTGTTACATTGGGTTGCACTAGATCACAACTTGTTCGTTCCCTTCCCTTTATCCTTAATTACTTATGTTTTGCTATAGTAGCACCACTGTTTTTTTTGGAAAACTGGTTTTAACTAAGGCATGTCCTCAGCTCATCAGATATGGCGGGGTGTGTTGCCAAAAACACCCCTAAACTGTCACATACGAAGTTCTCCTGCCATTAACCCCTACAGAATCTGCCAACTGTACACCCTGAAAGTGTGGAAGAACACTGGTGTCAACTGAAAAATGCCATCATTGGGGGCTTGTGGAGAAACCATTGGCTACCAGTTCTTTCTATCTAATTTAAATCCACATATTACTTGTAAGTCATCAAAGGAAGTCTACAGTATAAACCATAATGTTAACATGCTTCGGGTTGTTTGAAACTTTCACATCCACACAAATATTTAATTGTAGTCACAGAGAGCTGTGTTGGTCTGTAGCTCCACAAAGAAAAAAAAAAAACAGTCCTGAGGAATCTTAAAGATGAGCAAATGTGTATATAAGGTAATGCGCTTTTGTGGGTAAGACCCACTTCTTCTGATTTCCCTGGATGCTAATTATCTACTCCAAATCTCAAAATCTCAACATATGAGTTTTCACCCATGGAAGCTCATTACCTAATACATTAGTTAGTCTTTAAGGTGTTACCAGACTGCTTATTTAACTGTAGGTGAGAAAGACTTTTCCTTGTCTTTCGGCTATCATTTTATATAAGTGAATGTTTCTAGCAGACTGGAAAAAAACAGACTCGTTCATTAAGTACCATGAGATAAAGATGATGGTATGGATATCCTTAGACTAGAAAGAATATTTACTACTGTAGAAAAATTGCTGCTGGAATCAGATGTCTATTATTGAAGGGAAGATATTTTGTTTTATTCTGAATAAGTTTTATTTTATTTTATTTTATTTTATTTTATTGTCTCTTTAGATCAATGATGCTGAGCTATACTTAAAGGCAAATTTTTAGAATAATTGACAGGCCATATTCAGTCTGGCCCTTTGTCTTTTCCTTTTTAACAAAAATTGTGAGCGGTGAGCTTTTCCTACCCGTTAGGAATAATCATCTTCAGAAATAATGCAGCTGAGTCTAACCTACAGAGTTAAGATTTTTGAGTCTTTTGATCTAAAGTTTTGCAGCAGGTCCAGCTCGAATGTGCTGGGTAAAGATGACACGACTAGTGACACAGTATATAATCCTGAGAAATGGGGGAAAATAAAAAGGAAATATTCCAGTACTTGATAGCATCAGTTTCCCCATCAAACTAAGGCTCTCTCATACAGATTGGGATTATATTATTTTTTTCTAATGTGTTTTAAGAAATAATGAGGGCTAACCTAGGTGCTTACAGTTATAACTACGCACATGCATATCCACCCCTGTGTTTTAATAAAGGACATATATGACTACCACATATTCTGATGTAACCCTTAAAAGTTATTAAGAAGTTTGCCTTTATTTGGGAAAAATATAAATTATATAAATTTTACATTAACATATTTATTGCTATAGAAATGGACAAAAGATTTGCTTTCATGTTCCAAATCTTCATTCTGCCATTTAACTATGTCATATATAAATTGCACAGGCTATAGGATTTATTTGCAATGTTAAAATACAGGTCAAAAGTATCTAATGTAAATGATGTTCCACAGTCAACTGAGAACAGAAGGCAAACTTTACAAAATCTACTCTGCTAGAAAAGAATAACAAAGCATGGGGTACTTAAGCTTATGGATAACAGGATACATCATAACACAGAAAATGAAAAACTACTATTGAGAAAAATAAGAATTAAAATGATAAAAATAAACATCAGAGTTTCTGTTCAACAGCAGTTATAAATATTTTATGTTTATTTTGTGTTTATTATCATTCCTCACAGATGTGGCATTTATACAGTTCTGAAGTATATTCTACAAAGGTAGTACTGCTGCTGGCAATATGCATTACACTGTCTGTCAGTCATTTTATTAAACAACTACCACCTTCAGTTTTATCATAGTAGACAGCAGTGAAAGATTTCCAGAAACTTTCAAAGTATTATTTTATTCATTTTATAGCACTAATCTTCCTAGAAGCTAAATACTTTGGTTTAAAAATTAAAAAAGTAAAAAAAAACACATAAATTGCATGTGTCACTTGCAAAAGCTGACATAAATATGGTTAACATTAAAGTTGTCGCCATCAAGTGCTAGCAGAACTCTAAGTATTACAGAATGTATCTGAATCCAGACAAGCAATCACTATTAATAAAACAGTATGTTTTACATCTTGTCCTGAGTCAGACAGACTCTTCCTGCAGTGGACCATGAAGGGCAGCAAATTCCAAAGGCTTGGGAATCCCTCCGAGAGAACAATAAGCTCAGCCTCCAATTCTGACATCAGGTGGATACATATAGCAGCTATAGGGGGAATGTCTGTTTCTCAGATGGCTGGGTTCCAAGCCTTACAAAACTTTAGCAAATTTGCTTTGATTATCCAAAGTAGAACATCTTACTGTAGTCTAGACTGGAAGTGACAAAGTTGTGGGTGTTGATCAGAAAGTCTGAATTGGAGTGGTATGACTGCAGGCTCCTTCCTTATCATTTATAGCAAATCCATTACGTAACACCACTACTACCTGAAACTTCAGAAGCATTGCTGGATCCAACATGGCCCTAAAGCGACAAATCTTTGGGGCAAAAATTCAGCATATACCATCCAAAGACAGTGTAGATATTTCTTTTTTCATCCACCATCTCACCTTCAACAATATCCTGCTTCACTTCCTTTCCTGAGGCAGTATGAGATGCAAAACCTGGATTTAATTAAAAAATAGGCACACATATTTATGTTCTCTCTATATTGTGATGTATTTCACAACTTCTGAGAATAAGGAACAATGCAACATAAATAAGGGACTAGATGTAATAATTCTTGTAAGATTTCAATATTTTCAGTTCCAATTCCATTGTACTTCATAATCAGCATATCCTCCTAATACAGTAATGTCCAAACTTTTCTGGTCACATCTCACTTTACAAGTAATGGAATTTGTCCATGCTGGCCTCCTCCATTAATGATAGGTTGGCTCAGCAGATACTTAGGCTGATGATAGAGATGTGGACAGAACTGAGGAAGGGTGAGATGTTCAGATGGAGGTGGCCTTTTGGGAGAGAGGGAATGAGTGCAGAGCCGGTGTGTGGTGGAGCAGAAGGTGAGCTGTGACTGGTAGTCTGAGAGAGAGATCAAATAACCCATTGTAAAAAATATAAGAATAGACATAATGGGTCAGACCAAAGGTCCATCTAGACTAGTATCCTGTCTTCTGACAGCGGCCAATACCAGAAGGCCTAGAGAACATGAACAGAAGAGGGAATCGAGTGATCCTTCCCTGTCATCCATTACTGCCCATCCTGATTAAAAGATGTTGATGGACCTCTTCTCAAATTACCTAGGTGATATTTTCTGAACACTGTTTAAATGAATGCTCTTGAGGAGGCCTGAACTCACAACCACACACTACCTTGTTCTATAAGTCTTATATACCAACCAGTTATGCTACTAGAACACTAAACTGCTCTGTCTCTCACAGTGAACAATATAATGCTACCCAAGTATGACGTGGCATCCCAGCAGCCAGCAGTCTTATTCTTCCCAACCCAAATCTAAACATGACCGTTCCTGGGTATAAATATGCATAGGTCCTGATTTTTGGGGTCCCATGCACTCCGTCCTCACAATGAAGAACTGAAATTCTTGAGCTTCCAGTGATGACCTTCATGAATACTGTTATACTATAGAATTTGCTCTTGTAAAAAGATGGCAAGATATTCCTCCACGCATGCTATCTGATTAAACATATAATATTCACCAGAACATTAGAATGTCATAAGGAAAATATCAGAGGAAGCAAGGTAAAAGTACACACAAGGACACACATAATTATGACTCAGACTGTGACATTTTATGTGATTTTTATACTTGACTCCCTCCTCCTTCTCTCTTTCCAATTAGCTCCCTTCTCTAACTCCTCTTAGGGCTCTTGGCCTCTGCCTGAGATGAGGTGGAAGAATTCCTCTGAGACCAAGTCTAATGTTGCTCTCTAGATAGTAGCACTTTTTCTGTGAGAATTGTGGCTGGAATCCCCCGAGCGTATCACCTCCAAAATAACATCCAGCTGCCCAGAAAGTGAGAGCGCATCCCTATTCATTTCCATTAAGGTGAAAGGAGTGTGTCCTTCACTAATTCCCCGATTCCTTATCCCAAGGGCAATAAGAAATATTAGTCTGATGCATGATTATCAAAAAACAAAAAAAAAACAAAAACCTTTCTTCTGAAATCTTATCGTAACTAAACTCCAAAGTATGGCAATTTTCAAAGTAAAACAAAAATCTTTGTGAGTCATGGGACTAGTATTAATCTATATCTGCTGCTTCTTATCAAGAATCTATTGAATGCTTTCCATGTCAGGTCTGAAAAAGTGGGTCTGTCCCACAAAAGCTCACCTAATAAATTATTTTTTGGTCTTTAAAGTGCTATTTTACTGCTTTTTTGTTTTCATGTCAGGCCTGTGTTCCATCGCCACTGTGTGAATGAGGCAAACAAATGATAAATGCAATGCTAATGGATCCAAACTACAGAGATTTTGAGCATGCTAATTGGGAGTTCTCAGCATTATGTAGGATTTGCCTCTAGCTCTTGTATAGAGACGGCTTTTCAGTTGGGACAACAGTACATAGAGAATATTATCTCAGAAAACTGTTAATCTCCTATTTATTTTATGTACATCTCTATACAAGATGGTAACATGCAGAGCATAATTACTCAGTTACTTGACATATTCTGCTGCCAAAACATAATGCCTTTTTAACCCTCAATAGAAGTAGAGATTAATTAATAAAGGGATGTACAAATAATTAGATAAATAAAATAAAAGAGCATCTTCTCAATTCTCATGTTTTTATTATCCCAAGGATTCACTGTAAAGAGTTCTGTGTAGGAAAATTCCATATTTCGTTTCATTGTAAAAGTTCATTATAGGCTGGGGACTAAAATACAGATGGAATGGATATGCAAGTGAAAAATATTTCCCTCTGGTCCCAGAAATTTCTATTGAAGTCCTACGGCATATCGTACACCTTCAGCACTCAAGGCTGGTGAGCGTTAAGAAAAAAATCAAGCCGCCATTATCATTACCATCATCATTCATCAGCTACATATCAGAGTTTTGTGCATATGTCAATCTTTTTAAAAAAAGAAGAAAATAAAAGACTCCAATGTATTCTAGATTGCTGGATAATGTTAAGCAGCCAATAGACTATCCCACTCAATGACCTCTTAAAGGAGATTATAGCTCATCATCATCTCTGTCATTAGAGTAATCAGTATAATCATGTTACATTTGCTCCTCATTTGTAGAGATGTTTGATGGAAAGGTTATCAAGAACACTTGTATGCGAATTCCTCTCACCGCAGAGGCATGATATGTCACCAGCCATGAGTCAGATCACTCCTAATATGGACAAAGAACAAAGACTGTCTGATTAGTCCATGCTACATCTTATCTTCTGCAGATGAACAGGATTTCAAGGTCTGTCAAAGATGTTGCTGAGCATGGAAATGTGTGAATTTCCCGCTAAGTAAGTCCAGACAGAATTATTTTTATAATGTATTCCTAAGGAGGCCCTTGGTAAAGATAGTGATTTTACTACATTTGTTTTCTAACAGGAGGCTCAAAAATATCTTTTTATAATTTTCCCATAATCCTTACAGGAGAGCAAATGAAAGCTGTGAGCCAGTGGAACTTTGCTGGAAACATGCTGGGCTGAGTTAGTACTGCTATTTTAAAAGCACAGCACTAATAAATGCAGAACTTCATTTTTCAGTAATGATAGCTCTTTAACCTTCCTGACAAGCACTAGTAAGAGGGGAGGAAAATTCAATGTAGCTGACTTAGAATTTGATTAGAGACCATATGATTCTGAAACTAAACTCTAGAGCTGGGTCTACGCGTACCCTTTCCCTTCAAAAGGGGCATGTTAATGAGCAGATTTGAAATATGCTAATGAGGTGCTGCAATGAATATGCAACACCTCATTAGCATAATGGCGGCCACAGCGATTTGAAAGTGTGGCTTTTTGAATCGCGCGCCGCCCGTGGAGACGGGACCTTTCGAAAGGGCCCCCCCAATTTTCGAAAGCCCTTCTTCCGATCACCAGATGGGAAGAAGGGCTTTTGAATACTGGGAGGGGGGGTCCTTTCAGAAGGTCCCGTCTCAATGGGTGGTGAGTGATTCGAAAAGCCAAGCTTTAAAATCACTGTGGTTGACATTATGCTAATGAGGTGATGCATATTCATTGCAGCACCCCATTAGCATATTTCAAACCTGCTCATTAACATGCCCCTTTTGAAACAAAGGGACACGTGTAGACCCAGCCTAGGTGGGCAAATTCAAATTCAAACTGTAGAGGGGAAAAAGAAACTTTTTAAAAGAAGAAGTTTGAATGCTGTTATTTTCCTTGTTGACATAGTCTTATCATAGCAAATCACAATGTTTCCATGTCTATTGAAAAGGAAAATATTTGTGCAGACGTGGGCCATTTCAGAATACCAGAAGTGGAGTTATGTGGAGTAGAATGAAATATCTACAAACTCTGATCACAAGAAACACATATACCAAACTTGCTCCATCGTTCATGCCCCAAAGGTCCAGGATAAGTTGGAAACAATGCATTTTTATGCCCTCTCAGATCTTCAATTTGCAAAAAAATCATACATTGGAGGAAATTACTTTTATAAGTCTCTTTGAAAGCTTCCAACGTCTAAAATAAACACCTTGAAATACTCCTGCCAACACATTCAGATTTATCATATTATCTCGAACGTCTGTCTGTAACACTATATTAGAAACTAATGTTTGTTGATGCCTTTAAAGGAATGTCATCAGTTAAGGATGATCAATAATTTCAACAGATTTGACTGGAGTGCTTAAAATATGTCTGCATAATCCTGAGAATTGATAAGAAGCCTGCATTAACAAGAAAATCTAAGCACAGCTCTTTATGTAGTATGTCTTTAGTTATTGTTACCTAAAACATGATGGGCCAAGTTCACCAGAGAAGAATTCTCTCCATTAACATCCTAGCTGGGACTCTACGTGGACAATTTTAGTTTCCTTGTTGGCATATTTTTGGTACATGAAACCACAGAATACAAACATGTCCCAAGCCTACTCTGAGGGTGAGTTGAACCAGTATCATTGACTTCTTCCAGACTTACCTTCACATAAGAAATGAACACAAAGCCTATTTGTTCTTGATTTATCATTCTGGTGGGAGGACACAATCAACTATATTTAGAGACCAAAATCACTTTATAAGGCTAAACACACATTAAATACTGTCAACGGAGCCAGGGCTGCCACCCCCAAGGGCTCCTGCGCTGACTGCTGCTCCAAGGCTCCTCAGCTGCTGCTGAGGGCACTGGCTGTGGCTTTGCAACTTGGACCCCAGCTGGTGATCTGCAGCTGCTGTTGAAGGGTCTAGCTATAGCTGTGGCCCAACTGCCAGGCTCCAGCCCAGAGTTCTCTGGTTTGGGAACATCCATGGTCTGGCAAACCAGAGAATCCCAGTTTTTAGAGGTACAACCTGTAAAGTCACAAATTGGTTATTTGGTTGAAGCTGTAGCTGGCAGTACATTCCAAACAAAGGTTGTGTATGCCCCAGAATGATACAACAAAAACAGAAGACTTTGTATTCAGTTCCTACTTGAACATATATGAATAACAAAATGATTTTACGCATCTATGTTTGTGTAACCATATCTATCTTTCTATCTACACACACATACCCACACATTTTTCTCAGTGTACTTCAGAAAACTTGATTAACTAGCATTCACTCTGGGCTAAATTTTACACTACTTGATTGGAAAAAAAACCTGCTATTGGTTCAAATGACAGTTTTGCCCAAGTCAAAATATCAAGAAGACCAGATAAACACTACTTTGCCTAAGCACGGATTCAATCTTGATCACTTTTTCAACTTTTTTTGTAATAAAGTCAAAGGAAATTTCAAAATGAAAAAAGCATTTTTAATAAAAAGTATTTTTATGACTGTATCAAAACAGATTCTTCACTCATTGGTGGTCTTTTGGGGAAGGGATAGCTCAGTTGTTTGAGCATTGGTCTGCTAAACCAAGGCTTGTGAGTTCCATCCTTGTGGGAGGTATTCAGGGATCTGGAACAAATAGATTTAAAACAAAAAAGGCAGGGACTGCTTGCTCCAGCCAAGAGGGCAGGGGACTGGACTCAATGAGCTCCTGAGGTCCCTTCCAGTTCCATGAGAAGTGTATCTCCATATATTATTTTATCATATATGTTTCCAGTGTGAACAATTAACAAAAGCTATTTGAACTCACCAAACCTTTTGGTGGCACTGAATCTGCCTTTTTAACTTGAAAAACAGAGGAAGAAACATTTTATTCAGCTCCGAAATCAGTGTCTGATACAGTTGCTTAAAGCAGAGAATATGCCTTCCTGCATGTTTTGAGAGTATGTGAAGCACAAAGTTTGCATTCAGTAAATTGTGAGTATTAAACAGAAACAACATTCATGGTGGCCTAGTGCTCTCCCTGTTAATCTGTTGCTTTTCCACCTGTTGTTTCCCTCTGGTATTCAGGTTGTAAGCTTTTGGGAGAGGTGTATTTTCTTTGGCTGTGACCACACCAGCCCCTTCTTTCAGAGGGTCTATGATAATGTGGCACTTCGAGATATGCTAATGAGGCATATGCAGGGACTCATTAGCATAATGGCAACCATGCGTGTTTCAAAACTGCCGGTTTCGAAGTGCAGCTGCCCGTGTAGCTGGGGAGCCTTTTGAAATGGACCCCTGATTTCGAAAGTGCCTTCTTCCCAAAAGCAGATGAGAAGAAGGGGCTTTTGAAATCAGGGGGTTGTTTCAAAAGGCCCCTCGGCTACACAGGTGGCTGAGTTTCGAAACCAGTAATTTCAAAACATACGCAGCCGTCATTATGCTAATAAGGCACTGCATATTCATAGCAGCACCTCATTAGCATATCTTGAAGTGCCAATTACCTAGTATGGCCACAAATTTTATGTGTTTGCACATCATAATGCCTATTATAGTGGTCACCTAATTTAACACTTTGTCCTTGGCATTAACATAATATCAATAAATAAATACCAACATAATTGGGCAAATATGAACAAAGGAATTGTCTGTTAATTTTACCTACTCATTTGAAAAATCTGTGATACTAATGACTATTATACAGGGGCATATGTCCTAATATCCATTTCCAAATTATACTAAGTATTATATTTTAATTTAAATTATACCACAGTGTCTCGAAAATGTTTTATTTAATGTAGTCATTTATTGTTACAAAATTTCAACCATCACTTCTTCTCCACAATATTTTAATGATTATACATATATATTAATTAAAAAAAAAACACTTGAAAAACTGTATCAACTATTTTTTTCTGGTATTAGTCATTTTTGTCTATTATGCCTGAGTAAATTTCAGCAGCAGAAAAATAAGAATCTAAAAATCACCCCTGGACCCTAAGTAGTGTTGTGTATGTTTCCTATCCTAGATAACACACCTTTCAGCTGAACAGATGTAGTCACACCAGTCCCAGTATCAAGATATATGCCAAAAATTGAGATGTCTAACAAAATTAAATGCCTTTTAAGAAACATTTATTTAGACCAACAAAATACCCCACTAGCTACTATGAAATCTGGTTTAGAGATAATCCCACTTGTCTTTTGATACGTGTAAGTTACGTTTTCCAAATAAATTTTGCTGTTCATTGTTTAACAGTGCTTTTTACTGTTAGTTATAATTAGATTAAAACAAAATGGTATGTGCAATGGCTTCACAGCACATTTGCCAATATATTTGTAAACTGTAGCAAGAGCTACTTTTATTCACTTGTGTGTCTATTCTTTCCTTGTTATTAGAAGTTAAGTAATAGTAGTGCCTGTGAAAACATCCCAACTTATTACTGGAAACTGCAGACCCCTTTGTGCATGCATCTGTGTCAATGTCAGCTCATCTACACCACCTCACCAACGTGTCTTGACCTTCTTCTGAATGGCTAACCTGCAATAATGGACTTCAAACTTTTTGGCCTGAGGCCCATTCCACTCACCAAAAATCTTTCCATGGTCCACTAGCCAAGCACCCATAATGACAGAATATATTTGCTTATCTTTAAATATCTTAAATGGTAAATTATTCATATTAGGCTACTGAATCATAGATATGTTAATGCACAGATATAAGAGAGCGTATATCTAACTTTTGTCCATATATCTTATAGCACTGTGGGGTATATAGTTTAAATTTTAAATAAAGTAAAACTAATTTATGTTGGTTTCAACTCTGTCTTTATCTATGGCAGAGGTAGGGAACCTTTCTTGGTTGGGGGCTACTGATCCACAGAGTAATCAGTTCGGGGCCAATAAGTGAGAAGCAACGAGAAAACAAAACAAAACACCTACCCTCAGTGCAGTGACCCCTGACTGAGACACCTCCCTCTCCTTGTGCTCCAGACCTGTGCTCCAGCACCAGGTGGGGAGGAAGGACCAAGGTTTCCGTGCTTCCCATAGGCCAGATTAATTTTTGGGGGCCAAGTGGTAGTAGATTTTGAGTGTTTCCCTAGCTTCTGGGGTGGGACAAAATAAGAGTGTCAATGTGCAGAAGAAAACTGCTAGGGAGTGGGATGAGGATGGGGCTGAGGGGACTAAGGAGGAAGGAGGGTGCAGGAGCAGGGTCTAGGAGAGAGGGAGGCGTAGGAACAGGGCGAGGGTGTAGGGTCTCAGTGGAAAGGGCATGTGAGAGGGGAATGGGAGTCTGGGGTCTGTGTATGAGGGGGATGAAGGGTTGTTTACCAAGATCCACACCCCACTCTGCTCCCTTGCACTGTTCCCATTGGCTGGTTTCACACATAGAGCTTGAAACTGTAGGGATCAGGCCCTGAAAAAAGGACTTAGGAAGAATGATCATGAAATGGAAGCAGACCTTGGCTGCTGGTTTAGAGGTTAAATGAACTGAAACCCAGAGTAGAGAATGGGCCCAGGTTACTCTGATACCCACTTGAGAAGCAGCACTTTCTGAGCAGTGGAGTTGAAGACCATCTGAGATAACCAAGTCTTACATAGTGGCTGTGTTATTTCTGAAATTGGTAACCCGCAAATGCTCAAATGGGCCTTTTCTGAAAGAACCTGTGGTGAGTCCACACAAAAAATGTGAAATTAAAAAAGCACAGCACTTTTTCCAGCAACCCTCTTCCTCTCCCTGATGAGGAAGAGCGCTTTTTTCTGAAAGATTATTTTGGAAAAAAAGTCTATAGATGTCCTGGGAGCCCTTTTTTCAAAAGAGCAGTCCTTATGATTATGGATTTTTCTGTCCCTGATCCGTTCTTTTGGAAGAGCAGAGGCTGTGTGGACATTCTCTGTTGAAAGAGTGGATCAATTTTTTTATCCTCTTTTTTGTGGGTGGATGCATTTTTTCGAAAGAAGGTGGGGGTTTTTTTTCAGAAAAGATCTTCTGGAAGAACTTCTTTCAGAAGATCACTGTATTGTAAATGTAGCCAAAGTGAGAGAAATAATGACTATTCAAAATTGCTCTTTCAAAATGAGCGCTATTAAGACATGAAATAGCACCATTTTGAAATAAGCCATAACGGGCTTAAGTGTCACTATTTCACAATAGTGCTATGGATCCAGAAATGCTATTTTGAAACAGCTGGATGTGTAGGGCTGTGTCTACACTAACAAGTTCTTTTGGAAAGCAGGCCCTTTTTTAAAAAGAACATGCGGAGTGCCCACATACAGAGTGAACTCTTGATCTGAAATGGGAAGAACAGAGCACTTTTTCTAGTAGCCCTCTTCCTCTCCCAGATGAGGAAGAGTACCTTTTTCTGAAAGATTCTTTTGGGAAAAAAAGTGTGTGTAGACACTCTGGGGGATTTGTTTTAGAAAAAGCTGTCCTCATGGAGCTGGATTTTTTGATCTCTGTCCTGTTCTTTCAAAAGACTGAGTGCTGTGTGGCTGCAATCTATAAAAAAGAATGGACTAATCCTTTGATTGGGTCCACCATCACTGACACCCTGTCGTTGGACACTGAGCTAAATAGGAGGATTGGAAAAGCAGCCACAACTCTGTCCAGACTCAGCAACAAAGTGTGGAATAACAACAAGCTGTACATTCACACCAAAATGCAAGTCTACAGAGCCTGCATCCTCAGCACCCTCCTTTATGGCAGCAAGACTTGGACCCTGTATGCCCGCCAGGAAAAGAGACTGAATGTCTTCCACTTGCGCTGCCTCAGGCGCATCCTTGGAATATCATGGAATGACAGAGTGACCAACACTGCTGTCCTCGAGCAAGCTGGAATCCCAACCATGCACACCCTCCTCAGGCAGTGTCGACTCCGCTGGCTTGGCCACGTCCACAGGATGAACGATGGAAGGATTCCAAAAGACATCCTGTATGGTGAGCTAGCCTCTGGCAAAAGACCTCCCGGACGCCCCCAGTTGAGATACAAAGATGTCTGCAAGAGAGACCTCAGAGAGGTAGACATCGAGCTGGACAACTGGGAAGATCTAGCAGACGACCGCAGCAGATGGAGGCAGGGGTTACACAAGGGCCTTCAGAAGGGCGAGTTGAAGATCAGACAGCTAGCAGAGGAGAAGCGAGCTCACAGAAAGCACAATAAGGACTTGCCAGACACCCACTACATCTGCAAGAGATGCAGCAAGGACTGTCACTCTCGTGTGGGTCTTCATAGTCACAATAGACGCTGTAAATGAAGTCCTCAAATGAAACTTTAAAGGGCGTGATCCATAGTCTATACAGACTGAAGGAAGCCTACTAATCCTTCGATCCATTTTTTTGTGTGTGGACACACTTTTTCTGAAGCAGTTTTTACAGAACAGAACTTCCAGAATTTATTCTGAAAGATTACTGTAGTGTAGAAGCAGTCTACCTGTTGTTGTTATTGTTGTTGTTTTTAACAAAATAAGATATTTTGAAATAACAGTTTTGAAATATCTTATTTTGAAATAAGATTGAGGTATGGTGACCTTGCTCGAGGACCAAGCCATAAAGAGGAAGTAGACAAACAGGAAGAGCACAGTGTTCCAGCAAGTGAGGAACAGGGATGTGAATGAACAACAGAAAGGGGCAGGATTACCAGCTTTCAGACTGCAGAAAACTTAAAACCTTTGCTCTGCCTACAGCACTAACCTTACTGTGAGGTGTCACTCTGGTTCATTCTGCTTTCTTCCCTCCGTCACTCACTATTCCCTACCTCAATCACTCCCTCCTTTTCACAGGGCTGGGAGGGGGTGCTGGAATGCAAGAGGGCTCCAACTCAGGGTGCTGGCACTAAGGTTGGGCTGGGAATGAGTGGTTTGGGGAGCATGAGGGATATCTGTGCTGGGAGGCTTTGAGGGTTTCGGAGTATGGGAGGAGGCTTAGGTTGCGGCAGAGATGTAGGAGTGAGTATGGGGTGTGGTTTGTGGTGTGCAGGATTGATGATTCTGGCTGAAGGTACAGGCTCCAGAGTGGGGCTGTATATGAGGGTCTAGGAGTCTGGGAGGGGCTCAGGATTGGGACAGGGGTAGGAGTATTGACTCTGGACAGTACTTACCTCTGGTCTCTTCCAGAGTAGTAATATGTCCCTGCTCCTAAATGCAGGGAAGGCCAGGGTGCTCTACACATTGCCCCTGTACACGAGACCTGCAGAGATGTTTGTTGGGTTGGTACCTCCATCATAGTAATGCACACTGTTTGTAGCCCCCTGACTGCCTTTGAGCATAGGTGCTTGTGGGACATGCTTTATATTTCTAGGTGCTGAATGGAACCAGCCACTGCAGCTAACTGAACTTTTAGCAGGAATCCAGATTCCCTTTTCAACAACACATTTGAGTTGAAAACTGAACCTTGGCAACAGTAGAAGGAAGTATTGGACTTGGAATGAGCTAAATCTCAGAGCAGCCAGGAGGAGACACCCTAGAGTGAGTACACTACTCTATGACATTGTCCATAATCAATCAATCAATCAATCAATCAACCTCTCTCCGTCACACAATACATGTACTTTATAGCTATGTCTACACTACACCACACTTTTGAAAGGTGATCATCTGGAAGATATCCTTGGAAGAGTGCCTTTTGAAAGATTGTATCGACACACATGCGGTGGACTGCTCTTCCTATCCGATCTTTCGAAAGGGCATCTACACAGCCAGAGGTGCTTTTTTGAAAGAGCAGAGCAGGAAATGCCATGGACAGGGTCACATGGCTGACAATTCCTGCTGAGGCCCACAGCCAACTGCACAATTAAAGGTTCCGTCCCAAGCACCCATGCCTTGCACATGCTGAGGACTGCTAAGCTTCCCCAAGGCACAGCAGATCCTGTGCAATGGCAGGATAGACCTGCAGCAACAGCAGCTCCTCCTCTATGAGCTTGCCATCATCGAGGCCATAATTGCCCACCTGCTCATGGTCCTCTTGGTAGCCCTAGATCTCCTCCCAGGGACTTTCCTCCCACAAGAGTTCTGGGCCCACCTGACCCAGTACCATTCCAGTGCCTCTCCCAAAGTGCCCCAATGACTGTGAAGCCACCCCAGCAGCACCGATTGGTGGAAGCACCTGGTGCTGGGGGTCTGGGATGACGTACAATGGTATCAGAACTTTTTGATGAGCAGAGTGATATTCCAGGAGCTCTGCGATTGGCTTGTCCCCACCTGAAGGAACAGGACCCCCACATGAGGCCTGCCATCCCCCTGGTTAAGAGAGTAGCATTTGCTCTCTGGAAGCTGGCAACCCCAGATAGCTACCAGTCTGTGGCACACTGATTTGGGGGTGGGCAAGGCCACCATTGGGACTGTCCTCATGGAGGTAAGGCATGACCAGGTCAAGCCAGGTCAGGCACCTGCCACGGGGAGAGTGGAGGGGACTCCTGGGAATCAGGGACCCCAGAAGAGGGGTCTGGGGAGAGGGGACCAGGCCTTATGGAGCCTGGAACATATGTCTCCTCCAAGGGAGCTCCTGGTTGGGGAACTGACCATGCCCCTCTGCATGTTGGTGGATGAACATTTCTTCTTCAGCCCTGGCTGATGTGACCCCATGTAGGCCACTTTCACCCCAGGAAGGAGGTCTTTAATGCCAGGCTGAACCAGGCCTGCAATGTGGTGGAGTGGGCATTCAGGTTCCTGAAGAAGAGGTGGGGCTGTCTGCTCACATGGCTGGAGGTGGGGCTCCAGTACATCCCCCAGATTGTTAGTACATGCTGTGTCCTCCACAATATCAGGGATTGAAAAGGCAAGGTGTTCCCCCCAGATGGGTGTCTGAGTCCGGCCCTGTCTATAAGCATCTGGCCCACAACCCAAGCCACCAGGCTTATCAGCATAGGCTCCACATCTGGGAGGCCCTCCAAGAGAGCTTCATGGGCCCCAGTGACCCACAGCCACAGGCACCCCACACACCCTGCACAGGCATCACCCACATGTACATCCCCTCACCAACCTCCTGTCACAACTTTCCCCCACACATGCCCCACCAACACACGAAGAGCACATGACATGGGGTGGTGCAAAAATAAACCTTTAACTAATACTAAGAATTAGAATAAGCATGTGTCCAACCAGCAAATAAACACTGCTTACAGCAGGGAGTGGGGGCAAACTATATACATTGGGGGTTGGGCAAGGAGGGAAGCCTCAACCTGGAGGCTGGAGAAGGGCCTCAACCTGCAGATGGAGCACTACTCCAGGGCAGTGATGCATGACCTCAAGCCCTGTCAGCCGCAGGATTCCACCCCTGATGTGGAGTCCATGGTGGAGCTGGCCAGGGGTGGGCAGGTTGAGGATATAGGGCCATGGGGACCGTGGGAGCAGGCTCAGTGGGCGGGGGCAGAGCAGGGGCAGTGGGAGCTTGGCAGGGGGAGACAGAAGAGGTGGTGGGGCTGCGGGAGCAGGGGGAATCATGCGGGCCAGGAGCCCCATCTGCTCCTACAGGACCACTGTGATGTCTCTCAAGTGGCCCATCAGGGTGCCTGTCAGGGTGTCACATACAGTTGGCCTTGTCCATACAGAGGTTCCACTCTGCAACATCCACCTTTCGATGCGAGGCATCATCCTCCACAGGCTGCCATGCTGCCATGCTGCTCTGGGTCCCTCATGGAGCTCCTAGGGGTGGTGACTGTTTCCCTTCCTCCGCCTGGCTGTCTGGGACAATGGACAGGGCAGGGATGTACTGGCCCTACTGTGGCATGGCTGTGAGAAAGGGGAGGAAGAAATGGTCAGTCCCTTGTTACCGGCATAGGGATGAGCCCCCCACCTCTCTGTGGACACCAACCCCCATCCAGTAGTGAGTAGCCATGGGGTGTCATGCATGCTGTGTGAGTTCCCGCCCATACAGGACAGTCCCCAGGTGCAGCCCAGCCCTGCCCACCCCCTCCCCGCATATGTGGCTCATAGTGCTGTCTACGGGGGAAGGTGCTGAGTGTTGCTAGAGGCCATTGTGGCATGATGGGCCTTGTGTGGTCCGGGTCCACTGGGCACATGGATGGCCCAACTGGTGGCTGTGGTGCCCCTGCCCCACAATCCAGGGTGTGCGCCCCACTAGGTATTTACCAGAGGGTCCCTTGCTGAGGTCCAGTGATGTCTGGCTTCCAGTCACCTGGGACTGCAGGTCAATAATGAGGTTCCCTTCCTTACTGGAAGCCTTGGTGGCCTGCTCCAGCTCTGGCTGGGGGCACATACAGTGGTCACTGTCTCCCAGCTCCTGCTCCTCCCCAGAGTGCTGCTCATCTGCAAGGATGTCCAGAATAGCAGGCAGGGGAGAGCTGCTCCTGGGCCAGCAGAGCTTCCAGTAGTAGGGGTAGGAGGCAGGTCCTTCCCCAGCGTGACCGACAAGAATCCCAGGCCCAGGCATAGCCCTACTGCAACTCCTTGACCTTGCTCCTCACTTGGTCAGAGTTTCAGGCAGGGTGTCCAGCATTCTTTCTGTTTCTTTTACAAAAGGGACAAATTTCTGTGTAGACGTTCCGTGCGCTGTTTCAAAAGGGCCCCCATACTAGTGTAGACACAGCTCCTGTCTTCACAACCCTCTTGTTTTAATTCTTTTATCTAAATTGTTCCTCAATTTTCAGTGTCTTTCTCATAAGGAGTGTGCCCTGCACTTGAATATATTACAGTATTAGAAATTCAGGAGCAGATAAGCTGTAAGAGTATGTGTGCACATTGTGTGCAGGAAGCAGCTATGTATGCATACTGAGACACATATCACACAGTATTCTGGTCTCAAATATGTTGTCCACTGAGACCCCGAGGTTTGCAAGTTTGGCCATGTTTGGCTTCACTACTGAGAATATCAACATTCAGGTGTGTCAGTAAGTGCTGATTTCAAGAACAGATTATGGGATGCTGACACCTATCCATTAGGAACTGAACTGAGGAGTAGACCGACACACAGGCATTACTCTTGATTGCTGCCAAGTTAACCATTATTACTAAGGTGACCGAGTGCCAGTTTTTGACTAAATACCCAGTCAAAAAAGAACCCTCCTCAGCTGTCGCCAGCCCAGTGAAAATGAGCAAGTAAGGTTGACGAGTGTGAGCAATGAGGGTATGTGTGTGGCGGGGGGGTGGAGTGAGCAGAGCAGGGCCTCAGAGAAGAAGCAGGGCCAGGTACTTCGATTTTGTTTGGTCACAAATTTAGTAATCCTAATTATTACTGGTCACATATGTAACGTTTCAAATATTACTTCAGATTTTGCCAGACAACAATCCAAAATAACATTGTGTGGTACTTAAAAAAAATGGAGTCTGTTCACTTTATTACTACAGAAACCAGGTGGCTTGGAGAAGTAGAACAGGAGCTGTTGCAGGTGACATCTTACTGACAGATCATCACTTTCCTGTTTGTTTCTAAAAGTGATAACTAGACAAACCCTTCCCCTCTGAATGGATTATTCAATACTATTGCTTATAGCTGATCATTAGATACTTAATGAGCTGTGCTGCAAATAGTCACAAGCTGGTAATATTGACAAAGTCACTCACGAACAAGCCAGATAGCTACTTCTCAAGCAATTCAGTCTGAACAAACTACCTAAAGGAATCATTTCTACCAGTGATGGCCTGGCTGGCCAGATAATTAAGCTTCCTAAAATTAGAGTTATGATTTAAAGTAGTTTTAATAAAATTAATATTTTACCATATACTTACATAGTTAAATGAATCCAGTCCCCTGAATAGTGGTAGCATCATTTGCATATTTTAACTTATACTTCAGCTTATGAACTCTTATTTAAGTAGTTATGGGAAAATTTCTGAATGAAATTGCCATCTACTAACCAAAATGTAATTTATTAATCAATGTTTAAAGAAGAGATTCAAGGTAATTGCTCTTTATTGAGATATCCACAAGTGTGAGTTTTATTTCCCTGTAGGATCATTCAAATATGAAGATAAAAATGTGGTAAAGTTTGATAATGCCTTTTGTATGAAACATGGTCAAATGAAATGGAATTAAGGGCCTGCTCCTGCTTCCACTGAAGCCAGTAAACTGGCTCCCATTAACTTGTATGCTCATAGGATCACAACATGAATCCAGCCCGTGGAAGTCTATGGAAGGTTTGCTCATGATCTCAGTGGCAGCTGGACTGGGCCAATAACCAGGCTCCATAAACTTGGTGAGTTTGCATGGGAGAAGTGTAATGTTCAGATGTACAATACATAGATCACCAGTAGTATTCTGCACAATCTTAGAATGCTGTACAGAATCCGAGAAATTAAGAAAGGAGAGTTTAGTTTTGCAGAATTGCTCCTTAAGGTTTATTTTCTAGAGCTGTGCATACAGCTTAGTTCTCAATGGTCAAAACAATGTGGTTCCTTCCCACTCCATCTACTGTTGGGAACTATTCCAAAATCCAATGGAGGTAATTGTCATGAAGTTTGTTGATCAGCTCAACTTTCTATTTCATTTTTTCCTCTCCTTCCTGCTAGTTAATTCCCTTTGTTCCCTGCTCTGTGGCTTCAGTGTGGTGGATGATTTTGCCTCCAAGATAACACATTGATTATGTAACAGCAGCATAGGCAAGGGGTATTATAAATTCTTTCTTTTCCAGGAGTCAATAAGCAGAGAAGGATTAACTGTATCCAGCTCCTCTAGTCATGAACATAAAGTATGTAATCCAGGGTCCAGTCAACAGGACTGTTTTGACTGTCGAAAGCTGAGGCTATATCAAAGTGAGATTTCAAAATGCTAAATTTGGAGCGGTGAAAATGGGGATCTTCTCAAAATCAGATTTGTGATAGAGAGGGAAGAAAAGAGAGCATAAACAGGGGCTCAATAACCATTGCACCGAGAGCAGAGGCTGTTTCATTTCACCTGGACAATACATCAGACCCAATAGCACTTCGTTGAAAAACTGACATAGCAGTCTGATGTGACAATTACTTCTAACACCTTTTAGATTAAATAAATCACAAGATATAACTGAGCAAGGACCTGAGAAAAAGAGAAGACCCCAGAACATATAAAGGAAATTTGTTCTCTAAGTCTGACTACAGCTGAAGGTAATGTGTGCCTAACCAGGGAAGAGAGAGAGAGAGAGAATCTGTAGGCAGGCTTAATCATAATACAGATTTCTCTTCCTTCAGCAAGTCACTGTCAGGTCTCCAAAACAAATCTCAGTATCTTTCCTTTTCTTACCCCAGGAGACTGGCATTCTCCTTTCTGTGACATCACAGACTGTGGGCTGCCAGATGTCCCAAGAAGCTTCAGAGCTCAACAATCTGTTTCCTTCTCAGGGTTACTCCATATGAGTGTAGTTCCCTCGTTTTCATTCCTCCTTCAATCCTTCCATGATTTGTAATCATGGAGGCAATGGAACACTTCATCCCAAGGCAGCTCCTTGACCCCTTTCATGCTGTGCAGGATCTGCATGCCCTGCCACACTCACTAGAATGCAACACTCAGAGCAGAGGACAGCAGGTTAACAAACACTTCTATCCCACCTCTGGTAATGTTCTTGCTAGTGACAGTAAGACACACTTCAGTTAGTTGATCAGGAATTAGATGTGCAAATATTCCCTAAATTCTGTCTATTACACTTCTCACTGAGAGCACAGGATCTTCCTTCATGTCAGCATTATCCACTGGTGAGTTTTCCTAGTTTTCCTCTGAGGCCAGCATGCTATGTCATTTTAATGGATAAATACTAGTGAGAGCTTCAAGCTTGGCTTTAACTGAATTCTCCTTTCTGTTCTCCCTGAAATCCACTAGCAGCAAAAAGATTCAGTAAAAACTATTTGTAGGCCCTTCCCCAGGATTTTCAGCTGGATTCACACCAGACTAGAGTTACCTAGATTCAAGTTCTGTTAAGAAAGAGAGATCCACACAGTTTAACATCCATTAAGTATGCCACTTCCGGAACATTATCCCTTACCCAAGGTTTTCTGGAACACAAATGCAGATTGAACCTCTCTAATCTGGCACCCCTGTGACATGGCCTGCGCTGGACAAAAGAATTTGCTGGAGTATGTGAGGTCAGTCTTTTCCAGCAGCATTACCAGCACTTCCATTGCTTACTGAACTCTTAAAAGACACTAAGGAATCAATTAGAACTAAATAGCAGCACAGAACACTGAGAGCCAGGACTGGTGGTTGGAAACAAACATTGTGGGATCACAGGAAACTTGGCCAAAACCATGACAAGTGTTCATCCAGCTAAGTAAAATCATGGTGGATTATAAATGGTGCCAGATGAGAGAGTTCTGTATTAGAGAGTTTCAATTAGAGAGGTAGAAGGAAGAATAACTCAGTGGTTTCAACCTGGAGTATTTTCAACTAAACTTAATCTACCTTATGGGTGTAGTACATTTTGTGCTTAGTGTGTCAGATCCTGCTCCCTGTTACATTTGTGTGAATCTAAACTAATTCCATGGAAGTTAAGAGCATTTTACCAGTGTAAAGCTACTGTCAGGTGAGAATTAAGTCCTCTGTATCTGTTGATCCCTGGTATAATTACTGATGGTTTCAATCACATTCATCTGCCCTCTCCTTTTCCTTCTTTTTATGCCCATTCTGTGCTACAGAATGCAAGTAGAACTCATTGACTTCAGTGGGTGGCATTAATATTTTTGTATGGAGAATAGGCCCCTCTTTACACTTTAATACTATCTTTAATGTAAAGCTAGTCAATAAATATTCAGAGCAGATTGCAATAAATTATACCAAGAGCCATGCATTTTAATGCAGGAAACATAATCTTTCTGCTTAAAATACAGTAAGCATTCTTATTCAAGACTAATAATTAGTATTTATTATTTTCCTAATGATGGGACTCCCTAATCTCTTTTTTATGTTGTTCTTTTAGCTTTGCCACTTATCAACATGAAAGAAACCACCACCCGCATTCAGGACACACCTTTTTCACTAATGTAAGTGGCTGTTGAACGCACCACAGAAAAATCTCATTCTAATAGATGTTTTTGGGAGAGCAGCAGCTATTATCAGCTTTGGTTGGTTACCTTTGCCTACACTAGACCAAAGAAGTACAGAGATATGAAGAAAAAAATGATTTTTTCCCAAATCACCCAAGAGTGTTCTTTAATACAGAAAACAAAGCCTGAGATTGGTGTGAACAAAATTTAAAAAGGAAATAAGACCAGTAGAATTGATTAGTAATAGGCATGGGAGAGCTCCATCATCTGAAATATGTAAGTCATGACTGGTCACCTTTCTAAATGACATGCTCTAGTTCTGCCCCAGTTGTTGGACAGGAATCATTAGGTGAAATCTATGGCCACCCTAATTCAGGAAGTCAAACTAAATAATCATAATGCTGCCTTTCAGATTTAAAATCTATTAAAAGTGTCTATGGAAATAAAGGGCAGTGCTCATATTGGTTCTTATCCCAGATTGTTCAAATATATTGTTATCATAAATAATATAAAAGACTGCCTGGGATAAAAACATAGGAGACTGTATTAGGTCTGAAGCTTGCAATATATTGAGCCTCTTTTTACGAGTATGTAGATCTTTGTATCATTGATTTTACTGAGACTCAATGTCTCATACGGTATGCTGAACAGAAGTAATCAGGAATACACCCTAAATCAAACCTAAAAATAGACATGATGCAACTGAATATCAGGCCCATCTTACTTAGCTATTATCATTAATCAGGAAGAAATACAGATTTACACGGAAGCAACTGCTAAAGCCTTAAATGCACAAAACTATTCAATGTATTTATTTGTTGTGATCACTGTGTGCAATGCTAACAATTCTATTTGGCAAATAATGTACTCAAAGCGTATTAACAAATTAGTCCTCACGTGAGTCCTGTGTGATTAGGCAAATGTGTATTGGCTCCATTTTACAGGGTGGGGGAAGTTGGGGAATTGGAATATAGAGCTGGTAATTGAGATATAACTGTTATTCATATATGTGGAAAGACTACCATGTAACAGAATGAATAATTTGAAAAGCCAGACTGTTAAATGAATTTTGTGTCTTCCTGGCATGATTTCCCATTCACTAGACAATGTTGTCTATCTGAGGGAAGTAGTAGGAACCAATTCTCAAAAGCCCTTAGGTATTTTTTTTTTTAATTTGAAACAAGTTGGCAGTCTCAATGACAGTGAGATCGTCCCTCAAATTCTTTGTACTGATTATGGATTGATCATGGTACCTCTCCGATGCTTACAATTCATCATGCCCTTGGTTGGGCCAGGTACATAAGGGCCAGCTCAAAATGTTATTGAAGACAGTGGAAATGTTTTCATTGATTTCAGGGACCTATGGATTTTGGGTTGGCAACTTTCTAACTAAAGAAACCAAACACATTTTCCCTGTCTCTGCCCCTTTGTTGAGGACTCTCCCTGTCTCCGAGGCCTCATGCCTACTCATTCAACCTCCTCTCCTTCTGTTGTTCACTCTCCCTAACCAACAGTCACTCATTCATTTTCACCAGGGAGGGGCAGGGTGTTGGGGTGTAGGAAGTGGAGGGCTCCAGCTGTGGGTAAGGACTCTGGTGTGGGGTGCAAATGAGAGGATTGAGATGTAGGAGGGGTTATTGGCTGGGGACACGAGGCTTGGAGTTTGGGAGGGGGCTCAACCTTATGTCAGGAGGTTGGGATGAGGGAGTGTGTGAAGAGTGTAGGATCTGTATGGTAGTTTGGGTACAGGAAGAACATATGACTGGGACAGCAGGTGGGCTGCAGGCTCTGGGAGGGAATTTGAGTGTGGGAGAGGGCTCTGGGTAGAAACAGAGGGTTGAGATGCTGGTGGAGGTTTGGGATGCAGGATCTGGGCAGAATTTACCTCAAGCAGCTCTCAAATATGTCTGATACCTCCTTACACCCCCTAGGCATCAGGTGGCATGGTGGCTCCTTGCACAGCTCTCACCCAAAGGCATTACCTCCACATATCCAGGCTGTGTTTCCTGGTCAATAGGAACTGTGTAGCCAGCCATTCACATCAGGGCAGTGAACAAAGCCTCCCTGCCCACCCAATGCCTAGTGACCTCAGGGACATACTGTCCAGTTCTGGGAGCTGGCTTATACCTGCTGTGCCACTAAAGAGATTTTTAACAGCCCATTCATCTACACAGGGCAGAACCACCGGGGTCATTTTTCCTAGGTGTTCCAGTCCAAAACCAGGCACCTGGCAATCCTATATGGATCAGGTGCTGAACTCCTAAAGATGCTTTACTGTGAAACATATTAGGGGGCATAAGCACCATTGTTAATATGCAATTGAAAATGGTTCTTATTAATTATATATTCCATAGAAATTTTATTCAAATTGTTGTCATGACCAGTGCACCATGCCATGTCATTTCCCTGTTTATTTTGCTCTTGATTGTTTAAGTAGATCGTATGAGTAGGTGTATCATGGGAGATGTAGTGTGGACAGAGAGACTGGACAATAGAAGAGAATGGGGGCATTGGTATCCTGAGGCACAGCTCCAACAAATCAATGCACTAGTCTGAGGAACTTCAGTTTAAAGCTCAACTAAACCAAAATACAGTGTTGTGGGTCAGTTCAATGAACCAAATAAAATATTCCAAGTGTGGGAAAGCTGTAATATTTTGTTCTGCTAAGCAATGACCAAACAAAATAGCATTTAAACAGTTTTCAACCACATATCATTAAAGATTCAATATTTCAATTCTCCCCCTCCCATTTTGGATAATAAAAAAAAGCAGATTTTCCAAGGGCTGGAAATTCTGAATTTTACTTAGCTCAAGTCAGAATCCAGTAGATATTCAGTCCCTTCCTCATCTTACATCAGCACCAGATGCCAGGGAAGACAAAGGAATTCATGGGGATGACAATTTGCTAGAGATTTCTGAAAACTAGACATTATGTATAGCTGATAGCTCCACTCCAAATGCAGCTGTAATTGATATTGTAGTTGTGTCTACAACAACACAAAGCATTTGAGAGGAAAAAAATCTAGATTGTATCTTCATTGTACTGAAATAGCAGCTGAAGGACTTCATATTATAATTCAAGAAACATCCACCCCAAAACACAACAGATACATGACCTAGAAAATGTTCTCATTATCAGATAACCATATGGCTTAATTTAAATCCATTTGTAAAGAGGAGAGGCTGCCACCGAGAATTAATCAGATATGATGTTCATAATTTAATATGAATCACAATAACAATTCCAAATAACTATTGTGCAGACAGCAGAGAAATGAAAACTCAAAATAAACAGGGTAGAAGAGATTTTCTGGGTCATTATAGAGGTTATTTTGCATACTTGGCTTAATCTAATTCTTGACTCCCCCTCCCCCCGATTTGCTCACCTTAATAATTTTGTTTTTGATTTGTCAACCTTAATTGCTATTTTTGGTTCTCTATGCCTTAAATATTGAGTCTGTTCTGGTATGGCTATGGTCTGAATAAGTGGGTCTGTTCCACAAAAGCTCACCTAATACATTATTTTGCTAGTCTTTAAAGTGTTACTTTACTGCTTTTTTGTTTTGATAGGGTAGAAGAGAGTGTACTAGTTAATTTGAAAGCAGGGGAACTTTTTATTGGGAGAACTACCAAGAATAGCATTCTTCCAAGGAGTAACAAATATAAAGTGAAAGTGTCTCCTTGAAACTGTGTATAATTAACTGCTAAATGAGTGAGAAATTAAAAAAAAAAAGAAACAATTGTTCAAGCAGCAAGCAAGCAGGTTTGAAAACGGCTTCCTTGTTATCAGGCTCTCATATTGCTGGTAACAGGAAGAATATCTCTTGACCTCAGGCAAGCTGCTGCCTGTGGCAAGGTTAGAATGCCAACTACAATTATTTTTTGTTTGTTTGTTTTAGGTTGTGCATTTGGACATTCTCACATTCCACTTGGCTTCTATGGGTCTAGCCCTCTGTTTTTCAAAGGTAGTTCCTCGTTTCCAAATGGAAAGAGGTTATCTCTGAGTGAACATTCACAGCACTTTGTGGTACAACGTGTCTGCCTTTAAACAAGGTTGCCTTCAGATGAGTAGGAGGAAATATAGGATGGGATTGATTTTAAAAGGGTTACTCGCAAAGTAACAAAGACTTAACATAAATGAGGGTGCAAGATTCTATTGCATACATTTTAGTATAAACTATTTTCTGTTTCTTGAAGCTAATAAGCAGAAGGAAGATATTATCTTGGTAATATTGTCAGCAAGTGACACTCCGGCGATAGTATGCCATATCTTAAATTACCTGCTGAGTGAAATTCACAGTCTTTCAGAGGGTTGTCAAAAAGTTAATTTTGACATATCTTCACCTAATCAATGAAAGGACTCATGGTAAATTTCAAGGACAATACAGAAATACATGAACACCCCATGTCAATAGTTAAAAGGGACAGTGGCAAAAGCAAATATGTAAAATGATGACTATAAATATTCTGTTATTTTTCAGTATAATAAATTCCACTTGGCCAAAGAACTCCATTGTTAACATGAACTGCATCTATGCCTGGACTAGTATGATTTCCAAGGCTGCCTCTCTTGAATCAAGCAAAATGACTTGTATAGGTACAGTTATACTAGCATGGCCAAGGGAAGGACAACTGGCTGACAATGAAATTTAGCTGTCATCTTTATTAATGAAGGAAATGTAATTCTTCTTTCGTGATGTTACAACTTCAAAAGGTTTGAAGGTTCTGTTTAATGAAGGATACAAAATTTTAATGTTCCGGTCCACAGTGGTTTGGATAACTGCAGAGCAAATCAAAAATATCATGAGAATAAGGTATTTCATATATTTCCAGTATTTTCTCACTTCAAGTGAGCCAGATAAAATATGAAATTAACAGAAATCAAGCACTACAGAATGCTTAACTGAAAACACATTATGGTCAGATCTACACAAGCAAGAACATTCAAAATTGAGGTTGGAAGACAGTCCTCTTTCAAAATAACCCATAGAGTGTCTACACACACTCTACACACTGTACCTGATGAAGGCGGTCTTTGCCCACAAAAGCTTATGCTCCAAAATATATGCTAGTCTATAAAGTACCACAGGACTTCTTGTTGTTTTCGAAGATACAGACTAACACAGCTAACTCTCTGATACATACACTCTGCGATCCTTTGAAAGTAACATCGAAAGAATGAAGGACATCCTTCGAAGGTGGTCCTCTGTTCCCGCAGTGGGAAGAGCAACCCACTTTAAAAGAGTATTTCAAAAGAGAGCAAGTGTAGATGCTCCAAAGATGGCTATTTCGAAAGAGGGAGTCCGCCATGGTGGTGATCAGCTGGCAGGCAGCAGCGCCGTTCCCAGCAGGAGCCCTATGGCTCTAGCATCCAGCTGCGTTTAAAGCCGCAGGCCACCACACTCTCCAGGCAGAAAGCTGAGAGCATGCAGAGGCAGCAGAAAGACCATGATGCTCTCCAATGCACCAGCACTTGCGATGGGCAGCCAGTCCCTTACCCTTCCTGGACTCATGGCCAGCCACCCAGATCACCACCCACCCCAGGAACCCTCCAAGGACAGTGGGGAGTCCTCCGATGAGGCAAGCCAGGACCTGAAGTGTTGTGCCCCCTCCTTGACAGAGGCCAAGCCTCAGGACCTCCTCTCCCTTTGGGAGGATGAGGAGGCCCTTCAACAAATGGGGGTCTAGTGCTGCAATGTTATGGCCTTCAAGTGGCTGGTGAAGGAGCCACCCCATGCACAGCCTGGGCTAGGTCTGCTCAAAAATCAAAGAACTGCTCCAGGGGTATTGTAGGACCTGGGATGCAGCTGGCTGGTTGGGAGCAGCTCCCACAACCTGCCCCTACTACAAGGAGCTCTACTGTCTTCAGGGGCCAAAGGAGGCTGCACCCCTAGTTGTCATGCTCAACACAGCTGCGGCTGACACCGAGCCAGAGACAGTGATGGAGGGTGAGGAGCAGCCAGGGCCAGCAGCCAGCACCAGGCACCCATGGACAGCATGACAAGCCAACCCCATCAGCGATGACAAGGGCTCAGGAAAGGGGCCTCTCATCATCGACATCCTGTCCAGGCTGTCCAGCCAGGCACCATCCACGTGTGCCTTGCCCGATCTCCCAAAGGGACCCACAGGTAGGTGGTATGCATGTCAGCTGTACCAGGGCATGGGGAGGTGGCATTGGGTCCTTCCCAGGGTGGCCACAGGCATCCCACATGGCCACCAGCCCTGGTGCATGTAGACCCCAGATGGCTACAATCCCTGGGCCCAGAGGGCCAATGCGCAGTGCTCAGTACCATGCAGATGGCACAGCACCACAGGCTGGTCAGCAGTGGAGGGACCGGGGCTAGTGGGGGGAGCTCGTGCCCTTGGCACACATGTGGGGCACCCCGGGACATGGGAACTGCAGGGACCCCAGGATGGGGGGAGTGGGTAGGGACACAGGGTCCTGTGCCTGGGACTAATGGCCCATTCTCCTCTCCCCATCTGTCTCCACAGCTCCTGCAGCCAGCAGCCAGACCAGCCCCGCTGTAACAGTATAATCAATATGGGTTTGCCAGCCATTTTGAGAGTCCTATAGCTTGTCTGTGGCCAGAATAAAGAGCAGCAGCCATTAACCATGAAGCTACAAGTCACATACTCACATTCCATCTACACTTCAGCACAATAGTAGCATATCAGGTTGTTAAGAAGAAGACCACATCCTGCTGCCACCCACTGTTGAACAGATCACAAGGTGGGTAAAGAAAACTTAACAGCATTTCATCTGGCAGACAAGGACTTATCAATGGCTGGGGTGGAACCACCATTCTCTGATAATTGTCTTCACTATTCTACTGTTTTCTGTATACTATTTTCTATATATTCTCTGCCTGGTTTGTAATTGCTCCTGTATAATAAATTTTGTTAGGTGCAAATCAGTTAAGGTGGTGGGTTATGATTGGTTAGGTAATTCTGTTTCCCTGAGCTATTATTGGTTAGTAAAATTGTACTAAAATAATTGGTCAAGGTATAGCTAAGCAGGACTCAAGTTTCCCTACTTAAAAACTGAGGTCCAAGAAGGAAGAGGGAGGAACTGAACATCAAGAGGGGGAGAACAGAACATCAAACGGGAAAAAAGAGAGGAAGAGAACTTCCAACAGGAGGGAAGAAGGAACACCTAAAGGACTCACCCCCAAGAGCCCCCCAAGAGCCCCCCAAGACCCTGAGGTGCAGCAACAAGCATTCAGAGAGTGACTTTGTCTGTCCCAACAGAGGAAGTCTGCCTGCCTGCCTGCCTTGTCAGGACTGGTGAGCATGATACTGTGTGCTTAGCATGTATTCTGCTTTCTTGGTAATTATAAATAAATAGAGAATAAGAATATTACCGTGTAAGGCTTTTTCAGTGGCACAGATCCTGCATACCTGCAGGGAATTATGCCCTGAGCCCTAGGAATTGGGTAAGGGTGGGAGTTTAAATTTACAGGGTCACGCCTTGAGCCCTACAGATTGGGTAAAGGTGTGTACGTCCCTGAGAGTGGAAGGGATGAGAAATTTTTGCAGGTAACACTGCTGCTGTGCTCTGGGGCCTCGATAGAGATGTGCCTGACGTCCGGGCCCTGAAGCAGTTTGGCAAGCCCAACTCCTTGAACTGCTGGATGGCATCGTCCAGGTCCCCGAAGTAAATCAGCTGCCACAGGAGGACCCTGTTGATGGTTCAGATGACCTTCCGGGTGTAGGAGGGGGACACGCTTGTGAGTGTAGAGTTGGGTCCAGTGTGCCCACCCATCCACATCTTTGTCCCCACCCCATCCCCTTCAGGGCGGGCCTCCCTGGGGCCCCCATCCCCATCCCCTCACTGCCCTTTTTCCATCTCCAGTGGGGGGCCGCCCCCCCAATCCTCAGTGGTGCTCCATGCCGGTAGCCTCCCACCCCTTGTCTCCTGCATGCATGGCTTACCTCATTAAGGACAGCCCCAATGGTGGCCTTGCCCACCACAAACTGGTGGTCGATGGATCACTGACTGTCTGGGGTGGCCAGCATCCATAGGATGATGACCACCCTTTTCTGGAGCTGGAGCATTGGCCTCAGGTGGGTGTCACAGTGCTAGAGGGCTGGAGCAAGCCAGTTGAACGGCTCCAGGAATGTCCCTTTAGTCACCCTGAAGTTCTGTAGCCACCAGTCATCACCCCAGTCCTCCAGCACTGGCCACTCCCACTAGTTGCTGCTTGTGGGGAAGCCCCACACGAGGCAGGTGATCCAGAGTACCAGGCGGGGATGTCACACCCTGAGGATGGCTTCCAGGAGGGTGGCTAGTAGTGTGGCCACCTGGAGCCGCTGGTGCACTGGGGCCAGGACTGTGGACAGCTGTGGCCTCAAGGGGGAGGGGGGACTGCTCAGTGTCCATAGGAGCACAGGATACCTCCTATGCTGTCTGTCAGTCTACATGCCTGGGGACAGCTAGCTGGCCCTCAGCGTGTGCAGGCCAAGACTTGTGGTTGGGAGCCCTTTAAAGGGTGGTGGCCCCAGAAGGGCTGGTCTGCCATGCGACCCTGCCCATGGCACTTCTTTACCTGTACTTTCGAAAGAGCAGTCTGAGACGTGTGGATACTCTCTTTCGAAAATTCACTTGGGACCTTTCGAAAGGGGAGTCGAACCTTTGGTCCCATTTGCCTTGGTGAAAAAAAGAATGAAGATCAGGACCGAGGGAGTTAGAGGGTCCTTCTCTACCTCTCCTGCTGCTCTAAATGGATCTCTGACCATTGGAGGAGTGAATCAGCAAAAATGGTCTATCCCCAATTTGAAGAAACTAGAGTTGAGGCTCGAAAAATGAAAACAATAATATTGGTTTCGCTAAAGGGCTTCTGAGTCATGGTGCTCAACAGGTGGTCAACACATACATGACAGGCGGTGATGTGAATGTTGCTTTCTGGCTACACTCTCATTAGAAATTTCCAGAAGCCCACCTTCATCTTCTTCAAACAGAACAATTTACCCCATTTTGCAAGCTCAGTTGTGAGCCCAGAAGACCTCTGAAAACCTAGAATGTTCCAATATCCAAGGACATATAGGCTGCATCTCCACTAGCAAGTTCTTTCAAATGATTTTTTGAAAGGGGGCTTTTTCAAAAGAGCCCATGGAGCATCTACACACAAAAAGCATTCTTTTGAAAGAAAACTGAATGTAGCTCACCTCTTGAAATCACTCTTCCATACCCATTTCAGGAAGACTGTCCTTTTTTGAAGGCTTCTTTCAAAAGAAAACGTGTAGATGCTCTGCAAGTCTCTTCTTTTGAAAGAACAATCTTTATTTTCAATCTCTAGCCCGTTCTTTCAAAAGAGAAGGGGCTACGTGGATGCTCTCTTTCAAAAGATCAGATCACTCTTTTGATCTGCTTTTTTGTGTGTGGAAGTGATCTTTCAAAAGAATCTCTTGTGGAAGAGATCTTCTGGAACAGCTTCTTTCCAAATATCTCTGTAGTGTAGATGTAGCCATAGTCACCCCAGAAAACAAACATATTAGCTTGAGTAGAGCAAAGAGAGCAAATAAGCAATTACATATTGACCAACAGTCTTCCAATTATATACAGTTCTTTCAATATGAAGTTCTTTCAATATGCAGAGATCATGATGAAAAGAAAAAAATAAATAAGAACTGGTCTGTGCAGATCTTCCTGATGCAAATTTTTGCAGGCAATAATCAATGTTGGGAGTGTTTGCAAATGTGAGTAAGGCTTACACAGTTGGGCTTAAATGCATAATGATCATATTTAAAAGAAAAGAATTTTAAAGACTAAGGGAAATACATCTGATAAAATGTTTTGTCATACGAAAACAAAACAAAAATATATCTGATTGTTTAAAGGTGGTTTACTGAGATTTTTAATTTTATATAAAATTCTTCAGTAAATGTGCAGTCACCAAGTGGTTGAATTTTGTCTGTACACACACAGCAATTCTTACTACTAGTGAGGAAGAGTGCATTCAAATGCAATTACTCCATATCTGGAGGATTAGAACTTCTTTGTTCCACAAAAATGTCTATTATTTTTATTTTACATATTAAGCTAAATGTCAAATAAAATAGATAACTAAACAGCATTGACTTATGTCTCCATGCTAGGAAATATGTTTATAGTTTATGTTAGTTCATGGATCCAAACATTACAAAATTCTAGCACTATTAATCCCTTTAAAATTTTCCACCTTCAGTCATTCAGTTGGTATTAAATCTTCCTTTGTCTCCACTGTCTATTTCAAGCAAGTACTGTAATGAGTTGCTAAAGTCATATATAATGCTTGAAATAATTTTATCCTCAGTATAATTCCATTTACCGAGATTATGTTTACCTGTTGCAAGCATGCACGTGTATGGGCTCGTCTACTGGAGCCCACTCCTTCTAAGGGGACATGTAAAGGAGCCCGCTTGGTGAATAACAATGAGATGCTTCACTGCATATGCAGCACCACATTTGCATAATTCTCACTGCACAAACTTCAAAGTTGCTAACTTTGAAGCTTCTGCAAGCCATGTTACCACGGGCACTTCAAAGTACCCACAAAATTTCAAAGTGTCCTTACTCACAAAATGTTTTGTTAATGAGATGCTGCATATGCAACACAGCACCTCATTGCTGTTCACCAAGTGGACCCATTTATATGCCCCCTTTGAAGGAGAAGGTTATGCAGACAAGCCCTACGTGTTGTAAAATTGGAAAGTGAGTGGATGAGGAATAGAAAATTATCACATTTTGCACTCAGTTGTTACCTGCTTTGGAGAGATAGTCACCTGGAAGGAAAAGACATTACGAGGAAAAACTAGCTAGGCTCCTGTTTTGTAAATGTCTCCTTAAGTTAGTTAAACTCAACAGGAATTTGGGACAATTAATGTATGCAACCTTAATGAAATATACAAAACAGTAATTGCAACCATAACTTTGATATAATTAAACTGCAATCATATAATTAAAACAAGCTGCATAAAACTTTGCCTTTGACAGAGTTCAAAACAATGTTGTGTCTTCTTGTTTTATATTAATGCCTCTCAGGTATAGTCTGCTGTAACTCTTCTTTTTTACATAGACAGACATGGAATATATTTCCCCGTGACACAAAAATTAATACTCTAAAGCTCAATTGTCAACTTTGCCTGGGGTTTATCTGCATGTGTTCTTTACTTTGCAAAGGGACAGTCACCTGCAGCTGTTCTAACTTGGGCTGTGGTCTTGTCAGATTTAATTAACAAAATAAGATTGGTTCTGGTCAGTACTTACACAAAATACCTCCAAGGGAAACCCAGGTTCTGTAGGAAGTGTAGTCTGAGACTCTATAAACAGAGTCCTCCAAGTCAATGCCCAAGTATAGGGTTAAGAAACAATGTGATACTAATATGCCACCCTTTCAGGATTTGTAACATAAAGGACCTGTCATCAGTGGGAATAAACACAGAAACTTCTGTACAAGTAGAAAGAGAAAGATAACAATACTGATGAATAAACCCTTTAAAGGTGTTATCATGCTCCTACCGAATTCACAACTGGTTAATATTCTGGTGGGTTAGTGTATCCTCCAGATATTCAAGATCAATCCATCTTCTAACATCAGCTACATTTTTGCACCACAAAATTGCAATGTGACCCTTTAATCTCATAGCATAGAGATTTTCATTGTCTTGTGAGCATCTTTCTGTTGCACCTGCCTGGCAACCACAGCAATTTCTGATTAGAAATTTAACCTATGGCCAGTGTTGATGACGTTTTCAGAAGAGAAAAATTTTGAGTCCACAAGGGAGCTGTGTAAAGTTAGAATAAAACAAAAATCTTTGGAGAATGAGGGTTCCATAGAACTTTTTAGAATCCTGTGAGTTACATCCTTTTTATACGGTAAAGGATTTTCATGGGGAGAAGAACATATCAAGGTGAAAGAACTGAGGTGAGACTTAAGAGAGCTGCATTCTATTCCTGGGTCTGCTACTGACTTCCTGCTTGAACTCAGTAAGTCAGTTAATCTCTTTTTGTGCAATCTTGGCACCATAGAATTCACCGGCTAAACTCCCACTGAAGTCAATGGGACTAATATTTCATTCTCTGTGCCTCACTTCCCTATTTGCAAAATATGAGCAATAGATTTTATAAAATAACAAGAAATCCTGTGGCACCTTCAAGACTAATCACTTTTTGTGGTGATGAGCTTTTGTGGGACAGACCCACTTCTTCAGATCACAAAAGATCATCACCGAATAAATCATTGTGTTAGTCTTTAAAGTGCTACATTTCTGCTGCTTTGTTTTGTTGGATTACAAACTAACATGGGTACCTCTCTGTTATCCTTCATGTGGTCACTTGATAATGAGTAGGACATCTTCATTTCATCCTCCTATTTTGAGTCCATTGATGGCTGAGTAGCCCAATTCTGGAGCTGCAGATCTTATCACAGAAGAGACAAGTGTTAGTAGTTGTTGGAGGGGAGGGAGGCAGTTTTTGACAGTCTTTTCTGCTACTCCCCTCTCCTCTCCTGCACTGTAGTGGGACCTCTCAAATTGTGCCAACCCCTCACAGATTACCATTCTCCATTGGGAACAGTCTTGGGCAAAATTGTTCCAGATGTCGACACTGATGCTGCACTTTTTCATGTGTGCCTTCAGCATGTCCTTATATCACTTCTACTGGCCCCCCAGCACTCCATCCTTCTACCAGTTTGGAAAACAGAATCTGTTTTGGGAGGTCCTGATCAAACATCTGAACCACATGACCAGTTCAATGAACTTGTTAATGACTGAAAATGGCTTCAGTGCTGGTCATGTTTGATTCTTCTAGGATGGTAATGTTCGTGCACCTACCCTCTGAAGAGATATTTAGGATTTCCTTGGGGCAGCATTGATAATATTGTTCTAGTGCCTTCAAATAACACTTGTATGTTGTCTAAGATTCACATGCATATAGTAGCATTGGAACAACCACTGCAAGGTATACAAGGAGCTTTGTCTTGTAATACATATCCCTGTTCTCAAAGCTCCTTTTCTCAGGAGGGTGAAAGCAGAGTTTGCATGGCTCAGATGATGCTGGATTTCTGCATCAATGTTGACTTTTGCAGAAAGATGACATCCAAGGTATGGGAAGAGCTCCATATTTTCCAGCAGTTCTCCACTGACATCAATAAAAAAATGCATGAGATTGTCTTGTAGGTGAAGGATGGTAGAGCACCTTGGTCTTTTTGACTTTCAGTATGAAGCCAAGATTCTAGTATGCTTCAGTGAAGGCACTCAAGATGAACTGAAGGGATGTGGGAGAAAGAGCAACAACCATATTGTCATCCACATACTGGAGCTCCATGATCGAAGTTGTGGAAGTATTGCTTTTGGCCTTCAGTCTCATGAGATTGAAAAGCTTCCTGTTCATTCTGTAGAATCATAGAATCATAGAATGCTAGGACTGGAAGGGACCTTGAAAGGTCATTGAGTCCAGCCCCCTGCCCTCATGTCAGGACCAAGTACTGTCTAGACCATCCCTGATAGACATTTATCTAACCTGTTCTTAAATATGTCCAGAGATGGAGATTCCACAACCTCCCTAGGCAATTTATTCCAGTGTTTGACCACCCTGACAGTTAGAAACTTTTTCCTAATGTCCAACCTAACCCTCCCTTGCTGCAGTTTAAGCCCATTGCTTCTTGTTCTATCCTCAGAGGCCAGAAAATCTTCACAACATCTGGCAAAGTGCAGTAAATGAGCTGAAGGGTCATGGCAATGCAGATGCAAAACAGTGATGGGGCAATGACACAGCCTTGCTTGACTCACATTTTGACGTCAAAGGGGTCACTGTGGGATCTGTTGTTGACCAATATTGTGGCAGTCATAATGTAATGAAGCAGCCTTAAAATTCTAATGGATTTTTTGGGGCATTCAATCTGTGGAAAGATGGTCCAGAGGGTGCTGCAACTGATTGAGTTGAATGATTTGGTGAAGGCAATTAAACACATTTATAAGGCTTGGTTGTGGTCATGACATTTTTTTTGCTGTTGCTGGGCAGTGAAGGTCATGTTCATTGTTCCTTGGAATGGTCAGAAGCCAAACTAGGATTCTGGGAGAACTTCTGAGAGTGGCAGGATTTGGTTTGCAAGGATTTGAGCTCAGATTTTCTTCGCAGGTGACAGGAGGGAGATGTCATGATAGTTTCCACAGTCTGACTTGTAAACTTCTTGAAAAGACTGACTATCAGTGTGTTTCTGAAATCTTGTGGCATCTGCTCCCTATCCCAGATCTTGAGAATTAAGAGGTGGAGCTGTTTGTGGAGCTCTGGTCAACCTTCTTTGAAGACTTCAGCGGGGATTCTGTCTAGTCCGGTTGCCTAGTAGCACTTCATCACTTTGATGGCAGCTTGGACCTCGATCAGTGTAGGAAGTGTTGCAAGATTGTCTCTAGATGGTTGCTGAGGGATTTAATCAAGGAATTCTAGGACCAGAGCAGTTCAAGAGTGCATAGTAGCATTCCCTCAAGTGAGAAGCAATGGCTTGATTGTCTTTCAAATGCTGGGGACTGATTCTATGGTTTCTCACCCATAAACAACTTTGAAGAAACATCTTGTATTGTTGATGTCTGCAAGATACTCAAGTTCTTGTGCCTTCTCAGTCCACCAGTAGTTTTTCAGAATCCTTGTTTTATGTTGCACTTCTGCCTTGGTCTTCTCTCTTCATAGTGCAATTGATTATGCTTTGCCAGGCCTTAAAGGCTTTCCTTTTTTCCTCAATCAAGCTATCAATTTCTACATCCTTCTCATCAAACCACTCCTGATGCTTCCTGGCCTGGTAGCCAATGTTTTTTCCACAAGCTCCAATGAATGCATTTTTCAATTGGCACCGGTGTTCTTCCACATCTTCAGGGTATACTATCAGCAGCTTTCTGTTGAGGTCTATGTGGAAGTCACCTTGTCTGATGGGGTCCTTCAAGCCTTGTACACTGAGCCTTCATCAGAGCTATTTCCTCTGACCTCTCCATTTGGTGACAATCCAAATCACCATTGTGGATCGAATAAGGTGATAATCAGTCCAGCAGTCATCAGCACTAGCCATTTCACATGTGAGAAGGATGTTATGTTGGTCCTGAGCACAGAAAATGGCATAGTTTATGAGGTGCCAATGATTTGATCGAGGTCTTAAATTTGTTTTTCCCGCGAAAAAGGGTGTTCGTGATGACAAGCTCATGTTCCACACATTTTGAAGGGAGGACTGCTCGAATGAAGCTGCTGTTGCTGACTCCTTCTTTCACAATGCATCTCTACCAACTCCAGCGTTGAAATCCCCCAAGAGAATTATCTTGTCTTCTTTGGGGAATTCCTTCAGGACTGTGTCCATTTGGGTGTACAACTTCTCCTTCACATCATCTTCAATGTCTAGAGTTGGTGCATAAGCACCGATGACAATTGCCTGTTGTTTTTTGTCAAGTTTCAAGTAGAGAGTCATGAGGCACTCATTGATGCTGAGAGGGACTTCAGATAGGATCTTTGTCAGTTCATTTTCGTTGGCATATCCTACTCCATGATTTTGTTTTAATTCCTTTGGGGTTCCTTTCCAGAAAAATGTGTACCCTTCACCTTCTTCTCTTTGCTGTCTGTCTTCTGGTCTACATGTTTCTTCCACGGCTGCAATATCGATGTTGAATCTTTGCAGATCACAGGTGATAATTACTGTACATCTTTCAGGTTGCTCATTGAGTTGTTCATTAGAGTCCAAATATTACATGTTTCAAAGCTTACTGTTTGATTTCAACCACTTGGAGGTGAACCCACTGGATGTGGTGATCCAGTCGGAGGGACTGAGGTGGACTATATTTAGGGCACCTTTGCTTGGCCCCTCCTCCTGTAGGGTGAGCAGAGTGGATCCTAAACAGGGCTTCTCAGTCATGGATTCAGCAGCCACACCATTCTACTTCCTCAGTCCTCTAAACAGAATGACTGATACATACACCCACTGCCTACATGCCCGTTCATGTTTAAAAACTTCCAAATTTCACAGTCCAGCTCCTGTCACTCTTCACCATTCACTTTAGTGTTAAAGTTTAGGAGAGTAGTACACAGAGGAAGATGCCTGTGCGTAACTTCTTGTAAAATGGAGAGACTGTGGCACTGCAGCCACCACACGGTTCTTGACAGATACAAAACCCAGGTCCAAAGGCATGGAATCCATGACAACTGGAAGTCCCCTGTCCACTGCAGCTTTCATCCACTTTCACAGCCATTGTAGCATTATCTTTGCTATCCTCTGACAAATAGATTTATTTGGTCAAAGACCAACTTCATTGGATGCACAGACTTTAAATATGATTAGATTTGAAATATGATTTGAATTGACTTGAATAACTTCCCTTTTTATTCTCTTCTAACTCTCATTTGTGTCTCTGTTCCCAGAACCCTTCATCCTTTCTGCCAAGGCCACCAAACCATCCTCAATCCCATTTCTTCCGTGAGACTGGTTAATTTTGCTATTCATTTCAGTGTAAATGTATCTTTGAAAAATTCCTGTGGAATCCTTAAGCAGTGTGTAGAACTGAGGCAAGCAATGGAATGGCCGTATTGCTGAATGTTGTACCTTTCCCCCATGTGAGATAGGTTCACCATCTTTTGTTTTTAGAGTGTAAGGCTTTAAGGGCGTGCATATTACTTGGGATTTGTTTGTAAAGTCCCCTGAAATTAATCATACTGTGTACAATATGACCTTCTAGAAGCTGCAATTATTCCTCTATAGGTCAGCTTGCAAAAATACTAAAGGAATAAAATGCTTATTAGTGCACATGAGGTGGCAGAGGGAGGGAGAAGGGAACTGAACAAATGTTATAAGAACCTATGATTCTGTGAAAATTCATGTACAAGGAGCTTCAGAACTGAACTCACACACAAGCTATTATATTCATCTTCAAGATGAAATAAAATGCAATTAATACTTCATACTGTTGCCATCATTCAAAACAGTGATTGGACATGACCTCTTTATGCATGATGCCACAATCCCCTACAAATCATATTTAAATTTACATCTTGTTGTTAGACATTATTTTTTCTCAGAGACTGATCCAAACCTTATTTAGTGGGAGTTTTTCTGTTCTCTCTAGAGGATCAAGCTATGTATTAAACATCCACAGAAGTAAATATTTTTACAATTACACTGTATGTTACTGATTCTCCAATTAAATCTGCATTTGGCAGGCAGCATCTATATTATTCAACACTAAACCAAAATGTTTTGTGAAACATTCATTTTGAAAGTGTTATATAGATACCAGTAACATCAAAACAGAAGACAAAGACAGAATATCTCCAATTCCACAATAAATGAAAGGCAATTAATAGAAGAAAAATGATTCTAAAGCTTTCTCTCTATGCATTTTTATGATCTTATTAGAAGAAAGACACTATTAACAATATCTTGTCAGACTTAAAATAGTCTGCAGTAAAACAAGATTTATTTTTCTCCAATTCAAAGCAGTAATTTACAGGACAACTATAGTTTCTTAAAGCGTTTCCTTTAGCAAACCCCTGAGCATACTGGTGGAGGGTTGAGGAAAAACATTTTTCAGAGTGACTATGAATTAGAAAGATAATAGAACAAAAATGGTCAAACAAAAGGACATCATAAAATATAAAATGACCAGTTAGTTGACTTTGGCATCCGATTCCATTTGTGCAATGTCACTCAAATGAACAATACACAGAGGTCATTGGCAGCACAATTTAGTTCATTGTTTCTGGTGAGTGAGAGGAGTCAAGAATATTATGAAGATTGTTTTAGTCTTGAAAATGTGGACAATGATTTTGCATTGCCTTATATTTTGTGCAGTAATTCAGACCTTTGCAAAGTGAGTGGAAACTGAATGCAAGGGTAGGTCCACACAGCAAAGTTATTTCAAAATAAAAGTTGTTATTTCAAAATATCTATTCTAGCATCTACACAATCCAACAGCTATTTTGAAATAATTTAAAAATAGCAGTTGACCTATTTTGAAATAGAAAAACCTCATTCTACGAGAAATAATGCTTTTGAAATAGATATTTTGAAATAGGAGCTGTTAAGACAGAGAATAGATCCTATTCTGAAATAAGCCATAGTGTAGCCAATGGGTTTATTCTGAAATAGGTTCTCTGTGCATAGATGCTGCATTTGAACTAGCTGAGTGCTATTTCAAAATGCATTTTGTGTGTATCAGCATTATTTTGAAATAAGCTATTCTGGATTAGTTTATTTTGAAATAAAGTTATTGTGTATGCATACCAGTGTCTACGCCTACACTAGCAACTTCCTTTGAAAAAATCTGGCCTTTTCCAAAAGAATGTGCTGAGCATCTACACAAAAAATACTCTTTTGATCTGATATAGAAAGAATACAGCACTTTTTCCAGCAGCCTTCTTCCTCTCCCAGGTGAGGAAGAGTGCTTTTTTCCAAAGGATTCTTCCAGAAAATAGAGTGTAGTTGCCCCAGCGGCCCTTTTTTTGAAAGAACATTCCTCATGGCACTAGATTTTTCAGTCCCCAGCCCATTCTTTTGAAAGAGCAGGGGCTGTGCAGATACTCAGTATCAAAAGAGTGGATTGATTTTTTGATCCACTTTTTTGTGTGTGGACATGGTCTTTCAAAAGAATTTTTTTTTTTGGAAGAGATCTTCTAGAAGATCTTCTTTCAAAAGGTTGCTGTATTGTAGATGTAACCACCCTGGCTGTTTCTACACATGCCACTTTCTCTGAAAGTGGCATGTTAATAAAGGGTCCAAATCTGCTAATGAGACATGGATGCAAATTCCTCCACACCTCATTAGCATAAGGTCACATGATTTGGAGTCCAGAAGAAGCTCTTCCAGACTCCAAAAAAACTTGTAGATGCGTGGCCCCTGGGCGGGTCTTCCGGAAGGAAGTCCACCTTCCGGAGGCCCCTTCTTCCAGAAAATTTTTGGGAAGAAGGGGCCTCCGGAAGAAGCACATCCTTCTGGAATCAGCCCCGGGAGCCACGCTTCTAAATAGCGTTTTGGAGTCGGAAAGAACGGTCTTCCAGACTCCAAATGATGTGACCGTATGCTAATGAGGTGCTGGGAATTTGCATTCGTGCCTCATTAGCATATTTCAGGCCTTGTATTACCATGCCACTTTCGAAGAAAGTGGCCTGTGTAGAAACGGCCTTGGAAATAAGCCAATGCCCAGATCCCACAGCATCTTGACTTGTTGTTTTTATATTTAAATGATAAATTGTTCAAACTTAGATGGCTACTACATTATTTCACCTACTATCTAGAAGACAAAATTGCAATTTCATAGGTTGAAACAGCTCCCTCACTTTCAATACAGGTAAACCTGTATGAGTTGGTAGTACCTTGGTGGAACCAGCTACTCTGCCCACCACCTGTTCCATCCTGGCATAAAAAACTTGAATGATGTGTTTGAAGTGGAATATAAGGAATGTGAAGAGTTATAGCTATGGGGTACACTGCTAGTCTTCAACTGGCATATAATCACTCAGCTGTGTCTACACAGCATTCCCCTTTTGGAAGAGAAATGCAAATGAGAGAGATTGAAAATGCAAATGAAGTGCTCATTTACAAATCTCATGTTTCATTTGGATAATCTTGCATTGCCGAAAGAGACTTTTCCAAGAGCAAAAACAGCCATGTAGACAGGGTTCCTTCAGGGAAAAAAAATAATTTAGAAGAACTCTTGTTCCTGAAATGAATGAGGAAGAAAGATTCTTTCAAAAACAGGTGTTTTCCAAAGGAATCCCATCTAAATGGCTTATTTTTGCTCTTGGAAAAGTGTCTTCCAAAAATGTGACCACTCAATCACCGACATAGTAACTCAAGATTTGTAAATCAGCACTTCATTTGCATTTTCGATCTCATTCATTTCCATTCGTCCTCCAAAAGGGGATGTTTTGTAGAAGCAGACTGAGGGAACCCACACTGCTGGAATAAATTTGAGTACCTGATGGCCCTTCACTCTTCTCAACTCTTTTTACCATATTGTGTATTATTCAGATTCCGGAGAACATCTCTCATTCTTGTTTGTTAATAATTCTGGGCCAGATCCTTAACTAGTGTAAATCATCTTATCTCGACTGAAATAAATGGAGTTGATTTACACAAGACAAGGCACTTGATCCTTCATTTTTAATGTTCAGACTTTTGGTACTGAGAGCCATAAATCAACTTCTCTCGCTTAATAGACACTTTTAAGTTTCTCTAAAACGTTTCCAGATCTCTCTTTCTGGACTGACCTTTGCTATAAAGGAGTTGAAGTTCCAGTAACATTCTTGCTTGTGTTACTTAAATGTAATGTTAATTATTAATGTTAGTAATGCTTTGAGAGAATTCCTTACATACAAAGAGTATTTAGTGCAAATTTCACTGCTTTGCTGCTGTTTCCTGTGTAACTCTTGTTTTTCACTGAACAAAAGTTAAAATGAAATGTGGCTCTTCTTGTTATAAAGGAAGTCAGGAGATACAGTTTAGAGTTGCCATTGTTCAAAATTTATTTCTAGTACGTGAACATTGTTGTCATTTTTGCTGCACAATAGCAAACTGCAATTCTCATAAGTTAGCACAGTTAATAAAGGAGGAAACAAATACAAAAATGATTGTTTTACTATGCAAAAGTTCAGTATTGTCTAGTCACATTAGGTGTTTGCTTTGATTTTCATTGCATGGCATTTCAAGCCAAGTGACTTTTTCTTAAGTTAAAGGAAAGTTAATAAGAAAGAAATTTGCTGCCAGTGTTTTGAAGGTTCTGTAATGTCTAGACAAACAGGGCACACAATCTCATTTTCATTGTATCCTGCTGATAGCAAAGCAATATAACAATATATGCTTAATTTAAAACCCCACACTTGAAGTAAATAAGAGTGAGATGAATTTTTTACTGTTTTTTCAAATGTTCTATAGTCTTTTATATATATTTGGTATCATTCATTTTACAAAGCTAACAGAATCAATGGAAGAAAAAATTCACGCAGTTAAAAATAAAAATAAAAAATAATAATATGAAATACTGAGCAATGAAGTTAATTTCTCTAGTGGATTTCAGAAAATTACTATATCACAAAACACAAGCAAGAATATATTGCCCAGCCGGCACAGTAGCTCAATTATTTTAACAACCTGGCAATCTCCATTGCCTACAAACGAGTAATACAACCTTGCTATTTCAGTTTTTGACATGTTTGTTTGTGCAGTGGTGTTTCATACGGAACCTCGGTGCAGCTTGCTACCCAGAAATGATTATGCTAACCAGCAGTCTGTTACAAAGCCATACTTAATATCGCAGATTCAATCTTTAAACAAAACCTGACCATCATTAATGATGAAGTTGGCCATAACCACTCTGGCACCTCCTAACCTCATAGGCTATTGCAGCAATTACAACTTAGTGAATCATGCTGTTGTCTGTGCTGTGGCTGACATTTCAAGGATTACTGTCTATCAAAAGGACATCTTCTAGTGCTTGCTGCCAACCTGAGGTGGAAAAATATCACGTTCATCCCTGAACAGACCTGAAGAGCAGCTACCTCTGCACCAAGACGCTTTTTTGTTGAAAAGCCAAGAGTATCCATTGAAGAGCCAAGAACAAAATAACTGGCATCTTTAATTAAGTGTAATTAAAGCACAGCAACAAGTACTGGGAAACTGCGAGGCATCATAATATAGCAAATATAAGCATCTGAACTGAGGTTCATTGGAACAGATGCTATAGGAGAAAAATAAATATGCTGCGAGGTTAATTGGTACAGTCATCTTGCAATGTGTGGGGGAGGGAAAAACAAAAACAGTGGGAAATTATGTTGGTAGCCAGCTTGAGAAAGGAACAGGCATTTCGCTGAGCAATAGAAGATGTTTCTATATCTTCTACAGAAAAAACTTGCATTAATGTCTCAGTACTGCACTCCTGAGAACTCTGGCCCTGATCCAGAAAATAAGTTCCACACCATGGCCTCATCTACACTACCCCTCCCTTTTGGAGGGTTTGCAAATGCAGCAGTTTGAAAATGTTCATGAGGTGCTGATATGAACAGTCAGTGCATCATTTGCATAACAACAGACACCCAAAACATTGAAAGTGCTGCTTTCAAATTGCAAACTAGCTGTGTAGATGGGCTGCTTTCAAAAGGAAGCCCCATTGTTGAAAGAACCCCTCTTCCCAAGTTTTTTTGGGAAGAAGGGTACTTTAGAAATCATGATTTTCTTTCAAAGGAACCCCATCTGCATGGCTAGCTTGCATTTTGAAAGCAGCACTTTCCTTCGAATGGGTTGCCACAATTATGCAAATAAGGAACTGAGTATTCATATCAGTACCTCATTAGCATTTTCAAACTGCTGTATTTACATACCCCTGCCGAAAGGGAGGGGTCGTGTAGATGTGGCCTATGGTATGGCTCTAAGTAGGGAAAATGAGACATTGTGATCAATACTGTTGGAAGAAATTTGTGTAAGTGCTACTTGCTCAGAAAATCAAAGGTATGGTTCTTTCTAACCAAAGTCTTTAAGAAGGTCTGTGATACTGTAGGCAAATCCAAAGAAACCTGCACTGGTGTTAGAACAATTTGTATAGTAGGGGTGCTAAGATCTTTTGAACTAAAGCATAAATGATGGAAACCTCTTCAAGCCAGGGGTGTGGCAGCACCCTGGCACTTCTAGTTTCATCTCACATGGAAATCTTCACAGAACTCAAAATCATAAGTACTAGAATTACATCAGCATCTCAGTCATGGAGGTCAATCAATAGATGGTTTAAATTGTGTTGCCTCCAGTGAAGTCAGTAGAAATATGACATTTCATCCTGCTTTGGATCTGCCCAAGGGACTAGTTTGTGAAGAAACCAGTCACTTAGCAAGGGACAATGGAATATGACTAGTCCTGAGCCTATAAAATGCATGTTCACAAGATGATATTTCAGAATCATAGAACAAATCTCTTAGAACATCTAATCCATCCTTCAGTCAAAGCAGAAAGATTCCCCAGAATACACTATAGTGTTTGTTTCTGTTTGCTTGATTATTTGTTTGTTTATTCCAGTGAGATGGGTAGTCAAGTAATGGGACACGAGAAGGGAAAATAATTCTATGAAACCAAACGTAAAGTTCATACACAGCAATATATTCTATCGAGAGCTTTCAAAGACCGTAAAAAGTCTCCTTGAAATTCAACATAAACAACACCCAAAAGTAAATAAAAGTAAAAAAAGACTACAGATGGGAAAAGGGCATCTTTGTGGGAAGTATGTGCCTCTGTGGTAGAAAGAGCAAAAGAGAAATGTCAATCACCTTTCTGAAAGGTGAGTGAGGTTTTATCATCAGTCAGACCAGAAGAGTAGATAGAGACCTTTAATATAGAGACACAGAGCAAAAGCAAAAAAGACAGAGGAAATATATTAAATAGATACCAACAATTCTGGTATATGTTCCATGCCATATGTATAAAAATAGCTGTAATAATGGATCTGTAATATACATTAAATTTATGTTCTCTTGTGCCTTATTTCTGCATTTAGTTATTCTTTCCTACTAGATATTTTTCTTTGTTTTTCTAAACTGCCTGCTCTCGTTACTGAAATCTCAAATAACCTGAGGAATCCCTGAAGTTATGCTACTTTGAACCTTGCTGTCAGTATGGACATGACTGTTTTGACCAGTTCTGATTATGTTTGAGGTGTTAATCTTGTGTGTGTTTTTAAGGTGAATGCCAGTGATGAGATCGTGTGACATCCCTGTTTGTTTGCACACTGTATAGGTAGTAACATGTTTTTGTTTGTCTTAGCCCCAGCTGTCTTTTTTATTGTCTTTATAATGCCTTTTTGGAGACTCATCTACAATTTTTAACATGATTCCTAGTGTTTAAATTAAAATACTTTTCGTGGGATGTTACAGAACCAGGATGAATTCAGTCCTTTTTAGGCATTATTTAGAAACCAAACACCTTTTAGCATAGTCATATTCTAAACAAGACCTCAGCTCTTCACTGCTTGATAGATCACTGCTTGTCACAACTGCAAAGTTTGTCAATGAGCACCTAACAAGTTTAAAGAAGAAAGAAGGTGGATGAAGAGGGCAGATGTTTATTTTACTGAATAACTAGATACTCCAGTTTAAATTCTTCAGTGGCTTAAAAGAAATCCACACTGACATCAACAGACGTATACAAGGGATTTGATTTGTTAGCCAGTGTGGTCTATTATGTATTTGATATGCAAATTATCAAGGCAGGAAACTTGCTTCATCTTTCAGCAGTATATCTGGCTGAAAAAAATATTTAGTAAAATGCATTGAAATTTTGAAGTTTTTATTATAATGCAGGTTTCAGAGTTTATCTCTTTTTAGTCTCCTGTTGTTATCAATTTTTTCTTTTCTTTCCCTCTTTCCTTTTTAAATTTCCATTAAAAAAGAAGAGAAACAGAAAATAAAAAGTGACAAAATACTGAAAAGGATAATAATGAAAAATATAAAAATGTTCAGAGAAATATTTTAAAATGTTATTATATTCTAAAGAGCCTATTTGACAAAACCAATTTCAATTGAAAAAAAATTACTAATTCTAGCCAACGGTGTTTTTTTCTCATGAGCAATATGAAATCTGTTGACTGAGCCATAAAAGGCAATTATTCTTAAATCTTTTCATGTCTGGCCATCATTTTTCTATGACTGACAACAGAAAAGAAAAAAAAAGAGATGCTCAGTTTGGGTCAAGCATCTATGGTATCATCTTTTCCAATTGTGATACCTTCAGGCAGAGTAGATCACCCAGAATCAAACAAAAAATTACCACAAAGTATTTTTAAATCACATATACATATTTACGTATATCCCAACTAAAATATTATAAGTTATTTTTGATGAGGGGAATGAAATAAAGGCAGAGAGAAAAAAGAGGGAATAGGAGAGATGAGGAGGAGTTAGTGAAGCAGGGCTGAGGGGAACATCTTCGCAAATTGGTTCAAGTTCCTTTGAGAATTTCTTAGAACCAGAAACTGCTTTTTCCTGATCTCTGGAGAAGATGCAACCTTACTGCTTAATATCTGGAAGTTATTTCAGTGTTTGAATTGAGACATTGTGAGCTGGCACCTCGTGTAATTGTCTGGTTTCCTGCGGACACTCTGCACTTCGCCACTTCATTAAAGCAAAAGACACAGTCCTCTTCAAAGCAGACAGGCAGTGTCATCCGTCACCACTGTCACACTGATACACTGTAATAGAGGAGCATGCTGTAGTAGAAACTTCTTGTAGCAAGACACAGAAGGGCATATATGATTGTATATCTGCTCCTCCCCTCTACACATGAACCATGAGCTCCTATTTATAAGGTGAATAAATGCCAGTGGAGCAACTGTTACTAATGAAGGAATGCTTGGTAGTAAATAATGTTTAGGCTCAACAGATTAAATTTAAAAAATGCATGAACTTTAATAATTGAGGTTTTTTCTTACACATTTGTTAAAATAATCTATCAAAAAGTGAATGGTATTATATAGAGATATTTAAGACCTAAAGAGCAAGTCCATCGGCCAACTTCAGGGCTATAGCCTATTGACTAAAGGGGTCAAGTAAGATGTGCTGGAGCAGACTGAGCGGAAAGCAACAAAAATGAATAAGGGTCTGGAGCACATGACCTATGAGGAGAGGCTGAGGGATCTGCACCTGTTTAGTTTACAGAAGAGAAGACCGAGGGGTGATTTAATAGCAGCCTTCAACTTCCTGAAGGGGTGTTCTAAAGAGGAGGGTGAGAAACTGTTCTCAGAGGTGACAGATGGCAGAACAAGGAACAATGATCTGAAGTTACAGGGGGAGAGGTGTAGGTTGGGTATTAGGAAAAACTACTTCACCAGAAGAACATAAGAACATAAGAATGGTCGTACTGAGTCAGACCAAAAGTCCATCTAGCCCAGTATCCTGTCAGCCGACAGAAGCCAATGCCTGGTGCCCCAGAGGAGGTGAACCGAAGACAATGATCAAGCGATTTTTCTCCTGCCATCCATCTCCCACCTTCAACAAAAGGCTAGGCACCACACCTTACCCCTTGCTAATAGCCATCTATGGACATAACCTCCAAATATTTATTGAGCTCTTTTTTAAACTCTGTTAGAGTCCTGGACTTCAGAGCATCCTCTTGTAAGGAATTCCACAGGTTGACTGTGCGCTGTCTGAAGAAAAACTTTCTTTTATTAGTTTTGAACCTGCTACCCATTAATTTAATTGGTGTCCTCTACTTCTTATATTATGGGAACAAGTAAATAACTTTTCTGTATTCATTTTCTTCACACCATTCATGATTTTATATACCTCTATCATATCGCCCCTCAGTTTCCTCTTTTCTAGACTGAAAAGTCCCAGTCTCTTTAGCCTTTCCTCATATGGGACCCATTCCAAACCCTTAATGATTTTAGTTGCCCTTTTCTGAACCTTTTCTAACGTTAATATATCTTTTTGGAGATGAGGAGACCACATCTGCACGCAGTACTCAAGATGTGGGTGTACCGTAGTTTTATATAGGGGAAGTAAGATATTCTTTGTCTTATTTTCTATCCCTTTTTTAATTATTCCTAACATCCTATTTGCTTTACTGACTGCCACTGCACACTGCGTGGATGTTTTCAAAGAACTATCCACTATAATTCCAAGATCCCTTTCCTGATCTGTTGTAGCTAAATTTGTCCCCATCATATTATATGTATAATTAGGGGTTTTTTTTCCCAATGTGCATTACCTTACACTTACCCACATTAAATTTCATTTGCCATTTTGCTCCCCAGTCACTCAGTTTGCTGAGATCTTTTTGAAATTCTTCACAGTCTGCTTTGGTTTTGACTATCCTGAACAGTTTGGTGTCATCTGCAAACTTTGCCACCTCACTGCTTACCCTTTTCTCTAGATCATTGATGAATAAGTTGAACAAGATTGGTCCCAGGACTGACCCTTGGGGAATGCCATTAGTTACCCCCTTTTGTTGTGAAAATTTACCATTTATTTCTACCCTTTGTTTCCTGTCTTTTAACCAGTTCCAAATCCATGAAAGAATCTTTCCTCCTATCCCATGACCACCAAATTTACATAAAAGTCTTTGTTGAGGGACCGTGTCAAAGGCTTTCTGGAAATCTAAGTATACTATGACTACTGGATCCCCCCTGGCCGCATGTTTGTTAACCCCTTCAAAGAACTCTAAGGCTGCGTCTACACGTGCACGCTACTTCGAAGTAGCGGCACTAACTTCGAAATAGCGCCCGTCACGTCTACACGTGTTGGGCGCTATTTCGAAGTTGAAATCGACGTTAGGCGGCGAGACGTCGAAGTTGCTAACCCCATGAGCGGATGGGAATAGCGCCCTACTTCGACGTTCAACATCGAAGTAGGGACGTGTAGACGATCCGCGTCCCGCAACATCGAAATAGCGGGGTCCTCCATGGCGGCCATCAGCTGGGGGGTTGAGAGATACTCTCTCTCCAGCCCTTGCGGGGCTCTGTGGTCACCGTGGGCAGCAGCCCTTAGCCCAGGGCTTCTGGCTGCTGCTGCTGTAGCTGGGGGTCCGTGCTGCATATACAGGGTCTGCAACTAGTTGTTGGCTCTGTGTATCTTGCACTGTTTAATGAAAGTGTGTCTGGGAGGGGCCCTTTAAGGGAGCGGCTTGCTGTTGAGTCCGCCCCGTGACCCTGTCTGCAGCTGTGCCTGGCTCCCTTATTTCGATGTGTGCTACTTTGCCATGTAGACGTTCCCTCGTTGTGCCTATTTCGATGTTGGGCTGAGCAACGTCGAAGTTGAACATCGACGTTGCCAGCCCTGGAGGACGTGTAGACGTTATTCATCGAAATAGCCTATTTCGATGTCGCAACATCGAAATAAGCTATTTCGAAGTTGGGTGCACGTGTAGACGTAGCCTAATAGATTAGTAAGACACGACTTCCCTTTATGGAAACCATGTTGACTTTTGCTCAACAAATCATGTTCCTCTATGTGTCTGACAATTTTATTATTTACTATTGTTTCTACTAATTTGCCCAGTACTGACATTAGACTTACCAGTCTGTAATTGCTAGGGTCTCCTTTAGGAGGATGGTGAAGCACTGGAATGCATTGCCGAGAAAGGTGGTGGAATCTCCATCCTTACAGGTTTTTAAGTCCTGGCTTGACAAGGTACTGACTGGGATGACTTAGTTAGGGTTGATCCTGCTTGAAGTAGGGGGCTGGACTAGATGACCTCCTGAGATCCCTTCCAGCCCTATGATTCTATGATTTTTTTCTTTTTCTTCAATGTACAAATAGCCACCTGTATTCTCACATAGAAATGGGAAGTGGACTGTTCACCTTTCTCAGAAGCATCAGAAATTGCCAAGGTGGGGAGGAGCCATGAGACAGGAAGAAAGTGTGCTCTGAAAGGGTACCAAGAATCCTCTTTCTTAGCTGCTAGACGTTGCTGTGACACACTCATTTTCCCAGAATCTGAATGATTGCCAGATTTAAAGTCAGGAAGGTACTTTTCCAAAGGTCAGACTGATTATGATTTTGAGGGTTCTTTGCCCTCTTTGGTAGCATGGGGCATGGATTGCCTGTTAGGATCCTATGGGTATATCACACAAAATATATTCCTTGCTATTGCAGAGTTGTTGGCCACTGGTGGAGCCTTTGTCTCTGTATGAGCCTGCTTTTGACATACAATTGCTTGGGATCCTCACTTGTGTTTTTGTTGTTGTTGCTTAAATAACACTAACATAGTGGAACTACTTAACACCAAACTCAATATATTAGATAAATTCTTTAAAAAGAATATAATGTTATCCTGGATTTACAAAAAATAATTTTGAATTAACAAAATAATGGATTTTAACAGCAGAAGAGACAATTGGATTGTAAGTCTGGCTGTGTCTAGACTATAATATTTTGTCAACAAAATGGCCACTTTCTTGACAAAACCTGTGGAGCACAAAGATTGTTAAGTGTGTTCTGTCAACAGTAAGTCAATGGAACACAGCGCTTTTGTTGACACTGTACTGTGCTTGACACAAGAAAGAACGCTGCTGTCAACAGAGATCTGTTAACAAAACACCAGTCTGGTCATTCTGAGGTGCCTTCTGTTCACAGAAAAGGCCTTCAGGGCACCCTGTCTACAGCAAGAGGTACTTCATTGTTCCTGCTTCTGGCCATTTTTAAAGTCACAGGGAGCCCAAAAAACCCTGTGGTAGGAAGCTGAGAATATGTGAGCAGCAGAGCTACATGCTGCTCCCAAAATGCCCTCACAGCTTCACATGCACAGTGGCTGCAATGGCAGAGGCCTTGTGAGACCTACCTGGGCCCCAGAGGGGCCAGCCTTAGGGGTCCTAAGACCCACCGCAGGCCTCCAAGGGGCAGGCCCCCTCCTGGAGCAGGGCCAAAGACTAGGCCTTTTTGGACCTATGGGGGAGGAAGAGACTCTGCAGGATGCCAAGGCCAAGTGGTGGAATTCACTGATTTCCAACAGGATACGTGACCATTGGTCTTTACAGCTCATGTTTGACTAAAGCATATTGTATAGTAGGACATCTATTCTTGACTTGAAAGCGTCAAAATATGGAGAATTCATAAATCTCTGAAGGAGAGGTATTTCTCCGGTCTTTGAATTATTTTTCTGTCTTTATTCTGCACTTTCTCCCATGTTTCACCATACTTTAAAAACATAGGTAGCAGAAATGTACACAGTATTTTAGTACTTGTCTCACTAATGCCAAATACAGAAGTAAAATCACCTCCCTTCATTTTTCCCCGTTATATACATCGCAGTGTTATAGGTGATGTCTACACTAGATGTATGTCTACAAAAGATACTACTAAAGGAAATGTTACGACCAAACTTCTGTCAACAGATCACATCTGCACATAAAAGCGGGTGATCTTTGACCCCCTCTGTCGACAAAAGGGCCCCCTGGAGCATCAACATTGCTTTTTGTTGGCAGTTTCTGTAGACAAAAATGTATTTTGTGTGTAGATCCTCCACAAGGTTTGTTGACAAAACCCCAGTTTTGCCTACAAAACTCTCTAGTGTAGACTTAGCCCTTATGTTTATTTGTTTTTTTGTTATAATTCCTGAAACCTTTTCAGTCATTTCTTTCCAGGATACAGCTTCCATGCTGTAAGTTGGGCTTGCATTCTATGCCTCTTGAGCTATGTCTACAATGGGATGGTACATCGAAACACCTTATTTCAACGTAGCGAAATCGAAATAAGCTATTTCGACGAGTCACGTCTACACATCCTCCAGGGCTGGTGCCGTCGACGTTCAACGTCAACGTAGGACAGCACTACATCAAAATAGGCACTACAGGGGAGCGTCTACACACAAAAGCAACCCAAATTGAAATAAGGGTGCCAGGAAAACTGCGGACAGGGTCACAGGGCAGACTAGCACTTCGGGGCAACAGCTAGCCGCTCCCTTAAAGGGCCCTCCCAGACACACTCAGCCTGCACAGCACACAGTCTGCAGAGCCACAAGCACGCACACCCTGTGTAAGCAGCATGGGACCCCAGCAGCAGCAGCAGCAGCAGCAGCCAGAGGCCCACACACCCGCCCTCGGAGCCATGGCCGCCATGCTCAGTGCCATGGAGGAGGCAGCTCAGCAACTTTTATTTGAGGAAGATGAGCTGTCCTCAGGGGATGAAGAAGCAGCCCCAGACCTTGCTGCCCTCCCAGCCTCTCGCCTCCTGACACGCCGCTGGCTATGGAGGTACCCCACTAGCACAGACTGGTGGGAGCGGCTGGTGCTTGGTGAGTGGACAATGACCACTGGCTCCGGAATTTCTGGATGAGCTGGCAGTCATTCCTCGAGCTCTGCCAGTGGCTCACCCCTGCCTTACGGCACCAGGACACCCCCATGCAACGTGCCCTCACCGTTGAGAAACGGGTCAGCATTGCTGTCGGGAAACTGGCCACTCCAGACAGCTACCAATCCATAAGGCAGCAGTTCAGAGTGGGCAAGGTCACCGTTGAGGCTGTTGTCATGGAGGTAAGAGGACCCAGGGGTAGTGGGGAGCCCGGGGGGGGAGCGGATGCCCAGGGAGGAGAAGGAGCTCAGGGAAGGGGGGAGCCCAGGGGGGAGTCCTGGGGGGAGGGGAAGCTGGAGGGGGAACCCAGGGAGAGGGCCAGACACACCCTGTACACCCCTCACAGGTGCTCTTTCATGTCCTTCCCCTGCAGGTGGTCCGCAAATCAATGCCCTGCTCCTCCACAGGCTCATGCAGCTTGGGGACCCTGATGCCACCATTGTGGGGTTTGCCAGCCTGGGATTCCCTAACTGATTTAAGGCTCTAGATGGGACCCATATCCCCATCCGTTCCCTGGAGCACAGCGGAGCATGCTTCCTGAATAGGAAGGGATACCATTCTGTGGTCCTCCAGGCCTTGGTGGACAGCCGGGGCCGCTTCTTGGACATTTATGTTGGCTGGCCTGGCAGCACCCATGATGCCCGGGTTTTCAGAAATTCAGGCCTGTGCCACCAGCTGGAGGCGGGGACCTACATCCCCCAGCAGGAGATCCCACTGGGGGGGCACCACCATGCCCCTCTGCCTTGTCGCAGATGCGGTGTACCCCCTCCGGCCTTGGCTCATGCACCCCTACACGGGCCATATCAGTGCCACCCAGAAGCGGTTCAACACCTGCTTGAACCATGCGCGCCAGGTGGTCAAGTGGACTTTTGGCTGCCTCAAAGGCCTCTGGAGGTGTCTCCTCACCCGCCTGGATGCAGGGCTCACCAACATCCCACAGGTTGTGGGCGTGTGCAGTGCACTCCACAACCTGGTGGAGAGCAAGGGTGAGGCATTCTTCCAGGGCTGGGCTGTGGAGGCTGGCAGGGCCGAAGCCCAGCCACCCGCTGCCCTCAGTCGCCCCGTCGACCCTGAGGGGATCCAGGTCTGGGAGGCCCTGCAGACCCATTTTGAGCAGGCTGCGGGGTGAACACTGGCAGGGCCAGCTGCTGGTGAGCCACCCATTGCCCCCCCATATCCCCCACAACACTACCTGCCCCCATGCCCACACCACTGAGCACCAGAGAGCACACACCACCCACACACTTCTTTTGTAAATAAACTAAAACCTTTTTTTTAAACAAAATAATGAACTCAACATTAAGAAGGGGAGAACTATGTACATGGGGGGGCAGCTACTAAAGTGGGGTGGAAAAAATAAACTATTCACAAATATGGGGGAATATGTACAAAGGAGGGGGGACCTGGGGGGCAACGTCCTTGGCCCTTCACCCCTATTGTCCAGCGCCTGGCGTGGGGGGGCACGACCCACGTCTGGGCTGGAGGACCCGTTGAGCCTGGGTGGGGGCTGAGAGAACCGTCAGATATGGCTGGGCCGGGTCCTGAGGCAGTGCCCCTCGGTGTCAGGCTCCAGGACAGCTGCTGGTGGAGGGCGGCTTGGAGGGACGGCGGGCGGAGCGGCGGTGGGGGGCCAACTGCTCCGCGATCCACTCAAAGGTCCGCATGAAAGCCCCCCAAGCCTCCTGGTGCCAGGTCAGCGCTCGCTTCTGCAGGTGGAGCCTCCACTCCTCCACATGCAGGCAGCACTCCGAGACCTCCAGCTGACGCCGGAGGGTGGCAAGCAGCTGGGGGGGTCAGCGGACGCCCGGGGATGGCTTCGGCGCTGTCGGGCTCATCCTGGGGCTCATCTGTGCTCCGCTGCTGGGCTGGCCTGCTGCGATGGCCCGGGTGGGCTGTCCAGAACAATGGACACAGCTCCATGCTCTCAGGGCCCTCAGATGGTGCAGCTGCAGAACAGAGGGGGGAAGAGTGGAGAGAGCCGTTAGTCTGGGCCCTGACCCATGGCCCATCTCCCCCGACCCCTCTGGTGCTGTTTCCCTATCCCCGTCCCCCAGAGATGCTGCTGCTGATGATGGGTGTGCTATCCCCCTCCCCAGGGGGGACTTCTAGGTTCCGCTACCCCCATCCCCAGGGATGGGACATGGTGCTGTCCTGCTGGGGGGCAGGGGCTGATGGACTCTTCTGAGGGACATGCCACTGCTGTCCTTGGGGCCATGGTCATCTGGGTGTGTGGAGGGCCCTGGTCTTGTCCCTTGTCCCCACCCCTTAACCCCAGGGGTGTGCACCGGGGTACATACCTGACGGTCCGCTCCCACGGTTGGGGGACACCCATCGGGCAGATGCCCTGCTGTAGCTGCAGGAGGGGAGGTCTATGAGCAGCCCCCCCCATCACTGGAGGCATCCTCCTCCTCCTCCTGCTGTGCTGTCCGAGGGGTGGGCTCCTATGGGGGTCCCTGGGATGCAGGGCTGACCTCCAGGCCAGGCTCCGTCTCCAGGGCCTGCTGGAGCTCATCGGCTGAGGTGTCAAGAGTGGCCGGGGGGAGGAAGTGTACTGGGGGCCCATGATTTCCCTGAGCTCCCTGTAAAAGGGCAAGTGGCAGGGGCGGCCCCAGATCAGCTGGCCGTGTCCCAGGCCCGGGCATTACCTTGCCGCAGCTCCTTGACCTTACTCCTGATGTGGTCAGGAGTGTGCACAGGGTGACCCCGGGCAGCCAGATCCTTGGCCAGCCGAGCAAACACATCTGCGTTCTGTCGCTTGCTCTGCATTACCTGGAGCACCTCCTCCTCACCCCAAAGCCCCAGCAGGTCCCAGATCTCGGCCTCCAACCAGGAGGGGCCCCGCTGCCTCTTCCCCCACTGGCTGGCTGGGAGCCCTTGGTCCCCTTGCGGAGGGTACCCTGTGGGAGCTTGGGGCGCTGGCTGGCTGCCATGGGTGCTGGGTGGTGGGTTGGGGCTTGTGAGAACGTGCTGGCTGGCCACTTGTGTGTGCTGCTGCCTGCATGTGCTTTCAGCTTCCTGCACAGGAAATAAGGGGGTGGGGAGCTTTAAGGGGATGCTGCACGCGGCTATCATAGAGCTCAGGGACTGGAGAGAGCATCTCTCAACCTCCCAGCTGATGGCCGCCATGGAGGAACCCACTATTTCAATGATGCAGGACGTAGATCGTCTACACGTGCCCTACTTCGACATTCAACGTTGAAGTAGGGTGCTATTCCCATCTCCTGGTGAGGATAGCGACTTCGACGTCTTGCCGCTTTACGTTGATTTCAACTTTGAAATAGTGCTCGGCACGTGTAGACACGGCGGGCGCTATTTCGAAGTTGGCCTGGCTACTTCGTAATAGCTGGCTAGTGTAGATGCGGTTTAGCTGAATAACCTTGTATTTGGCTGCACTAGAATGCGTTTTATTTGAAGTGGTGCAGATTACACAGTGGTCCAGATCACCATGAATGACTGTCCTTTACTGTTCATTATTTGCCACTCTGCCAATCTTCATGTCATCAACAATTTTTTCAGCAGTGATTTTGTGTTTTCTTTCAAATTGTTGGCATAAGTATTGAGTAGCACATCAATTCAAAAAGAATTCTTCATTCTCAACTACATTTTGGGATCTGTCAGTTACCTATTTTTTAACCCATTTAGTGTGTGCTGTATTGGTAAGTTGTGCCACATGGAAAATAAGTTTATTCTTTTGATAGCCACAGTCCTTCCTTGTTCTCTGAAATGGTTACTGTTCAAGTCCTGACACTCATAAATGGGGAGTAGGAGGTGCTCAGTGGCAAATGCTCATCATCCCATACAATCTCCATCATGATTCCTGATTTGCTGTCATTACTTCACCAGGTCAGCCTGATTCTACAGCTGTGAACCCCCATCTTATTTACCAGTGCACCCCGAGACATTCTCTGAGCTGAGTCTCTGAGGAGATATGTAACAATCTAGAATAAATCTCCACTCTCGTTTGTCCATTATAGCCCTGGTTACCTAGTCTAAGTCAAGAAGTTCCGTATCAGAGTGGGCTTCTTTCCATACTAATTCACCCACATCAATTAATATGTTAACATCCCTTTCACATGTATGTGGCTATATGTACATATAGTACATGGGAAAGGGATATGGGAAAAACTGACACTTTTTGAAAAGCCAATGAAGTATGTGACAGTTTTGCTAGCTAGAAGGTACTCATCAGTTTTCTCCTTTTATTCAGAGGAAACATAAACAACATATGCAAATTGACCTGGCACTCAATTCTCCTGTGTCACCACGATCTAACTTCACGAGGTTGCTGGTCCTGAGACTCATAGCTCTGTTTAGAGGAGTGGGCCTCAAAGGAAAAACAATTAAATATGTAGAACCGTTTGAAGAGGCAACATGTAATAGTCTGATTCAAGTTATACTAATGGTAAAAGTCAACTCCAATCTAAAGAAGAACTAGATGAATTTCAAAGGATATAATTTGCAAATACCCAATACCCGAAATATTGGACACTCTTTGAAATTTCTGAGATTGTCATTATCCCTTTTTAACTTTCCTGGCTAACATCATTTTGGCCTACATATATAGACTCACGAACAAACCTTTATTAGTTTTTTTTTCCCCCTATCATAGTAAGCAAGTCCCATCTATATAGGGAGGTAGATGTTAAAAAAAAATCTTTGCACTAAATGCAACACTATGATGCTATATTCTCAGTTTAAGAAAATATTACTATTATTAAAAATAATGGTAGAATTAATATTTCTTTTTAATCTCCATACACACTGCATTTCTTATCAGAATTAGTAGAGGATACCTGAATTGCACTGATATATTTTATTTTCAGATACACCCATACTAGCATAATCAACTACAGTCTTCTCCCACCTTACGAGGGTAATTTGTTCCTGAAAAACTCCTTTTAGGGTGAATTCTTGTAAGTCAAAAATGTAATTACCATTAATTTCAATAGGAACAAATTTTATGCATTCCTGAGCCCCAAAATTTACACCTATTTATGCTAAAACAACACCAAATGCCGTTAAAATGAACACAATTACTTCAACAGTTAACGTTAGTTATCACAACACAACCTAACAAGGCATTTTCCCTTCATTAATTACTCTACAGTATGTATGTTTACCTGCAGAGACAGGGGAACAGAAATCGAAGAGTGCCTGAGAGGAGGGCGCAAAGCCAGGTAGGTGCCAGAGGCTGCAGAAGTGGAGCCAGTGCAAAGGGGTGGACAGGGTAAAGCAGAGGCCAAGGCGCTAAATGCAAAGGAACACCACAGGCGGCAAGTGGTGCCCGAGGCACAGCAGCGCAGGCTGGGCAGCGGTGCCCCCACTAGCTGCCCGGGGGGCTACACGCCCAGCAGCTACGTCTCGTGGGAGCACCTGGGAGCCTGTGGCCGCCGGCTGGGCTGGGGTGTTCTGCTGCTGCAGAGCCGAGGCAGAGACCCAGACCAGCCACAGGTAAAGGCTGGGCCAGAGGCTCCAGGAAACAACCACCGGGCGCTGCGGAGAGACGCGCTGAGCGGGATGCAGCTGTGGGCAGCCGTTGCCTGGAGGTGCAGCCTTTCTCCCGCTGCAGGGAGTCTGCATCCTGGTGAGGTGCACGAAATTGAAATCGGTCCTTGTAAATTTGAGGAAATGCACGTAGGACGAGGTAGGGGTTTTAAATCAAACTCCTCATGAGCTTGAATTGTCATAACCCGAATGGGTGTATCTCAGCGTATGACTGTATATTATTTAAAAATTCTTAGAACCTGTATATTGTTGTTATGTATGCCATTTAGAATAACATTAATATCAATGCATGATTACTATGGCTCTGTGTAATTTTCCCCTATGTAGAAATTATAATTATCTGCGTTGAGGGACCGTCAATTTCAAGTTAAAAACAAAATTGAAATTAGATGATAGTGGTCAGTTGGAAAAATGTTCTGCCTCTTATAATGTATTAAGTTACTACTGAGAACTTATAAATTAAATGAAAATAAAGAGAATGGAATATAAATTTCCAGAATCAAGGATTCGAGAATAATTGGTAAGGCTTTAAAAAGTCAGAATCCAAGAAAGGAGCAAGAAAGGCCAGACACATTGAATTTCAAAGGAATATTTTTTCCTAAATTTCTCAAAAGAAAGACAGAAAGTGAGAAAAATTGGCAAATATTACTTTTACCTTCACTCTGAATAATATTTTTAAAATGATCACTGATATGTGGAAGTATTCTTACTACAATGTGTTTTAACCGTGCTTTGTAATGCTAAATATGCTAGATTAAAAAATCAGACAAAACTATCTTTTAACTTTCCTTACAAACATTTACTCGATATAACAAACAAAAAGAGTAAGCAAAAGAAATGTGAGAGGAAAAATACTAAGTCATTCACCAAAACTTATCTTGATCTCCTGCCAAGAACAGTGGAGCTGAAAAGAATTTGTCAGAATCTTCAGACACATTGACTGCAAATAAAACACATACCTTGGATATCTGAGTAACTGGTCAAGTATTGGAACTGACATGAAGTAATTGATTTGAAAGCCTGAAGAAAGCGTTAAACTATTGTAGCTAAATAACAAGTTGTCTAAGTAAATTAGGGGAATAAAATCATCTCTCCAGTAAAGGTTTCCTTTTAGTGAGGAATATTTTAAGATTGGTCACTAATGGTATCATTAATACGAGTGCTAAAGTCACCTAGGAACGTAAATCCCACAAACTTTCAGTGAGACATATGCTCCAATTAATAATGGTATCTCCAATGGCCTACTAAAACTTCTTTTCTTACTTCTTCCAATATAATGTGACCACTGCTATGAGTTTGAGACTATTATGGTGCATATTTACATATGTTAAGAATTTCAGGGCAAATGCATTATATTTTGTGACTTGCACAGCGTCAACCTCGTTGTTGAAGCCTAGGAAATAATATTATGACTCAATGAATTTTATTATGAAAGTTTCTGCTTTGCAGACTAAATCACTGTCCACTCATCTAACATGTGGCTCAACAGCAGCAGCAGCACAGTACCAGCAACTCCGTCCTGCAATTCTTTTAAACAGAAAGGTGAAGAATAGAAGATTACTTGATTCTAAAAGATCCTTATCCTGCAATGCTATCATGTTTACAAGCATTAATTATCTGCAGTGGTTGTAATAATCACCTAATGCACTCTTGACCAATATAATTAAACCAACCTATGTTATTTATAGACATTAACATAACTTACTCATCTGGACTCTGAGGCTATGGCTGCACTACAGATGTTCCTATCAAAAGAGATTTTTTGACAAAATGCCAGTCAAAAGCGTGCAGCCATACACTAAAGCTTATAGAAAGAGTGATCCACTCTGTTAACAGAAAGGCTGGACTATCCACCCATTCTCTCCACAAAACCGCTAACCGGAAGGACAGTGGACAGGGCTTTCCAGTGTTCTGGATGCACTGTCTGTCGATAAAAGGCCCCCCAGACACTGTATCTACATTGAGCCCTAGTCCCAACAGTTTGATCTTGAAAATGCAAAATGGAGGCTCATTTGCTTAGTTGCATAGCTATTTTGCATATTTATGCAGCTGATTTACATTTCTGCAGTAGAAATCAAGCAGTTTAGACATGGTTCTACCAGCAAAACCCTCTTTGTCGGTAGCCCCTTACGCCTCAAAATGCAAATTAGCCCAATGAATATGCACATTAGCTGTATGAATGTGCAAATTGACCACCAATTTGCATTTTTGAGACTGCTTATTTGCATCAAACTGTCGGCACTAGGGCTCAGTGTAGACACAGACAGAGTGTTCACACAGCTGTTTTGTCAACATAGTCTGTCAACAAAGGCACTCTTCCTTATCTGGGAGAGGCAGAAGGTTGTGGGCAGAAGTGTTGAGTTTTGTTCACCTCAACTCTGCTATTATTCTGTGAGCTCACTGGGTCAGACTGCCCCTTCTTATGGAGGTATCTAAGCAAGAGGATATGGGGAGGAAAACTACATGAGACTCCTTCAACAACTTCCCCCAGAATTATTCTCTGGGACGGGCGTGAGATTTAGCCAATCCATTTTGCTCACTCAGTAGAATTGATAGCTGTGGAAGGTAGACAAGGGAAGGTGAAGGAACTTGACTAATCTGCTATAGCTCTGCCTCCCTTGCTCCCCAACTCTCATAGCAACTTTCCTACCTCCTTCCCCTTGATTTTGCACCCCCCCCCTTCCTATCATACCCAGATCTTGTATTCCAGGTTAGGGTTGGTAATTACGCCCAACAGGCAATTGATCTCCTCCAAACAGGCACATTGTTCTTAATGGAAGGAGCTTCATGTGACAAAGCACTCCTCAAATTAGGGTACCCTTAGCTGAAAAGCACTTTATACCATGAGTACTCCTGCTAATGTCAAAGAATTATCTATGAAGAAAGATGTATGTATGGGTCACAGATAACAGGTGGTTATGACAATAACAATGATAACTTTATAATATGGCCTACCAATATCAGTTGACTCATCAGGTCTATGTGTGGCCTCAGAACACCTTAGTTTGCTCTGGTGGGATAGATTCTTTTTTAAATTATATTCTCTCATGCTTCCTTGGGGTCAACAGCATGTGATAGGGGAACAAGTAACTACTTTTACCTGTGCCATGATGTACTCAAGTTAACCAAAACATCTTATCAGTTTAGTACTTCACAAATTCTTGTAGTTCTCACTATGAATATACAGGGTAATGTATTTGAAAATAAAGATTTCTTTGCAGTGAGAGTTTCAAAATCTGTTACTGGTGGTCATTATCTTGCTAAAACAGACTTCAATTTAAACAGTATTGGATCAGGTAGTCACAGATAGTAAATCAGTTTATGTGCACATTTAACAGTGATTTAATGAGAGAAGGAAAACTTTTTTTTTCAAATATCAGTATGAAAGTTAAGCCTAACATCACAGATGCAACTCTTCTACCCACTGACAATGGCAGCAGCAGTGAATGGATTCAGTTCATCTAGGTCTGTCCTCTATATATATAAAACTAGAGCTTACTCCCCAATCCACAGCCCTTCTCCTAATTCTGTCTCTGGGAAATTAAACAATCACCTATTTGTCTTTGCAGGGCCTTGGGAACATGGGACCACAAATACCTTTCACTTGGGAGAAAAACAAACAAAAGAAACAAACTAACCACATACATATTTACATGCCACAAAATCAGCAAAACCAAAGTGTGTATAAGACCCCAACATTTCAAATATAGTTTGTCTCGTTTGGTAAGGTCCACCAGTTTTACTCAAACAATAATCTTTACTCACCTAAACAATAATTACAAGAATAATTAGTCTAGTGGCAGTAAGGAACTATTACCCTCTGTCTGTTTTCCAGCATCCAGCAAATCTGTACCACCAGAGACTTCTGATATGCAGATCCTAAATCCACTTCTATTACTCTAGTCCTATGTGCCATCGCTGCTAGTCCAGTCCCAGGTTTTGCCACTGACAGTGGTCTAGTTCAGTTGTGCTGCAAAACCATGTTGGTGTCACCATCACCAATTCAGCCTGGTCCAGTTTAGTCCTCTCTGGAATGTTATACAGCACAGCACAGGGCTCAAAATCTCTAGATGGGAAATTCCAAGAAAAAAAGGACTCCTGGAGCACATCCTTGCTCATCAGGATAGAGATCCCACTCTTTCTCTTCCTTGAATTTCATTTCCATATTGACTATAGTCAGAGTGGCCCATGTGCTCAGTATGTGGTCTATCACGTCATAATCAGGCCTTCTGACAAGTGGGGGAAAGGGGCATTTACCCTGGGGCTCAATCTTTCAAAGGTTCCCAGAGCTTCAGCCAGAGCCACCACTTTTATTTTGGCTGCAGTGGCAGCTGGAGCTCAGAGCTCCTTTGAAGTGCCGGTAGCTGTGCTCTGCTCCTCCATGTGACTATGGGGGAGCCTAGCTCTGCAGTCCCAGCAGTCATAAGAGTGACTGACACCCCTTTCCACCCTTGGCCCCCACCACTTCTGTAAAGCAATGCCTGGCCTCTCCTCCTTCTTTGCTCCAGGCCCCACGGAGGCTGTTGGCCCTGCTGAAAATAATTCATATTAATGAGGCTGGTCAGAGCTCACCTTTTATTTAGTTCTAGGGTGGCCAGATGGTGTGTCTTGAATCACATGCAGCTCTTTGCTCAATGAAATGCAGCTCCTGCAACAGATCTGATGAAGTGGGTTTGTCCCAAGAAAGCTCATCACTTAATAAATCATTTTGTTAGTCTTTAAAGTGCTACATGACTGGTGTTTTGCTTTGTTAGAATACAGACTAACACAGCTACCTCTCTGTTACCACCCTGATTTAGTTTAACTAATTTCTTGTGACCCAAAGAAAATTAAAATAAAATATTCCTCAAGTAGAATATGAGTGTTCACACAAAGTCTAAGAAAATTCATGAGTTGGAACCAATTTAGATATTTCAGTACAAGTGTATGTTTAGACCATCCATAGGATCCAGAGACAAATTCGGTGGGACTCATGTTCCAAAATCATTTTCTCTCTTTTGAAAATTACTTCACATTGATTAATATTACAGAAAAGTGTTCTTAAATACTAAATCTATATTAAGGGTTGGGGACCTGCTTATACTATAATACACTGGATTGCCAAACTCCTGTGGTACAGGAAAGTAGGTATGATTTTATTTAAAAACAGTGGCAAAAGAATATTATGTAAATTATCCACATCATCCTAAGTGAAGATTGCTTTTTTATTCAATAAATACAATATAGCTGTTTCTAAAGAATCAGCAACTTTCCTTCTTGAGTGGTCTGAAGAAAATACTTTGAATTCAGAGACCATCCAACAAAATCTTGCTTAGCTGTGAAAATAAGCCTGAGGATGCTCTGCCAAGCATTACAACAAACTAGCTAAATCATTTACTATAATCCACAACAAAAAGCCTCCTAAATGGAAGACTATATGGGCTGGAAATGTTTCTTGACTAGCAGAACTGGCAGCAGGGTAGAGGAAAATAGATAAAGGAAAAGTTTTCCAAGAGACACACTCTATTCCACAGAAGCAGAGCAGAGAAGACCTCATGTTATGCAGTTTCTAATGACAATATGCCACTAGCACTGTACCTCCAAATAATTCATTTGGCATTGGAACATTACTTAGAAAATATAAAAATATGACCCAAAATAACTTCTTGGCTATTCCATATACTAAGGCTAATTCAAATGCCACAGAAAATGAAGGGATTTAAAGCCACATAACTATTTCATTACCTAGACATGGAATTGCCTTGTGTTTATAGTTTTTATGTCAGAGCCCTTATGTTGTGTTTTCTGGATTTGCTTGATGCAGAAAGTATAACAACGAAGACCCATGGAGACTGGATTCTTTGTTTTCCCTAGCACAGAAACAACTCTGCCTAGGAAGCCTTGTTTAAATGAGTGAGAAAAAATGCACTTGTATTGGAAGCGTGATCAGGTCCAGGGAGATTTCTTGTCTTTGGCTTTCTCTCCTTTCTTAGACCTTTACCCCTTTTGTGCTTCAGCAGCACATCTACTATCTTGAGCTACTTAGCAAGACAACTGTTAATGTTGGTTTAGTGATACTGTTATTGGTGTATCCAGTTGTATGCTAGAAACTTTACAAAAGCAAGAAGCACACAGGTTCTTTTTTCAGGGGAATGAGCAATATGCTTCATTTATTGAAAACACAGCTTTAAAAATCAGCATATTCACCCACTTGCACATGCGTGCACACGTGCGCGTGCACACACACACACACACACGTCCTTCAGATGGCGTTGTATTTACCAGTTTGCTGTGGCTCAAATCTGATGAACAGACAGACTGAACATGAGTGCAGAGCTTGGCTGTGCCCATCACAATCTGGTGCTCTGAAATTGTACAGGATGAATCCAAAGAATCATGGCAATACACCCAACTTCTATAAACTCCCATTTGAATCTATAGGTTTTTCAATGTCATTCTCAGTCCTTAAGCAGCAGTTATCACAAGGTTGTTCTCACTATCATCCTGTCATCATCATTTTGATGATTACCACTGGGAGTCACCACATCTGATTTTACCTTTATCTGTTATCTTGTTTTCAGGGGTGTGTTGTATGCCTATACTTTAAGGTCATTAATATGTCCTTTTTTGGCCATCATCAATGAGACATGATAGTCCAACCGACATATTGTGCTGGGGCCTACAGCCCTGCATGGGTACAAATGCCTACCTGTGGATGTGAATATTCTCAGATATTCATCAGTATCTGCTGATCTGCAGAGCTCTGATCCCAAAGAGACCCTCTGGCCAGTGGAAAGGAAAGTGGTCTTATTGCTCCTGGGAACCAGCACTCCATGCCAGCAGCAATTCCTGGCAATGCCTCTGTACAAACCTTTGCCCCACCCATGGTGAACTAACAGATAAGGGCCTAATAGAGTCCTGTGTGGATACAAGTATCTACCTGTGGATGTAAATATTGGCATATAGACATCAGCTTCTGCTGACACTCAGGGCTCCACTTCCAAGAGATTATTTGTGTGAATGAAGAATATATGCAATGTTAAGAGTTAAGAGACCGGAAACTCCAGCAGATTTCTGCATTGATACATGGGTCTACTCTTGAATGTGGATATTGCTGTAAAGATAGTGGTATCTACTGATCCACAGGGTTCTACTCCCAGGAAGCATCTGGCACTGGCCACTGGCAGAAAAAGGGATACTGGATTAGAGGGACCATTTTTCTTAACCAGTATGACCATTCTGATGGTCTTGTGTTAAAGGTGTATCACCACCAACGAGCTCTTTTTAAAAGAATGTTTTTGGCTGAATATATTAAGCCTTTAGATTTTTCAAAAAATTGCTGATGGAAGAAAAGTAAAGTTTCTGCATTGTAAAATCTTGAAACTGAATTTGTGAAATCCATATAAAGCATTTTAGAGCAGTATGATAGAGGGGAAGAAGGTTTAGTTCTCTCATTCTTTTCATTTCAATTTATGAAAAGCTTTTCAGAAAACTAAAGTAAGAATTATGAACTGGAACATTTAGCAGAGAAATAACATTGCTGTTAATACTGGTGAAATCAAGACATTTGATTATTCCTCAAAATGGAATTTAGTGGGGATAAACCACAATAGATTTTTTTTTTATTTCCTAGACCAATTTTATAGGACAATCATAAACATATTATAAATCCTGTAATGTTAAGGTTTAAGGGTCTCTCTACCTTCAGCACTTTTCTCTTGCTGTTGTTGCAAGCAACAGTGTTCTCCACTGTTCCCATTTGGTTTAATTCCACTGGTTAGGGCTACCATATAGAAATGAAGACTTCCCTCAGAGGGCGTGTATCTATAACAGTATGTACAAGCTCATGTTGCACCTCTGAGGGGTGCCCTCTTTTTTGAAAGGTCAAGTATGGTAACCCTGCCACTGGTTAAGCAATTTCCGCAGTCAGGATAGGTGTACACTACACCAGGCCATGCATCTGACTTACGCAGCACCAGCTGTATGATTATCATAGGTGAAGTTAGCATGCTTAATATACTTACTGAAGTGTCTTTGCTGCGATGCATCAACAAAAGATACTCTCCAGTCCACTACCTGGCTGCATTTACACTAGGAAGTACTATGGCATAATTGGGCCATTTTTCAAAAGAACACACAGTGCATCTACGCACAAAATGTGCTTTTTTGATCCGAATTCAAAAGAACTCAGCTCTTCTTCCGGAAGCCGTCTTCCGTTCCTGGATCAGGAAAAGCGCCTCCTTTCTGAAGCTTCTTTGAAAAAAAAAATGCTTGTAGAAGCTCCAGGAGTCCTTTTTTCGAAAGAGTAGTGCTCATGGCACTGGATTTTTGTATCCCTGGCCCATTTGTTCGAAAAAGCGAGGGTTGTGTAGACACTTTATATTGAAAGAGCAGATCCCTTTTTTGATCTGCTTTTTTGTGTGTGGATGTGCTCTTACAAAAGAGGTTTTTCAGAAGACATCTTTCAGAAAATCTTCTCTTGAAAGATCACTGCAGTGTAGTCGTAGCCCCCTTCTGCTTCAGCTTGAGATAGAGTACTGGAGTGGACATGAGAGTGAATGGTGGTTGATTTATCACATATAGGCCGTGTCTACACGTGCCCCAAACTTCGAAATGGCCATGCAAATGGCCATTTCGAAGTTTACTAATGAAGCGCTGAAATGCATATTCAGCGCTTCATTAGCATGCGGGAGGCAGCGGCGCTTCGAAATTGCCGCGGATTGCCGCCGCGCGGCGCGTCCAGACGGGGCTCCTTTTCGAAAGGACCCCGCCTACTTTGAAGTCCCCTTATTCCCATGAGCTGATGGGAATAAGGGGACTTCGAAGTAGGCAGGGTCCATTCGAAAAGGAGCCCCGTCTGGACGCGCCGCGCGGCGGCAATCCGCGGCAATTTCGAAGCGCCGCTGCTGCCCGCATGCTAATGAAGCGCTGAATATGCATTTCAGCGCTTCATTAGTAAACTTCGAAATGGCCATTTGCGTGGCCATTTCGAAGTTTGGGGCACATGTAGACACGGCCATATACTAGACTCACTAAATCAACCCCCCCGCTGGATCAATCATTGCCACATTAATGTGGATGCTAATGAGGACAAGCCCTCAGTCATCTATAGCATACCATATTTATAAAATACTTAGATCATAACTTGCTCTTTCTCATCATCACTCTTCCATTTTGCTTCTGTTCATTGTTAAGCAAACACAAGTTACATGGCAGTGAGATTATTTTTACTGCATTTTGCAAGATTTAATGTGAATAATTGCGTCAGCCTTGAAATGTAATGCAACATTTCTGCAGAGATAAAATCATAATAGAAAGACACTTTGCTTTTGTTGTGATTTCCCTTTTCTCCTCAACAGAAATATCCCTACTTTTATACACACAGAAAATTATTTCAACTCTGGGACCGGGAGATTGCCAGATAGTCTGGGTAATAGAGGAGCATACCTAACAATGCATAACACTAAAGAAAAACATATCTGATCTTAAGAAACAAAGAAAAAGGAATGCAGACTACTTTATTCATCAACAGTAGTATTTTACACTGTAAACTTACGCTGTATTTATTAGTATTTACTTTCACTATAGTGTACCCATGGGAAACGTAGCTAAAATTTACTTATGGTTAGAATGCCAGTTATTTGAAAGTTGTGGATAACAGAATGCTGGATTTGAAAGAATTTATTGTATCTGCCTGGAATTCAATTGACTGGTTTTCATTGACGTCCATGAGAATTTCATCTGTTCCATGTGTCTATTCCAGATTATGCTGTCTGTAATTATTGAGGGTTTAAGAAATTTAAAATCTAGAAAGATAAATATATATAAATATTTATTTTGATAAAGGTCAAAACTTTAAAGAGCTTCTAAAATGAAGTAAAAAAGACTGCTTCAAATGTGTCAACTTTAATAAGCGTATAAGGAAATTTAGATTGTTTGCTTTCATTTGAAATCTTAAAAGGTAAAAACATCAAATATTTTATCAGGCTAATATTTGGCATATTGCAAATGGCCTTTATTGAAGCAAATCCTCTAGATGCCAGCAAAGAAGTTATTAAAGAAATATATATGCACCCAGGATTGACCATTTCTCAGTCTGTGTTACCCCAGCTGCTAACAAGATCAGTAAGGAAACAAGCAAGAAAAGAAGAAAAGAATGTAGAAATAAAAAGATGAAAGTCAGGGAGCAAAGCTGAATCCCTAGGGTAAAACATTATAGAAGACCTGGCAGCAACACAGGGTAGAAAGCTACTGCTTCATTGTATTAGAGTTCCTCAATTGCAAAGCTCTGGCAATAGGTACTATGCACAAAAGTGTGAGAGGGGAAGAAATTTTTTACCTAGTATTTCATAAACAGAACTGGTCTGAGGGGATTTATAACGTGTCCTGAATATAAAAGAGGATTGGCAAGACATGAGAGGTAAAAGCAATTGTTCTTTCAAGCAAATGAGTGATATTCAAGGGGAGAGTGCTATTAGTGTTCCCATATGGAGAAGCATATCCCTATTTTTCTCCATTTCCCTTGAGTCATCCAAGCTGTCTTGATTGACAGGGAAAAGGAAGGAACATTGTGTTTCTGTTTCCAAAGCCACTTCACCTCGTTTGGGAATCTCTCTCCATTTTGATCTTTCCAATCTCTAATGCTTTATTGAGTGACTCAGGAAAACCAAACAAATGCAAAGAAGTCTCAACGAGACAATCTTTCTGCTGGAGTCAAACTTTTATATATACTACCATGAAACCAAACACAATAACAAAGGTAAATAAAACCTGTGCATAAAACTAAAGTGAGCATCGTGGTCTGGATTTCATGGGAAAAGAACAAGATCTCATTTTTTTTCCTTTGTTGAGTTGCAATGACGCTACATGCTGCCAGATCTTTCTCTTAAATTGCTCTCTAACAGCTAGATGCCCTCCATACCCTGTCACCAAAGAAGAATAGCAAACACCAAGGTTGTATTTGTTTGTTTAGGCTCCAACTGTGCAGCTTGTCTCAAGTATCAGAGAATTTCTTTTTCAGAACAAATTTCTTTTAGCATATTGTTGTCTCTTCTGAAGACTCTGACTTGGTTCACGTAAGAAAATCTCCACAAAATATTAGTAGAAAAAAACTACATTTGTAAAAATGATAACACTGAAATACCCCCGGCATGTGTGTATGCGTGCGCACGCGCATACACACACACAGCTTAAAGGTGGTTAAAGATATTGTAGAAGTGTGTGTGTGTGTGTGTGTGTGTGTGTGTGTGTGCGCCCACACACACTCTGAAAAAGATATAGGTATGGATATAGATATTTTGCACACACATATTAATCCTTGGGCAAACAAAGCCTTCATACGAGTTTAATCAGACTCGGCACTGGCCTAAGCATCCAATCATGAGGACTGTTTAGCAAGACTAGATATTTAGTCCTTACTATGTAAAGTGTTAAACTCATTCAGGCAGGGAAATTTCAGCATCTGCCTGTACAGTGTCTAGTAAGTATGACCCAATACCTTTCTGGGTTTCCAGGGTACCAGAATACAAATACTGTAATACAAATATTAAATTCTGAAAATAATAATACTTAATCCAGTGACTTACAGAAGTGACCTTTGAAATCACAGTGAAAGACCCAGAGGTAGCATTGGAATTCGAGTATAGCACAGAACTCAGGTGCCACCCATTCTGATTTTGGACAGCCCCACCATGACTCTTTCCATTAATTCAATTAATAAAAAGATTTAACAAATACGCATCAAAAGAAAAATACATTTAAATATTACCAAGATCATTCTAATTCTATGAAGACAATATTGTGTGAAAAGTATGAAGAAGCAATAGTCAGCAATGCCAGCAATTATCTTGGAAAAGTCATGAAAAATTCCAGAGAATTGGAAAAGAGCAAAAGTTGTACCAATCTAAAAAAGGAGAATAAGTACAACTTGGGAATTACAAATCAATCAACTTAATTTCATCATATGGAAAGAAAATGAAACAAATATTCAGGCAATCAACTTGCAGATACCTAGAAGACAATGCGGTGAAAACTAACAGTCAGTGTTGATTTATCACGAAAAAATAAAGTTGCACCAATTTAAAAGGTATCTTTGACAAGGTAACAAGGCTGGTGGATGTGGGGAGAACAGCAGATGTATTATATTTTGACTTTAATATGGTTTTTGATATTGTCTCACGTGACCTTCTCATAAAAAAACAAACAAACAAACACACAAAAACTAGGAAAATATAAGCTAGATGATGTTATTATAAGATATAACGCTTTGGAACACTGTTCCTGGTGGTAGTTATCAGTGGTTTGCAGTCAAGCTGGAAGGGCATATCAAGTGGGTTCCTGAACTTCTGGGTGTAGTTCTGTTCATTATCTTTACCAATAATTTAGATAATGATGTCCATCCAATTTAGATAATGGATATTTACACTTACAAAATTCATGGATGATAAAAAGCTGGGAGGGTTCAAAATGCTTTGGAGGATAGGCTTGAAATTCAAAATGAAGCAGACAAATTGGAGAAATGATCTCAGGTAAATTGAAAGGAATTCAATAAGGACAAAGGCATAGTACTACATTTATGAAGGAAAAAAAAGTTGCACGTATGCAAAATGGGAAATGATTTCATATAAAGGAGCAAAGAACAAATTAGAGAAGTCCAGGTAAGGGAAACAAAAATTGTTAAAAGTCTAGAAAACATTACCTATGAGGGAATATTGAAAAAAAGAAATGACTTGTTTAGGCTGGAATCAAGATGACTGAGGGGAGACAAAAGCTTTTTCAAATGAATAAAGGGTTGCCATAAGAAGGAGAAAGAAAATATATTCTGTTTAAGTTCTATGATTTGGACAAGAATCAATGGACTTAAGTTTCAGCAAGGCTGGTTGGGGTTGGACAATAGAAGAAACTTCCTACCTGTCAGCAGAAATGTCTACACAAGAGGGTTTTTCCAACAAGATTGGGCTTTTGTCAAAAGAAACCTGTAAAGAGTCTACATGAAAAATGTGCTTTGTCGACAGTCTGTCAACAAAACTTGGCACATCTGCTGGCAGAATTATATCTCTCTGCGTTCAGGTATAACTCCTTTCTCGACAGTTTTCTCTCAACATAACAAGTGTGTGAATGCTCGGAGTCCTTTTGTTTACAGCCAGGGCTTCTGATTCACTGGGCAGCCCTGATTGCAAAGCTTCTGGTCAGCTGTTCTGTTGACAGAGGGCTGGGCAGTCTGTCTGCTCTCTGTTGACATGCTTTTATGTGTAGATGCAGTCTGTTGATAGAAGTTTTGCTGGGAAATCCCTTCTGACAGTCATTTCTGTTGACAGATGCTTCTCATATAGAGGTAGCCAGTGAGTTTAAGTAATGGAATAAATTGGCTACAGAGATTGTGGAATCTCCATCACTGGAGAATTTTAAGAGCAGGTTAGACAAATATCTATCGAGGATGGTAGAGTTGGTCCCTGGAACTTGTATTTCACTTCTTAAATGTTGTTTGCACTATACAGAATTACTGAAACTGAAATTAGACTACTCTTTTTTATTCAAACATTTTCTTTACTATACATTTTTTGAGAATCCTGAAAAGAAGGTACACTAAGGCTACATCTGTATTCAGTGATATTTATAAATATGGTCTTCCAGATGATCTCTTCCAGAAAATCATCTTTCAAAAGAGTGAGGCCACAAACAAAAAAGCAGATCGAAAGAGTGATCTGCTCCTTTGAAAGAAAGTGTCAACACAAGTCCTGCTCTTTCAGAAGAATGGGCCAGGGATCATAAAATCCAGCACCATGATGACTGTTTTTTCAAAAGAAGGCCCCCAGAGCATCTACATATTTTTTTTTCATAAAAATATGTCAGAAAAAGGCCCTCCTCCTCATCTGGGAGAAGAAGAGGGCCTCCAAAAGAAACGTCATATTCTTTCAAATTACCTTCGAAACAATGCATTTTGTGTGTGGATGCTCCATGGGATCTTTCAAAAGAGCCCCAGATAATCCAGAAGGTTTCACTTGTGTAGATATGGCCTAATATATTCCACTCCTCTTACCACTCCTATTTTTTCCTGAGACAAATTTTACTGACTTTACACTTCTAAATATCCTACTGTAATTAAAACAAAGAAGATATATTGGATTTTCCCCTGTTTTCTTTTTCCATAAATGTTCAGGATATTAAGAGATCTAACTTTTGGTAGTAGGTTCTAACTGGTTTAAAAGCACATAAACAACGCTTATTTCTTTTGAGAAAGATTGAGCAACCCTTACTACTTCAAGGTACTATTCTGAGTAAGTGCTTCTGAACATGAATGAAGATTGCAAATGTGGGAACTGTATGACTACATCAAAAGGGTAAAGCAACTAAACGATGTTACAGTGAAAGAGGAAGAAAGATTTGCTTACTTTGTGCTTGCTTTCCATGAAGAGATATTTATTTTTCCCAGTTCTAAAAGTTTCTTGAGCACATAATATACACAGTTCCAGTGGAAACAGCTAAGTCAACTGATGCTATGGCTGCAGCAAAATTTTAAATCAATGCATTGTACTCAGTATATTTCTAGCATGGAAACAATGCTACTTGAAGTAGAAAATTATTGTCCTAGCACTCATCAGATAATTTCAGTGTGCAAGTTTTCATTTAAGGAGTTCATTCAAATAAGTGTAAACAACATGCAGAAGATAAAACAGAGCATCACCATATCCTGTGACACTTGTGACTTTTTTCAAGAGCCCCTAAATTAGGCACCTAACTCATATTGAATAGTTTTAGGTGCCTAAATCACTTAGAAGCTCTAGAAAACCCCAGTTTAGGTGTATCAATACACACTGTTAGGCTACGTCTGCACTATGGACAGTGCTTCCAATAATACTTCTTTCAAAAGAGGGTGTCCACACAACAAAAGCTGGATAGAAAGATTGATCTACTCTTTTGACAGAGAGCAAACACAGAGTTTCCTTTTTTTAAAAGAATGGGCCAAGGATCAAAAAATTTGACTTCATGTGGACTGCTCTTTCGAAAAAAGGGTTCCTGGGGCATCTACACATGTTTTTTTTCAGAATATTATTTTACAGGAGACAAGTTTGGTATCCATATGAAATTCAGGAGACATAATAAAAGTCAACAATTTCAGTTGCTAAACAGAAATTTTGGGATTAGCTGTGACTTTTCAAATAAAAACAATTGCAAGTTCAAATGAAATCAATGATTTTATTACTAAACTATCGCTTCAGTTGTCAGTTGCCAGCCCAGACAATAATCCAGAGCAAGCCTTTTCATCTTCTCTCTTTCCCTCACATGTACACAAAGGCTACGGTTACACCACAGTGATCTGTCAACAGAAGTCATTGTTGGAAGTGATTTCCTGATAAAACTTCTACAGACAGAGTGTGGCCACAAGCAAAAGCCAAGAGTGCTTCACTCTGTTGACAGAGCAACCAGACTGACCAGCTGCTCTAAAAACAAAACAGGCACCCAGAAGCACAGCAGCCAGGGCTGCTCATTGTTCTGGATGACCTGTCTGTCAAAAGAAGGCCCCCACCAAAACATTCACACAGCTTTTTTGTCTTCAGAATCTGTTGATGGTGTGTTATTCCTCATGGCTGAGAAGCAGAACACTGTTGGCAAAAGTGCTGAGTTTTGTCAGCAAACTATTGACAAAATGCAGTTTGCGTGTGGACATTCCACCAGTTTTGTCAACAAAACATGGATTTTGTTAACAAAACTTGCTAGTGTAACCATATCCAAAGGGGCTAATCCAATTCCCATTTAAGTCAATGGTGATGTATCCAAGGACATCAATAAAAAAATGGATAGGATTCTTAGTAATTCTCTGTACAAATATTTTCTCAGGAACTTGTTCAGAAGATGTAAATATAACCCAACTTGCCAGCATATTATGCAGCCCATCTATTTCCAGCTCATATACGACAGGACTCTGTTGCATCAATCAAAGTCTTATTCTTCATCTTAAGCTGTAAAAAAATTATATTTTAGTTCATTTTTAGCCTCTGGCATCATTCAAGGCTGTGGCTATCACTGTAGTGTTTCCACTAAGATTTTAAATAAAGTTTGTAATATTCTCATCTTGTTAAGTTTTAGCTATTACAGTAGTAGAAGACCTAGGTAGCCAGCTAAAGGATCCAGTTTTGGATCCTCTATTTGGTCCATTCATGTTTAGAAAGTGGCTAGTTTAAAATAACAATAATCTGCCGTTAAGCTTTTCCCAGTGATTGACTCCTTTCTAAAAAATTGGTGTGGACAATTCAGGAACATGAATGGTCTCTTATGTATCATTTTCATATGAAGACCTGAGACAGTTATATCAAAATAAGAACTGAGCTTAGTTCATGAGGTTTATGAAGACCATTGAGAAATCGTAATGTTTGTGGTTTCATATTAGTAAGCATGGATGCTTACTGCAGGGTTCACCCTCACAAATTTTCATGTGTAAAATAATATGGGACATCCCATTTTTGCTTCTAAAATGTGGTTGCAGTCAATGAACAGGAGGTTGTTTGTTTGTTTGTTCCTTGGGCTGTATAACTGGCATCTGCTTCTTACAATAAAACAGTAAGTTTTTCATAGAATCCTTCTATTATCTAATCTCCTTGGCTAATTTTTATGATTTTTGGTGAATTCCAATGCTGCTCTTCCTGTCCTCTCCAAATCCCATTTTGAAATTGATTAAACTTTCAAAAAGTATTTTAAATTTAAAGATTATCCTAATTCTTTGAAATTGTTAGATTTGTGGGGTTTTTTTAAATAGGCAGTTATATGATGATCTGTCACTGTCCACTTATTCTACAGCAGCTTACAATTTGATCAACACCAGTCTGCTAAAATGCAGGTATAAAAGTTTAATTTCTATTCATTTTTCATGTTTTTTACTTATCTGACTTACGTGCTGGAATCAGTTCTGCATACTGCTAATTAGACTGTAAACAAGCGCTGTGACCATTCAGTTGTTATCTTCAAGATCCTCAGGTCACATTGACTATTATACAGCTGCAAATTAAGGAGGAAATATTCAAAAGGGTTCAGCATTGACTTAAGTGGTCTCATTGAAGTCAATGGGAATTTAATCACTGGCTTCAATAATGGCAAACCTCAGTGGGCATCCTTCAGTCTGCATAGACTATGGATTGCGCCCTTTATAGTTTCAATTGAGGATGTCATTTACAGCATCTACTGTGACTATGAAGACCCACACGAGAGTGACAGTCCTTGCAGCATCTCTTGCAGATGTGGTGGGTATCTGGCAAGTCCTTAGTGTGCTTTCTGTGCGCTCGCTTCTCCTCTGCTAGCTGTCTGATCCTCATCTCGCCCTTCTGAAGGCCCTTGTGTAACCCCTGCCTCCATCTGCTGCGGTCGTCTGCTAGTTCTTCCCAGTTGTCCAGCTCAATGTCTACCTCTCTGAGGTCTCTCTTGCAGACATCTTTGTAGCTCAACTGGGGGCGTCCGGGAGGTCTTTTGCCAGAGGCTAGCACACCATACAGGATGTCTTTTGGGATCCTTCCATCATTCATCCTGTGGACGTGGCCAAGCCAGCAGAGTCGACGCTGCCTGAGGAGGGTATGCATGGTTGGGATTCCAGCTTGCTCAAGGACGGCCGTGTTTGTCACTCTGTCCTTCCATGATATTCCAAGGATGCGCCTGAGGCAGCGCAAGTGGAAGACGTTCAGCCTCTTTTCCTGGCGGGCATACAGGGTCCAAGTCTCACTGCCATGAAGGAGGGTGCTGAGGATGCAGGCTCTGTAGACTTGCATTTTGGTGTGAGTGTACAGCTTGTTGTTATTCCACACTCTCTTGCTGAGTCTGGACAGAGTTGTGGCCGCTTTTCCGATCCTCCTATTTAGCTCAGTGTCCAATGACAGGGTGTCAGTGATGGTGGACCCGAGGTAAATGAACTCCTGGACGACCTCTAACGTATAGTTGTCAATGTTGATTGATGGAGATTCAGCAACATCCTGACCGAGTACGTTTGTCTTCTTTAGGCTGATGGTAAGCCCAAAGTGCTTGCACGCTTTGGAGAACTGATCCAGCAGTTTTTGAAGCTGGTCTTCTTTGTGAGGCACTACAGCAGCAACGTCTGCAAACAGCATGTCTCTGATGAGGACTTCCCGCACCTTAGACTTAGCTTTCAGCCTTGCAAGATTAAACAGTTTCCCATCAGATCCTGTGTGCAGCAAGATGCCCTCTGTTGAAGATCCAAAGGCATGCTTCAGGAGGAGTGTAAAGAAGATCCCGAACAATGTCGGAGCAAGCACGCATTCTTGTTTGGCGCCACTCTTCATTCTGAAAGCATCCGATAATGTGCCATCATACTCAATGGCTCCTCTCATGCCTTCGTGGAACAACTGGATCATCTTGAGTAACCGTGGTGGACAGCCTATCTTGCGGAGCAGTTTGAACAGACCATCCCTGCTGACCAAGTCAAAGGCCTTGGTCAGGTCAATGAAGGCTATATAGAGTGGCTTCCTCTGCTCCCTGCACTTCTCCTGAAGCTGCCTTAGGGAGAAGACCATGTCAACGGTAGACCTCTCTGTGCGGAATCCGCACTGCGATTCGGGATACACCCTCTCAGCAATCTTCTTGAGTCTGCCAAGGATGATGCAAGCAAACAGTTTACCAGTGATGCTTAGGAGGGAGATTCCACGGTAGTTGTTGCAGTTGCTTCTGTCTCCTTTGTTCTTATACAACGTTAGCATTGCGCATATCTTGTGGAACCTCACCCTCTTTCCAGCATAGGCACAGTAGCTCAGGTAGGGGTTCCAGGAGTGTGTCCGTGGCACACTTGATTACCTCTGGTGGTATACCATCCTGGCCAGGGGTCTTTCCTGTTGCAATGCTGTCGATGGCTCTCTTCAGTTCATCCACAGTCGGTTCCTGATCCAGTTCGTTCATAACTGGTAGGAGCTCGACAGCATTGAGGGCTGCGTCAACCACAACGTTCTCTCGTGAGTACAACTCTGAGTAGTGCTCAACCCAGCGCTCCATCTGTTTGGCTTTGTCAGCGATGACTTCACCAGATTTGGATTTCAGAGGTGCCATCTTGTTCTGAGTGGGTCCTAATGCCTTCCTCATACCCTCGTACATTCCTCTGAGATTACCAAAGTCGGCACAGGTCTGGATGCTGCTGCATAGCTGGAGCCAGTGGTTGTTGGCACAGTGCCTGGCTGTCTGCTGTACTCTTCTTCTGGCCGCTCTAAGTGCTTGCTGTGTACTCTGGCTCAGTGAGCGTTTGTACTCCAGGAGTGCAGCGCGCTTCTTTTCAATGACTGGAATCATCTCATCGGAGTTAGCTTCGAACCAGTCGTTCGTGTTTCTAGCTCTTCTTCCAAACACCAACAAGGCCATGTTGTAAACTGTATCCCTCAGATGTTGCCATTTGGATGTCACATCAGCACCCCCAGGGCCGCTACACAGATTTTCCTGGAGGGTGTCTCCGAACTTTTCAGCTTTCTATGAGTTTGCCGTCTTTCTGGCGTCAATGCGGGGCCTTCCAGCAGGTTTAGAGCGGTACAGCTTCTTGGGTCTCAGCTTGAGCTTGGAGCAAACTCGTGAGTGATCTGTATCACAGTCAGCACTATGATAGCTGCGTGTCAGAAGGACGTTTTTGAGGTTGTTATGCCTAGTGATGACCACGTCTAGTTGATGCCAAACAGGGGCAACAGCTGACAGGGAAGGGAGCTTGCCTCTGGGCAAAGCATCCTAGAGGAGCTTGGGTGAGTGTGGGATTTTGGGGGCTGTGTGGGGAGCTGGTGGGTGAATGTCTGTCTGTGCAGCTATGTTACTTTGCAGAGAAGGGCAGTTTGATCAGCTGTCTGTGTGCCTCAGCCTGTGTTGTGCAGAGAGGAGCAGTTTGCAAGGTGTGAATTGGGGGAGTTCCCTGCCAGGTGAGCCTTCAAGGGCTGATTAGACTGGAGGCAAGGCTTTGAGCCAGGCCTAACCAGCTAGCAGCTCTCTCTATGAGAAGGGAGCTTTCAGCGAACACTGTGAGCAGCGAACAGGGGCAGCAGCTAACAGGGAAGGGAGTTTGGCTCTGGGAGTTCACCGAGGGAGGAGCCCCATGTTTGTTGTCCTTTTCAGGTATGGTGTTCCACCTGTGCCTTGCAAGGCAGCACTATCAGGAAAAGGAGTCTCTGAAGAGAAGAGCCTGAAGAGAGGTGGGGGAAGGTGGACCTGGGGGCACTGAGAGCAGCTGGGGGGGAGAGGGGCCAGTGCAGTGAGGAGGGCGGACATGGGAGCAGATGGGGTTAGTGGGTTGGGGAGGGTCCTATGGTGATGGTAGCTGGGGGGAGGGGCAGTGAAAGGTGGGGAGCAGGGTCCTGGGGATATGAGGTCATTGCTCCACAGGGAGCTATGGTGACTTGTGGTGACAGGGAGGTATGAAGTAGTGGGATCCTTAACCACATTCTCTACACCCCACTGCCTTGTGGATTATCCTGGGAAGGAGCAAGGCTAAGGGAGTAAATCCTGACAGAAAATCCGGAATGGAGTCCGAAGGTGGTTTGGTGTCAACTTCTGGCAGTGTCCCGGCAACTCCTGCAGCTGAGCTGGTACCAGACGTGGAGGTTATCCTCTCCTTTGGACTATATCAGTAAAGCCGAGAGTGGGACACTGGTGTCTGGGCAGCCCAGAGTCTCCATAATAAGTGCCCAGGCTCGCGCCCAGAGAGGTGCTCCGGCATCGCTGAACAACGTTGCATCAACACGAGAGGCAACAGATACCGATTATAAGCTCTTGCTTGATTGGCATAGAGAACGAGCGCCAGGGGTTGCCTTTGATGGTGGGAGAGATCCTCGCAACTCAATGGACAGTCACCTCCCGCCTCAAGCTGGGCAGCCCCCAGCCAATAGGGTACTGTCCTGCCACACTTCACCTGCCTTGCTGGGTGTGTGATTCTTAAGGTTCCTGAACCTGACAAGTGACTGAAATTTGGGCACCAGGCAAACCAATAAGAAAATCAACAGGAAATGAGAAACATCAACATTTTAATCTTGCTTGCTGGAATGTGCGGACCATGCTGACCAGCTTGACTGAAGATCTTCAGGCCATCAGTGACACCCAAAAGACCACTGTCATCAACGAGGAACTGAAGAGGCTCAGAGTTGATATCGCCGCACTGCAAGAGACGCGACTCGCAGATTCAGGATCTCTAAAGGAAAAGGAGTACACCTTTTTCTGGCAGGGTAAAGCCCAAGAAGAACCCAGAGAGCATGGCGCTGGCTTTGCTGTCAGAAACACCCTTCTACAAATTGTGGAATTAGTCATGGGCGGATTAGAAAGACTTCTTCAGATCACACTTCAAACTTGCGCCAGTCCCGTCCACCTGATCAGTGCTTATGCTCTAACCCTGTACGCCACACCAGAAGTAAAAGACAAGTTCTATGACGTGCTTAGTGCTGCTGTGGTGCCAATACCTGCTCGTGAACAACTGTACATCTTGGGTGACTTCAATGCAAGAGTTGGAGCTGATTGGGCCTCATGGCCTTCCTGCTTAGGAGACTTCGGTGTGGGAAAAATGAATGACGATGGACAGCGTCTCCTTGAACTGTGCACATACCACAATCTGTGCATCACAAACACGTTCTTCCAAACGAAGCCACAGCACAGAGTGTCGTGGAGACAAAGGGAGACATGTGAATTGGAATTTAATTGCAAGTTTGATGCCTATCACCTCAGACTTCACAAAGATATCAATTATCTCATGTATTACAAGGACATTTTCCTCCCCTATGATATTTACAGTGACCATAACTATCCCACTTAAGAGACACTTGCAGAGGATTTTTCTGCTGCTTTCCTCCCCCCACATCCTTCCACCCTATCTAGCTGATTTGTCAGGTTTTATTTTTTTTCATTTTTTTCCCTATCTTTTTGTTTAAATTCTCTCACTTTCACTTATCAGGATTCTCCAGATCTGGAAAAGTGGGTCTGTCCCACAAAAGCTCATCACCTAATAAATTACTTTGTTAGTCTTTAAACTGCTACAGAACTGATTTTTGTTTTGTTAAGATACAGACTAACACAGCTACCTCGCTGGGACTTTTTAAATATGGTGAGTCCTTCGCTTTAAGAAAACAATAATTTTCCTATTAAAAAGATTATTATTTATTTAAATTTTATTCTAAAAATATGCTTATCCAAACCTCTTGGGCTACTTCTACATGACAACCTAAACTTGAGCACAAATTGTGTAGCATATTTCGAGTATAGTTCAAAATAGCCTATTTTGGCATTCGACGCTGTCTAAACAGCACCAAATGTCAAAATATTGTGCTATTTCAAAGCATCACTTTTTTCTTTTGCTATGAGAACTACAGCGATGCTGAAATAGCATGCCAGCTATTTTGACAACTCCAGTATCCCGAAATAGCTCTGCTGTGCGAAAGTAGCATAGCTGTCCCAAACAAACCATACTATTACAAAAGAACAGTCAAATCCCAGTAGATATTGGAATCATAATCTCAATAGGAACTCAGCCACTCATATACCTAAGGAGATCCCTTTTCTACCACCTTTTTTTACCACTGTTATTGGTCCTTAGCCAGCATTCTCCCAAAACACTTTATGAAACTTGTGCTTACTTTTTCCATCTTTTGACACAAGCAATAAGAAAAGCAAACATGTTTTCTATATTACTAAGTAAATCTAGAATGCAAAATGAAAAGAGGGACAGTTCCCTTTCACAATTACACCAGGAATTTATGCCTGGTAGTTTCTGATTGCTGTGTCAAGGATTCAGACCTATAGTCCCATTTATACACGCAATAGTTGTTGACATTAAAATACATTGGTTATGGGGCATCACCATCACACAGTTTAATCAGTTTAATATGTTCCTACATGCAAAGAGGAGATCACAGTTTAAGACAACTTGAACATGATTCTGAGAGGTGCTGAGCCACCCACTGCTCCCTTACCCCTGTGGTTCAGGATTGGAGGTATGATTGTTACAGTTTTGTGTATACTTAAATTAGAGTGAACTGTTTTTACAAAGCCCTTAACATTAAAGCAGCATGCATGTTTGCATGGATATCCTGAGTGGTTAAAGGGAGGGAAATACTTGCATGGGGAGGGAGAAACATTTGGATATTCAGTTAGGATGTTTTGTATGTTTTGGTAGTTAAGTAAACCATATTGAGGTTAAACTAGCTGTTAATCCACAGCAATAAAATTAAAGTAACAGAGGAATATTTTATTTTAAATATGACTAGCAACTTCTCAATTCTTAATGAGAATGAGAAAGTTCTCTGACATTGCAACACTACTATAAATTATTATTTGACTGTCAATGAATATTTCAATACTTATGTGATTGAAATCTCTCCTCTTCTCATGTGAAAAACCCGATCTATTACATCTGTGGAACTTCTCTTTTGCAAAGGAATATCAGAAAGGATTATGATATAATGCATCTGCTTCAGGGAGAGTGCTACATCTGACAGTTGTTCTCTGACAATCTTTGTGAAACATGAAAGAGCACTTCAAAGCTCTGATTTCCTTTCTCAGAACTATGGACTTGCTTGATGTATGTCGATGTATGTTGCATACTGTATTTACCCCTAATATACATGAAAGTTTTGGATTACCTCAATTGTTTATACAGATGGTTTTCTGAAAGCTTTTCTTTGACATTGCTGACTATTGCCACTTATAATACAGATCAACAAGGAAACATGGGAAAGAAGAAATAATTGGAGATGGCGTGATAATTCAAAGATCATGTCACAGTTATGCCTTTGGTGCTCCTCCTCCTTTCGATCCTCTTAGTTCCTGTACTTGGCACTTTTTGTACTTTATCAGGTCATTAAGGCTTTGTCTACACAGCAGAACTATTTTGAGATACCAGAGGCATCCTGAAATAGCTATTCTGTGTCTTTAACACATGCCCGTCATTTCAAAATAGTTTTCAAAATAATGGGCATGCTATATGGGCATTCCTGTGGTCCTTGTTGCAGGAGGATTAGGTAATCCTTCAAAATAGTGCATTATTTTGATATTTGGAGATATTCTACACAAAGTCAACATAGACAAGACTTTCTGCTAATCAGCATAGTTGTGCGCAGAGAAAAATCTCGTTTATCTATCACCTGCACTACAAATTATTCTGTTCAGTGATTGTTTTGGAGAAAGGAAATTTGACTGTGATTTCTTTATTGAATGTTCATGGAAGTAAAGCATCAAAGGGCTCACTATAGTTTAAAGATCGCATTAAAACAAGTGGCACTTACTCCATCACTGCAGTAGATAAGTATTTTGGAGGTGGCACCAACAGAAGAAAGATGAAGCAGATTTTGTGTTCTTCTAGGTTGTTTCTACATATTCCACTTTCTCAGAAGTAGAAAGCATGGCCACTGGGGGGTCTTTTGGAAGAAAGTTGTCCTTCCAGAGGCCCCTTCTTCCTGAAAATTTTTGGGATGAAGGGGCGTCCAAAAGGAGGACTTCCTTCTGGAAGACCCCCCACCGGGGGGGCCGCGCGTCTACATGCTGGTTTGGAGTCCAGAAGAGCATCTTCTGGACTCCAAATCATGTGACCTTATGCTAATGAGGTGCTGGGAATTTATATACACACCTCATTAGCATATTTCAGTCCCATTTATTAGCATACCACTTTCATAGAAAAAGCCCTAGAGAGTATGACATTTCAACTGACAGCTTGGTAGCATTACATTGCAGTGCTCCATTATGCATTTTTTTCCACTAGTCAAATTGAAAAGAAGTGGAATATAATTTGGAACCCTGAGGGTAAGGGAATGTATTTCTCAGTGGAAGAGGTTATGTTGGGTGAAAGTGGGATTATTTGGACTGAAACAAAATTATTATAAATATCAAGAAATTATTGTTGTAGTAAACCAGCATGATTATGGTGATGGACATGACCGTATTGATAGCAAAAGCTATCCAGCCACCATTACCTACTGGGAAGGTTTAAACATCAAGCTATAGATTTATATCAGTGATCAAAACTGCTAATGATCAAATCTATTCTGCAGGTTAGGACAGAAAGGCTGCGTCTACATGTGCACATTACTTCGAACTAGTGGTGCCAACTTCGAAATAGCACCCGTCACGGCTACATGTGTTGGGCGCTATTTCGAAGTTGAAATCGACGTTAGGTGGCGAGATGTCGAAGTCGCTATCCCCATGAGGGGATGGCAATAGCGCCCTACTTTGAAGTTGAACGTCGAAGTAGGGTACATGTAGACGATCCGCGTCCCGCAACATCGAAATAGTGGGGTCCGCCATGGCGGCCATCAGCTGAGGGGTTGAGAGACACTGTCTCTCCAGCCCCTGTGGGGCTCTATGGTCGCCGTGTGCAGCAGCCCTTAGCCCAGGGCTTCTGGCTGCTGCTGCGGCAGCTGGGGATCCATGCTGCATGCACAGGGTCTGCAACCAGTTGTCGGCTCTGTGGGTCTTGTGTAGTTTAGTGCAACTGTGTCTGGAAGGGGCCCTTTAAGGGAGTGGCTTGCTGTTGAGTCCGCCCTGTGACCCTATCTGCAGCTGTTCCTGGCACCCTTATTTCAATGTGTGCTACTTTGGCGTGTAGATGTTCCCTCGCAGCGCCTATTTCGATGTGGTGCTGCCAACGTCGAAGTTGAACATCGACGTTGCCAGCCCTGGAGGACGTGTAGACATTATTCATCGAAATAGACTATTTCGATGTCACTACATCGAAATAAGCTATTTCAATGTAGTGTGCACATGTAGACGTAGCCAAAATCAGGTATAATTTCATGTGTCTACACTAGGAAGTACCTTCGAAATACAGATTGAAAGAGTGAGTTCTTTCAAAGGAACCCACAGAGCATCTACACACACATGGCGCTCCTTTGAAATTAACTTAGAAAGAACTCCCCCGTTCTTTGAAGTTGGTCCTCCCTTCCTGGGATGGAAAGAGCACCCTCCTTTGAAAGATTATTTTGAAAGAGCACATGTGTAGGTGCTCCGCAACACAGTCTTTTGAAAGAGGGGGTCCTCCATAGCTGTGATCAGCTGGCAGGTGGCGGTGCCACTCCCAGCACAAGCGAAGCTCTATGGCTCCAGCATTGGGCCACGCTCCAGGATATAGGCTCCCAGAAGCCCTCAGGCAGGAAGCTGAGAGCATGCAGGCAGCAGGGAGCACACGCTGCTGCACACCCACTCCCTGCCATGATGCTCCAGCCAGCCCTGAGCCCCCCCTTGGCACCATGGCCAGCACCCCTGACCCCACCTACCCCAGGGACCCCCCCAAAGAAACAGGGGAGCCCTCCCAGGAGGGGAGCCAGCCCCCCAAGCACCAGGCCCCCTCCTGGACCGATGCCAAGGTGTGGGACCTTCTTGCCCTCTGGGCAGATGAAGACATCCTGCACCAGACCGGGGTCTAGTGCAGGAACGTGGCACCATTCCAGCGCCTCGCCACAGGCCTCACCAGGTGGGGTCACCCCACCCGGACCCTGGACCAGGTGAGGTCTAAGGTGAAGAAGCTGTGCCAGGGATATTGTAGGGCCCGGGACATGGCCAGGCAGTCAGGGGCAGCACCCACCAGCTGCCCCGACTATGGAGACCTGGACCGCCTCGTTGGCCCCAAGGAGGCAGGACCCCCAGCCATGCTGCTGGACACAATGGTCTTGGCCTCGGAGCAGGAGGTGGGGACAGAGGAGGACCGTCCTGGACCCGTGCTCAGCACCAGGTGCCCACGGAGGGTGGACACCACCACCAATGATGAGCGCTCAGGCGAGGGGGGCCTCATCATTGACATCCGATCCATGCCATGCAGCCAAGCCCCATCAGTTCATACCTCACGTGACCTCCTGGAGGGACTCACAAGTAGGTGGCCTGCACACCAGCCACCCTGGGACTCAGGAGAGGGCATCCAGTCTCGCCCAGGGTTGCCACAGCCCACCCACATGCCCACCACCCTGGGGCCTGTGGACTCCAGACAGCCACCTTCCCCGGCCCCAGATGGGGGGCTGACACACAGCGCTCAGCGGCACATGGGTGGGACAGCACCACAGACCGGTGGCTGTGAAGGGACGAGGGGTGGGAGTGTGGAGTAGCCTGTGCCCTTGGCACTCACACAGGGAACCCCCAGGACAAGGGCATCACAGGGCACCCAGTGAGGGGGGCACAAGGTTCAGTGCTTGGGACTCATGCCCTGCTCTCCCGCGTTCCCCTTTTGTTTCCACAGCTCCCATAGCCAGTGGCCAGACCAGCCCCACCACCGAGGGTAAGGGGGAGCTACCCAGACCCTGTGCTGTTCCTATGTGGGCCCACCACTGAGCTGTCCGCCGGTGCCACCTGGGTGGGGAGGAGGAGATGGGGGAGGCTGTCCACACCGCAGCACTGTGGGACTTCTCCAGCATGCTGCAGGAGTGGCTGGAGATGGAGCAATGGGCCTGGGACTGAGTGGCGGCCAACCTTGACACCCTGACCGAGGCCATGGCCGGCCACCCGGCCCCAACCACCGCCCCTTCGCCACCCACTTCCGCAGCCACCCCTCCCCCACCATCCCCCATCCACCCATCACCCACCTGGTCCCCCACCTCCCCCACTCCTACCTCCCCGTCCCCCACTCTGCCTCCCCCCTTCCAACCTCCTCCACTCTCTGGTTCACCCTTTGACCCCACCACCCACAGTGAACCCCTCCAAATGCCTGACCTCACTGCCCTGATCCCAACCCACCTGACCCCAGCCAACCTCATCCAACTGGCCCACGTGCTGCTGGCAAGGGCCAGCCAAGGGGAAGCCACGGCCCCCAACCCCCGCTTCCCTCATGCTGTCCCTGCACAGCCCACAGAGACCGCGACACAGGTGCACCCATACCTGCCTGTGGCACTGGCACCGGTCCAACCCCAACGGGGCCCCTGGACACGGAGGGGGATGGCAGGGTGTGGGTGATGTGGAACACACCCATCAAACCCCAGTGAAGCTAAGCTGCCCTTCTCCTGGGAGCCCGCCCTCCCGGGGCCTCTCCACCCCTGTAAATAGTTGTCAAGGACTTGCGTTATTTACATAAAATGTTTATTTCTGTGTTCCACCCTATGTTTCCTGTGCATGTGTGATGGGGAGGGGGGATTGTGCAGTGTGATCGTGTGTGTGTGTGTGCATGTGTGCAGGATTGTGGTGCGTGTGTGAAGGGTGGAGAGGCTCACTATGCACCCCGCTCAAAGGCCTGGCACAGGGCCTCCTGGATCCATACCCCATCCTGCTGGGCCAGGCGGCAGGTGGTGGCAGGGGGCTGCTCATACTTGTGCCCCGGCTGGGCAGCCCACCTCTGCATGTAGGGCTTGTTCTTGGCCTCCACGAGGTTATGCAGGGTGCAGCAGGCCCCGACCACTGCTGGGACATTGGCCAGGCCCACCTCCAGCCTTGTGAGGAGACACCTGAAATGCCCCTTGAGGCTCCAATGGTGGCTTTGCCTACCCCGAAGTGGTGGCCAATGGATTGGTAACTGTTTGGGGTGGCCAGTGGCACAGCTCCAGGAATGTCCCCTTGGTCATCCTGAAGTTTTGTAGCCACTGGTCATCGCCCCAGTCCTCCAGCACCAGCCGGTCCCACCAGTCGCTGCTTGTGGGGAAGCTCCATAAGCTGCGGGTGACCTGGGGGACCCACGGGGGACATCACGTCCTGAGGACAGCCTCTGGGATGGTGGCTAGCAGAGTGGCCACCTGGAGCTGCTGGAGCACAGCGCCCAGGACTGCAGCCAGTGCGCTGGCCACAGCCTCGATGCTGGGGTGCTGCTGCTCCGGGTCCATGAGGGTCTGGGATTCCTGCTCCTTGCTCTGTCTCTCTCTCTGTCTTGCTTTCTCAGTCTCATTCTCCTCTCTCTCTCTTCTCTGCCTGGATACAGGCCTGGGGGGAGGGGGCTTTAAGGAGGCGGTGGGAGGCAGCCCCAGAAGGGCTCGTCCGCCATGCAACCCTGCCCATGGCGTTTCCCTGCCCCTGCTCTTCCGAAAGAATGCCCTAGTGTGTGTGGATGCTCTCTTTCGAAATTGTGCTGGGGGCCTTTCAAAATAATGGATTGGAACTTCGGTCCCCACTGACGTGTGTGGATGTTCTGTTTCGAAAGACATTCTTTCGAAACAGAGATGTAGTGTAGACCCACCCATTATGTTTCTCTTGTTCTAGTTTCAAAGGACACCATAGATAGAAGAGTAATTTGTGTATGGTTCTTGAATTTACAATTCACTTGGTCTCATATAGCAAGGCTCTGTTGACCTACCTTTTATGCTGCAAAGCCCATCTATTTTCTTGAACTTTTGAAGAGAGAAGAGGGTGCAAAAGAAAGTAACCCGGGGCTTGATGGTTTATTTTTGTGTCTTAGGCTACTTCTACACCAGGGGAAAACTTTGAAATGGCAATGAATATTCAGCTCCTTATTAGCATGCTGCCAGCCGCAGCTCATCTTTACGGAGGTCCTTTTTGAAAGGACCCTGCAAATGTTGAAATTCCTCAGTTGATATGAATCAGGGGATTTAGACTTTTGCAGGGTCCTTTCAAAAAGGACCCCCGTGTAGACAAACAGTGAGTGAGCGAAACAAGGCACTTTCAAAGTGTCGCAGCCAGCAGCATGTCAATGAGGCGATGAATATTCACTTCAGCACCTCATTAGTATTCTCAAATTTGGCCATTATCATGACCATTTTGAAGTTTTTCCCTCATGTAGATGTAGCCTTTATATTCCAGTTAGTTATTTCTCATTGGGATGGATATGGTATATGTTTGAGTGGAAATGGCTAAAATATTCAAAAACTTTCAAAATGTTCATTAAAAATAGTTGGCATAGTGTTACTTTTTCATAAAAGTGGGAGGCAGGTTGGTAAATGAAAATTTCCAATCACTATTTTCAGAAAGTTTTGAAAAAAAATTCAGAATATTGGAAAAAAATGCTCTGAAATGAAAAACAGCTTGAAATTTCAGTTTTTTTCCCCATGAGCCTAGATTATTTTTTTCTTCGATGGCTTTAGATTCTGTAGATAATTCTGATATACTGTGCAGAATTCATGAAGAAAATGCCTACAATTATCCTTCATCTGAACCAATTGCTTTATAGATGTGGCAAGAAGAATATACAGTAATCAATCACAAATAGATTTCCTGTTTTCTAGATGCGAGATTATATGTTGCCTTAAATATTTTCTTTATTCCTAAAAAGGTAATTATATTTTTTTAAAAAGTAATTTCTCTTTTAGCTTTTTAGATACAGTTTCATGCAAAATAAAAGCATCTAAGTTTATGTTTTTAATATACTAAAAAATACCTTGATGCTGTAGAACTTGTATGCAAATTTTCAAGCTATCCTTAAAGGTCAAACTATAAATTAAATGTTTTTGCATTTTTGAGAATATCCAGAAGTCCACAATAACAACTCAGTCAGAATTGTTTACAGCAGTTATAAACAAGATAGTAAAAACTAAACCAAACTTGATTAATGGAAATAGAAAGGACTAGTAGCAATGATCATGATGATGATGTACCATTTTAGACCCTGATGATGCCCACGTTTAAATTAATTGCAAAAATCCCACTCACTTCAACATGAGTAATATCTTCAGCTCATAAGATGATCAGCTGCCTTCCATGACAGGATGAACATACTTTTTCTCAGCAATGGAACCAGAAGGTACAAATTAATTTATTATAGCAATTAGAAATAGTAACTTTGAAGTTTACTGAGTTTTTATACCTTTTGCTTTTCTGCCTTGTACTATTTTTTCCTACGATCTTAAACTTATTTTTTGAGATTTTTTTTCCTAATCATTGGGATTAGGGACATACCTTAGCTAAGATTTTCAAGAACAAAAGCTAGGCATTAGAAGACAGATTTAGAAGTACTAATCCTTAGTGGTTTAAAAGTCAAACTAGGAAATATACTTTACTTTATAAATGAAAAAAATCAAAAACTAGATAAATTCCTCTTCTTAATTCTTGTTTATTTATTACCTGAATTTAGAAGTTTTATAGCCCAATTTGGGAACAATTATGAAAACCTCACTCCATTTAACACAATGACAAATTTCCTAGTCTGTGTCTACACATGCCCCTTCCTTTTAGAGGGGGCATGTTGATGATACAGTTTGGAATATGCTAATGAGGTGCTTACATGAATATGCAGCACCTCATTAGCATAGTGGTGGCTGTGCACAATTCGAAAGTGCAGCTTTCAGAACACACGCTGCCGGTGAGAACAGGGACCTTTCGAAAGGACCCCCTGACTTCAAAAGCCCCTTCTTCCTATTTGTTTTTATACACTGGCTCAAGAAACGTTTTGGTGGAAATTGACCCATACATTGCTGTGCTTCAGATTAGTAGAAAACAGAATATTTTCTTTATCTATTTGAGATGCCAAAGTTCCTCTGAAAATTTAGTTTTCCATAATGGTATTCTTGTTGCCTGAGTCAGCACCTAAGATCCCTGTAAGCTGTGCAAGTGTGCATCCATGGAGAGCCATATGAAGCCCTATGCACTGGCTATTAAGTCTCATGCACAGGTTCCGGGGCTCAGAGCTGCAGTTCAGGGAGATGCTTCTCCCCAAGCATGGAAGCTACCTTGGCTGTGGGAATGACAGCCTTCCCCATTGGGCCCACCATGCTACTGTGGCTGGGGCAATTCTGTGCTGGGGACACTGGGAAAGTAGTCAGCAGCTACTCTGGCTACTAGATGGGCATCAAAGAGCTCTGTGTGCCGTCTCCATCCAGAGCAGAGCTTGTGCACTTCCATCTGTCCAGCTAACAGGCGCTTAGGACGGTGCTTGCAAACAAGAGTATCATGCAGTGTTATGTGGCACCTCAAGCCACTCCTACTCCCAATGTAGACAGAACTGATGGCTGCTTCTGGGCCACTGATCAGGAGCCACCCAGGTAAGCCTGAGCACGCCCCTCCCCCTTCCTCCCTAGGAGTCTTGAAACAAGAAGACCCCTCCTGCTCCTCTGCCCCCTCATCCCTGGTTCCACTCCAAGTATCGTACGCCAGTCCAGAGCCTGTACCATGTCCTGCACTCAACCAGGCATGAGCCCTTTCTGAAACCTGAAGCCACCTCCTGCATCCCAAACTACTCAACGTGAGCCCACCCAAGACCCCTCACACATCATGTTCTCATACTCCCTTCCCCAATCTGCAGCCCCTTTCTGTACTCCAAAAACCTGAATCCCACCCTCAAATCTAGACCCCTCCTTCACCCCAAGCCCCTCATCCACAGCTCCATGAGAGAGCCCACACCCCCAGCTGGAACTACCCCCCCCACCACAGCTACCTACTCTGGAACCCCCTCTCATATTTAGAGCTGAACACCCATTTAGAATCCTCATCCTAACCCCTAAACCCTACTCCTGCCACATGCAGTCCAAGAGTGGAACGGCTTTTGTTATGGGATACATCATCTCCATATTGATACACATAATGTCTTTCCACTGGTGGACATAAAAAGAATAAATAAATAAAAGAAACTCTGTTCAGCACAGGAAGAGAGTTCAGCTTTGTTTAACAGGTCAGCATTCACATGTTTGAGATGAATAATTTAATTTCAATTTTGTATATGAAAAACACAGGACCAGATTCACCAGTAGTCTTTGTAATTTTATACCATTCAGAATTCAAAGCAATCAACAGTGTTTGTTACCTGGCTAATTGAGTTAGGTTTATGACTGTTTAGCATTATTAGAGTAACAGAAAACAACGGGAGCACACTTGTGAATCTAACCCAAAAGTCCAGGCTTTTGAATTTGTTGCATAAAATTGCAACTGCATACAGCAATGTACGTAGTCTGAGAGACTGCATTTTGGAAAAAAAGGAAGTGAATGAAATTCTGGCTGCACTGAAGTCTTCAGGTGTTTTGCCATTGATTACATTGAGGACAGATTCTACCCTATTTATTTCTAAATTTCAAGGACTCAAAAGAGATTTTAGTCAGAATTTATCCCTATATTAGAATTCATTAAAATAACAATTATTTCCTATTTAATCATGTTAATATATCTGAACTCCCTTCAGATATCTGCATATTCCATTGCTAACAGAGGCCCTAAATTCTGGCTGAAACACAAAGTACATACTTGCAAAAAGCTGCGGAAAAATCTCTCTAATTTCATGGTGAAACTGCATGGCTTATGTTACCTGCTTCTGACAGCTACTATGGAGACCAAACCTCAAGAAATTTCAAGTCAAAGTTCACCCAATACCCTCTGGAACTGCTGTAGAGAGACTAGAATCCTGAAAAAAAAATGGTAAATCTCTTAAAATCCTTACAATGCTGTACTTCAAACACATTCGACAGAGAAGTCCACATGCATACACAACATACCCATGTCTGGAAGTTTTGTTTATTTGCATGATCCTTTTATTTTTATTTACTTTTCTTGCTTGGTAACCAGCTGACAAATACTACTAACTAGACTATTAAATATATCTAGGATAGGTTCTTACAATGTTGCATGTTAACAAATGTATTTATCAATGTACGTATAAACGCTGGACTCACTTCAATGAGATACATTCTTTTCAAGACCAATGATGAAAACATCTTTAAAGAATTCCCTTTAGGATCAGTCTTGCAAAGTGCTGTGCTCTCAGTTTCCAATGGTTGTTTGACTATTGTGCAAGCCATCATCTCTCTTTTCAATCAGCAGGACTATATCTCAATCCTTCCACTGACCATACACTTCACATCTCCAGATTTTACTTATCCTTTTCTGAACATCATGGCTGTATCTACATTACGAGATAAAATTGATTTTAAGTGAGTTAGCCTGATTTTTCCAAGTAGCTTGGAGAATGGAGATATTTCAATCAGCTTTGTTCTAGCCACACAGCTGCAATTCTTGCAATTTTGTGTGTATCTTTGTTTTGTATACATGTATTTTATAATTATATATGTATTTATACTAATTTGCATGTACAATTTGTCCTTTCATTTTTGGATTTATATATATTCTAAAATAAATATAAGGACTAATTGTGTATGCAAATTAATACATCTGATTTCACTATGAAAGAAAGATACATTTAGGAGAGGAAAAATAATTGGTAAAGATTTTAGGTACACATTTTATACTCACCAAAATTATCTGCAGTGCTAACCATTTTATATGCCAAAGTAAAGCTAGGACATTTGCTGATAACTAGCTTAATCACTTGTCACTCTGTGAAGTTATTTGAGGCACAACCTAATCTTTTAATTACCATTTAGATGAACCTATCTGGCACAAGGTATTCATAACACTTATCCAATTAATCACATTGCATACAAAAGTATTAATTTGGCTGTTTGACTTGGATTACGCTAAATTGTGTTTGCCAGGATATTCGTTTTTAGTGAAGTGCTGTCACGTCACTCAAGTAAATTGCTTAGTTGATATTTTGCATGGTCACTGATTTCATCTAGTGTGAAGGAAATGACAGATTATGGCTTCCATAATCATTGCCTGAATAAAGAAACTTTGGCCTGGTTGGGGGATCATACTTGTGATGATCAGCTACACTCTCACTCCATTCAAAAGCCAATAAGTCAATCTCCACAGCAACTTTGATGTCCCCTTCTCCTCTCTTCCCTGGACACCTTCTAGCTACTCTGAAGATCATTCTAAACTCAATTCACATACACTATACAATTTTAAAAATTGAAATGCTATAGGTCAATTTTCATAAACATGGCTACCATTTTAAGCTCCGGCTTTACCAGTTGTCTGATTTTGAAAGTGTTCAACAGCATATGATTCCCACTGACTTCACAGAGTGCTTCTGGAAGCTCAGCAGACTTGAAAATCAGGCCATTACATCTGGGTCAGACTCACAGTAATTAAGGTTCCTAAATAACTCCCTTTAGAGTTTGGTGCCTAATCATGTTTGATGATCGGGATCTTGTTGCTTAATAGGGAATAGGAACCTAATTTTAGCCATTTCAGTGGGAAAGGTGTCACCTTTATACTTTAAGAATTAAATTATTTTTAAATCCAAATGTTGTGCTCTATGAGTTAGTAATGTATATCCCTGAACTTTTTGATGTTGCATGTTTATTTGTTCAAGCTCATATCAATAACATTATTTGTGAAAATCACTTTAAAACAAAACAAATCAATGAAGATAATAAAAGCACCATGCAGGAAAAATTTCAGATACCATTGAAGGAGCAAATGTTAGGACAAATGGGAGATAAATTTCATTACTTTTGCTGATGTATTAATGACTTACCCATTTATTAATTTGATGATAACAAATACAATAATTTCTAGTGTGGTAGTGAAAACAACATTAAAATAATGAAAGTGTTTATAATAAATATAAGGGAAGCTCAGAGTAATAAATATAAAACAGTAGTTAAGACTTTTAAAAAAGCAATAAAAGATACAAGCAACCATCATGGAGGTTTTAAAATATATTATGAACAATGTTATTGGGACTTTAGTAAATGAGCATGGTAGAATTTCTGATACTAATGCCAAAATGACAAATGAATTCAATAAATATTTTTGCTCTGTATGTGGGGGAAAAATCAAGTAATATAGTCTCACCTTCTGATGATGGTGACATATTTTTTTTTCATCCCAGGAGCAATAAGGAGGATGTTAAACACTTTTCTATTAGCCTATCTGGATAATTTCCAACTAAGAATTTTAAGAGAGTTGGCTGATAAGCTGTCTTGATCAATAATGCTGATTTTTTCAATAGGTTTTGTTGACTTCAAGTAAGGACTGGAAGAAAGTTAATTTCCACTAATATTTAAAATGAGTAAATAAGATGATCTGGAAAATTATAGAACTATAGGCTAATATAGGACTTGATTAATAAAGAATTAATGCCAATGAACGTGTGTCTATATATTAGATTTTGACAAACTAATTTGGTATCTGTTTAGATAACATTACAAAGTTTAGTTGATAAAGGTAATGTAGCTGATACATTTACACTTCTGTAAGTCATTTAGTACTGCACACTATTTTGATTAAGAAACTAGAAAAATACAAAATGAATATATCATACATTAAATGGATTAACAACTGACTAATTGTTAGATATCAGATGTAACTCTTATTGTGGAATTGGATCATTGAGCACATGTACTCCCAATGGGTCCCACAGGGTTCATTTGTTGGCCCAATGCCATTTAAAACTTACGTCAATAACCTGGAAGAACATTAAATCATTACCAATTTAAGTTTAGCAGGTGACACAAAGATTTTGGGAACAGTAAATTCTGAAGAGGCGTGTCACTGATATAAAACAATCTGGTTAACTGTTTGTTAGACTGGTTATAAACAATTATTTTAATAATGAGAAATGTAAAACCATGTATCTAGGAACAAAGAATATGTGCCAGACTTACAACTCCCTAATCTTTGTATCAGTGGCTTTGAAAAGAATGGATAAATAATCAGCTGAACATATTCTTCTAGTGTGATACTATGGCCAGAAGGGCTAATGTGGTCCTTGGATGCTAAAACAGAGATCGTGTTTTACCTTCTGGAATAGTGCATACAATTCTGGTGTCCATAATTCAAGGAAAAAGTTGATAATTTGGAGACGATTCAGAAAAGAGCCAACAGATTATTAAAGAATTAGAAAATATGCCATATGGTGAGAGATCAAACCCTTTCAGTCTACTTAAATTATCAAAGAGAAGATTAGGGATAGTAGTCTTTAAGTAGTCATATATGGGGCATAAATTTGAGAATACAGAACTCTTCAACATAACAAAGATAAAACATGATCCAATGGCTGGAAGTTGAAACTAGACAAAAGATACAAATTGTGTAACTAGACAAACTATATTTTTTAACAGTGACCCACTGGAATATTTTTAACAAAATTTGTAATGATGGCTGGAGATTTTTAAAATTAAGATTGTATGTTTTTGATAAAAGGTATGCTCTTATTCAAACAGTAATAAATACATAGGGAAGTTCTATAAACTATGTTTTCCAGGAGGTCAGACTAAATTATCAAAGCCATTCCTCTGGCCTTAAATTCCATGTCTCAAACAGTACGACATTGCTAAATTAAAAGAATTGATAACATCAATAACTAGTATTATAATTTCTATGGTGCAATTGTCCATATAAGCCATAAACATACATTAAAAAAACAAAATAAAACAAAACTAAAAACAAACAAGAGTCCTGATTCTTTATTGCTGCACATTTTATATAATAATAATGAGTGGATATATTGTGATATGCTTGCATTTTCATTTATTTTGCATTCATTTACATAGCTATACGTTATCAAAAAGGTAAAAGGAGGAGGAAAAGCAGACCCAAGGTCTTGGCAGTGAAGGTTTTACAGGCTAAATATACAGTCAGGGAACAAAAGACAGTCCAATAAAAAAGACATATACTATGAATTATTTAGGTTTGAAACCATGGTCCATATTCATCATTGTGTTCTGTTCTGGCTGATTTATGTCACTCCAAATATTTGGGGTGACCATAAACCCAACTGGCTGAGTAAGCCAGTTTTATATTTTCTTTGCTATCATAGATGAGATATGAAACAGGCACAGTTTACTGATAAATATGGCCCTATTGATCTGTAAATTTTCAAACCTGTTTTATGTGTTATTGTAAAGAGTGACTAAAGAAACTTCCTCTGTGTTCCTACATATGAATGGAATTTGAATTTACTTTACCCCGTTAATCCTACATCATTTCTCACCTAAATCCTACAAAAATCAGAAAGCTTAATGACTCTTCATTAAATCTTATCTGAGCATTAGAGAGTCAGGTTAACTGTATATCTGCTTCAATAGTGCACAGGTAGTTCTTGCCATTAACCAAAGTCTGCATGTAAGCCAATATAAAAGACCATATACAGTCACAAAATGTAAAACTATATGTGAAATGTGTCTGCTGTAAAGGGAAAGAATAATAATGAAAGAGCAGATCATTTTAGAAGTCACATTTTAAATACTTTTAAGAGAGGCCATTTTAAGAGATGCCATTATTATAAAACTGTGTTGCTACATTGACACTAGGCAAGTGCAGCATTCTACACTGACACCTGACCACATTAAAGCTAATTAAATGAGGGCTTTTTCTGACACAGCATGGACCTATATAGTACCTCATCTTTTCTATACACTGAGGGGAATTAACAGCATCCCTACATGAACATCCACAAGCTGCTGCAGAAACTCAATTACTAGCTCTCTGACCCCTAAAATGGGAACACACCTTTTCCAGGAAGCCAGATAATGTACCCCAGTATGTAATGTATGATGAGGTCATTATAATATTCAGAATGCTTAATTATGAAGGAGGATAGCGTAAAAAGGGGTTGTTCAGTATTCATCTTTCCCTACTTTTAGGTATAACGGGGAAAAAAAAAGTTAAAACAACCTCAAACAAAGATCCTACCACCAACCATGTAAAAATCCACTGTTGATATTACTGCAGAGTATATCCAATGCTTATTATGGGAAATTCACACACACTTCAGAACACTAAAAACTGTGTATGTTTATCAAAAGTGTTGACATTTAGGGAGACCTTCACCATCCTTTTCAAACAACACTTTTCCTTCTATCCTGCTTTCTTGTTTTCTCATAACTCAGCCAGCACTGGTTTATTCCCCAAGATATTAATCACCTCTGGTAGTGGTTGGTTTCTCCTCTGAGGAAGGAAGGTGGCGGGTAGCTCCACACAACCATTTGGAAATACTGAGACGAGAAGTGTGAGAGCTATTCTGTTATTGAACGAGGTCCTCAGTTGAAATGAATTTGCATCACTCCGTGGAAGTCAGTGGACATATATTGATCTAAACCTGTTGAAGATCTGATTCTTTGTATTTTTGGGAAGCAGACTTTATTCCTGGTCTTCTTCTGCAGATTACCCACCTCTCTCCAGAGTAGACATGAACTCTCCCTTTATTATACATAACGGAATTTTGATTATATGTTTATGTTTCACAGATGTTCTCATCTGGTCTCGGTTTTTATATTGTGGTTAAGCTTTTTTGTGGTTTTTATATTGTGGTTAAGCATCATATATGCTTTATATCTGAACCATTGAACTACTAATTGTATTCATTTTTCCCTAGCACATCCTGATTTTGAATCTGGTTATAACTGAGAAATTGATCTCAGCTGTTATCATTTGCAAATTTCACATTAAATCACATTTGGGCTAGTATATGGGTTCCCACTGTAATCAGATTCCTCATATTGAACTACTGGCTCTCAATAATTCTTCACCTATAAAATCTGGGATCATAGAGTCTCCCAGAGGAAGTAAGCATACAAATGATATTTGAAGGATCAACTGTAAAACTAGTATGAGATTCTTTTCAGGCTTTCATTGTGGACATAGATTTTTTTGTGATTGTATATGTCTTTTCTGATACTATCTATTTTGCTTTATGGAACAACAGTTAATGGGTAGGTGTCTGTTATATATGCATGTCACACTGATTGTCATGACTAAACCATGAAAACTGTCCCTTGTTTTTTAATTAAGATTTTAAAACCATATGCATATTAACAAGTGTGGCAAACACATTAGAGCCCAAATTCCTTCACTTTGTTATATCATCAGGAACAAACATTAAGGCTACATCTAAACTAGCAAGTATTTTTGAAAAAGCTGGGGGTCTTTCCAAAAATTCCACAAAATTTCTACGTACAAAATGTATTCTTTTAATATTGGAAAAACACAGCACATTTTCCAGTGGCCCTATTCCTCTCGCAGATGAGAAAGGAAAGATGGAAAGATTATTTCAGAAAAAAACATATGTAGATACAATGGGGGCTCTTTTTTCCAAAAATGCAGTCATCATGGCACCAGTTTTTTTGATCTCTTTCCCATTCTGTTGAAAGAACGGGGGCTGTGTGGAAGCTCTCTATCAAAAGAGAGGATCAATTTTTTTTCAGTCTGCTTTTTTTGTGTGTGGACACAATCTTTTGAAAGAAGTATTTTTTTTTTTCAGAAGAGATCTTCCAGAAGAACTTCTTTCAAAGGACTACTATAGTGCAGACATTACACCATTGACAACCGTACTAGATGAGCTACTTTATCTGGCCCTATGGAATTTCTAACATTGTATTAATCTGTCTATAGAAGTCTACAGAGGTATTCTTTCTGAGTGCTCACTTTCAAATAGAATGACCTGTCAAGTCTAGAGGAAAATATAATTGAAGCTTTGCCTCCTTTTAATTACAATGTTAGTAATGTAGAGTATACAAGAAGTTACTTAAAGTTATTCTGAAGATTTTACAGCTAAAATGCCCATAATCATTTGGTGAGTTTAGCTGATCAGCTATGGGGTCACAAGCTAACATGAAATATGGGTTTCCTAGAGAGTCTTACCACAGATGTGATGCAGTTGGAGTTACTCTGTAATAATTTAAGAATACTATATACTAGGTAGTAATTGGTAGAGGATGCTAAAATTACCCAGACATCTGTTGGAAAAGTAACACTGAAAAATTAACCAACAAACCAACAAACAAACAAACAAAACCCTCCATGATATGAACATTCTGGGGAGAAGTTTTAGTTTCAGAAAGTGGAGGAAGTAAGCAGGGGGATGACATTTTAGACTTCATTTTTGACTAACGGAAGAATTTTTTTCAAATCTGAAGGGTTAAGGCAATTTGGGCGAAAGTGATTATGAAATGGTAGATTTTGTGATTTTAAAGTAAGGAAGGAATGAGCAACAAGAAGTCCTGTGGCGTCTTATAGACTAGCAGATAGTTTGGAGCATAAGCTTTTGTGGGCAAAGACCCACTTCACCAGATGCGTGGAATGAGGGTAGCATAAAAAGGAAAAGATGCTTTTGACCCCAAGCCTCCCTGTAAGATTGTGTGGATTGGTTGTGTATGTTTATAATATATCCCTGGCCAAAAGGTTAGCTTCTAGGTTCTGTGTTTTGGTAACTTCCACTGCTGCACCCACTGCTCCCATAAAACAAACAAGTCTCCCCTGTGGCAGTTTTGAAGTGTCATACTTCATAAATGACTGCATATGCAGCACTTCAGGAGTGCAAGAGGGAGTGGGGGTGCCAGGTGCAGGCCCCGGCTAAAAGGTGTTTACCATAGATTGCTCCCAGCCAGCAGTCCAGTATGAACCTTGGGCAGGCCAGCTGCTGTGGCCATATGTGTTTCTATACCTACACCCATTGCTGGGGCCATATGTGTTTCTATACCTACACCCATTGCTGGGGACACATCACACTTCTGCACTGCTTGTGTTGTAAGCATGTTCCAGTGGCCAGAGGATCATGGGCTGGAAGACTAAGTATCCTAATTCTGGTCCATGGACCTTTTTTTGCCCATCCATGGCCTACAGAGTCACTCACTGTCTGCACTGCTAGCTGGACACACTGTGTATGTACATTACATGCCACCGTAAGTGTAGACAGGGCCTGCTATCTTCAGTGTGAAGTACATACTTCATTTTGAGATTTTCTCAAACTAATAAATCTGAAGTGTTTCAAAAGATTATAACTGTAATTTAAATTTTGCTGATAAATTGTTGATGGTGAATGAGACAGAATAAAATCCAGCTCTCCTATTTTTGGTAAGTCAATTAATTAGCTTTTATTTAGAGATACCAAAGGAACAATGCTAAGTAAGAATCTTTTGAAACACTTCAGAAAGAAGTGAAAGGCAAAAAGAACCAGAAAGCCTGATTTTCATATCGCAAGTTTCATTTGACTTTTCACCCTGGCAGAAAAGTCACTGTGAAAGAATAAATAGTATGTACAATAAAGTCATTTTTAAAGTTGCATTCCTAACTCTAATTAAACTTTCAACTTCTTTTGAGTATAAATGTGAAATGTTTAAATGTAAGCAGAGCTGTGTAATCAGTGTAAGAACTGTGTTGCAGCTGACAAAGCGAACATTTGCCATGAAAGCTTACACTCTAAAATATCTGTTAGTCTATAAGGTACCACAGGACTTCTTGTGTAATCACTGAGGCTTCTTTCATGCAAAGATTTAAACTTCTGCTGAGGTTTAAGCAGGTGATTGGTCCCACAGAAATCAACAGATTATTTATATGCTAAAACTCAGGTGTAAGTCTTTGCAGATTTGGTGACACAGTAAGTTATTGTTCTGAAATTTATTATTATTAATATTAGTAGAAGTAGTAGTAGTAGTACAATCAAGTGTGCCACGGACACACTCCTGGAACCCCTACATGAGCTACTGTGCTTGTGCTGGAAAGAGGATGAGGTTCCACAGGATATGCGTGACGCTAACATTGTAACGTTTTATAAGAACAAAGGAGACAGAAGCGACTGCAACAACTACCGTGGAATCTCCCTCTTAAGCGTCACTGGTAAACTGTTCACTCGTGTCATCCTTGGCAGACTCCAGAAGATTGCTGAGAGGGTGTACCCCGAATCGCAGTGCGGATTCCATGCAGAGAGGTCTACCGTTGACGTGGTCTTCTCTCTAAGGCAGCTTCAGGAGAAGTGCAGGGAGCAGAGGAAGCCACTCGACATAGCCTTCATCGACCTGACCAAGGCCTTTGACTTGGTCAGCAGGGATGGTCTGTTCAAACTGCTCCACAAGATAGGCTGTCCTCCACGTTTACTCAAGATGATCCAGTTGTTCCACAATGACATGAGAGGAACCATTCAATATGATGGCACATTATCGGATGCTTTCAGAATCAGAAGCTGTGTCAAACAAGGATGCGTGCTTGCTCCGACATTATTCGGGATCTTCTCCGCACCCCTCCTGAAGCATACCTTTGGATCTTCAACAGAGGGCATCTTGCTGCACACAAGATCTAATGGGAAACTGTTTAATCTTGCAAGGCTGAAGGCTAAGTCTAAGGTGTGAGAAGTCCTCATCAGAGACATGCTGTTTGCAGACGATGCTGCTGTAGTGTCTCACACAGAAGACCAGCTTCAAAAACTGCTGGATCAGTTCTCCAAAGCATGTAAGGACTTTGGGCTTACCATCAGCCTAAAGAAGACAAACGTACTCGATCAGGATGTTCTTGAATCCCCATCAATCAGCATTGACAACTATACATTAGAGGTCGTCCACGAGGTCATTTACCTCGGGTCCACCATCACTGACACCCTGTCGTTGGACACTGAGCTAAATAGGAGGATCGGAAAAGCGGCCACAACTCTGTCCAGACTCAGCAAGAGAGTGTGGAATAACAACAAGCTGTACACTCACACCAAAATGCAAGTCTACAGAGCCTGCATCCTCAGCACCCTCCTTTATGGCAGCGAGACTTGGACCCCGTATGCCCGCCAGGAAAAGAGGCTGAACGTCTTCCGCTTGCGCTGCCTCAGGCGCATCCTTGGAATATCATGGAAGGACAGAGTGACCAACACCGCTGTCCTCGAGAAAGCTGGAATCCCAGCCATGCACACCCTCCTCAGGCAGCGTCGACTCCGCTGGCTTGGCCACGTCCACAGGATGAATGATGGAAGGATTCCAAAAGACATCCTGTATGGTGAGCTAGCCTCTGGCAAAAGACCTCCCGGATGCCCCCAGTTGCGTTACAAAGATGTCTGCAAGAGAGACCTCAGAGAGGTAGACATCGAGCTGGACAACTGGGAAGAACTAGCAGACGACCGCAGCAGATGGAGGCAGGGGTTACACAAGGGCCTTCAGAGGGGCGAGATGAGGATCAGACAGCTAGCAGAGGAGAAGCGAGCGCAAGGAAAGCACACTAAGGACTTGCCAGACACCCACCACATCTGCAAGAGATGCTGCAAGGACTGTCACTCTCGTGTGGGTCTTCATAGTCACAGTAGACGCTGTAAATGAAGTCCTCAATTGAAACTATAAAGGGCGCGATCCATAGTCTATGCAGACTGAAGGATGCCTACTACTCTTATTATTACTATCATTATTATACTAATTGAATTGTTTTTATCGTTTTTATATCTCTATGTGTCACTGTATTTGTACCAACAAGATAGAAAGAGAAACAGTGGGGTACACACAGAATAATTTGCTTATATGTGGAGACTGCAACTTAATTTAACAAGCCAGAGTTCTCTGGAATGAGCTATTTGATTTCAGCTAGTATCAGTTACATATGATATATTGTGAACCTGAAGGTAAAATAGCAAACATTCTCTTAGGCTTCAGGATAGAACCTCTTGGGCTACCAGATGTTTGGCATCCTTTCCAGAGGAGGGAAAGAAGGAATGAAGGAAGCCAACACGTGCTTCAGTCATAGTTATATTTTCTCACATGCCATGTGAATGGCCCAGTTCAATATCCAAATAGTTCAGAGAGATTAATAGCCTCAAACGGACCCTTCCTAGCAAACCCCCTGCTAAATGAGAAACTTGCATCAGTTTAATTTTAGTAGCCAAAACCAGAACTTCTGAATGCCAACACTGAAGTGAAAAATGCTCCCAGCAGTCTAATAATTTTGCCATGTGGAAAGAATTCCTCTCAGATCTTCCCATATTATCAATTAGTTAATCTCTAGCATCACAGCAGCTCCATCATACCTGCACAGGGCTCAAAAACTGGTGCCAAAGAGGGATGACTGGCAATTGTTTTCCCGCTCCTACAAAACAGCCTATATGCTACTTGTGTCTTTTTCTCTTCACACCATGAGAAGGAACTCTGGGCACAGCAGAATTTATTAACTTTCTACAATATACCTAGCACCTAGTAACATATGTATAATTCAAAGGTTCTTGTGGTTTCTGAGACTTAGGAAAAAAAGCAAGACCATTAAAAGTCTCACAAGCTGCTTAAGTGGCACTATCCCAGTTCCAATCAATACAATGTCCGTGCCACAGCAAAGCACTTCTGATGACCCCATAACACCCAAATGGCAGCAAAAATGGGAAAGCCATGCAAAGGAAAAGCAGTAATTTCCAGCAATCTACAAGGAGGGACGGGAAAAGGATAACACAGAGATTGCTGCCTCACCTGCTTCAGCCGGATCTGTCTCTGCTATCAAACTGCCAAATTATATGGTGGTTTATCACTGGAGGAGAAATCAGAAGATTATAGAATTATAGAAATATATGGGTAGAAGGGGATTTAAGAATTCACCTACTATAGTCCAGCCCCTTTTGTACCGGAGATAATCATAATTACAGAACCTGGGGTTTCTTTTGAACTGGACTTTTCCCTGTTACTGCCTCCCTAATCATCCCAAAAGATCAAGGCAGTATGGAGCTGGAGTTTATATGCAACCCATTCATTAGTTTAACAACAGGTGTTGGTTACCTGGACTTCGGAGTTGTATGTTAGTCAATGGAATTTATACTTTCTCACTTGGTTTAAAGTGCATGAGAGTAAATGGATGACAGATTTACCTCTTTTCTTTTTTACTTAACCCCCACACTTACTATCGAGATATGGTATGAGGCAACTTATTTCTCATTGCAATTAACATTGGATTTCAAAAACTACAGAAGTACAGGGCTGGTAGGAACCTGGAGTGCCCCAGGCCATAAGCATTTACTGGTTGATTCATGCTGCTGCAATTGATGCAGCAGTATTGATCTAGTGGGTCAAGTGCACACCCACAAAGTCAATAACAGAGTGCTCTCTAACTGACTCTGGTACTCCCATGTCCCGGGAAGAGTGAGGTAAGTTATTTGGAGAGTGTCTCCCATCAACACAGCATTATGTAGATACAGATGGTTATGGGCTTAACAGATGAGACTTGGACCCTGTATGCCTGCCAGGAAAAGAGGCTGAACATCTTCCACTTGCGCTGCCTCAGGCGCATCCTTGGAATATCATGGAATGACAGAGTGACCAACACCGCCGTCCTCGAGCAAGCTGGAATCCCAACCATGCACACCCTCCTCAGGCAGCGTCGACTCCGCTGGCTTGGCCACGTCCACAGGATGAACAATGGAAGGATTCCAAAAGACATCCTGTATGGTGAGCTAGCCTCTGGCAAAAGACCTCCCGGACGCCCCCAGCTGCGTTACAAAGATGTCTGCAAGAGAGACCTCAGAGAGGTAGACATCGAGCTGGACAACTGGGAAGATCTAGCAGACGACCGCAGCAGATGGAGGCAGGGGTTACACAAGGGCCTTCAGAAGGGCAAGTTGAAGATCAGACAGCTAGCAGAGGAGAAGCGAGTGCACAGAAAGCACAATAAGGACTTGTCAGACACCCACCACATCTGCAAGAGATGCAGCAAGGACTGTCACTCTCGTGTGGGTCTTCATAGTCACAATAGACGCTGTAAATGAAGTCCTCCATTGAAACTTTAAAAGGCGCGATCCATATTCTATGCAGACTGAAGGATGCCTACTACTACTACAAGTGAAGAGAGATTTAATCCTATCTATACAGCAAACAAAGGTGTTAAAATTGGTTAAATATTAGAACAAAAGGCAGGAACAACTTGAAAACTCCTAAAATTAGCTTAGAAACTGTAAAAAAGACTCATCTATGTTAAAAGTCATTATCATAAAACCCTTGACAAAAGGAGAGAGACCTCCCACATTAAGGCCGTGTCTACACCAGCCCCAAACTTCGAAATGGCCACGCAAATGGCCGTTTCGAAGTTTACTAATGAAGCGCTGAAATGCATATTCAGCGCTTCATTAGCATGCAGGCAGCCGCGGCACTTCGAAATTGACTCACCTCGCCGCCGCGCGGCTCATCCTGACGGAGCTCCTTTTCGAAAGGACCCTGCCTACTTTGAAGTCCCCTTATTCCCTTCAGCTCATGGGAATAGGGGGACTTCGAAGTAGGTGGGGTCCTTTCAAAAAGGAGCCCCGTCGGGACGAGCCACACGGCGGCGAGGCGCGTCCATTTCAAAGTGCCACGGCTGCCCGCATGCTAATGAAGCGCTGAATATGCATTTCAGCGCTTCATTAGTAAACTTCGAAATGGCCACGGTAAACTTCGAAACGGCCATTTGGGTGGCCATTTCGAAGTTTGGGGCTAGTGTAGACGTAGCCTAAAAGGGACAAATTCCAGTCTACATGCCAGAGGTAAAGAAAAAGCCATACCTCAAAAGAAGATGCACATTCAGACAGGAGTGTGAAGTAATAAATGCATGACATATACACATTCTCCAGCTGCTTGCCACATGAAAGCAGTCAGTGAGTTGACTCATATTACCAACAGTGAAATATGTTGTTTCTGGGATCTATCACAGATTATGACATACAGACTAACCAGAGATATTTGTGTCATGACAACTGACTTTAAAATTGACCCAGAAAATGGCATTGCAGTCATTTCAGAAGGAACTTTCAATCACCTTTAGCTCCTCCCAAAGCTGAACTCACCTGACACAGCTAATTAGTCCTGGAGGTATTCTGACCTGATTGGGTCAGTTCATCAAAGAAACAACTTAGTGAAGGAAAAAAAGTGCATTCACATAGTCCAACCACCTTCTCAGCCTCATTACTGAAGCCACAAAAAGCCCAGTGAGATAGGTGGAAGCAACTGATGGAGGATTTGATAATACTGTAATTTTGAAAGGGCATCCAGTACAAATCAATCTATGTTCAATGCTTAGCCATACATTTCTACCTGGGACACCTTAGGGGACACCAGCTGCAGATTTATGTAAATTCCGGGGACACTTTTACCAGATCATTGTAGAGTACTGTTACAGTAATACAGAAAAACTGTACCTGAAAGACATAAACTGTCACATCCTTATCAAGAAACTGCAGTGCATTGAGTTGAAGTGAATTAAAATGCTCAGACAGCACTGTTTTTTTCAGTATTCCAGAACTGGTGTCAGAGAACGGGCAATAATTCACTTCAGTCGAATTGAAGATGTTCTGAATGAAATATGATTTCATATTACAAGCATTTCTCATTACTCACAAGCCTATAGAGTGTCTGAGAGAGCCATTGGAGAAAATTCTATAGTAAAAAAAATCTATAACTTGCTCTTCTGAGTTACAGATCAATAGCAATAGATCCTACTAGATATAGCCCAGCACAACTGCTGATTAGATGACATCTCAGAACTATTGTTCCAATTCTAGGAAAGAATTTATCTCAAGAGTGTCCAGACATAATGACAGCAGCCAAATCAAATAAAATGCTAAAAGAGTGTGATGGGATGTTCATAGCATCTTAAATTAGGAAAAGGCAGAGATTAAAGGTGTGATTGAAGATTGAGCCCAGCTGATGAGGAACTGGAGGAGCCAGTGCAACACTGCGAATCTGGAAGCAGACAGGGGCTGCCGAGAAAGTAGGCTGTAGTCTCTCCTTAGAAGTAGGGAGGTGTTTTGAGGTCACAGATTAAATGATTCCTTCTTGTCCTAGTTGAGGTGGTCATGGAGAAAAATTTGTCTCTGTCTTCTGTATAACAGCGATCAAATATTTAAAGACTTTATGAGGTCCTTCCCCTCAGTGTTCTTTTTCTGAAATCAAATCATAGTTATTTTGATCTTTCTTCTTAGGTAAGATTTTTCTAAATTTATCACAGCTTTTGCTCTTTTCTGGAATCTCTTCATTTTGTCCACAATTTTCTTCAAATGTGGTGACCAGGAAGGTCACAGAAATATAGTTGACATTTTAGCACTACCAAGTAGACAAGAACAGTTACTTTCCATAAATGATATTGGTTCATCCACTTTGTCTTTCTAATGTCCTGTGACTAACATAGCTAAAACTGTACTGTACACATATGTAATGCCGACGGGCCCTGGTCATGGACAGGTGGGATTGAATCTGGGACCATAGGGGTGCGTCTACACTACAAACTAACTTTGAAGTTAACTTAGAAGTAAGGGGCTACTTCGAAGTAGCCTGCAGAGCATCCACACACACTTTCCCTGTGTGAAATGGCCCCTCATGCCCACCAGGGCCCGGAGTACCACTGAGTGGTACCTTTCCTGTTTATGTGGGCACCCCTGCTGTGGTCCAGAGCCTGGATCGCAACATATGTCCTGCCCAGAGCTCCAAAACAGTTAGGGAAACCCAGGTCCATGAACCCAGCAAGGGTCATGTCTAGGTCCCCCAGGGTTATGACACATTGCAGGAGCACTCTGTTGATGGCTTGGATGACCTGTAGGGGGAAGAAGGGGGCATCCATGACCACCAGACTGGGAGGCCCCCACCCCCCAGAATCCCCCTGTCCCCTGACCTCCAAACCCCACTGGGAGCCCCCTGACCACTTCCCAGTGCCCCTTCCCTGGGGTCGGTCCATGCTGGGGGCTGGCCATACCTCCTTGAACACTGCTCCGATGGTGGCCTTGCCGATGCCAAATTGGTGGCCAACAGACCTGTGGCTGTCGGGGTAGCCAGCCACCATAGTGTGATGGTGTAACCAACCAGGCTCGGGTTCCCCAGAAATGAGGCTGAACCCAGAAGGTGAGGGCTATATTCGGTTTATTGAAAGCGTGTGACACCCATGACGGGAGCCCCGCAGATGCCGCAGTCACCCATGGGGGATGACCCGGCGCACCGGAACTTCGCTCGGGGAGAGGGTCTGTAACAGGCCTCCTAACACTAGCTGATAAAGCTTAACTCATTAACATAAGAGTGCCTAAAATTGCCTATGCATTCCTTATCACTATCTCTTGTGGCCTACTGCCAGCGTAGCCTTGAAGTATTGGCAGGTGTTGCCATGGCAGGGTTAGTTGTTTTGCAGCTTTTCACCTTAGACAGACTGGTTTGTTTAGGATTCCTCCGAGGGTTCACAGGGGGGTCAGACTGCTCTCATGAGACCATTACAAAATCTTCTCGCACCCTACAGATGGCCACCCTCTTGTGCACCAGGAGCACTGGCCACACACAGGTGTCCCAGTGCTGGAGGACTGGGGCGAGCCAGTGGCGGTGGTCCTCTAATGTCTGCTGGGTCACCCTGAAATTCCTCAGCCACCGCTCGTCGTCCCAGTCCTCCAGCACCAGGCGGTCCCACCATTCGGTGCTGGTGGCATAGGCCCACTGGCTGTGGCTCGGGGAGGGGAGAATGGGCAAGGGACAGCATGAGGGTGACAAGGGCCTCAAGACTGGGTCCCAGATCAGTGAGCCGCCTGCACTTCTGGTGCTGCATGGTGAGCAACATGGGCAACAGGCTGATCAGGCTTCAGAGGGCATCGTCCTTGGCCAGGGAGAGAGCTGTCACGGTCTCCGGCCGTTCCCCTGTGTATGTGCTGGTTCTGTCTTCAGCCTGTCAGCCTTGAGCATGTGCAGGCTGTGGGTGTTGGGAGGGGACCTTTAAAGGGTCAGCTGGCTGCAAGCCTGGAGGAGCTTGTCGTCCATGTGACCCCATGCCTGAGTCATTTCCTGGCCCCTTCAAAGTAGGGACTAATTGTGTGTATATGTTTAACTTTGAAGTAGGGGCAAACCTACTTTGAAGTAAGGGAGGGTGCATTTTGTGTGTGGACGCTCTACTTCAAAGTAAGCAACTTTGAAGTTTGTTTGTAGTGTAGACACAGCCTCGGAGTTGAAGCCCTCAGACTTTATTGTATCAGCTAAAAGCCAACTGTCTATGGTTGTAAAGCACACCTCACTCTCCATAATGGTCTCAGACTCTCCGAGTGTGTCTTCACGGACACAAATCTTCGAAATAGCCATGCCAATGGCCATTTCAAAGATTACTAATAAGGCGCAGAATTGAATATTCAGCGCCTCATTAGCATGGGGATGCTTCCAGCCGTGGCGCTTCGAAAGTGCTGCTTTCGAAAGCGTGTGGCTTGGAGCAGCTTCAAGGGGGTCCTTTTCAAAAGGACCAGCCCCTTTCAAAATCATCTTATTTCAACCGGAAAGGACCCCCGTGTAGCCGCGCCAAGCTGCACGCTTTCGAAAGCAGCACTTTCAAAGTGCCACAGCCGGAAGCATCCCAATGCTAATGAGGCACTGAATATTCAGTTCAGCTCCTCATTAGTAATCTTTGAAATATGGCTATTTCAAAAATTTGTGCCCGTGTAGACAGACTCTGAGTTATACATTCAACCTTCATTTTCAAATATATTTGCCTTTCTGGGAGGTAAATCACATTGTTGACTCCTTCAATTTGAGATCCACTATAAACCTAAGACCCTTTTATCAACAATACTGTCTAGAAAATTAGTTTCATTCTTGTAGTTATTCATATGTTTTTATTGTTTGTGTGTTTGTTTTGCTTTCCTATGTGTAGTACTTTGCACTTGCCCTTTTTCAATTTAATCTACTTTATTTCCAACCTATTACTCAGTTTATCAAGATTTTATAAACACACGCTCCAGTTTATTACCCAAGTCACTAATATTGATTAGTACTAGATAGGATTGATGCCTTCGGGAACTCTCTAGATAGGCCAGCCACACTTACATAGCAAACCATTAATAACTTTTTTTGAGGGAGAGTGTTCCATGTTCACAGTTTTGCACCTGCCTTACGGTAATTTAATCTAGACCACATTTCCCCAAATAGCTCTGCCATTTGGGATTATGACAACAGTTTTCGTAAAATTAAAATATATCATGTCTTACAGGTTCCCCTCACCTAATAGGCCAGTAATCCTGTCAAAGAAGGAAATCAAGATCATTTGGCATGGTTTGATCTTCAGAAATTTACGATATTATTTATAACTCATAATTCTGCCAATGCTTACCAACTGATTATTTAATAATGTATTCCAGTATTAATCTTAAAATGGTCAGTCTCTTGTCTCCTTTCCCCCCATTTTTAAAATATGTTATTTATTTGCCTTTTCCCCGTCCTTTCGGCTCTCACCTGTCCTTCCATGAGTTCTCAAAGATAATCACTAAGAATTCTGAGAGTGCCTGAACTCGTTCCCAAGTACTCTTGGATGAATTTCATTAGGCCATGCCATCTTGAATCTATGTAATATCTCAAATATTTTTCAACCTTTCTGTTCTTACCGTGGCTTCTCTTACTTACCTCTTGCTAAAATTAATGGCATTAGATATCTCATCAGACTTTTTTTGGTGAAGCAAAATAGCTCTTAAACACCTAAATTTCAGTAGTTTATTATGTTTTCTGTGCTTAGCTCTTCTGCCCTATGAAGTAGAAACTTGCACTTTCCTTCATCTATCTCTTAAACCTAATGTATTTATTGGACATTTTGTCATTGTATCTTATGCCCATTATGAATTGTAATGTATTTTGTGCCTTAGCCTGTGTGATGTTGTCCCTGCAGGCTATTCATTTGTACACTTGTACTCGTCTTTAGCAATGTGCCCATGTTTTCATTTTCTGCAGGATTTTTTTTTTTTTTTTTGGCTTTTAGGTCACTAAAGAGCTCCTGATGGAGCTATATTGGCCTCTGATCATTCTGCCCATTTTTCCTGCACATTGGGATAATTTGCTCTTTTTTATTTAATATTGTTTCTCTGAGAAATTGCAGACTCTTCCCGAACTCCTTTTTTACTTAGGTTTATTTTTGCTCATAGGACCACATCTCCCAGTTTTCTCAGTTTGCTAAAGCCTGATTTTTTAAGGTCCATTATCATTATTCTGCTTCCCTTACCCCCTCTTTTCCTGAGAATGATTAAATCTATCATTTTATGAACACTTTCACTCATTTTGCCTTCTACCTTCCAATCTGTAACCAATTCTACTTCATTTGTCAGAATTAAGTCAATATATCTGTCCCCAGAAGAGTTCCTATACTTCTGAAATGAATACAAAAAAGGCCCCAATATAGTCAAAAACTTTTTGGGCATTTTGGGCTTTGCCATATTAGTTTTCTAATAGATATCCATGTATTTTAAGTCTCCCTTTGGTACCAGGCCTCAGGTTTTAGCTATTTCTGTTATTTATTTTAAAAATGCTCCATCCATCCAGTTTTCCTGCTCTCTAGAGCTATCGTTGTCCCTGATTAGCCACGTCTACACATGCACGCTACTTCGAAGTAACGGCGCCAACTTCGAAATAGCGCCCGTCACAATTACATGTGTTGGGCGCTATTTCGAAGTTAACTTCGACGTTAGGTGGCGAGACGTCGAAGTCGCTAACCCCATGAGGGGATGGGAATAGCGCCCTACTTCGACGTTGGCGGCCATCAGCTGAGGGGTTGAGAGACGCTTTCTCTCCAGCCCTGGCAGGGCTCTATGGTCACCGTGTGCAGCAGCCCTTAGCCCAGGGCTTCTGGCTGCTGCTGCTGCAGCTGGGGATCCATGCTGCATGCACAGGGTCTGCAACTAGTTGTCGGCTCTGTGGATCTTGTGCTGTTTAGTGCAAGTGTGTCTGGGAGGGGCCCTTTAAGGGAGCGGCTTGCTGTTGAGTCCTCCCTGTGACCCTGTCTGCAGCTGTTCCTGGCACCCTTATTTTGTTGTGTGCTACTTTGGCCTGTAGACGTTCCCTCGCAGCACTTATTTCGATGTGATGCTGCCCACCGTCGATGTTGAACGTCGATGTTGCCAGCCCTGGAGGACGTGTAGACGCTATTCATTGAAATAGCTTATTTTGATGTTGCTACATCGAAATAAGCTATTTCGATGTAGTGTGCACGTGTAGATGTAGCCATTTTCTCCCTTTTGCCTTCCCTCAGAGCTCTTCAATTGCTTTGCTTCTCAGCTCCTTCTAGATCTAGTGATATGTTGTAGATCTAGTGATATGAGGTGACTGTCCCAGTGTACAGGAAGGCTGATAAACCACTGGTGGAGAAAGAGGTAGACCAGGGTGGGCACTGGCAGCTGGTTACTTCTGGCAGCGGGCAGTGTTTCACCCCTGCACAGAACCCTCCCACTGTGGTACTGGAAAACCGTTATGCTGTACTTGCTACAGGAGATGAGGCGCCCAGTACAGAAGAGGAGAAGCCTCGTACCCCAGAGGCTGAGAAGTCTCCTGCCACCACTGCAAGAAGGAAACGCAGAGTAGTGGTGGTTGGAGACTCTCTTTTGAGGGGGACGGAGGCACCCATCTGTTGCCCTGACATTTCGGCTCGGGAGGTATGCTGCCTGCCTGGGGCCCGTATCTGAGATGTTACAGAGGCATTGTCGAGGATTGTCCGACCCTCAGACTACTATCCCATGCTTCTCATCCATGTGGGCACTAATGATACTGTGAGGTGTAATGCTGAGCAGGTCTAGAGTGATTACAGGGCTCTGGGGGCAAGGGTGAAGGGGTTTGGGGCACAGGTGGTATTCTCTTCAATCCTTCCTGTTGTGGGTAGGGGCCTGGTCAGAGACAGGTGCATCCTAGAGGTGAATGCCTGGCTGCGTGGATGGTGTCGCCAGGAAGGCTTCGGTTTCTTCGACCATGGGATGCTATTTCAGGAAGGACTGCTAGGCTGAGATGGCAGTCACCTTTCGAGGAGGGGAAAGACCATATTCGGACACAGACTTGCTAACCTGGTGAGGAGGGCTTTAAACTAGGTTTGCCGGGGACATGGGAGCAAAGCCCGCAGGTAAGTGGAGAACATGGAAACCTGGGAGATGGGTCGGAAGTAGCAGGGAGCTTGGGCAACAATGTCAGAGTAAAAAGAGGGCCAGGAAAAAACTGGGGGGCAAGTTCAAATCAATATCTGAGATGCCTATATACCAATGCAAGAAGTCTGGGTAATAAGTAGGAAGAACTGGAAGTGCTAATAAATAAATACAACTATGATATCATTGGCATTACAGAAACTTGGTGGGATAATACACATGATTGGAATGTTGGTATTGAAGGCTACAGCCTGGTTAGGAAAGATAGACAGGGGAAAAAGGGGGGAGGGGTTGCCTTATATAGAAAAAATGTACACACTTGGACTGAGGTGGAGATGGACATAGGAGATGGATGTGTTGAGAGTCTGTGGGTTAGTTTAAGAGGGGTAAAAAACAAGGGTGATGTCCTGTTAGGAGTGTACTACAGGCCACCTGACCAGGTGGAAGAGGTGGATGATGCTTTTTTTAAGCAACTAACAAAATCATCCAGAGCCCAGGATTTGGTGGTGATGGGGGACTTTAACTATCCAGATATATGCTGGGACACTAATACAGCGGGGCACAGACTATCCAATAAGTTCTTAAACTGCATTGGAGACAATTTTTTATTCCAAAAAGTTGAAAAAGCCACCAGGGGAGAAACTGTTCTGGATTTGATTTTGACAAATAAGGAGGACTTGGTCCTCCAAGGACTTGCTTGGGTGAAAGTGATCAAGAAATCATAGAATTCACAATTCTAAGGACTGGTAGGAAAGAAAATAGCAAAATAGAGATGATGGATTTCAGGAAGGCAGATTTTGGTAAACTCAGAGACCTGGTAGGTAAGATCCCATGGGAGGAAAAACTGAGGGGAAAAACAGCTGAGGAGAGTTGGCAGTTTTTCAAAGAGACATTATTAAGGGCCCAAAAACAAGCTATCCCCCTATGTCGGAAAGATAGTAAATATGGGCAAAGACCACCTTGGCTTAACAAGGAGATCCTGCATGATCTCAAACTAAAAAAGGAATCCTATAAAAATGGAAACTGGGACAAATTACAAAGAATGAACACAGGCAAATAACACAGGAATGCAGGAGTAAAATTAGAAGGGCTAAGGCACAAAATGAGCTCCAACTAGCTACAGGCATAAAGGGTAACAAGAAGGCCTTTTACAAATATATTAGAAACAAGAGGAAGACCAAGGACAGGGTAGGGCCATTGCTCAGTGAGGAGGGAGAAACAGTAATGGGGAACTTGGAAATGGCAGAGATGCTTAATGACTTCTTTGTTTCGGTCTTCACAGAGAAATCTGAAGGAATGCCTGACATAGCGAATGCTGGTGGAAAAGGGGTAGAGTTAGTTTTTGAAATAAAAAAAGAACAAGTTAAAAACCATTTGGAAAAATTAGATGTCTGCAAGTCACCAGGGCCTGATGAAATGCATCCTAGAATCCTCAAGGAGCTGATAGAAGAGGTAGCTGAGCCGTTAGCTCTCATTTTTGGAAAGTCATGGGAGACAGGAGAGATTCCAGAAGACTGGAAGAGGGCAAATATAGTGCCCATCTACAAAAAGGGGAATAAGAACAACCCAGGAAATTACAGGCCAGTAAGCTTAACTTCTGTGCCAGGAAAGATAATGGAGCAGGTAGTTAAGGAAGTCATCTGCAAGCACTTGGAAGGTAGTAAAGTGATAGGGAACAGCCAGCATGGTTTTGTAAAGTACGCTTATTAAGTTTGCAGATGATACCAATCTGGGAGGGGTTGCAACTACCTTGGAGGATAGGGTCATAATTCAGAGTGATCTAGATAAATTAGAGAAATGGTCTGAAGTAAACAGTATGGAGTTTAATAAAGATAAATGTAAGGTGCTGCACTTAGGAAGGAATAATCTGTTTCACACATATAGAATGGGAAAAGACTGTCTAGGAAGGAGTACAGCAGAAAGGAACCTAGGGGTTCTAGTAGATCACAAGTTAAATATGAGTCAACAGTGTGATGCTGTTGCAAAAAAAGCAAACATGATTCTGGGATGCATTAGCAGGTGTGTCGCGAACAAGACACGAGAAATCATTCTACCGCTCTACTCTGCGCTGGTTAAACCTCAGCTGGAATATTGTGTCCAGTTCTGGGCACCCCAATTCAAGAAAGATGTGGAGAAATTAGAGAAGGTCCAGAGAAGAGCAACTAGAATGATAAAAGATCTGGAGAACATGACTTGTGAAGAAAGGCTGAAAGAATTGGGCTTTTTAGCTTGGAAAAAAGAAGATTGAGGGGGGACTTGATAGCGGTTTTCAGATATCTTAAAGGGTGTCATAAAGAGGAGGGAGAAAACTTGTTCTTCTTGGCCTCTGAAGAGAGAACAAGAGGCAATGGACTTAAACTGCAGCAAAGGAAGTTTAGGTTGGACATTAGGAAAAAGTTCCTAACTGTCAGGGTGGTCAAGTACTGGAATAAGTTGCCAAGGGAGGTTGTGGAATCTCCCTCGCTGGAGATATTTAAGAACAGATTAGATAGATGTCTATCAGGGATGGTGTAGATAGTGGTCGGTCCTGACGTTGGGGCAGGGGACTGGACTCGATGGCCTCTCAAGGCCCCTTCCGGTCCTAGTGTTCTATGATTCTATAAAACACCACACTAGAGTTGAAAGGGTAAAAGAGCAACTCTGGATCCAGCTGACCCTGCCTAGCTACAAATATAGCATATGCCTCAGTTGGAAGCAAAGTGTAAAAGGGACCCAGACAGTGCAGAAGGAGGCTAACAAGTCAGGAAGGAGGACAAGCACTGGTAGCTTCTAAGAAGGAGTGAGGCAGAAGCCTTCTCTTGAAGAAGAGCCCACCTACTGGGGCAAGACAGAATAATGTTTGACTTAGCACCTTTTACTATTCCTATTCACAACAGACTTCAATACTTAGAAAACATAATAAGCAGTAGGAAGCATCCCTTGTGGGGCCACTTCAGGTGCTCATTGGTGCTCATTGGTGCTGAACCACTAATAATCCTTACAGATCCTGGATCAGAGGGCAGTGGAATAGGAGTGGAATAGGAGTGCCTGGGTGCCACTACCAACTCCTTCTACAGTAAGAAGGGCATCCCTTTTCCATACCTATCCTTCCTGAATGCATTATACCACTCGATGTCAATATTCTAGTCATGAAATTTTACATCTATTTTTGCTTAGGAGGTTTTAATTATCTCTCTGGTTGTAAGCAACCGCCATGATTCCCAGCTAGAGACTCTATTTGGCCTCATTTTAGATATGTGCAGAACACGATTTATCAAATAGTACCATGGGATAAATTTCCTCTTAAAACACTTCCATCTATCAATTACCCCTCAGTTTGGAAAGAGAAAAAAAAACTCATATAATGGATCATGGAGATATATAAAAGGGTTTCAAAGTCAATATTTCCAAAAACTTTAGAGACCCTGGCACATAAATTATGTATTAAAATTAGCTGAGATATGTTTTTTATTAATTTAATGCTGTTAGTGGAATAAGCTAACACACAGAAATCATCAAATATAATTACTCCACATAACAGTAAATAGTATTAATGTGAAGCATGTTCTGCAAGTGTTAATTGGTTGTTCTGGCAAGAACACATTAAAAATAAAAAATTAAGATGTGAAAGTTATACAATATTAATTTTAATATGCAAAACTATCATGAGAGTTAGGCAGCTAAATAATTTTTAAAGTAGGAATCAAAGCACCTGGATGTGTTTCATGTACAAAATGAATTGCTATCTTAAATTAGCAAAATGACATTAACATTAAGGGACCATTAATATTATTCATAATTATTCATTATCTTTAAGTTATACCACATGTCATTTCATTGACATACTATATTTATTATTACAGGTTAGGTTTTTCAAACTTTTAATTATGGAGATGAAACATACCAAAAGGACAGCTATTGCCAGACACAGAATTTGTATATGCTTTACTTAATATTGTGTTTGGACTATTTTTCATGGAAATTTAGCCCACATGGAATTAACCAGAGGAGAGATAGAAAGGGCTGTGTCTACACTACCACCCTCCTTTGAAGGAAGGGTGGTAAGTAGGGTGTTGGAAGTTTACTATTGAAGTGCTGCGCTGCATAAGTAGCACTTAATTAAGCAAATTCCCCCCACAGCAACTTTGAAGTTTTAAACTTTGAAGTACTGGCTCAGTTTTAGCTGCAGCTCACCAGCTGGCACTTCGAAAATTTTGAGGAGTAAAGGGACTTTGAAGTTGCCCCGGCACTTCGAAGTACTGGTGGGTGAGCCCTGGCTAGACGCGAACCGGTACTTTGAGGTTTAAAACTTTGAAGTAGCCGCGGGAGGAATTTGCTTAATGAAGTGCTGCCTATGCAGTGCAGCACTTCAGTAGTAAACTCCCAACACCCTACTTACCAGCCTACCTTCAAAGGAGGGTGGTAGTGTAGACATAGCCAAAATTATATAACAAGAGACACAATATATGTTGAAATTGAAAAGTAGATGCACAGATTGTGAAACCCAGGAGACCTCCCCAGGTTTCCTTACAACAGCAAGATGCCTTGAATTCATTTTTGTCATTGAGAGCTCACTGTCTGATGACTCTTTTAAATGAGTGGCATTTTGTCAATACCCGGGCCTCCACTTCTCCATGGTCTCCTTTTTTCATAATGTTGGAAGAGGGGTAATTACTGTGCATACAAGCTCCTGGTGTTTCCCTCCTGCTCCTCCTGTAGCCAGTGGGTGCCATCCCAGACCTTCTATTGTTGTTTATTTGGCTGTTTGATTTGTAGAGCCAGTTGCTGTAAAACTGAATAGATTTTGTAGATCAGCTTTCAGCTGCCGTACGTTGTCATAGCTCCATTCACTTTAATGGAACTGTTAGTGTTACATCCATTATACTGTTACACCGTATATTCCTACACAAATAACACCTGATGACAAAAGTAAACTAGTTGAACTGTATTTGGCATAAATACAGGAATTATGCAGAAGAAACTAGATTAGATTAAACAATATATCCAAGCTCTGGATGAGCTGTGTATGCAAATGAAATAGTTGGGTCTTGCAAATGTTTCTCCTTTTGTATCCAAATTTTTCTATCATTGTGCGAAAAATCACACAGTAGCAGAACTGGGACTCCAAATATCAAAAGCAGAGACTAGCCTAGGATTCAGACATAGCTCTTGAAGGGCATAGTATGGTATATCTGTTGAGCTGTCATAACAGTTCTTTGTCTTGAATTTTGAATCTCAAATCCCCTTTTATTAGATGTTTCCTTGGCTGCTTCAGGCCAAACATGTCTCTTTGTTTATTCCTTACAGGAGCACATAAAACTTAAGAATGTTTTCCAAACCATCTGAAGAGCTTCTTCTCCTCTAGAATACCAAACATGTCCCTGGGGTTCAACATTGTACTGAGGATTGCTTGAAATATGTCCTTTTTATCAGTTCCCTATTATAAATGGGACATTGACCAAACCCTGACCCAACAACAAAAAAAAGTTTATATTATTCAGTTTTGTCAGTTAAAAACAAATCCATGTATTCTAATTTGTAGTAGGAGTTCCTCAGCTTTTTTTCATTTTTGGAAATGAATAAATTATGGAGACACCTGAAGGCGTTTTTTATATTTAATTTTTTTCAGTGTATAAGAATATAATAGAGTGCCTACATCAGATCCTAGTTACCTTTGACAGTCAAAAAAAAAAGAAACAAAACACCCTTACTCACTTAGGCTATGGCTACACTATAATTGGTATTTTGGGATTAAAACATATCCCAAAACAGCAACTCCACGACTAAATGCTGCACTTGAAATAGCTGCTCTATTCTGAGCACAGTGTTCCAGGTCTGTTACCCCTCATCGTATGGAAACTTTTAAGTAGCCACTTCGTTCAGACTTCATTGCTGTGTGGACAGCACCAAGTTCAAAGTAAGTTAATTTACAATAAATTATGCAGAGTAGCCAAAGCCTTAGAGATAGATTGAGGTTCTATACTCAGTGCATCTGCAGAAAGTGCCCCTGGAAGGGAATATGACTGAGGCAGTTACAGGTCTTCCTCTGCTTCCTTTTGGCTCCATTTGAGGAATAAAGTATGAGATCCCCCACAACTTAGTTCTACTCTTGCTCTTAGTCAGGTCCACTAGCTACTGAGGAGAGAGGATGGAGCCAGGTGTTTAATCAGCTTGGCCACGTCCACAGGATGAATGATGGAAGGATTCCAAAAGACATCCTGTATGGTGAGCTAGCCTCTGGCAAAAGACCTCCTGGACGCCCCTAGTTGCGTTACAAAGACGTCTGCAAGAGAGACATCAGAGAGTTAGACATCGAGCTGGACAACTGGGAAGAACTAGCAGACGACTGCAGCAGATGGAGGCAGGGGTTACACAAGGGCCTTCAGAAGGGTGAGTTGAAGATCAGACAGCTAGCAGAGGAGAAGCGAGCACACAGAAAGCACAATAAGGACTTGTCAGACACCCACCACATCTGCAAGAGATGCAGCAAGGACTGTCACTCTCTTGTGGGTCTTCATAGTCACAGTAGACGCTGTAAATGAAGTCCTCAATTGAAACTATAAAGGGCGCGATCCATAGTCTATGCAGACTGAAGGATGCCTACTATCTCTGTAGCCTTTATTTTCTCCAGTCCTCAGAAGAAATCAGAATACAACCTACATAACGTCTCATGGGTTAAGACAGATTTGGTCTCCCCTAATTCCTCTTGCATGTCACCCAGATACCAAAGAATTGTCTTGTCTTTGTAGATAAACTCAGCAACCATAAATGAGAAATTAAAAGCCAGACCCATGCAATAATATAAATAATTTAGACTTACTCCATCCTATCTATGACCGTTTCTACACATGACACTTTTTCCACAAGATGATCCTCTGGAAGACGAATTCCAGAGGATCATCTTCCGGAAGAGTGTGTCTACATGCTAAATGGGCCCCCAAAAGAGCTGCCCCTTCTTCTGGAAGAGCATGTCCACATATGCACTGGTGCTCTTCCAGAAGAATAGGGCAGGAAACAGCATAGATGGTGTCACACAGCCAGGAAACTCTTCCAGGGCTGTTGGCTACACAGCCCTTTAAAGGGCCCCACCCAAACAGCCCATCCCTGCACAAGCTGCTGTGGTCTTCCATGTCTGCACACAGCAAGGCAGACACAGGTCCCTATTCTGCATGGGTCAACCAGCAGGCGTGGATCCCCAGCAGGCTGGCCCTTACCCACAGATTAGCCATCCTCCTGGCCACCCTCCTGGGCCTCCTGTGGTAACAGAAACTCAGGCGCATGGGTTCCAACACCCCACTGCCCCTGCTGCACACCACCCTGAGGTTGTCCAGCTCATCTGGACCCACGCCACCACCAGGGACTGATGGGACAGGGGTTATCATGGGGGAGTGGAATAATGATTGCTGGCTGCAGAACATGCAGATGAAGGAGACATTTCTGGAGATCTGCAGCTGGCTCGCCCCCATGCTATGATGCCAGGATACCTGGATGAGGCTGGCCCTCTCCCTGGAGAGGCACATGGACATTGCCATCTGGAAACTGGCCACCCCAGACAGCTATCAGTCCCTTGGGCAGCAGTTCAGGGTGGGCATATTCACCATCAGGGCCATAATCCTACAGATAAGCCCTGTCCCAGGCCCTGCCTCACTGTGGGGGAGTGAGGGGGTCAGCGGGCTCAGGGGTCCATGGGGGGTGAACTGGTAGGGGGCAGAGCAGGGGGCTTTCAGGCTTAGCCCAAGAAGATACCACATGCCCACTGCTGGAGGGGTCCCCCAGTTGGGGGGGGCAGTAGGGTGGGAGGTGTTGGGCAGGGACCCCCCTACATACACCCATGAGTGCACCCAGTCCTGTTCCCCTGCAGGTCTTGAGGGCCATCAAACGTGTTGGTGTGGTGTCTGGTGTGCATCAGGGACCTGGATGAACTCATCAAGGGCTCAGTCATCAGGCCCCGGACCACAGTGGCAGCTGATACATCAGCTGCAAGGGGTACCACTCATTCATTTTCCAGGTGGCAGTGGACACCTGTGAGAAGTTCACAGGCATTTACATCGGCTGGCTGGGCAGGGCACATGACCTGTGGACCCTGCAGAACCCTGTCCTGTTCTGCAGGATGAAGGCTGGGACATCTGTGCCCTGGTGGGAGTGCATTATCAGGGAGGTTGCCACGCCCCTCTGCCTCATGGATGACCAGGTCTACCCACTCCAGCCCTGGCTGAGGCACCCATACATGGGCCACCTCACACCCCTTGGGAACTGTTCAACACCCGGCTTACACGAGTGCGAGCTGTTCAACGCCCGGTCGAGTGCGTCTTTGCCGTCTCCTCACATGCCTTGATGTTGGGGTGGAGAATGTCCTGCAGGTTGTGACCAACTGCTGCTCACTCCACAACCTTATTTAGGCATGTGAGGGAACCCTGCCCCAGGGCTGGTTGACGAAGCCAGGTCCCCAGTACCAGCAGCCCACTGCAGCCCCCAGACAGGTAGCTCAACTGTGCTGGGCTCTGGATCCATGAGGCACTCTGGGAGGCATTCGCCCAGGGGGACTACTTATCCCCCATGCTCCCCCACATGCCCCCCCACACATGGTGTCCCCCCCAAACACACGCACTCACCCCCAACCCCCTACCTTCCTCCACAATAACCAGGGACACGGGGTGGGGGGGATGCAAAATGTAAATATGTATTCAACACACAGTGTAGAACTGTAGAAAAACATAGTGTACATAGTAACTAGGAAATAGGGCCATGAGCAGGCACGCCATTTGGGAGCCTGGTTGGGGTCCTGGCTGCCCTTGTCCTGGGTGGTGCCTAGGTTTCTGGGGCTCCCCTGGGTGTTACAGGGTGCTGGCCTGCTAGCCATCTCTGCTACTCCCGGCTTGTTAGTGATGCTGGGCCTTGCTGGAGTGTGGCTGCACATACCGTTTGTATCACACTCTCAGCTTTTTGCCACAGGGCCTCTGGGTCCTTGCAGCTTTAAAAGCTTCAAGGACCCGTAGAACCCCACTGGGATCGCCTAAAGCATCTTTGCTCTCCATCGAGCTGCCATGGTGGACCGCTTCTTCCGGGAGAAGTGGTCTGTGAGCATCTACAGATGTTTTCTTCCAGAAGACCCTTCTGGAAGAAGGCCGTCTTCCTGGTTCTGCAATGGAGTATTGAATCCAGAGGATGGGGCACCTTCTTTTGGATTCCTTATGGAAGAGTGCCTTATATGTGTTGATGCTCCATGGATCTTCCGGAAGAGGGCACCCATCTTCTGGAAGATCCTACATGTGTAGAAGTGGCCTATGTGTCACCCACAAGACATACAGAGAACAGGCAGAGGGCTGGGGATAAGGAGGTGTGAATGTTGTTTGGATTTGACACTCACATATGGGGTAAACTTGATCAACTCATGTCTCCCTATGCGCCACATTTTCCCCGTTTGTAAAATGTTGGTAATGTAACTGACTCATGTTTGACAAATACAAAGGGATAATTCTGATGTCAACATGTAGGTATTGCTACTATTCTCCTGAACAGTAGGAGTTGGTTTTTGATGGCACCAAGCCCAGTAACACACTTAAAACTACTGCCAGCAGCTGGATGCCAATTGCTATGAATATGGCTGAAAACAAGTTTAAAAAGGCCTTTCTGAAACCTAAGTACAACTAACAAATTTGGAGCAGAGGGTGATGTGAGTGATCACGTGAAGTAAAAATGAGCTTCTGCCCTCCTGACTCGGGTTGATTTTTCCAAAACAAGCAGTTTTATAAGATGGAAAGTGTGGAAATAGTTAATTACTGGTATAAGAAATACAGCTGGTTAGCTAATGGTTAAACACTGGAATAAACTGTTTAGGGAGGCTACGGAATCTCCGTCACTGGAGATATTTAAGAGCAGGTTTGATAAATACCTATATGGGATGGTCTAGAGACTCAGTACAGTGCATAGCTCTGCTGTGTGGTCTGGACTTGATGACCTCTTGAGGTTCCTTCCCACTGTAATGTTCTATGATTCTGCAGATTGGAAATTTCACACTTATGTTAGCTTCTGCTCAGCAACTTTTTGGTTATAAACAAGCTATGTATTACTAGCAAATTTGGTATAAAAATAGAAAGAAACCTGAGCTCATTGGACAGTTAAGCCAACAAATAAAAATAAAGAGCTTTGGGTGAAAAAAAAGTAAAAAAGCCACCCAGTATTAGGAGTAGCTATTGTGGGAAAGTTTATGAAGGAAGGGGAGAATAGCTTGCAGCAACGTAAATTGAAGTCAACATATTTATCTTGTTTGGTGTCAGACAAAGTTGCTGACAGCTTTGCAGACTGGTATTTGGAACTCTCTAAATCCTTTCAAAAGAGTCACTGTATTGTAGCATATCCTGTACACTCTCCATACAATACTTGAAGGATCTGGTCCAAAACATTGCTGTAAATAGGAAAGTACATAGAATCAGGCATATGTACAGTGACTGATGAAGAGCAATCTGTGAAATTTGGAATTAAACATAGCTCTGGATTTCTAACTTGTTCATTCAAATTTTTGAGGTTATTTGTACTAGGTTTTCAGTTCAGTCACACCTCTACTGCAAATCTGTAGGTAGAAGGACAGAAGCACATAAATACTTGGGGAAACTGTCTGTAGGTGAATTCTGTGTGCGATTAGGACTCCTCCGTGTGAACGTTACAAAACTGTAACTACATTTTGAATATGCATTCTTTGTAACATTCTCTATTGTCTGCCTCCATGCTGGGCTGAAATTCCAAAGGTTAGTGATAAAGGGACAGAAAAAGGCCTTTTTAAGGCCTTGACTTAAAGAACTCTACCATTAAAATGAAATAGAGCTAAACAGTCTTCCTCACAACCAGAGGAACTGGTTTAAAAGAGGAAAAATTTCCTAGAAATAAAATTAGCTAGTAGGCATCTCAGGTCACCCGAAAAGGCTGAACAGGCTGTCATCTGATAAAAAAATTCCAGAAGTTTGAAAGGCCTGAAGCTTCTCTTTATGTGTTCTCTTTGAACATTTGTAACATGCTGAAGTTAAGAAACATGATAAGTCAAGAGAACACGGCCTTCCTGAGTACAGTGGATCCCCAATGGCTGGCCAGGGAAGGATGAGCTAGTGCAAGGCATTGAGTTCAGGATGTTTTTGGCAGGAGTGTTAGCGCCCAGGAAATGCATCAGAGAAACCAAGAGAAGATCTTGTGCTGCAGCGTGCTGCAAGACAGAGCAGATTAAAACAGCGGAGGATCCAGAAGGGGTTTACTCTCACAGCAGCTTGGCGGTCTCCCTGCAGGGGATCTTAGCCCAGGCTGTAACAACACACCCACAGAAAGTCTATTAGGCCATCCTGTAGTCATTATATTAAGGCATGTACTCTCTCAAGAGAGATGGCTGAAGCAGAAAATTTCACTATATAGATTCACTATAGTACTTTATAAAGAAATAAATGGGTTGGATTTAAATTTAAAACTGATAAAAAGAGTTTGTTATGCATGCATAATGAGCTTAGAGAACTCATTGCCATAAAATATCACTGAGTCCTTAAAGATTAGTAGAATTTTAAAAAGGATTAAACATTTATATGGATAATGAGAACTTCTACATATACGTTATATGAGATAAAAGAAAAGAGCTATAAACCCTCTTGTTAAGTGCTGGGGTTAAGAAGAAACTTCCTCTGTGAGAAGGTTACTGCATAATTGTTCATTTCATCTTCCTCAGAAGCATCTTCTGCTGGCCACTGACAGAACCAACATACTGAATAGGCCACTGGTTCAATACAGTATAACTATTCCCTATTCTGTTATTTTTTATTAATTATGATGGGTAAAGCTGTTCAATTATATTCTAGATAATGAGGGGGGAGAAATGCAGAAATGGAGGAGCCACACAAGGTATTCATAAGGCATGCTTTTAAATGTTCCTTCTTCAGTAGGGAACTTTTCTGGCTGAGTGTTTGAGGAAATATTTAATGGGTGACTGGCATAGAAAAGAAATCTCTGGCACAAAGAAGTTTAATGACCAATTAAGTACAAAAACAAAAATAAATGACTTCCATTGGTACCTAATTTAAAACTGTGATTGTAATCCAGGTAATGGAGCTCTGTTGGAAGTGTTCTTAGCACTCCCCTAACAAAAAAGTCATTACTGACTGGCCTGCTGCTTCATATAATTGCTGTGATAAGCCACTGCAAATATAATTGGCGTTAGCTGAAAAATATTTCATCATACAGTATGAACAACTCTCTTATAAATCTGCTTTGATTTATATATTTATAGCAACATAAGGAAGCTCATTAACACATTTAGTTTGCAGATATTGTTAAGCCATAATGTGCAATGAAATAATGGAAGTATCTTTAGAAAGTGTTATCCCATTTCCCTAATATATGTTTCTTGTGAACATTGCTTAAATATACACAGTGAATCTGTCACTGTTTAAAGGAACTCTAAGACCCTTTTCTCTGCCTTGTGGTCTTCTTGCATTTTTTGCTCTTACAGATGACTCTCAGAATCCTGCTGTCCCTAAAAAGGCTCTGATGAATTCTTTATATTGCCTGGTCTTTCAATAAAGGTCTGCAATATCACGTTTTGTTCTCTCAGTCTTCGTTTTCTTCTGACTCATAAAAAGAAGAATGTGTACTAGAACTGGGGGCAAACGTCCATCAAAATCAGTTGTGAATACTCAATACCACATAAAAATGTTTTGCTTCTTTTGTTTCACATCCCAGTTCTCATACTTTCTAGGACTAGTGTAATAATTGCATTTATGAATGGGACTGCACATGGAAACTTCAAATTTTAAGTTTTCATGGGAATAGACCTGCTTCATCAGATGCATCTGATGAAGTGGGTCTTTGCCCACAAAAGCTTATGCTCCAAAATATCTGTTAGACTATAAGGTGCCACAGGACTTCTTGTTGTTCTCGAAGTTGCAGACTAACATGGCTACCTCTCTGATTCAAATTTTAAGTGACTCTGAGAAAACATGCATGGGAAATGAATGTTGAAATAGATTGGAACTAGATACATAATTACAATAGTTTTAATCTTCCAGTCATAAATACATGTTTATGAATGTCCGCTGTGTGACAAAACAAAGATGATCAGCTTAATTTTATATTCTGAATGCTGCAATGTTGAGTTTGAGCCAGACGATCATCTTTAAGCTGTGGGTCTTCACTGGGGTGTGCCCAAATTGGAACCCTACATGGTTACAGGAGTTTATGCTAACAGAATTGTGACATGATTCGTATAGGCTATGGTTACACTGACCCAAACTGCTGGCAGCAGTATGCAAATGGTTGATCTCAAAAATGGAAGTGGATGCTCATTTGCATATTTGCTCATCGTCAGATATTGATCCTGGCAGAAAAAATTAGTGTAAACATGGTTCTGCTGGCAAATTAAGATTATTGACTGTGCATCTGTTTCTTAGCTATGTTACTTTGGGTGACACTGACAGCTAACACTGCAGGTACTATACTGGAAAAACCAATCAGTGTTGATGGCTCATCATCCAGGAGAACAGACTGTAAAAAGGTTTGCCCTCCTGTGGACCTTCCAGACTCCTACTGACTCACGGATGCTGTGACAGATGACCTGGTCACCTGATGCTAACCACCACCTTGAACTTCTGTACTTCTCCACAGAAGGGTGGGGAATCAAATCAAGGAGTCCCTCATTATGGATTGTCTGTCAAACCCTTCTGCTGGAAGGAGTCAGCAGCAACCAGGCAAGGTTCAATGTCTAGTGGTTCCTTTTCATCCATCTCACAATGACTGGCTCAAGATCCTCACCCAGTAGCCTGGAAGATTCACACACCCCTTGGTACCTCAGAAAGGCAGTGTTTCCCCACTCAGAAACACAGAGTCTGACTGTAGAAAAGAACTTTAATGAAAGATGCAGACAGGTCAATTAGGATAAGCTTGGGGAAAAAAACACACCCAGAGTTCATAACCAAACCTCAAGTAACTGTCCTAGCTCAAATGGATTGAGTAGTGTCCTGGGCTTCTTTTTCCATACCCTCACTTCAAATGCCCCACTTACAACTTGGTCCAGTCTGTGCAGGCTCTGACACCTCATGCTGATGCATTCCCTCATAGAACCTGAGGCAATGCCACCTTTGCGCTGTTCTGGCATTCTGCTTGCTCCTTGCCAGCTGCCTCAATGGCCATCCACCAGTTGCACCATCTGCCAGCCTCTGCTCCTACCAGACATTCACTGGTTGCACTGTCTGCTGTGGGTTTGGCCCGAGGCAAAACACTGTCCCTGTGTCTAAACGTACCCCTTCCTTTCGAAAGTGGGTTCTTAAGATGCTAATGAGGCACTGCAATGACTATACAGGGCCTCATTAGCATAATGGCAGCTGTGGAGATTCAAAAGTGCGGCTTTTCAAATTGCACACCACTCATGTAGGTAGGACCTTCCAAAAGGACCCCCCCGAGTTTTCAAAAGCCCTTCTTCCAATCACCAGATAGGAAGAAGGCCTTTCGAAAACTGGGGGTGTCCTTTCAGAAGGTCCTGTCTCCACTGGCAGTGCGTGATTTGAAAAGCCGCATTTTTGAATCGCCATGGCTGCTATCATGCTAATGAGGTGCTGCATATTCATTCCAGAACCTCATTAGCATCTTTCAAACCCACTCATTAACATGCCCCTTTCAAAAGGAATGGAGACCTGTAGATCCAGCCTGTGATTTCAGCTCTTTGTGGCCTTAGCTGCCATCCAGTTATTTCAGCTTGCAGCAGCTACCAAAGTAGAGTCTCATACAAGACGCAACAACTAGTATCCAGCTCTATCTTTTAACAGGTGGGGAGAACTACTCAAACCAGGCTTATTGCTATCTGGCTAAGGCTCAGGCAGGGCCAAGACACTCAGCTAGCTGATTCAACCTATATCCCTTCCCTTCTCCCTTACAATGCTTTAAACCAGGGAAGCCCTGTATAATCCATGTCTTATGAAGTTATGATGACTGCTGTGTCCCACAACGACTTGGAGCATTGGTGAGATTTCACAAATCTTATACTGAGTGTTAGCATAAATTGTGATTTTACAACAATGCGTTTACAATTGACAAAACTTATTGCCTCCTTGCTACTCATCAGGCTTTGTTTGCAAGGTATCACATATGCACACCTTTGCACTCTCATGCAAATGATCTCTGGGAAACGCATTCCTCCCAGCCTTCAGCAGCATTGAGTTCCTGCTGGCACATTCCTTACAGCTGTATAAGTCAAGCAGAGGAGAAAAAAACAATCAAGATCTTTAATAGGAGTTGAACACCTAATTCTCTTGAAAAACCACCAATCTCTGTCCCTTTACTACTACCACTTAACCCTTGTAATCCAAGTGGAGCATAGTTCATCTACATGTCTCCTCCACTTCACTCTGTCTCAGGACAAAACTTCTAGATGACTTCAGGAGTATCCCAGTTGTTGTCCTTCAGTCTCAGTAGATCTTCTCCGCATTGTCTGAGGTCTTCCTCTTTTGCATTTTCCTTGTGGGTTTCATTTGAAAGCTTGAGGGACTGTGCTGGAGGATGGTTTTCTGAGAGTGTGGCCTAGCCATCCCCACTTTTTTCTCTTGATTTGAATGTCAGTTGGTTCTTGTCATGCTCTGTCCCAAAGTTTCTCACTTGTGACAAAATCTTGCCACTTGATGTGAAGGATGTACACATGTCTTTAGTCCTTGAAAATAAGGACTTAAGGAGGGTAATGAAAAAAGAAGTAAAGGTAAAGCAGTGTAAGCAAGATATTATCTAAATTGTAGCAGCCTGTTTAGGCCCTGGTGTATTTCATTCTTCATAAACTGGACTTCTCAATGCACAGCTTTATAATATACAGGCTTAATTATTGCATTTTGTTCCAAGACTTATATGTAGTTTATTTTTTTTTGGATTTCCCACATGCAAAATTCTACAGCACAGTTCATTACTATGGGGAAGGAAGCTTGGTACATTGAGTCAATGATCTGCAGTTTCTACAGTGGCTGCCTGCAGCACTTCATATTGGGCCATGCCTACACTAGCCAGAAACTTCGACATGGCCATGCAGATGGCCATTATGAAGTTTACTAATGAAGTGCTGAAATACATATTCAGCACTTCATCAGCATGCGGGTGTCTGCAGCACTTAGAAATTGACGAGGCTCATGGCTGCGTGGCTCGTCCAGACAGGGCTCCTTTTTGAAAGGACCCCGGCTGCTGAGAAGTCCCCTTATTCCCATCTTCTCATAGGAATAAGGGGACTTCTAAGTAGCCGGGGTCCTTTCTAAAAGGAGCCCCAACTGGACAAGCCATGCGGCCGCGAGCCATGTCAATTTCGAGTGCCGCAGCTGCCCACATGCTAATGAGGCACTGAATATGTATTTCAGTGCTTCATTAGTAAACTTTGAAATGGCCATTTGCATGGCCATTTTGAAGTTTTTGGCTAGTGTAGACATAGCCTTGGTTTCATTATTTTACTAGTATGGTTGCAACCCTTCCCGTATCACTGACTAGATAAATCCGTATTGTCCAACACAGCCCAACAGTATGTAGGATTGTTAAATATTCTGCCGTCTCATTCTAAAGTCATTTGGGTCAAGGGATTTTTCTTCCACATTATGCACCCGTGCAGTTGTGCAATCAGAGTCTTTCATCATCAAAATATCTGAGTCCGTCTCTAGCTATGGATTGAATGAAATCCTGTATATTGAGACTGGCTTTTGGTTAAATGTTTGTTTAGCCTCCTGCTCCTGTTACTTTATTTTCTGTTATAAAGAACTGTGAGACACCTGGTATGAATAGAACAGTATAAATATTTCTGTTGTTCTTGAACCAGATGAAATGCCATGGTGTTGAGCCATGGAAATATGAGGAGCTTTTTACGCTCTACTGCCACAAAGGTCACATTTCTGTAGAGAAGGCTTCGAAATGATTCATAGTTATTTGCCCATTTAAAGTAAACGGTTGAAGGAGAAAGCAGTCCTTCAATTAAAGAAATGCATCCTCATGAAATATTTTTCAGTTTTTTAACTTCTCCAGGTCGGAAGCATTCAGCTTAATTTGAAGAATCTAAGCAAAATATATATATATTTTTATTTTAGAATAGGAATATCTTAAAACATTCACAGTGAATATTTTTCTACCACAATATGTGATTCTACATTTATAAGGCACTGTATGGATTTAAGTTTGGGCTTTGTACTCAGCTGAGTAGAGTAAATACTCCTGAATAATGCCTGGCACTTTCCAAGTAACTAAATTCACATGCAACCTTTTTGTCTTAACTTTCAATGAATAAGAATGCAATTGAGTATTGCAGCTCTGAATGATTTGGAAGCTCAAGGCAGATCTGAAAGTTGCATGATAAGAACACATAGAATGAAAAATAAAATGTACATCTTCGGGTGTTGCACATTCCTCCCAGTGATGCCTGATATAATATCAAGCCGACCAATCTCAACAAATTTGCCCAGGTTGACTCTCAAACATTCACAGATAACTACATACAACAATATATAAATATGTGGGGGTTGCATTTTAAAAAAAATTGAATAAGGATATTATTGCAGTAGTTCTCAGAACTAGGGTCAGGACCCCAAAGTGGATCACAACCCCATTTCATGGGGTTACCAGAGTTAGCTCAGAGTTGTTGGGGCTTAGGAGTGGGACAAAAGCCTGACCCCCACATTGCTTGGGACCAAATCTAGCTTCTAGGCTTCTTGCCTGAGGCTGATTCCTTTGGGCTGGACAGGATGTTGGGGGCTCAGATTTTGGCCCTGCCACCTGAAGCATCTGGTCTCAGTTTTGCTCTACTTTCCTGGGGTCATGGAATATTTTTTTGGTGTCTAATGGAGGCTAAGGGGCTATAAAGGCAGAGAATTTCTGTATTATTATGTTTAGTTTTTATTTTGCCATGTCTGAAAGTGTACATGACACTTCTGTAACATAGAGGAATTGAAGGGCTAGATTTTCTCTGATGGCATTAAGAGTTCTCAACTACTGTGATGAAAAAAAGATCTGGAAAGATTATGGTCTACCTCATGATGAATCCTCTGGGGGCTGGGGGTATGGAATCCTAGACTTGTATAAATCTGGCATATCTGAGTCTGACACCATCCTTACCCCATTGGTTTACAGTGCGTGGAGGTATGTCTGAAATTGCTTTGCTCCATCTGGTAAATGGCTGTTTGGTCAATAGTTATGTAGACTAGACTAGAGCAGCCCTGAAGGTGCTCTGAACAATGCCTGGGCAGAGGCTGGTGTAGAACAATATCCAGCTTCAATGACCCTTTACAGATACTGTGTGCAGTAGCAAGTCTACTCCTAACATTTCCAGTAACCCCAGAGATGTGGGTGACAATCTTTATGTGGCCCTGAGAAAAATGTAACAAGGAGGCTACCTATTTGAAGGGACAGGAAGCATGGAGATGGTAAGCACTGCTGAGTTTGTCATGCCCTGTAGCTTCTGTACTTGGTATTGAATTTAAGAGAAGACAACTTTAGCAGCTGAGGGCTGATTGTAAACAACAGCTGATGGACTGGTCCTGAGAGCCAGGGGCTCTCTGAGGGCTGTGGCCAGCCAGTGGGTATGAGGATGGATTTGGGATTGTTAAATTGACCTGGATTGTTCAATTGACCAGAACACTGGTGCCCGTTGGTGAACAATGAGGGAGTTAGCAGGAGTGACAGAGAAATATACCACTGGCAATGGAGCTGGAACAGGAACCTCAATCATAAAAAGAGAGAAGTAGAATACAAGACAGAAGAGAACAGTGTTTGTGTGGGGGGGTGGGGGGAGATTGTTAGTGGCCTTTAACTGCCTGAAGGGAGGTTCCAAAAATGATGGAAAGTGGCCGTTCTCTGTAGTGACTGATGGCAGAATGAGGAGCAATAGTCTCAAGACACAGTACAAGAGGTCTAGGTTTGAAATTATGAAAAACTATTTCAGTGGGATGGTGGTGAAGCACTGGAATGTGTTACCGAGGCTGTGTCTACATTAGCTCCCTATTTCAAAGGGAGCATGGTAAGTAGAGTGTCGGGAGATTATTAATGAAGAGCTGTGCTGCATATGCAGCGCTTCATTAAGCTAATTCTCCCCTGCGGCAACTTCAAAGTGTTAAACTTTGAAGTGCTGGCTTGCGTGTAGCTGCGGCTAATCTGCTGGTGCTTCAAAGTTTCTGGGCAACTTTGAAGTCCCTTTACTCCTCAAAATTTTGTTTTGTTTTCTCTGCCACTCCCTCTAACTCCCTAAATGTTCACCAATGAGCACCTGTGTTCTGGTCAATTGAACAATCCAGGTCAATTTAATAATCCCAAATCCATCATCATACCCACTGGCTGACCACAGTCCTCAGAGAGTCCCTAACTCTCAGTCAGCTGTCTTTTACAATCAGCCCTCAGCTGCTAAACTCCTCAAAATTTTGAGGAGTAAAGGGACTTCAAAGTTGCCCAGGCACTTCCAAGTACTGGCAAGTTAGCCACGGATACATGCAAGCTGGCACTTCGAAGTTTAACACTTCAAAGTTGCTGCAGGGGAGAATTAGCTTAATGAAGTGCTACATATGCAGCACAGCACTTCATTAATAATCTCCCGACACCTTACTTATGAACTTCCCTTCAAAATAGGGAGCTAGTGTAGACACAGCCCAAGAGAGGTAGTGGAATCTCCATCCCTAGAGGTTTTTAAATTCCAACTTGACAAATTCCTGGCTGAAATGATTTAATTGGGATTGGTCCTACCTTCAGCAGTGAGCTGAACTCAATGACCTCTTGAAGTCACTTTCAGCCATATGGTTTTGTGATTCTAATATGCTAACATTGTATGTTACACAGTCAAGTAAAGGGCCTCATTCTCCACAGCCTGGACATTCTGCAGTTATTTGCATTCATTTTGATAAAACTTAAATGACTACACAAAGAGCAAGGCTGAGGAGAGGAATCGTTCTGCAAACAAATAGATGGCTATTGTGTATGAAATAAAAATTAAGTATTCAAATTACAATACATTATGGAAAACACTATGGCTACATCTACACAGGCAGCCTCTGTCAGCGAAACTGGGCTTTTGTCAACAAAAGTCTGCAAACATCTATATGGTTAAAGTGCTCTGTTGAGGGTTTGTCAAAAAAACTCATCTGTCCAGCTGGTAGTGTTATACCTCTCCCCAATCAAATATAACAACCCTGTTGACAGTGTTTTGTCGACACAGTGCTCATGTAGACAATTCTGTCGACAGAGAGGTCTTCTAGTTCCCTGGGCAGCCCTGTTTGCAGAGCTTCCATTCAGCCATTCTGTTGAGAGAGGGCAGGACAGTCTGGCTGCTCTCTGTTGATGCAGCAGCTTGCTCTTTCGAGCCACCTTTATGTGTAGACATGATCTGTCGACAGAGGTACTGCCAAGATGCCTGTATATGTAGCCTTTTTCTTTTTTTTTTATTTTTGCAAGACTCATAGTTTAGTTTGAAAAAGTCATCAATATTTTAATATGTTAATAACATGTATTAAGTATAAGTGCTCCATTTGGAAACAATGTGCTGATATCAAATACATGAGCAATGTGACCATATGTTAATCTCACAACTTCTCAATTTGGACTTGAATTTCTGTTTAGTGTATGGAAATTAACCGAACAGTAAAAGGCATAACACACTTTGTTATCATGCTCTCTTGCAATAGTATTCACTTCTCTTTTTGCATAGATAGTTTGGCTCCCAAGAGCATCTTCATCTGTGCACAGAGAACAGACCTTTTGTGCAAGTAAGAAAGAAAAAATTGATGTATTGAAGGCTCTCCTATGAGAAATATGGCATGATTTTCTTTCATACTGATTCAACAAACCCTCAAGCTACACAATGTGGAAATGTTGAAAAGGGGGACAAAATAAGCGGCTTACCCAGTGCTCGGGGGTGTTTTGATTCCAGGCTGAACTGTTTTCCTCCAGCTGCCACTCATAAAAGGAGAATCTGGATACTGTGTTGTGTAACAATATCATGCAGTTTCATACAAATGAGTCTTTTTCTTTTGTAAAGTAAGATATTTTATTACCAAAATCCAAGACAAATAAGTTTTGTCCAATAAAAAGAAGATATATTGTGGGCTGATGCCTGGTAGACTGATTCCTACCCATAGTGAAATTGAATTTAAGAAAACTAGAATTAAATGAATAACCTACAAGGGAATGTGCTTATCTCTGTGTGTGCATTCATATTCAGCAGCTGAACTAAACAATAAACAAAGCATTCAGGAACCCAAAAAGCCTTTTTTTTCTTCTTAAAATTTTACAGTGAAACATAAATAACCAAAAAAAATTTCATATCAAACAAATTATTCTGTTTGACCCATAACATAATATTTGGATTTCACATTTTGTGAAAAAGTTGCAGTTTATTTCCTAATAAAATTGAGACAAAATTCTCACAGAAAATGGCAGTGTCCGCAGATAGTAATAAGGTGATTTCAAAGTTCCTGGGGTCCTTTCGAAAAGGACCCCTATCTGGATGAGATGCATGGCAGAAAAAAGGCGACAATTTGTAAGAGACATGGCCAGCAGCATGCTAATGAGGCACTGAATATGCATTTCAGCACCTCATTACTAATCTTCGAAATGGCCATTTGCATGGCCATTTCAAAGATTTGTGCCGGTGTAGATGTAGCCAATATCTTTACTGAATGAAAAGTCAAAATATTTTGGTTTGGAGATATCATAATAATCCACTTCCAAATTTTGCATTTTTCCCATTAAAACAATTTTGTAATGGTTAAGGTGACCAGAGAGGTCTAATGGCTCTTACTGGACGCCTACCATGACACCTTTCAATTAATTTTTAAGCCTGTATTGAGCCCAGGAGACCCCTGAGAAATCCTATTCACTTCCTGTGTCCTTTGCCAGTTGTCATCATGAAGGCTTTAAATCACAGATGGTTTTTTATTCTGGCAAGAAGGATATATTTTTTTTAGGAATGAGGGTTCTTTCAAAAATGGGGATTGTTTTCGAAAGAGCCACGCCTATACTGTTTTTTTTCCTTTGAAAGACTCTCTTTCGAAAAGATATTATGAAAATGAGGCATGAGATATGTAAATCAGGGCCTCAATTGCATTTTCAATTTCCCTTCATTTTCATTCCTCTTTTGAAAGAGGAATGAAAGTGTAGACGCAGACCTAAAGAGTTAAAGAAAAACTATTTACTTGTCATCTATTATGCTTTCTTCCCCATTCCCACTTACAGATTATGTTACTTTATGCCCTCCCAGCTATAAAACCTACCCAATTCCCCATCTCCCAAGTAAAAATATCATCTTACTCTTTTTTGTAAATTTAAGTACAAATATTTTCTCTGATTGATTTTTTTGTTATTTTTCTTTTTTTCAGATATACAGGGCATGAAGTTCCAGGTTCATTAACATCTTCAAATAGGTATATCCAGAGGTAATATCTGTAACAGACTAAAGCTTTCAATGTCCCTCCATAAAATAGTTTATTTTTTTTCAAAAGAGCAAAATTTGGTTGTTTCACTCTTGTCTCAGCAGTTCTTGTCAGGACGGACATACTGAACGTAACAGTGTTACACGCTATACCTATAAGGTGTCATGTAAGATATCATCATAAAACTAATAATTAATTGACCTTGAATATTCTTTTGTGTGAGTTATGGAGATGTTCTAGGATTATAGTCTTAGGGTGAGTCTACATTTACCAGATGATCAACTGCACTGCAGTCGATTTTCCGGAGTTCAATTTTGCTGTGTGTGTTAAGATGCAGCAAAATTGATCTCTCTAGGCTCCATCATGAGCCCTGGTACTCCACATTATTGCATGGAGTAAGGGATGTGGGCATGAGCCTGAAGATCTACACAGGGTAAGAAGGTCAATTCTGATACACAGATTTTAGGTATGCTAATGGCATGACAATAATTGAATATCAGAAATCAACTTTCTACCCTAGTGTAGATGTACCCTAAAAAGGGTTTGGAAAACAGTGCATAAGCACACTTTGGTCTACACAAAGGAATGTGTATTTGTTTGTACGTCTAGCCAGGCCATCTGGCATAGTCTATGAAGAGCAATTTATAAGTAAGGTAAACAAAACTAACAAGCAGAAGAGATCACAGCATGGCAGCTATACCCCAAAAGAAAAATAAATAAAAAGATCTTTATATGAACTATAAAGATGGATCTGAAATGCTAATGATATACATTTGAATCAACTGACTGTGCACAATATTACCATATTATAAAAGTATATCAAGTAAGGGGTCTTTTCAAAGCTACCGCTGTCACATTACTGATTAATATCATTGTTGAATGGATGTATTAATGTTATATGAGAAATTATGAGTACTCACAAATATTATGCTTAAATGTCTATGAGTGAAAGCAGTTTAAACCAGGCAAACATGGGGAATAGATACCAGGTTTTCTTCCATACTGTAAGACAAACTGGTATTTATATCCACATTTATTCTGTGTAAACCAGGTATGACCAGAAACCATGGAAACTCCATTTACATATGAATCAGCTCGGAGATGGAGGTCCAGGAGACGGCTGGATATTTTGAGAATGTGAGGACTGAGAGTATGATGAGATTTATTTTCTAATAAAACCATTGCATAGAAGAGTCAGAGCTGCTGAAACAGAGCTGATATCAGTGTCTTCTTAGAGTTTCCAAGCAAGACATACAGTGGTGCACCCAGGGTTTCATGGCAGGTAATGACACCCTCTCATTGCTCTGGATCCCATGCCAAAATGTGACCAGATGGCATTATCCCCTCACAAAAAGTCTTCACCATTTTTCTATCAAGTCTAAAAATTACAAGGTCCCACTATAAATACTGACCTGAAAGTCTGTTTTGGCTATGGCATATGCCCATATCCACTGTGTAAATCTAATTGCTGCAGTAGGAAAAAAACATCATGCAAGCCAGCCAGGCATGTCATCTAGCAAGGCTAAGGCTGTAACATACTTTTTGTTTTTAATGACATTTTTGAAGGGCCAAACACTAACCTAAAATATGTACTTGACATCTTACTTTCATATGATAACTTAACAGTATCTGCAGCAGATTCTTTGCTGGATATGTGAGAATGACTGACTGAGAATGGATGGTGGCCCCCCACGTGCTCTAACTGTTTAAGTCAATGTTAATGTTTTTACTTCAGCAGGTTGCAGAAGCGTTCTTTGGAGTGCTGAAGCTGTCAGTGGGATAGAGTAGCATTTCTGTGTAGAAACAGCAAAAACCCACCTAGGGAGAAATTTGATGGAAATGAGATAGGTAATCTTTGGTATTTCCAGAAAAATACCAGGCACATACAGTTTTGCTGAATAAAACTACTCAGCAAGGAAAACTCAACTATTAGCTTGCTAGTAGAGGCGAGCATGTGTGAGCCCATACAATCTCTTGTTTTCCAATTTAATTCTATTAATTAATGCATATATCTAGTACTATATTACCTGAAATTACTAGATATTATATATTTTAAGATAGAAACTGCAATAGAAGTCCCAGCTCCTTTCCAACTGCCATGGCCCCTTTTGTACCTCTAACCCATTTCATATTAGGAACAGTACAGAAGTATATCACCTCAGAGAGTGCTCCAGGATTCATTGTGGTTGAAGCAAACACACCCTTGCAGAGGATCATCTGCTCTGCACACATCCTATTCTGGCTGCTAGAGCAGAGAGGGTGGTATCATGATCCCACCCATTCTGGAGGAGAAACATGTGACAGAATCAACAGTTGTCTGGAGCAATCTTGTGCTCATGAGATAATAAGAATTTAGGTTCCATCTGCCTCCTGTGAAGATGCAGAAGCACCCTTCCTTCTTTCACATCCCAAGGAACAGGACAAATTCAGGTACCATCTTGTCCTACATGCACAATTCTAAACTGTGTAGCAGCTTCTGTTAGCAGTTGACACTTCAGGTGTTCAACAATTTAATAAAAAATAATTTATATGCACAGCTAAATCAGCTGCACACCTAAAATGAAGTGGCTGCTTAACAAAAATGAAGATATGTCAGAATTTGGCCCTGGGTGACATGTTTTCTTTTAATATGACCTTTCATTTTTCTACCTCCCCACAAAAATAAGTTATCGGTTTCACTATATTTGTTAAAATGATGTAGTAACAATTTGATGTACAGCATAGAAGTCTCTGTTTAGGTGGTGAGATCTAAAGCACAAGTTAAGTAATTTTCTCACTTAATCCCAGTTCAAAAGTATCACTTTTGAGGTGTAAAGGGACTTTGAAGTAGCACAGGCACTTCAAAGTGCCTGCGGCTACAAGCATGCCGGCATTTCAAAAATTGACACTTCAAAGTTGCTGTGGGGGAAAATTAGCCTGATGAAGAGCTGAGTATTCATCACAGCACTTCATTAATAATCTCCCATGGCCCTGATTATCATGCCCTATTCACAGTTGGGGGCAAGGGTAGACACAGCCTTTAAGTTTGAAAATATATTTCAAAACTAGGGCTCTCTTTGTATCATTAGCAAACATGCAGCCAATAAGCTCGAAAATTCATGTGTACATACACTTGTACATGCACACACAGCATAATCTGCTACCATCACCTAAACGCAAATGACCAAGTAATCTATTGTTAAAATGAGCTCGCATGAATATTCTTGTAAATAGGAAGAAGTTTATGAATAATGGCTTGTCCTCTAGTTGGAACCAAATAGTTATGCATTCAGGAATGACCTTAGCATGATAATCCATTTTCATAAAGAACTAATAATCAGCTCTCTGAGCTTCCTTCAAGACTGACCCATTTAATTTTTGGCCTGGAGACATAACAATATTTTGTCTCCTTTTCCAGACAAAAGTGAATAGTCACTTGCATGGGAGGTACTATAGGAAGTTTGTTAAACTGTGTCATAAATTGACCCAAACCAATACCTATCTGGAAGGCACTATCTTGCTGTTGATCTAATTATTAAGCAGGCTGTAACTATTTCTGATCCTAAAATGGTGATTATAAAGTATAACTAAAAGAAACTGCTTGTAGTTTTGAGTTATAATTCATTTTAAGAAGGATTTAAAAGGTATCAGGGCTTATCCCTCAACACAAATATTAATAAGAAGTATATGAAATTACACTGAATCACTAAAAAGTAACAATTTAAATTCTCTTTTCCTTGTAGGGTAATAAGTGTCTAGCAATGTGTTAGCTGGAGGATCTTAAAAAGCAAGTGGTTCCGATTTCAGGATGTCAAGGGCATTCTGGGTCTTCTTTCAAGTCTATAAAGGCCTTTGTGATCCTGAAATGAAATATGCTACAGAAATGAAAAGTCTTCTTCTTCTTCTTCTTCTTCTTCTTCTTCTTCTTCTATTTGTTTCCGGAACACCATTCTTCTCTAAGATTTTGAATATTGATAGCAAAAATCATTGACTTACCACCTGTGATTTCCAAGTGGCTCAACATTATCATTGGTCACGAAAGAACATAAACATTCATCTGATGGTTTAGAAAAACTTATTTGTAAGGATCTGTCACAAATAATGAGTTGAATGAAATGTGTGGAGAAAAAGACAAAAATAAAGAAGAGGTTTAAGACTACTACTAGGGGAGAATTTAAAAAGATTACACTCAGAATACTACTTAGTCTTTCAAAAAAGACAAAAATTAAGTGAGAGAATAATTGATTCTTTAATTAATATTAAATATTTTACTATCCTAGAATATTTTCTTTAACTATATGTGCTGTAGGATTTACATTTACAAAAAAGAACAGCTGACAAAAATAAGAATAAAAATAGCAAAATGAAGCTACTGTGAAACGTTACTATGTCTTTGAGGCATAACTTGAAGTGCACTGGTGGGTCTAGCTTTATTATACTTGGAGACCTGATGTGCTTTAAAGAACCATTTAAGGACAATTTCTTCCCCTGGGCTTACTTTGGGGCTTCTATTAATGACAGATGGGTGCCAGAGGGACTGGATAGAAGAAATTGAACAGAATAGCCCTGCAACTTAAAGCATATGTTGACACTTTTATGTTTTCTGACAGTCTGATCTTATCATAGTAACACTCAGGGATCTTTGCCTAGCTGTTTTCTTCTGATTTCCATTTTGTAAGAGGGATACAGTAAAATAAGCTCCCTCAAAATTAAAATGGTATCACTTACATGTATGATGCATCAGACATAAAAATACCTATGAACATGCACTAGAATGTATAATAGAGGAATTATATACATAACATATCCAAACTTTGAACTAAATTATTTGTTTTCAAGTTTGCGGACAAGAATAACATTAAACCATCCAACAGGAAGCTAAGAAATTGCATATGAAATCAGAAAACTGATTAGAGAGGTCTGATCCATGGTATAGAAGAATGGACATGACAGCTGAGCAAAAAGACATCTCTAATTAAAAAAAAGGAAGGCTACAGGGGGAGTAAGATTTTATTTGTAGAATGGGACACTATATTTAGTTTGCAATTGATTTAACCAACAGCAGAGCAGAACATTTTGGCCACTTCTACACAGGTCACTTCTTTCGGAGCCAAAGATGGAGCCAAAGATGCTAATGAGGCATGGATGCAAATTCCCCATGCCTCATTAGCATAGTGTCATGTGATTTGGAGTCCAGAAGACCATTCTTCCAGTCTCCAAAATGTTGTGTAGAAGTGTGGCCCCCAGGGGGGCTTCCTGAAGGAAATCCTTCTTCTGGAGGCCCCTTCTTCCTGAAAATTTTTGGGAAGAAGGGGCCTCCAGAAGAAGCAAGTCCTTCCAGAAAGTGCCCCCGGGGGCCATGCTTCTACTCTGTGTTTTGGAGTCCGGAAAAATGGTCTTCCAGACTCCAAATCAGGTGACGTTATGCTAATGAGGCATGGGGAATTTGCATCTGTGCCTCATTAGCGTCTTTTGCTCCATGTATTAGCATGCCACTTCCGAAGGAAGTCGCCTGTGTAGAAACGGCCATTAAGTGGAGGAACTCTAATCACCAAATATCTTAAAAGTTAATTCTTCAGTGAAGGAGAAGGTACATAATCACTGGATGATAATAAATGCTACTACTTAACTGTTGTACTCTGCGTGGCGCATATGTTATCTGCAAGCTTCCTGCACTTCACTCTGCCTTGGGACAAAACTACTAGCTGACTCCATGAGTACTGCAGCTGTCCTTCAATCTCAGTAGACCTTCTCCATGTTGTCCAAGGTTTTCCTCTTTTGTGTTTTCCTTGTGGGTTCCATGTGAAAGCTTGACAGACTATGCTGGATGATGGTTTTCTGAAAGTGTGACCCAGCCCACTTTCTTCTCTTGATTTCAGTGTCAACTGGTTCTTCTCCTGCTCTGTTCCAAATCTCCTCATTTGTGACAAAGTCTTGACATTTGATGTGAACAATGTACTTCAGGCATATGTTTATGAACGTCAGTAGCTTGTAATTTGAAGACTTTTTAGTATGCCAGATCTCATATCCATACAAGAGCACACTCTTCACACTTGTGTTGAAGATCTGAAGTTTCCTCTTCACAGATCTTGTTTGTGAACTCCATAGGGGACAGAGAGTCATGAATGCAGTTGTTGCTTTCCATATCCTGGCATTGATAACTTTCTGTTCCTCCATCTCTGTCCATAATACTCCACAAGTAGGTGAAGTATTTCACAGTTTCCAGGCCTTGTCCTCCCAGGATGATGGTGTTGTTGTTGGACTGGTTGACCCTCATTGTCTTGGTCTTTCCCTTCTTAATGTTCAGTCCAGTCACTGAGGAAGTTTTGTCTAGTGTTGTGACCTTTTCTTTCATGCTTTCATGTCAGTGTGAAAGAAGGGCATCATCAACAGCAAAATCAACGTCCTCTAGCTGTTTGAAAAGTGTTCACTGAATGCCTCCTTGATGATCATCTGTTGTCCTTTTCATAATCCAGTCCATTGTGATCAATAACAGAAATGGTTATTCTTGTCGCGTTTCTGAGAGTACGTTGAAGGATTCTGTCAAGACACTATTGTGAACAACTTGGCATGTTAAGGGTTCATATGTTGAACAAATCACTTTAATAATTTCGGATGGGATGCCATGGTGTTGCAGCAGTTTCCACAAACTGTCCCTAACAACATGGTTGAAGGTTTTTACAAAGTCTATGAAAGTTATGTATGGGGGAGTTCCACTGAAGTGACTGCTCTGTGATAATTCTGAGAGTTGCTATTTGGTCAGTACAAGATATCTCACTTCAAAAGCTGGCCTGTTCTTCTCTGAGCTGCTTATCAATTTCTGTCTTCATTCTCTACAAGTGAATCCTACAAGTGAACACTTTTCCTGGAATAGACAGTAACGCAATGACCTTCCAGTTCTTGCATGCCTTCAGGTTGCCTTTCTTTAAAGCTTGATAAGGTAGTCATATAGTGCAGACTAATGCTAGATTAATTTGTATAACAATTCTATCTATTTCTACATGCTACTAGTGGTATATATCTAATCATATCAATGCTATACTTCCAAATCTGGGTATATGCATGTTAAGTTAGTTAGGGGAATGGGAGGTCCTATAGGTCTTTCTCTGCCATGTGGAATGTTTTCACATTATCATTTCAGTGTTCAGTTAAAATTTATAGGCCAAAAGTAAACTGATGTAGTACCACTGATGTTGATATTGCTGTGTACCCATTTATCCCACTTGAAGATCTGGCCCTGCATATGCTAAATCAAATTTCCTTACAAACAGAACTTAAATTCATCATAAAGGGGTTTTAGCAAGTGCATTCTGTGTCTGCAAAAGGAAGTGCTTCTGTACATAACTGTGTGTGCAAAGTTCTGTGTACAAAAAATGTCATCTGGGATGAAAATGAGAGCCTTCAAGTAAAGCAAACTGGTAAAGAACACATAGGCTGTGTCTACACTACAAAAAGAACTTTGCAGTGGCTTACTTGAAAGTATAACTCTCAAGTAAGCAACTTCGAAGCTGAGCATCTACACATATCCTACTTCGAAGTTAAACTTTGAAGTAGGGCACTGCTCCATTCCTGGGAATGGAGTAAGGACTTCAAAGATGGACTCCCTACTTCAAAGTTAACTTGAAAGTAAGGCAAAATGTGTGTAGATAGTCTGCTGCTACTTCAAAGTAGTGCCTAACTTTGAGATTAACTTTAAAGTTAGTTCCTAACGTAGACACACCCATATTATCCCTTCTCCATTAGTTCTTTTTCTTGGCTGTGTTCTTTCTTACCTTTCCAGTTCATTTTCTTGTGTATAGTTTTAATCCTAAATGTTAAAATGTATTCCTAAAAATTACATTCCCCTCACTCACTTTCTCAGAACTTGAGCATAAGCAGTGTTTTTTTTAAACAAAGAAACAGACAAACAGGGTAGTATGATACGGGTGGTGTTATGATTTTGTGGCTCAAGTATCTCTGTCACTTCCTGGTTTTAGGATTCATGTCTTTTCCTGTTGGGTGGAATCTCACAAGTTTCCCACTCTTCGACCATAATCTGAGTACAATGCCCCATCCATGGCAAGCACTTATTACTGTGCATGTCTGACAGGACACCTCCATTTTTTTTTTTTCCTTTGGGTGCCTGTGACCAATGCCATTAAGCTTGAACATGACTGGTTTATTAGGCACTGACTTTACTTTGTGCACATTGAAAATGATCTGTACATGCATAATTGTGACAGGGCACACATCCCCTATCCTGGATAAGAAAAAGTTAACCCTGCATTGAGGGCTGAGGAAGCCATACCCCTTCTGCCTTAGTGGGCACTGGTATAAAAGACAGCAGCTCAGCTCATTAGGAGCCCACTGCTGGAAAAGAAGGAGGACAAGATGCTGCAGATGCCCAATAATGGAGACACCTTATGCCAGGCTGAAGGTAAAACACTATCAACAGCCTCATGAGGTTCAGAGGCACCAATGAATGGGCAGCTCATGGACCAAGGAGGTAAGATGGAGGCCTAGACCACAAGTGCAGGAATGACAGCTGACTGTAGCCCAGGGGAAGGCAATGGCTAACTGATGAGTGAGCTGAAGCAGGGGGGTTTAGTGTGTTGGTCAGAAATTTTCCCCACTGGTTCAGTGGCTTAAGTGACAGTTTTGGGGCCAGGGGCCAGTAGAAAAGAGTGGGGTGGTAGGGGAATTAACACCCACCTACTTTCCTGCCTCTACACAGGGAGATACACAGCCCTGAAAACCAGGGTAACCTTACTGACTCTGGACATTGGCCACACAGCCCTGAAAACTGTGGCAAGTTTATTGACTCTGTCCCTAGTGCCACACAGCCTTGCAAATGAGGGCAGATTTATTGACTCCGGTCACTAGGCAATATTGCCCCATGATTAAAGGCAAATGTATAGACATGGGTTGAGAAGTACAAAATAGGGAGTTGCACATGCACCCTTCTATCCCCTAAGGGATATGGGCACACTCACCCATGTCTTCATAGCATTCCTCTTCCAGAAAGGGAATGCAAATAAGTGACATAAAATTCAAATGAATCGTGAATTTACATATCTCACTCATCATTTGAATAGTTTCACATGACTGTGTTTCTGGAAGAGACTTTTTCAGAAGCAAAAACAGCCATGCAGACAAGGTTCCTTTGGGGAAAAAAAAACCAAAAACCAAAAACCTTTTTTTGGTGAGAACCTTTCTTCCTGAAATGAATGAGGAAGAAGGGTTCTTTCAAAAACAGGTTCTTTTTCCAAAGGAACCCCGTCTACAGAGCTGTTGTTGTTTCTGGAAAAGCCTCTTCCAGAAGCACAATCATGCAAGAATATGCAAATGAGGCACACGATATGTAAATACATGCTTCATTTGAATTTTTGATCTCATTTATTTGCATTCCCCTTCCGGAAGAGGAATGCTGTGTAGATGCAGCCAAACCATGTTACACTAAATAATAAAATTCTTAAAGTATGCTAATTTGCCACTTGTGTATTCTTCCTTGAAAGTGTATTAAGATCAATGTACACTGACTTAGTGCAGGCTAATGTTTATGCAATGTGCACACATATTGCTAATTTAGTCAAGGCCTTAGTGACTTGCATTCTTTTTAAGACAGGTACGTTTCTTAACAAATGGAATACAACTTTTTTTTTAAATATCTAGAAAGGATATTTAAATTAATAGGGTTATGAATTTAGCCCTAGGAAATGGGTAAAGGTGTGTGTCCTGAGAGATGGAAGTGACAGAGAATTTTGTGCCAATAACACACATGTTGTTGGAGACTGAGATTCAACTACTGCTGGCCAGAAAATAAAACACTAAACAAATATCTTCCCTAAATGAGAGCTCTCTAGTATTCTGAGGAAGATATAAAAGCCAATTCTTATTCCAGAAAAATTCTCTCACAACTTGTATTTAAGCACCAGTCTATTTTTAGCAAAAGTACTGACCATCCCACAATTTCTCTTTAAGTCATAAGTAATCATAATTTTTGGGCAATCCATATCAGTTTTGTAAATGAGGGAATCAAAATCTTCATTTGCTTTTTGTAATCTCCAAAAAACTCTTTGCAAAATAGCTTTATTTTTAAAAGTTTAATAATATTAGTATTTTAATTATAACTAATAACTAAACTTCCTAATTTAAGAAACAGTCATTGCTTTATTTTTATTTTAAATTTTCTTTATTTTTTACCTTGGTCTTCTCTAAATTGAAACCAATTTTTTTTCAGAATAACCTAAGGCCTGAAATTAAACTGATACAGTTATAGTGGTAAAACTCCTGTGTGGACAATCTTATTTTACCATAAGAGCTTTACTTTTTTAAAAAAATTGGCTTATGTCACTTTGGAGTATAACTGTATAAGTATAGCTGGTCAAATTTTCCAACCTAGAAAAGGCCTTCGCCTTTTCAATATGAAGTCTTGTTTGCTTCCTTTTTTTTCTGGGCACTCCTCCTGTGTATTCCAGAAACCTGAGCTGAGAGCTCTCTCATCCATTTGTAGGGTGGTGAAGGACAATGTATCTATAGCAAAGAAAGTTATTTCGTTAGGCATTTGAGCTAAAACACCTTTGTGTACCATACAGACCTTGTGCCAGAATACATACATTGGCCTAATTATGCCAACATAATGCCCCAACCCCCACCCCAGCAATGTACTTCAATAGGACTTTTTCTGCTAGTTTATGGCAACAGAAGCATCCTTCTGTTAGCACAGAAGCATCTACCCTGGAGGTTTGTCCATCTAGTTCTGTGGGTATTTTTTGTTTTTTACAAGCCTGACCAACATAACTATGTCAACATAAGATGTAACCATAGACTAGCCTTTAAAAAGTCACAATAAAACCACTTTCCAAACTAGTGCATAAAGTTGTCCATTACACCCATCAGAGAAAAACAGGATAGACAAGACCTGCATGTCTGAGGTAAAGAAAAATGAGCAGGATAAATGTATATATGTCTGTGTTGAAAAATCACTTCAGACTTTCTTAATATGTCACAAATAGGAAAGTTGGAAAGAGAGGGCAGAAACAATCCTAAAGCACAGATTGCCTTTAAAAGTTTTGTGACAGAAACTGGGTGCTTTCAGGATCAGTCAAAAATAATACAGCAAATCTGAAGAGGAGGAAGAAGAAATCAGCTTTAGCTTGTGCTAAAATCAGCTTCAGCTTAAAAGCCCTAAGGGCTGTGTAAGAGTCCCGAGACGCCCAGCCCTGGGTCTAGGGTGGGTGGCACCCAAAAAGGGGTTAGAACACCAGCCCTGCACTCAGTTCAGAGCGGTCAGCAGTTCACCCTTACAATACAAGACAGGCCCCAGCCCTCAGTCTAGGGTGGGGCAGCAGTTCTCAAGAGCAATACAGTACCGGCTCAGCCCTCAGTTCAGGGCGAGCAGCAGTTCACAGTTGCAACAAAATCCCAGCCCAGCCCTCAGTCCAGGGCGGGACAGCAACACAAGGGTCTGAGCGCAGGCCCCAGCCCTCAGTTTGGGGCAGGGCAACAGCACAAGGGTTTGAGCACGGGCCCAGCCCTCAGTTTGGGGCAGGGCAACAGCACAAAGGTTTGAACACAGGCCCAGCGCGGGCTGGCCCTGTCAAGGAGGGGGTAGGGGGTCGCAGGCCCTCCCACTCCACTGCAACCCGGCCCGGGGCCCTGGGGGTCACTCACACACGACCACGGCAGTGGGGATCCAGGCCGCAACACACTGCCATGGGTTCGGGAGCGTCGTTCCCCGGGCCACTTCCTACCTCTGCCTCCACTGACGGAAGGTCCCAGTCCATCTAGTCAGGGGGTCCCACAGAGTCGGTCTCCTCCAAATCGTCCACCTTCGGGGGCTCCAGCCAGTCGCTCATGTCAATGTCATTGGGATAGTAGGGCGGCGGTAGCACGGTGGACCCGAGGCGATCCTGGGCCTGAGGGCTGCAGGGATCCACCGGGACTCTGGGGCAGGCCGCTCCTGGGGCTTCTTCCAAGGCGGGGGGTCTCCGCCGGCGTGAGGGTCCTGGCAGATCTGGGAAGTCCAGGTAGTCCCCCTGGGGCATCTGGATCCGCAGTTGTTCGGAGCCTCTGGGGGCTTGCTCCTCCGGCCTGGCCGGGCGGCGACAGGCCCTCCACCCTTGGTGCCGGGGAGCTCGTGCAGGCGCGTCCTCCCTGCCCGGAGGCCCAGGCTTTAATGGGTCCCCACCCCTGCCCTTTGCCTTTCTAGCCCTGGGCCCCGCCCTCTGAGGGGCAGGCCTCTGGTGTTCTGGTTCCGGGCCTGCCCACCAGGGCCTCTGCGCAGCCTCCTCTGCCTCTGAGTCAGGAGGAGGCCATACTGACTCACTACAGGCTGCAGTTGCAATATGTCACCTTATAACTCACTCTTAAAACACTTTATTTTATTGCTTAATCAGGTAATGGGTTCAGCTTGAACAATACTGGGGAGAATGAAGAATCTCAGACTTTCTCTACATCACAGTAGCTACGTCTACACGTGAATGCTACATCGAAATAGCTTATTTTGATGTAGCAACATCGAAATAAGCTATTTCAAAGAATAACATTTACACGTCCTCCAGGGCTGGTGCCGTCGACGTTCAACGTCAACATTGGGCAGTACTACATTGAAGTAGGCGCTGCAGGGGAGCGTCTACACACCAAAGTGGCCCACATTGAAATAAGGGTGCCAGGAACAGCTGCAGACAGGGTCACAGGGAGGACTCAACAGCAAGCCGCTCCCTTAAAGGGCCCCTCCCAGACACACCTTCACTAAACAGCACAAGATCCACAGAGCCGACAACTGGTTGCAGACCCTGTGCATGCAGCATGGATCCCAGCTGCAGCAGCAGCAGCCAGAAGCCCTGGGCTAACGGCTGCTGCACCCGGTGACTGTAGAACCCCGCAGGGGCTGGAGAGAGTGTCTCTCAACCCCTCAGCTGATGGCTGCCATGGCAGACCCTGCTATTTTGATGTTGCGAGACGCGGATCAGCTACACATGCCCTACTTCGACGTTCAGCATCGAAGTAGGGCACTATTCTCATCTCCTCATGAGGATAGCGACTTCGACTTCTCGCTGCCTTATGTCGATTTCAACTTCGAAATAGCGCTCGTCACGTGTAGACGTGGCGGGCGCTATTTTGAAGTTGGCACGACTACTTCGAAGTAGCCGGCACGTGTAGACGCGGCTAGTGTGTGATAAACTAGGAGGAGGGTGTCAATACACATTTTGCTTTGTTAATGCATATTAAACCTCTCTAAAATTCTCTGCGGATTTCTGAAAGAGGTTGTGAGAACTCCCCCCAAGGATGCCTCTGAGCCCACTTTCTGATGTGACCCATCATTTGATCAGATGTTCTTGAGCACTATTAAATAGCAATAATGAACTTCACCTAAAGCTCTTAGTAATTTTGTTCCACATTTCCTTCTCTAATTAGCCACAATTCCCTATTTATTATTGCTTCATTCATTGCCTTGAGGTCTTCTAAAAATATTAGGAATGATAAATTAAACAATACATTTTCGTCAGCAGGTTAACCGTTGGGGGAGAGTAATAATCTAATGGGTAATCTTCTGAATTAATTGTTTCCGAATTATTTAATTGCAGCTTCCAAACAAAATTCCTTGCTAAAAGCATGGCACCCTGAAAACCAAAGTACTTTCTTGTCCTCTCTGCTAAGTTAAAAAGCATAACATTAAAAACATGTATGTCTAAATGAAATTCAGAATGACCCCCTATGCAGAGCTGTAGAAGCCTTCCATTTGCATTTGTATTTATATTTTTGCTAATGAGCTGTCTGATGCAGAGAGCCATAACAATATTTTTCAGGATAATCTTACAAATGCAATGACTAGGCAATCTGCACTCTGGAGTTAGTCTTGTTACTTAAAAAATTAGTAATTGACTTTCACATTAAGTTCTTATAGGCCTCACTCAAAATCAGTTATTTCAAATTAAACTTGATATATTTGAATATTATAACTCTGTTTTCTCCCTCTAGTCTCATGATGTTCTAAGAAAACTGGTTTCTCCTCTATTATGATATACCAATATGGTGTATATTTTTCTTTTTGTCGAATGGTGCTATATTGAGGAACAAGGACTTTAAGTCAGAGGATGATAATCGTGCTCCTTTGCTATCACTTAAATCATAAAAGGATGAACAGATGTGATCTTTTGAATATGTGCGAATTCAAAAGTGTATATGCTTATTCCGGATGTACCCTGCAATTCCCAGAGGCAGCAGCATGTCCCTCTTATGGTCAATTCCTAATCCGAGCCACAGCCAAGCAGCACTGTGCACTGCACCATCCTTCCTTCCCGTGTCCAAAGATTCTGCCCCTGCCGTTCCCATTGTCCATGGCAGAAGGGGCATTACTTGGGCAAGGGCAATACATAGAGCTCTATGGCTGCCCCTACATGAAGAAGCCAGCCAGAAGGGGGGCATACCACGTGCGTCTGATGAAGGGGGTCTTTGCCCACGAATGCTTATGCTCCAAAATATCTGCTAGTCTATAAGGTGCCACAAGACTTCTGGTTGTTCTCGAAGCTACAGACTAACATGGTTACCTCTCTGATACTATCATCCAACAGAGAATGGCCTCACAGCGGCTTCTTTAATTGTAGATGATCAGGCCTATTGTAATCCAAATGCTGATACTAAATCAGGAGAATTTTTTCAGGTGTTTAACAATACTTTACGGAATGACTGAAACCTATTTCAAAGGCAATTCTAATTTTTACATCTATGAATATGAAAAGTAAGACAGAACAACAGATGTTCTATGTCAAACTTAATGAAAACATCACCAATAGTCAAACCAGGCACCACCATCTTTGCAATATGATTATATATTGTTGCTTAGGACACAGGAAATATGTCTCCTCTTTGCCATGCTTGGAGAATTACAGAGTTAAATCACTGCTGGCCAGTGACTGACACTGTGTGTGGGAGTCTGCACATCGCTGTCTTGACCAAAGCATAGGCATGTGATAAGGTATGGTTAGGCTTGGGCAAAGCCTAGTACAATATGTGCACATAAACAAGGTTTAAAGCAGGTGTACAGAAATGTGGCTTCCTGTGCTTAAGGTGGTCTGTTCAAATGTGACCACAAACAATACAAAACTACATGCTGTGCTGGAAATTTCTTGTCAAATAAGTTCAAAAGTTCACCAGCCATAAAAATGTTATCCACAAAAGGTAAACAACTTATGAAAGAAGCATAATAAAGGTATTTTAATTTTGTTTAGCGAATAAGAAACCAGAGTTTCTATATACAGCAAGCTTAGTATAAATACAGGCAGAAGTGAGGTGATCATTGGAAGGGAAAGATCAAGGTACCCCCACATACCTTGCTTGAGGTAGCTGCAAGGGAACAGAACCATTCAGACCAGTAGATACATTATGAGTGCCCACAAAAGTTTATGCACCAAAATATCTGTTAGTCTATAAGGTGCCACAGGACTTCTCATTATTTTTGTGGCTACAGACTAACTTGGCTATCCCTCTGACACTTGGGGCCTTAAATTAACTTTATGATAACAGCTTTCAATTCCTAGGGAAAGGTTAGATAAAATTCCCCTTCCAGTACAGCCACCATCCCGTGTAGAGGGTTCAGACTGCTACAGAAAAGTACTGGACCTAAAATTTTGCACCTACAGTTTCTGCAAATGTACTTCACCATTCAGGAGGCAAAAAGGAAACAGTATCTAAAGAAAGGTGGTTGACCAGAAAGAAGGAATTAAGAGCAGTGGGATAATATAATGACTGGGTTAAGTTAAGGATGAACTGCTTGAGGAAAGATGGGCCAAATAGGAAGAACTGATCTCAAACAGATTTTCAAACAGTATTTTTTATTACTGAAATGCTGTTATTTTATTGTTTTATATTAGGCAGATGACATTTGGAATTATTTTAATGCATATTTATCCTGTAATTGCTGTAATATTTTCAGTAAATACATCTGTATGGGGATATATCTGTTAGCAGAATTCCCATTTTACATTTCAAAATGATGAACATGAAAAATCCATGCTACAACATATCCAATAGGTTATGTAAAGTCCAAAATGTCCATGTAATTCTTGAACATCACACTTTAAATTGGCTGTATATAACAGCATAGAGGAATCACCAGGTGGCATTTACAGATAACTATGCCTGAGTGGCTGAGTTCATTTTGAAAATATATTTATAATTGTTTTATGTTAATTGTTTTGGAAACTGCATCCACAGAAATTCAGAGGTTTATTAATTTATTGCAGAAATATCTGAAATAGTCTTTTTTCAAAGTCATATAGCATATAACATTGAAATAATCTTCTAAAATTCAAAAACACAGAAATAGATCACTTCTTTAGCTACTTTATTCCTAAGCAACCTTGTGTCACTTTAGAAATAAAACAGCTTCCTGTTGGTGCAACCAAAACTTTAAAGCACTTGAAAAAATATAAAAATAAAGATTTTTAGCTTTTGTTTTGATGCAAGCATACTGCATTCATGCATACAGCTATTCTCTTGTGTCATGTGTCCAAATGGAGCACAATACAAGCACTGCAAATTTATTTCAACTAATCTCTCATATTTCCATATGGGCTAATGCTGTTGAAAATACATTTTACTCTTAGTCTTATGGGAAAAAAAGCAATTCATAATCAGATCTTAAAATGTGGGAGTAAAGAATCCTGCTTTCAGTATACCAGTCTTTATAAAAAGAAGTCCTTCTTAAAGGGTTTGTATATCGTTACACCAGTCGTGCTTTCAGCACATGCTAGCTTTCTTCTTTATATTTTATTAGAAGATTCATGAGCAGAAGCCTGCTATATTTCGTGTTCTATTTCTACATTTTTCCATTATCCCACTGTCATGCACCTGACAGCCTCATGCAAATGTACAGAATGACCCATCCTAGTCACAGTCATTCAGAAATAAGTACTGTAGTTATATGAGAGAGAATGGAGAAATTGAAGTACTCTGTGGTCCTGACATGGGTTTTTCAAACGCAGTTCCACTATAAATGTATATATGTATAAATGCTCTATAGAGAGCACCATGCTCTTTTTGTACAAGACAGGTATTAGCATGTTCTTTGACCATTTTCAGTCTCTCCGTAGTCAACCCATTGTTATAAATAACAAGTACCATTGCAGGAATTAGAATAGATTTGCAAACATTCTTGTGAACAGGTAGGCTAAATTCACTGGCTAGTTTATTCATAGTGCACAGTGCATAATCAGTTTGTGCAGTCAGTTAATTCTTCTTGAATAGAGAAATCCATGGGAAATATGACAGATGGATGTGGCTCAGTCTAGGACCAGTTTTGGACTGGTAGAACAAAGGAAGAATTTCCATTGATTATTAGGGCTAATATTCCCTATAGTGCCCTCACACCAACCCAATTTTTTGAAGTGAATGGATGGGTATGCCAACTCAGGTCAAATACCGTAAGCAATTTTTGCTAAGGGTTCTCTAACCAGTTTTGGTGAGGCAGTCAGATGTAGTAGACAGGCCACTAGACTGGAATTAGAGTAGGCAAAGCACAGAGCTTCTGTTTGAGGAGAAGTCAGGGCTAAGGTGTCCATAAACCACCTTTTTCTATCCTCCTAATCTGATGGGTGACAAAGACCCCTGACACAATTTAAATGGCCTCAAAGTTCTGTTTAGAGGACAGCAGCCTCCCTGCACTGCCCTGTGAGCCTCAGAATCCTCACATATCGGAGGGGTAGCTGTGTTAGTCTGGATCTGTAACAGCAACGAAGGGTCCTGTGGCACCTTATAGACTAACAGAAAAGTTTTGAGCATGAGGTTTCGTGAGCACAGACTCACTTCATCAGATGCTGGTCTAGGAAATCTGCAGGGCCACAGTGATCTGTGGTGAAGGGATGCCCCTAACAGACTCTTCTCAGCTCTAACCTCTCCCTCAGCATGTTTTCATGCTGAGGCTTGTGAGACACAGTGTGGCAGACCATCTTCCACAGACCCCATGTCCATGGGAATCCTCCCCCCCACAGGAGCGGGGGCTTTTACATGGCATAAGGGAGCTGGGGTGGATGAGGGTCTCACCCTTGGATTCTAGTAGTGGCTCTGAAACTATTTTGGAGAGTGACCTTATGAAATAGTTTTGTTTCTCTGAGGTTAGTTTCCCCATCAATCAAATCAGACTGCAGAATTTCTTCCTTTGCAAAGTATTTTGGGTTATGGATAGAAAAGCTCAGTATAAGAATTTGGTATTAAGATAATTATTCTGGAGAATGTAATGGCAAGTACATGTGTGTATATAATACTGATAGCTCCGCTGAACTTTATTTATTTGTATGTGTTTTGTTGATTCCTAGAGTCACCAGGTAAGTGTGTTACAAACATGTTTCCAGCTCCCATTGTATCATTTGAAAACATCTTTTTGTTTAGAGTTGTTACGCCTCAGGGATGGAAAAGAAAGAACGATGGAATAAGAGTGGCTTTGTAGCACTGAACTCTCACATGCAGCTGGATCACTTGCAGGGCTCTGCTGTTGGGAAGACCACAGCGGTATTGTTTTATCACCTCTACTTTCAAGATGCAGTGCTACGAATACTAATAAAGAGCAGCCACAAAAAGAGAGAGAGGTGACTGGGGAGAATACGGAGAATGAGGAATAACAAAATGAGCCTGTCAACTGACATTCATATCTGACGTTATATTTCTAAGTCAAGGCTATTACCACTTCACTCAGTTTATAAATTAGGACATTCGTTGTGTGGCATATTGATTCCTAAGTTTTGATTTGTCTCTCACCAAATTATGAATTTAATGGATCGCTCCATGCAGTGCCTCAAAAATAAATGATTTCTCATTTCTTGAATGATGAATCTTTAAAATGCACCAGAATAGTACTCTATGGGTCATTCTTAATTTGCTATGTAAATTTTTGCAGCAAAAAGAGAAGAATAAAGCAGTTTTGATGTAATCACCAGTAAACCATAAAATGTAATTTTGTAGAATAATTTTATAATTCATGACAGCCTATGTAAACAGATTTAAAATTGAATAGAGTGCTTATGACTTTTCAAACCATTTCCCTGGAAAGTTTTTAATCACTAGAAAGGTATAGTTTTATATAATATAAAATTTACCAGTTAACAGAAGACCCACATTAAGGTCTGTGGTTCATTTAACAAAAAGTGTCATATGCTGGGCCACACATAGTGCCTCCTACCATGAGTTTGGGACACCAGTTTCATGCTGACTTAGCAGTCTTCAAGGTTTATGTGGTTTTTACTTTGGGCAGGGGGGGGGAGGAGTTGGGTTGCCCAGTTAAGCATTCCCCAGGTCTGACTATAGCTTATAATAGCACAGCCCAGTGTTGTATGACAAGACATTTATTCAGCATGAGTAGGAATACAAAGAAACTATCTTCATAACTCAGTTGTTCTGCCTCTAGAATATTGCATCTTTTTGTTTCCCATTATCCACACAATGATGCTTGTTTTAGAATTTTATTTTTACTCAAGCAAAACATGTTTATCTCTGAAGCCAAATCCAGGACAACTCCACAATGCGCTTTCATTAGAACAAGCTTACCATTGCTGTAAATGGTTTCATGTTTATTTGTCTATTCACATAGCCACCTGGTAATGCAGGAAACTACATGTGAAAAACTTGAGGCTGCAATAATTTGGCCACAAGTTGTACTTGAAATACTCCTTTCCCACTACACACTTGAAAAAGAAACTCGATTCTTAACATTGCATAATTGCCTCTTCAATACCTACAATAGGTCCAAGTTTCACAAATTAATTATGCATGTAATATACATTCTGAAATACATGTTAAATATTATATGAATACACTGTAGCAATCCAGTTGATTTTCATATGATATGAGTCACAGGTAGAAAAACACAATATAAATACAAATAAATCATGATGACAGTGCAATCGAGTGCATATGAATTAATTATCCTCAGTACTTTCATGTCACATTTGATTTACATGGCTCCTTGTGTTAGCCTTATATCTAGGATGTTTTTCCTCTTTGGGTAATTTAAAATTGTAACTTCATTTTTAAGAATTAATTACAACTATATTGTAAACTGATTTCTAACATTGCACATCTTGTAATGTAAAATACTGATCAGTTTAGTTGAGAGGTTTTACTGCCCTGATGTGAGCTTTTGTTGAGGGATAATTAACTGGATATGGAATACTCCTCAACTATTCAGATCACAGCTTTCATACAAGCCATTATATATTTCACTTTTGTCAACCGCAATACGTTTCTGTTCAATTTATGAAAGTGTGTGGGCTGCCATACTTTCTAAAACTTTGTGCCCTGGTGGATCAGCTGATTGAACGGAGCAAAACCAAAGAGATCTTGTGTAGTGCATTTGTTTTCATTAGAAATTCTGAAGCAGGCCATGACTCAGTCTGCTTCTTGATTTTCCCCAGACCTTTTCCAGGGAGTGTACATGACAGGTATTTCAACTGCACGCAGCATCTTTGGGGCACTCAGCAGAGACAAAGACAAGACACAAACTCAGAGCTGATGGAAACAGCTGTCAGGTGGGCTAGTAGATGTATTGTTCTTACAACAAAACTGAAAACACCATGGATGCATCTCCACTAGATTTCTATTTAAAAAATCAATTTCAAAAGAGGGTCTAATTTCAAAAAAGGCTACGGAGCATCTACACACATAGTGGCCTTTTTCTAAATTATTTTCAGCTTAAAGGAGTGGATTGAAATGGCTCTTTCCATCCAATTACAGAAAGTGTCCCCTTTCGAAATCAAATTTCGAAGCAGGGGATATGTAGACAATCCTGGCCTGTTCTTTCAAAAAAGTGGGTCTGCCATGGCAATGGCTGCAGGGAACATGGAGACTCTCTTGCCAGTTCTAGCAGGGCTCTATGGTTTATGGGTCCAGCTGCTCTTAAAACTGCAAGGACCCAGAAACCTTGTGCAGGAAGCTGGGAGTGTGTCAGCAGCCTCAGGAGCATGAGCTTCAGGAGCTACACCCTCCAGCTGCTCCCACATCCTAATGATGCACCCCACCAGCCAGATGGAGAGCCGCCAAGACGCACAGGATCTCCAGGAGCCCCCCTCTTCCCAGCCAAAGAGGTTGCCAAAGGCCAGCCAGAGACAGAAAAGGAGGGGCCTCTCATGTATGGAAGCCGAAGTAAAAGACCTCCTTAGTCTCTGCGGGGATGAAGACATGCTACAGCACAGAACTGGCCAGCCCAGGAATGCTGCAGCCTGTGATCGGCTGTCCCAGGGGCTCCAGAAATGTGGCCCTGATTGCACAAACAACCAGGTACGATCAAAGAACTGAAGCAAGACTACAGTCGGGACAGGGACCCGACCAGGTACTTGTGGGTATGGGCCACCCTGAGGTGCTTATACGATAAGGAGATGCACTGACTCCTGGGCCCAAAGGACATGCCTGAACTTGGGCCTGTCATCGACACCACCAGCCCTGAGTACAACCCCGAGCAGGAGCAGCAGAACCAGCCAGGACCCTCAAGCCAAACCAGGGTAGAGGAGCCAGAGAGTGCTTCACAGTTGGAGGTTCCCTTTGTGTTTACCATCACCACTGGATCCTCCTGGCCCCTTGAGCCACATATCCCCAAATGTGTTCTCCAGAGCCCCAGGTAGGTAACTGGTGATTCAGGAACCCTGGGCTAAGGAGGCCGCCCTTTCCTGCATCCCTTGGCCATGTTCCCAGGCCCGGGCATGGCAGCACCTGTGCTCCTGGACAGCATCACAACCCTACCAACCAAGAAGGGAGGCAGGAGGCAGACCGCATCCAGAGGATGCCCACAGATGAGGCCCCACTGGCCACATGGGAACCCAAGTGGGGTCGTGCAAGTGGATTTTGGGTCAGGGGTAGCTTAGGGAGGGTGAGGTGGAGCTACTGGGGCTGGGGGGCAGCACTGATGGGTCGCCTCTCTCTCTCCTGGTGTCTCCTCAGCTTCATCCTCTGAGGGCCAAGACAGTCCCATCATGGAAACCAGCAGTCCTGCTCTGCCCTCCAAGGGAGACAGGGAACCCTTATCCCCACCCCCCAGGCTGGTGCTCACCCAGCCCCAGAGTGCCTGCTGCTGCCGCTGCCAAGACTAGGATGAAGCCACAGCCACCCACACCACCGTCATCTGGGAGCAAAAAGATGTCCTTTGTCAGTGGCTCCAGATGGAGTAGAAGGACAGGGCTAGGTAGTGGGAGGTTTGGAGCAAGGTGGCTGTGGCACTCTGGCACCTTGTCTGTCCAGAGCTGGAGCACCCTGCCACCCTCTCTGCTGCCCCTCTGTTGTTGCCCCAGCTGTCACTTCTCCTGCACCAGGACTGACTGCCCTGGTCCTGGCCACCAGCCTCACACTGGCTCAGAGGCTCATTGCTAGTGCTGGACAGGGCGAGCCTGCCCCCACCAATCCACTGGGTCCCTTCTTCCCCCACTCCCTATGCAGGAAGCCCTCTGAGCCCAACAGCCAGCAGGGCCAGGGGTGGGTCAGAGACCTTGGTGCTCATGCTGCATTCATGCAGTAGGCTGAGGAGTGTGGCCAGGAGGCTCCCCAGCAACCTTGTCAGGGCGAGCCTGTGCTGTTGAATGACCTCAGGGTCCCTGGCCAGCACTTGGGCTGTTGCGAGAGCAGCGAGATGGTGAGCTATGCTGTGAGCAGTACAATGGGCCTCAGCAACTTGTGCAGGGAGGGCCTGTTGGGGGACCCTTTAACAGGCTGCATGGTCAGTGCCCTGGAAGTGCTCTCCGGCCTTGCAACCCCGTGTGAGGCATTTCCCGCCCTGTCCTGGAAGAGTGTGCAAGCATGTGTGGACGCAATATTCCCAGAAAACCAGGCAGCTCTTTCAGATGCTGCTTTGTGTGTAGATGCTCTCTTCCAGAAGTTTTTGATCTGCTTTTGTGTGTGTGGATGCACTCTTCTGAAAGAAGTTCTTTCAGAAGAGATCTTCTGGAAGGGCTTCTTTTGAAAAATCTCTGTAGTGTAGATATAGCCTAACTAAAAGTTCTGGGTGGGCTACCAGAGACTCAAATTGCAAGTGATTATTCTATTGCCAAATAGCAACTCAATAATTACATGTATAAGTTCACAGACACCATTGATTTTCACAGCCTCTTGTGATAATGTGGTGTGACAGTGTCCTGAAGAATAGAAAATAGGAAACCAGCTGGAACTGGCACCAAATTTTCTCCCAACAAGTCCTCAAAATTAGAAGTTTTAATTGATGGAGGTGCACTTGAAAGAACTTAAAGCAGGACCAGAAGCACAAAAGCCAGTTACATAGCTGAAAACAGGGGAATATGAGTGGGAGTTCAATAGGAAGAGAAAGAAGAAAGTTTGTCCATTCCTTAGAGATAATGAGTGAGTTCTTGTGGTTGTGTGTGTGTGTGTGTATGTGTGTTCTGTGAGTTTTTTTGCAGTTTGCAGAGACTGGTAGGTGTAGAGACTGGTAGTGTTGTGAGAAAAGGAGAGTCTTCCATCTAAACAAAATCTAATTGGATGGGGAGGGGATGTTTCAGATTGGGAGCCTAAAAAGTCAGCGAGGCATCCAGTCAGTGTCACAGGAGCCAAGAAACAGAGAAGAAAACAGAAAAAATGTGAGTAAGAATTTGAACAGGGAGTTTGGGGGAGGAATCTTGTGATTTTATAAAAGATAGATTAAAACAAACCTGATATCCTTTGTTGAAAAGGTAACTGATTTTTTTTCAACAAAGAACATGCAGTCAACCTAATCTGCTTGGATTTCAATAAAGCATTTGAACCAATTCCATATGGGAGAAAAGCGGGATTAAGTAGAGAATGTAAAGGTGGATAAAAAACAGATTAAATGATAGAATACCATGTATCATGTGAACTGTCCAGATGGAGACTTTTTTTCTAGTGGAATGACTCAGGGAGTTACCTTGAGACACACGTTATTTAAACTGTAATTCATGACCTTGGCACAGAAAGTGAGTGTGCACTAGTAAAATCTGTGGATGACAAAAATTGGATGGTATTGACAATATGGAAGAGGACTGGAATGTCATACAAGAAGATATGGATGCTCTTCAAAGCCAGAGTAAAGGAAATGGGACGAAATTTTATTGTGAAAAGTACAAGGTCACAATGGCTACTCTGTGTCTCTGACATATGCCCATCATGTCAAAACAAGTGTACTATTTTGGCATCACTGAACTCCTCGTTGATGGAGGAGTAAGGCATGCCTCAAAATGGCACTTTATTTAGATATTTGATGCTGTTTCAACAGTACCAAATGCAGAAATAACCTATTTTGAACTACAGTTGAAGTAAGCTACGCAGTTTGGTTAGTGTAAATTGCCTAGCCTATTTCGAGTTTAAGCTGTCATGTAGATGTGGCCTTTGGGAATAAACACAGTTTTTTATTTTTTCTGTTGGCGTGGGACTTACCAGCTGGAAGTAACCAAGGAATAAAAAGATCTGGATATGCTGGTTGATCACAGGAGGATTATGAGACTTCTGTGTTGTACTGTCATGTAAAAGGATAATTTAATTCTGTGCTGTTATTTAGCTCTAATTTACCCCCAAAAGTCTTCTGAGAGCCCAGTAAGGAGTGGACATGTTGGAAATATTCTAGACAATATTGACCTCCTGCGGTCTGGCAGATTCTCTCATCTAACACTGATCATATCCTGAGAGTGCTGGATGACAGAGGTACCAGCTGTACAGCACTTCCCTAATTGTTGTTAATCAGTGGCCACCAGGCATGATTCCAGCTATGGCCCTCATCTCTACAGTGACAATATGCTGCTGGTGAAAAGCTTCCATAACCTAAAACTGAAGTGATGTTGGAATGATTCCTTGTATTCCCCATGAAATGCAAACTTGACTCACAGGTATTGCATACTGATGTGTAAATTTCTTTTGACCCAAGGATGTTGTAGTGCCACTTTCTTCACACAAGAAAGCACATCTTGATAGCCATGGTAGTGATGGGTAACATATTCATTCAACTGAAATAACTTTCAAGTTTTGAGGGTGCTTCACAAGAGCTTAGGCATGCCAGGATAACAGCCTATGAACACTACTGTGCTAAGTCCCTTTACAGAATTGAATAACGTAGGAATGACAAAGTAGAAACACTCATAGCTGTCATTGACACATCTACAACTGCACACATACCATAGACTTTAGTATGGTACTTCTGAACTTTGAAGGTAATTCTCAGAGCTTTATGCTCTATTAGTGTATATTTGTGTTTTTGTTAGTTTGTTTTTGTTTTTGTTTTTGTTTTAATGGAGTGGTGTGCATTCATGATGCAAAGGCAACTGTTTTCTCCACGCCATTAGGAAAAAAAATGGGAAATAACTTCACCCATTCTACATGCTGAGACATCACAATGCAACCTTGATGGCAGTATATTTGCAAATGATGTAAGAATTTTTAATGATGTCAACAATTTAATTAAATCTTTAAATGCAAAATCATACTGTTTAGTCCATTTCCATGTGTGCTTTATAGGAGTTCATATAATGGTGCCAGTACTGTCACCAGATTAATCAGAAATTTGCCATAGTAGTTAAGCAATTGCATGAAAGGAGGAGCATAACTGCGACACATTCAGTGTTGTTGGTGCTTCAAGAACAGCTTCTCTTTCTCTGTGAATTTCCTTAAGTGCATTACATCAATGACATGGTCAAGGGTATTTAGCTGAAAATTTGAAAAATGCCTATTTGTCTCAATGCTCTGTGGTCTTTCAAATGCTGTAAAACAGCACCTGCATTTTGAATCTGATGCTATTGATCCTTTTCAGTAAGAAGCACTTCAAAAATAGTACTGGGCCTAATTCAGTCTTATTCATAGCAATCTGGAACGGGAAAGATATTAATGTGGTATCAAAACGTGATCTGTTGTAACCAAATAAGCCTTTTTGCATATTGATTGAGAGATACTTTGTATGAAGAGATATCTGCATTTGTAGGTATGTACTGAGCAAATCCAATTTACTGAAACACTGTCCACCTTTACGAGTAGTAAACAAATCTTCATGGCAAAGTAGTGGGTACTGGTCTGCACATAAAGTGGTCTCAGTATGCTTTGAATTTTCTACAAGTTCATACTGAACCTTCTTTTAGATGACTGGTGTGATAGATCTAACCCACTCATGGTGTGAAACTAGTGACAAGATGACAAGTTTAACTATATACTCCATAATTTCTCAAAGATTTTGAGGTGCTTTTGTGATTACCTTGATCTAGGTCCAATCCATCTTAAGCTTTTTCAAGCCAAGGTCTGAAAAAAAAAAAGATGATGGGTTGTTTTCTTCAATCATATACTTGTGTAACACATCCAGTTAAACTGTCAGCTCAAGTATCTATTTTGGTATCCTTTTTTTTTTTTTTGCAATATGTGTCTTAAATGCTGCGTACTTTTTATCCAGAGGAACTTCTGGCAAAATGTGATGATAGACAGATACAGAAATTAAGTTCAAGAACATAGCATGCTGCTTTTCCCAAACCTAGAAGTATAAGGCCATGCAGTGGATTCGTGCACTACTCGTTGCCTGCTGATTTCTTTTATTTTCACCTGAGTTTTGCATACTACATCTACCTCCACTCAAACTAAATATTGTTTTGACTCAAAATTGATATCAAGAATATAGGTGTGGTCCAAAACCACGGAGATCAAGAGGGATATTTTCATTGTCTTCTACCTTTTTAAACAGAAATATAGAGGCTTGACTCTTTTTGTGACTATTTTTGTAACTATTTTTGAAATCAAAATTTCATTCAGAGTAATAGACTCAAAATACAATAAAAAGAGATGCTCAAGAAATGAAGTAATTTTTGTAGACACCAGTAAAATATTGAGAAATAAACAGAACTTGTCAAATATTTCATGTGAAACTTTTTCAGATTTTTTTCTTCTTTAATTATCTCTCTAAAATCAATGTGTTCCTGGAAGCTTTCTGAGGTTTTTAAAATATTTTGATAAAAAAGTTAAAAAAATATGGGAAAGGTGTTTTGCCACTTTTTCTACATTTCTTACTAAAACTCATTTCATTTCTTCTTTTCAGTCATAACAGAAAAAGGGCTAAAAAGAAAGCAAAGAGGGCAATGGAGGTAAGAGGAGGGAGGTAATAGAGAAAAAAAACAAAATCAGAAAAACAGAAAATACAATGATGTTATTTTTCTGTTAAAAACCCTAAACTTTATTTTATTGGAAAAATAATCCACAACAGTTTTGAGAAGAAAAATATCAGTTTTTGTCTTGGAACCAAACACACTCATCATTTTTGACCTCCTCTACAAAGAATCCATTCTAGAGTTTGAGATATAAATTACAAAAGGACTTAGGTGATGTGACACAGAGGCTATGTGAACACTTTCTTTCCTCTTTCAAAAGAGGAATGTGAATGAGGGAAACTGAAAATGCAAATGAGGCACTAATTTACATATCTTGTGATTCATTTGTATAATATCTTTTTGGAAGAGAGTATTTCAAAAGAAAGAAAGCAGTGTAGATGGGGCTCTTTTGAAAATAAACCCCATCTTTGAAAGAACCCTTCTTCCCATAGCAAAACGGGAAGAAGGGTTCTTTCGAAGATGCAATTATTTTTGAAAGAGCCCTATCTACATTGGTTTTTTTTCTTTCTTTCAAAAGAATCTCTTCTAAAAAGAGATTATGCAAATGAAGCACAAGCTATGCAAATCAGTGCCTCATTTGCATTTTTCAATTTGCATTCCTTTTTTGAAAGAGGAAAGCAAGTGTAGACGTAGCCAGAGTGCCTCCATGACTGACTTCTAGATTACTGCAAAATCACAGGAACAGCACTTCAGTCCACAAAGCTGACAAACGTTTAAGCTCCCTATAAAAAGAATGAAGAGACATAGGCATCTTAGAATGTGATTAGCAAAAGTCAGGACAAGGACACTAGGTGTGGATCTGCCTAAGCTGGTCAAAGGGAGCTGCTAATGGGAGGGGAATTGTAGTAAGGCCTATTTTTCACACAACCAGGTGCCTAAGTCCAGGCTGAAAGGAGGAGTGCAAGTCACACCTGGGCCCACCTTTTCTGGGAGGGATGGACACCTAAGGTGTTTTCTGTGAGACTGACTTAGACAAGCTCTCAACTCCATACAAATCAGCTGGAGGAGAAGATGACCTTATAACTCTTAGGTCAGTAGTGAGGACACTCACATGAGATATGGGACACCCACACTGAGTGCCCCTCCTTTGCCTCAAGGAGGAGACAGGATTTCAAAAGAGGGCTTCCACCACACAGGAGACTTCTCTAACCAGTGACAGGTGGCTTATTCTGATGTGGGAGTTCCCTCAGCTTCTTGTGTTGAACCTCTTCCACTTTGGATAAATAATTGTTAGACTAGAGAGAAAGAGAGGGGAAAATGAGAATGATTCTCTAGCCTGCTGATTAGGGCACCCACTTGGACCCCAGCTCCAATTATACTTTATTTATGCACAGTGGAAAAACTTCCTCAGGAAAGACTAAGGGAGTCCACATGAGAATATCCAATAATTCAGTTGGCGCATTCTCTTGGGAGTTGGGAAGCCCCGCTTCGAATCTTTTCTCCATATCTGGTAGTAAAGGGAAGTGAACTGGGGCTACCTACATCCCTGATGAGCATTGGACTAGAAGTTATATAATCACATCACCTGCGCTAAGGTCTCCTAGCAGCCAAATAGATTGGGCATGATATCTGAGATAAGTGGGTAAACACTTACATTCTTCAGTTTATAAATTGCTCTGGGGCTAACATGGGAGAAAACCAACTAGACATCCAGGCTATGGCTAGACCGGAGGCTTTTTTTGTAAGCCCAGAGTACTCCCAACAGAAGTCTGCCACTCCAGGAGCCTTTTGCCAACATCCCAGCTATCCTTTTTTCACAAGCTATGTCTAGACTGTAGGATTCTGTTGACAAAACTTCTGCCAACAGAAGTTTTGTGAACAGAGCACACATACAGACTGCAGATCTACCTTTTGAGAGCTTTCTGTCAACGTCCCTGCACATCTTGTTCCACAATGAAGAAGGGATGTCTTGACAGAGTAGTATCAGAGAGGTAGCCGTGTTAGTCTGTATCTTCAAGAACAACAAAAAGTCCTGTGGCACCTTATTGACTAACAGATATTTTGGAGCATAAGCTTTTGTGGGCAAAGATCCACTTCATCAGATGCATGGGGGTGGCAGTTCAGAGGAGTATTTAAAGAGTGGTGTCCCAGTAAAAGGGAGGGTCAAAGCTGACAAGGTCTATTCAGTCAAGGTGGAAGTGACCCATTATCAGTAGTATAGATCAAGAGAGGAACAAAAACAAATCAGATCATTCAGGGGGCATGTGGTCCATTGTCAAGTTCTAATGTGGATTTGTGAACTTCCATCGCAGAGAAACTATTTTTGTAAGGAGCCAGCCACTCACAGTCTCTGTTTAATCCTTGGTTGATGGAGTTAAATTTGAAAATGAATTCCACTCAGAGATTCATCTCCATTTTATTTTTTTATTTCTTTTGTAGGACAGCTACTTTCAAATCTGTTACTGAGGCTACGTCTACACTAGCCCAAAGCATTGAAATGGCCATTCAATTGTCCATTTTGAAGATTACTAATGAGGCACTGAAATACATATTCAGCACCTCATTAGCATGCCGGTGGCCGTGGCTCTTCAAAATTGCTGCTTTTCACTGCCACACGGCTCGTCCAGAAGGGGGTCCTTTTTGAAAGGACCACTCCAACTTTGAAATCCCCTTATTCCTATCTGGTAATAGGAATAAGGGGATTTCAAAGTTCCCAGAGTCCTTTCGAAAAGGGCCCCCGTTTGGACGAGCTGCATGGGAGCAAAAATCAGGAACTTTGAAGAGCCACGGCTGCCAGCATGCAAATGAGGGGCTGAATATGAATTTCAGCACCTTATTAGTAATCTTTGAAATGGCCATTTCGAAGATTTGGGCTAGTGTAGACATGCTCTGAGTGTCCAGGGAGATTGTAATGTTCTCCTGGTGCCACAAGACTTTTTGTTGTTCTCGAAGATACAGACTAACACGGACACCTTTCTGATACTTGTCCTACAGGTCTGTGTATGTTGCCGTTCCTGATGTCTGATTTAATTTCATTTATTCTTTTACGTAAAGACTGTCCAGTTTGGCCAATGTAAATTGTAGTGGAGCATTGCTGGCACATGATGGCATATATTATATTAGTCGATGTACAGGTAAAGGAGCCCCTGATGGTATGGTTGATGTTAGGTTCTGTGATGATATTGATGGTGAAGATATGTGATCAGAGTTGGCAGCGCGGTTTGTTGCAGGGATTGGTTCCAGGTTTAAGGTTACTGTGTTTTAGTCTCTAGTTGGTGGTGAGAATTTATTTAAGGTTGGCAGGCTGTCTCTAGGCAAGGACAGGCCTGCTTCCTAAGGTCTGTGAGAGTGAGGGATCATTCTCCAGGATAGGTTGCAGATCCCTGATCATGCATGGGAGAGGCTTTAGCTGGCGGGTTATATGTGAGGGCCAGTGGTGTTCTCATATTTTCTGTGTGAGGCCTGTCTTGTAGCAGGTGGCTTCTGGGAACCCATCTGGCTCTGTCAGTCTGTTTCTTCACTTCCTTAGGTGGGTATGGTAGCTGGGGAAAGCTAGGTAAAGGTCTTGTAGATGTTTGTCTCTGTCTGACGGATTGGAGCAAATAACGGTTGTACCTTAGTGCATGGCTGTATACAATGGATTGTGTAGCATGTCCTGGATGGAAGCTGCAGGTGTATAGATAAGCATAGCGGTCCGGGGTTTTTGGTATGGGGTAGTATTTATGTGACCATCACTTATCTGCACAGTAGTGTCCAGGAAGTGGAGCTCTTGTGTGGCCTGGTCCAGGCTAAAGTTGATGGTGGGGTGGAAACTGTTGAAATCACGGGGGAACTCTCCAAGATCCTCCTTCCCAGAGATCCAGATTATGAAGATGTCCTCAATGGAGCGCAGGTAGAGAAGGGTTCTAGAGGATGAGAACAGAGGAAGCATTTTTGCAGGTCAGCCATAAAAATGTTGATAGAGTAGGGTTTCCAACATTTGCCCCATGTGTACTGGTCAAATATTGGGAAAAACTCTCCTGACAGAACTGTTAGCAGGAGATATACATTGTGCAATCTTTTTCCTACAGTTCTCAGAAATCTACACAAAGCCACAAGAAAGAAGGCATATGTTGGCAGAGGAGGTTTTCCTGGCATTTGTTCCCGCCACCCACTTCATCAGATTCCTTATGCAATTTGTGTATCTTTTGCTGCCAGATCTCTTCAATCTAGATACAACTGAGATTTAGATGCTTAAACATAGTTTTAGACACATAGGTACACATAAGAGGGAAAAAAAGCAAATCTAGCCTCTATTCCTTAATTCAGCAAAGCACTGAAATGTGCTTCAATCCAACCCTATTTATACACCCTGTGTATAATTTAAATATATGCTTAAGTCCCACTGACTTCTGTGGAATGTATACAAGTTCTTAAGGGCTGTGCTGAATAGATATGGTTTTAACCACACACTTAATGCTAATATTGCTGTATCAGGGCCGTAATCTCTCTTGGCCTAAATTTCTCTATGTGTAAAGTAGGAATAAAGAAGTTTAGCTATCTTTATGAAACACGCTAAAGAAGCCACATAAAAACATGCATCTGATGAAGCAGGCTTTTGCCCATGAAAGCTTATGCTCCAAAAAGTCTCAGAGAGGTAGCCATGTTAGTCTGTAGCACTGAGAACAACAAAAGTCTCGTGGCACATTATAGACTAACAGATATTGTGGAGCATAAGCTTTCGTGAGCAAAGATGCGGGGAAAGCTTACCCATGAAAGCTTATGCTCCAAAATATCTGTTAGTCTATAAGGTGTCACAAGACTTCGTGTTCTAAAAAGTCTGTTATTCTGTGAGGTGCCACAGGACTTCTCATTGTTTTTGCAGATGCAGAATAACATGGCTATCCCTCTGATACTTGTCACAGAAAAACTGATTCACAAGTGCAGAGCAGTCCTATCAAGTTATTTCTCTGAACTCTCTTTTCATTTGCATATGTTAAATATGTCTAATCAGGTAGCAATTTACAATAATATGAAGCATAATATGCTTCATTCCTGATAAAAGTGAGCTAACTGATATCTTCATCAAGTGAAGATAAATTCAGGTTTGGAAATACTCCTATGGGAGACAAATTTAAACCCCAACACTTACCTGGAATGTTCAGTTTCAGTATCAGAGGGAAAAAAAAAAGTTATCTTCTCTTCCTTGATCTGTGTCCTGAAGTGAAAGTATTTTGTTTATGTTTTTTGCTTGGTTCTGACAAGCAAAGAAACATTGTTCTTGTATTGGTTTTTGCTACCGCTTACATTTCTCACTTCATCCTCTCTTTGTATTTCCACAGGATAATAAAGCAGCAGCTCACCTCTTAGATTAAACAAGAAAAAAGGAAAAAAAAAACATCAGAAATCCTTTTGGTTGAATTGTCAGTGTGATAACCATCAGGAAGAATAACATGGGCTTCATATTACTGTACATTTTCTTCTACTGCTGCATGTTTTATACAACTGCTTTCACACTGCGAAGGGGCAAGAGAAGTGAAGGGGAAGAGTTAACTGTGGAGCTTGTAGTGTAAAGACGTTCAGAGACATGCATTCGTTTACCTGATAAGTTGCAACCTAACTGGTGAGTCTGCTCTACAGAGAAGAAACCTGTCACTGTAGGAATATTTCTTTGACACTAGTACAGCTGGGGCAGTGCCAGAGTTCACTGCTTTACTTTAAATGCTCTGCCACTGCCCCAGAGACTATCTACACATCTTCTGTTAAAGTCCTGGTCTTCACAACTTCCTCTGGCAAGGAGTTCCACAGGCCTACCGTGGAGTGCGTGAAGAAAAGCTTCCTTTGGTTAGTTTAAAACCTGCTACCAATTGATTTCATTTGGTGACCCCCCTAGTTCTTATGGGCACAAATAAATAACTTTTCTTTACTCACTTTTTCCACACCAGTCATGATTCTATAGACCTCAATCAAATTCCCCTGCTTAGTTTCCCCTGCTTTAGGCTGAAAGGTCCTCGTCTTTTTAGTCTTCCTTCACATGGCACCTGTGCCAAACCCCTAATCATCCTTCATTGTAATTCTGCTGCGTGGAGGATGCAGACACAAAGTAAAGTGTTGCTACTACGTCCTCGTCAACCAGGATTACATCAGTGCAAACTAGGAAGATTTTAATTTGTGCCCATGCTGGCCACACAAAGTTACAGCACTTTGGTGCAGGCTGCTATTCACACCCCATGGTTCTCACTTCCCCATAGATTGGCTCTGGGGTCAGGGGTATTGATTTAAAGCAGGGAGCTGGAGGTGTCTGGCTTTGGCAGGATGGGGGGCTTGGGTTAAAGCAGGGAGCTGGAGGTGCCTGGCTTTGGCAGGATGGGGGGCTTGGGTTAAAGTGGGATCTGGGGGTGCTTGGGTCAGGTGGAGAGGAGTCAGGGATTGAGTTAAAGTGGAAGAATGGCACTGCCTGGCTTTAGAGAGGGGAGGTGGGATTGGGGATTTTGCATGTGTGAAAATTGTGGGTACTGGGCTATTTGTAATTTTAAGAGGGGTACAGTAATCTCTCAATTGATGTGATGGTTGCAGTCCCACGCATCCTCATGTAACTCGAATTTTTTTATAAGTCGGGGGTGGCTTTTTCCCCCAGCAGAACACACTTTCTGCATCTGAGGAAGCAGCAAGAGCACCTAAATCTCCTTTTGAAAGATAATTCCTGGGGGTTGAGTGGGGGCAGTTGGGGAGGGTTAAGCCTGGAATATGTTAGAGCTGAAGGGGGGCAGGGTGTTGGTGAGCCAGGGCTGCACAGCACTGTGGGGCATTAAGCCAGAGCCACATGGCATGTGGGTGAATGAGGGCCACGTGAAGCTGGAGGGTGAGCTGGAGCTGTGCACACAGGGGTGAACCAGGGCTGAGTGGTGGTGGAGGGGTGAGCTGGGGCTGCATGTGGGTGGGGGGTTGAACTGGGACTGCACAGGCCTGGAGAATGAGCCAGGGCTCTGGGAGCAGGATTTTTAGTCATGCTTAACTCTCATTAATGCCAGTTAAGCACAACTTGAACTCGTGCATTTTGAGGGATTACTGTACCTTATAAAAAAGTTTGCAAAACACTGGAGTAGAATGCAATTTAATTGGTTTAGCAGCTGGCAGGAGGGAGCCACCTGTTAAATCAATTAAATTGGGTCCTATTCTTTCAGCATGGCAGGGAGCTGCCCTGACATGATGTCTAGGGGTTTGTTTGGGGCTGCAGGGGGTTTAAGGCTGGGGATGGGTTGGTTGGTGTTGGGGAGAAGGGCTAAGGCTGGGTGCAGGCTGGTGGTGGTTTGGGGCTATTTGGTGTTTGGCCCCTGGAACATGTGAAAAATTGCTGTATGGCCCCAGATGAAAAAAATTAGGGTACCCCTGTTTTAGAGGAAGATTTTTGCATTGGGTAGGATTTTAATTTGGGACTCAAGAGTCGGGGTAGTTGCAAAACATGAATTCTGTGGAATAAGACAGAAGGGTGACATGTGGCTGGACTTTTACATTGGAGCTGGAAACCATTTATATGCCTAGTGTGGACATTGGCCCCCAAATATTGTGCTAGGGGTGCCATGTGAGTTGTCAAACGAAAGTTGATGATGCCCTGAATCTATGTAGACTACCTGTGTGTCTGTATCATGTATGTATGTAAAGTAATAGATTTTCAGCTCTGCAGCTGTGAGAAATGTTTCAGTGCTGAGGTTCACAATGGGATGTGGGGCTCCATCCCAGCCAGGACAAAAGACTGAGCAAAGGCCCAGACAACCAACACCCACTTTATAGTGGTGGAGTTTTCCTATTGGGACTACAATGAATTGAAACTCAGCACAGTGACCCACCTGGTCAGGTGGTAAGCCAAGACCTATGGAGAAGAATGGAATTTTCCCTCAACATATAAAAAGCTATAAGATGGGCCCTGGCAGGTGTTTGCTTAGTTCTTCAGTCCTCACGAGTTAAGCCTGTCTGGGCTGGGGGCCTATCCCGGAGAGGATGATATAGAGTTAGCAGTGCCATCTTGGATCTTTTGTCTCATGGCCTCCAGTGGTGCATATCCCAGCATGTGGACCCCAGCAGACCAGATCTACACTGCTCCAATGACTGAATCTATGTAACCTGAAATGAACTTCCAGAGACTCTCAAGAATCAGCAAATAACATCTCTGGCCTGCTTCAGTAGCTATGACTGATGCATGTAAAGTATTGCTCTAACAATTCTTCTCTCCAGCCCTGTTCTTTCTTTTTATATTAATAAAAACTTAGATATTAGATCTAAAACCCAGCTTTTGAATGGTTGTTTGGGTAAGATCCAAGAATATATTGACCAGGGCCTGAGCCTGGGCCCTGTGGGATCTGGAAGAATCTGTTTGGTGTTTGGTGAAACAAGCTTAAGAGCCTCTCACCTGAAGTTTGGGTTTATTGGTCTGGGCTGGTAGAACATCTGAGAAGTCTGTGGGTTTGCTTGTGTGGCTTCTGGCTGGCTGTACTATTTTAGCTCTACTATTTGCACTGCACAAATAAACATTTTGTGCCTGATTTCTTTGCCAGTGACAGAATTTCATATGGATAGTTTTATTGAGATTTACAACCCGTTTAATAATTTCAGTAGTGTTTAAGACTAGAAGGCACCATTACATCACAGAGTCTGATGTCTGGGCTATCACAGCTGCCATGTTTTGGGTGTTAAACCCATACAAGAGATGTTGCAACCACCTGCCCTATAACTCTGAGGTCCTTAAATGTTCTGCGGCTGTGGATCCACCTTGGACACCAAGAACCAGCATAAAGACATGTAGTTCATGCTTGTGTGCTGTGCAGCCTTGGTTCAGCTTTCTGACCCTAGCAGCCTGCCTCCAAAACAAAAGCCCCTCCCTTGTCTTAACCAGTTGTGATCACTACTAGCAGAGTGACCCGAACACACATCCCAGAGCCTGAGTTCCCCCATAGCTTCTATCCTGAAGTGTCTAGCCCACTTCTGCCCCAGCTGTTGCTTCTCACACATCTGGGTCACCAAGGCTAGTAAAGATTTCTGTCACTCTCGAAGGTGCAAAACGAGACCTCTTGCAACACTAGTTCGTCCCAGCTTCAAAGGGAGTTCTGGTCTAACACTACCCTCAGCTGTGCTGGTGTCTTTTTACACTCAGCAGGTTTCCCCAAATTCCAGCGGAGTCCTAGCCCATAGCCATCTCTTAACTGTATTGTTACTCATTACCCTCAGCAGATTTTGAGTTCCTAACCATCCCATTTTGCCTTAGTTTCCCTGTTCCCACTGAGTGCTGTCCCACCACTTTCCTAGCTGTGGCAGCATCTCACTATTCCCAGTAATCTTTCCAGTGGAGTTCTGGATCACAGCCATGTACATCAGGATCCCACTCCTCATAGGACAATCCTTGGCCATAGTGCCTCTCACCTGTACCTCAGACACATTCAACACTGATTTATTTTCCACAGTCTGGCTATGGGAATCTTGTACCTGAGACTGGGGGATCAATCCTGTCACTTCACTGCACAGAAGACCACGCCAAAATAAAGAGCATTCAATAATCCTCCAGTCAGAATGTGAGCACAGCCTTTAGCATCCATAGTAACTGAGGCTAAAAGCAGAATGATGGTGTTCTTTGTACCCACATCTGGTTGTGTGTTAGTCCCTGATCAGGTACGCCATTTCAGCCTTCCTCTTGCATCCCTTGGGTGTGACTTGTCCCTTCTTTTTCAGTATGAGCTGTCTGAATTTTTCACGGGCAGCAAGATTCTCTTAATCTCACTCAGCCTCCTTAACCTCCCTCCCTTAATCTCCTGACTCCTGGTCTCCAGTCCTATCCATCTCTCCTTCATCTGCTGTCTTTTCCACTCGGGGCTCCACAGTTCTGGAACTCTTGCCCTGGCCATTGCCTATGATTGATGGTGAAGGGAGCCATAGTCTGGTCTCCTGCATGCCCTACAGGAGAAAAAGGATCCCAATTCTCCTCTCAAGTTAGGAAAAGGTGTCCCATTCTGCTCCATGTCTTATGAACGTAGCATTGTCACTACCTCTTATCATCCTGATCAGCTGATGCCAAACCTCCCTGTGCACCCAGCTTTTCTAACTGCTTCTTGGTAAGTTTAGCATCAGCCTCTTTGTAGCTCCTGTCTTTTCTCCAGTTTAGTCATCTTTACCCTCGCTATTGTTCTGTGGTTCTTGCCTGAAATAAGCAAGGAGAAAACAATAAAAACACTCCATTCCTTTGATTGTTCCCAGGCAATTCATTTAGAAATCTCTTAAAACTATTTAAATAGTGTGTGAAACATAAATATTGGTTAAAATAGTGAGCTTTTGTTCATCCTGCCAACTCTGACACTCAAACTAGACCAATAAAAGGTTGTGTCTCCACCTGCCCGGAATCTCTGGGTGCCTTAAATGCTGTGCTCCTGTGCTCACACTCTGGCCCGTAGCTTCTAACTGAAAAACATGGAGGTCACAACCTAGCTGCCGCTGCTCAGTTCATTTTTGCAGCATGATCCCCACACCTCCCAGCTCCATATACCCTAAAAAATGTCTGCCCTAGAGCGGCAAGCAGTTTTCTGGAGCATTCATAGAAGCTACATTGATTGCCCCTTTAAAGAGAGAATGCATGGCTACCTTTCGTCTTAACTAGGATCGCTACGCTTTTCCCTTCAAGCAATGCACCAAAATGGCTTATGGTAACAGGAAAACACGTTAAGTGACACTGAGCATAAACAATATAATGGAAATAGCTTGCATGGAAAAAATATACATTTTATACTGAAAATGGATTTAACAAACTAGACTCTGTTGTTTGAAATGGAGTTTCTCACCAAGTCTTCCAGCGTGGATGACCAGACTCTCTGTCCAAGATCCTTCACAGATATCAGACATCCTTAATTTCTTTGTCTGGGTCTACATGGAGGGGTTTTGCTGGCTGCTTCATGCTAATAAGCAGTCTCGCAATTCCAAATGGTGACTCATTAGCAAAATCACATGGCTAATTAGCATAGCCGTGTGATATTGTGCTGCCAGCAGAAGCTGCTACTGGCAGTAAATTGGTTGTGTGGATATGCCTTTGCCAGCTAAAAACCCTTCTGTTGCCAGTCCCTTATGCCTGGAGTTTTTGCTGGCAGAGGCACATCTACATGGCCTGTTTACTGCAGGTAGCAGCTTCTGCTGGCAGCATGATCTCGCACAGCTATGCTAATTAGACATGTGATTTTGCTAATGAGTGGTCATTTGCAATTGCAAGACTGCTCATTAGCATGAAGCTGATGGCAATACCCCTCCGTGTAGACCCAGCCTTTAAGTGAAGGATGCCAAAATGGCTTCTTTTCTCTCCTTATATCTTCCCAAAATTCATTGACCCTACTTTAAGAGGCAGGCAGTCTTCCAGGTGATTAATCACAGAGCCAGAACCAGGTTAATTTTTTCAGTGTCCTTCCCCCACATTGTGGTAGTTGAAGGGCTATCTTCACCACTCACTGGGCTGATGACTTTGTTTACATTTTATGTGAATTTGATTTCATTGTCTCGGTCTGACAAAAAAGCTCATCAAAGACACATTCCTTTTTGAAGGGCAGGCTGAGGTTTATTCACTGATTGTCAGACAAACAAGTTCTAGTTCATATCTTATAACTCTTTTTATACAACCTGTACAACATTGTACCTTTCTTGACACCTTTCTGATACAGATTCTGGCAGCATGTTAGACCTGAAAAGAGTAGCTGACACAGTAGTGAAGTACCTTTGGGCCTCTGTGACACAACAAGCCATTACGTTTAACCCAGATACCCCTGTATTAAGCCCGAAGTGTTTAGTAATAGAGAATTTCAGGTGTCAGGACACAAAGCTGTGTGCCAGAGGCAAAGAACATGAGCCTCTGAGGTTCCACCAGTGCTTGAGCCTCCTGTAATAATAGAAAACTGATTAAGGAGAAATAGCTAAATAATCACACCAGAAGAATCATGGCCATGGATGGAGATAATATTAAAAAAAAAAAAAGTCCTTGCCAGTCTGACCTAAGCGGAAACTGTAATTTCACAAATGATGGATTTGCTTTGACATTAACGTCCAGCAGTAATTTGTTACAGTTTGACCACCATCATTTATCTGCCAGCAGTTAATCTAGATGCTGATTCAGAAAAAAACACTTAAACGTGCTTAATTTAGGCATGTGCTGAAATCTTATTGAGTTCAATAAATTGAGACTCAGCCAATATTCTTAAAGATTTCCTTTTCTTTCTTCCATCAGTGATAGGAAGCTTGTATTCCATGTAATGTTCACAGTCTGGTTTTGTACATTCTTTTACATGCTATTAACACAGGAGTTGTCAATCTAAAGCTATTAGTTTAGCATGACAATGAGAGCATTGTGGACTAGGGTACCAGTTCTGACAAGTTCTGAGCATCTTGCAGAATGGAGCCTTACAAGACAGGATGTGGGTATATATTCATTAGTGCATTCCAGTAAGTTACATGCTGAACATAAAAAAAAGCTCACTATCTGGAACTTACTTCTATATTCTAAACCCTTCTTTCTTTAAACTGAACAGAGAGTTACTGTCTGCAACTTAATTTGTTCTAAAACAATTGGATATGGGGTCTGCTTTTGTTAAATAAGTGAACCATGCAGTTCCCACATTGCCTGAAAGCTGCTTTGCAAAAATTCTATTTGCCAGTTGCCCCTGGCAAGTATTTTTATTCAGCTTTTATTTATTATTATTTATGACAGCAAGATATCATTAGTGTACTCTTTAGCTGCATCATGATAAAGATGATTCTGAGCCTAGACTGGCTAAATTTCTATGTTGCAAGACTGTGTAAAAAGTAGCTGTAAAGTCTAATATTTCTGTTTACAATACCCTAAAGGCAGGCATTATGTTCAAGCAAAAATAAGCTAATAAATTGTTATCTGGGATATTCTCAAACAAAAAATCTGTCCTTCAAAAATGTAGAATCTATGCACAGTACATTTTTACAAATGGTAGCATGTCTGTTTCTTTCATTTTCTTATTCTCCTTTCAAGAACCAGGTTGATGGCTGGTGCAAATCAACAGAGTGCCATGATTTAAAGAAGCTGAGACCCTGGTCTTCTAAATCTTACATTCTTCTGCTTTCTCCTTCTCCCTTTTTCAGACATCATTTATCTACGGAGATAAAGATATTATATTCTCAGAAATGACATCTCAAATGTTTGCCCACCCTTTCAACACAATCCATTGCCATCCCCTCATTGTATCTAAAAATCTGGCCACTCTTTTCCTGATCTTATTCCTCGTTTGAGGTTTAAAGGACTTGTTAAACTCTTAGCAAAATGTGCACCTGTATTATACTTCTTAATGTTAGTAGAAATGTTATGTAGAATTCACAGTGGGGGTCTAGATTGTGCCATTTCAGAGTGGTGGGGATTTGGGTCAGGGTGAGAGCAAAGCACAAAGTCTCTCACTTTACCTCTGCAAAATAAATCACAGTAGCAGAACCTTCATTTGGGGGAGCATAGGGACTGGTCTCTCTTTTTCTTGCTCAGGGTTAGACTTTCCCAAGGAGATTGAAGGGAAAGAGTGTTGGGAACCATCTATCTTCAGTAACAGCAACAAAGGGTCCTGTGGCACCTTATAGACTTACAGAACTTTTCTGTTAGTCTATAAGGTGCCACAGGACCCTTCGTTGCTGTTACAGATCCAGACTAACACGGCTACCCCTCCGATACTATCTTCAGTACTGACCCACCACAAGACTGGCTGTGCATAAAGAAGGAATGTCCTCACCAGCTCAGTCTTTAGTAGGTACGTCTTGGTCTTTTGAGAACACATTTCCATACCGCCTGGTAGGATCAGTGACATTATGAATGTTTCCATCCCATGTGTCATCCTGAGTCCAACTTGTGCTGGTCCTAGCATTCCAATTTCATAGCAGGATATTGCAGGACAGCCTGCCCTTGTTTAGATATACAATCCTTCCTGAAGAGAACATTAGAGCAGTGAAGCTTTCCACCACACATGTGCAGTTGTGTTTGTGCACTGGCCCCTCGTTTCAGATATATGTTGGCATCCTTTTGTATGCAAGAGACAGTGGGAATTACAGCCTATGATAGAGATGATTTTTAATGTCTCTTCTGAATGAATAGTTCCATCAAAGATTTGCCTGATCTTTGGCAGTTATTGCAAATATATTTATGTTAGGTGGGAATTGCTTGGTTCCTACAGGTTCTTTTCTCTCCAAGCTGTGTGAGCCATTTCCCATCATAGACAAAGATGTCTTAACAGAGACAATGGTGCCATTTGTTTCAATTACTTGGTAAGGTTTTCCATTGGCCAGGGCAAATTTTAAAGCCCTTCGTGTCTTATGTGTCTTTATAGTGAAGCTTGGAACATCCTGTTGTTCTTGCTCCATCTCCGTAAAGCATGTCCTTCTCTGTGCCTTTGTCTTGCAACTTACTCAGATGGTTCTGTCAGTGCAGCCATCTTTGCTTGAACAGGTGACTTTGTCCTTTGAAGAACCTTTGCACTGGTGATTTACATTGCCATTTGGTGTTCAGTATGTAGCAAAAAGAGCAGAAATGAAAATTACTTAATCTTGTTTCCGAATTCGAGAGAAGAAAGCTCATGCATTAAAGCTCTGTCACATGATAATTTTTATGCCTGTGCCTAGCCTGGTTGGCTCTAAGTATTATATCTAAAATCAACGTGGTATGTAACCAAGGCCAGAGAACTTGACAAGCAGGAATAACCAAACTTTACCTGGGCATGTCACATCCTTGAGGAGACCTCTTTGTTTTTATGCCTCTGTACTATTTTTGACATTTTCTAGAAGTATGATTTGTGGGAGAAATTAACACATACAAAATGTGGATATGTATATACACCAATATATGAAGTTAGTAATTTTATAAACACCTTATAAATACTTTGGAGCAAGCATTGTCTTTCTTCACTATCTGTACACTATCATGGTGGCTTTGTAGGTGTTATAGCAAAATGAATTAGTAGTAGTAGTTGTAATAGTAACAATAAAGCATTCTGGCTTTAGTGACTTAAATTACTGTGCTAGAATGGTTTTGAGGAAGCCTTGGGGGTTTAGTATAAACTTCAGAAATAAAAGGTATTTCATACTGGCATACTTCTAATGAAATTAAATGAGGGCTAATGGGTAGTGGTTGATGTGTGACGTTATATTAAATCCACAAGAGTGAGCTTTTAAAAGCCAGCCATTGATTGGTTGAAGGGATTAGTTCTGAGTCATTGGCTTCCAATATATCTGTTTTCTAATTGGCAGTGCTTGACAATATAATTGTGTGAAGTACAGTTATATGCAGAGGGGACTCTCGAGTTTACTTTAGCAAGTGTATGGACAGTCAGAAAAATAATAGTCTGGTAAGGCACAGGCAAATAGGAGAATTATTTAGAGATGACAGTATTTTATAAAATTCAGATCAACTAATACCCAAACATTCAGGTTGCATCTACACCGCTCCCCTACCCCTTCTGGAAGGGGCATGGTAATGAGTGCTGAAGAAGATACAAATGGGGTGCATATTAAATTATCTCATACCTCATTTTCATGTTCAGCTAACATTTGTGGGATTTCCTTTGGAAGGACCCTCGGGATCCTTCCAAAGGAGTCCTGTCTACACAGGAGCTTTTGCTTCCAGAAGAGGATCTTCCAGAAGTGAGATCTTGCAGGAATATGCAAATGAGGTGCAAGATATTTTAATCCATGCCTCATTTGCATCTTCCATCCACTCATTACCATGACCCTTCCAAAAGTGTGTGTGGGGGTGAGGGGGTTGTAGACACAGCCTCAGATAATTATGTAAAGGAAAGGGAGAAGAATGTTTGCAGAACAGAAGAATGGGGTATAAAAAGATAAAAGTGTGAAGCTTTATTACTATGTACTCTACAGTGTGCTCAGGAAGAAAGGCTCCCAGCAAGTGACAGTTTCTTTCCAGTAAGAATTTGGCTTCCAATGGTTGAGGAAGTGAAGAATGGTGAAAAAGAAAGGATGAACACACAGGCATGGGGTAATAAAACAGTGTACCATCTTTGGAACTTGGCTTGGATTAACAGCACAAGAGAAAACCTTTTCCCCATTTTATTGTATCTATGTCTCCGTCTCTGCTCTTGAATAATTTCACGTTACAACTTGCACTTTTTATATTCCATTGTACATTATGAGCCACCTAAGTTGACTTGGCCAAAATAAATGAGTGAGAAGGTGGGAAAGAGGCAGAGTAAACAAATACAGGAAAGAAGTTAAAACAGAAAACAAGGGCAAAGAAAGAGAAATTGCAGAAAGGAAAAGTAAACAGAACACCAAGGCAAAAAGAACACAAAAAGTATAGTTAAGTAAATAATGAGGAAAAAAGGGAGGAAAGGAAATCTTGGTGAGACAGAAGCCCGAAGAAATAAAAACATAATGGCTACGTCTACACTAGCACACTATGTCGAAGTAGCCTATTTTGATATAAGAACATCGAAATAGGCTACTTCTATGCATATCGTTTACACATGCTCCAGGGCTGGTGCCATCGATGTTCAATGTTGAAGTAGCAATGGAGAACGTTGAAAGGAGCTGCCCTGGAAGGAAATGCGGCGTGTCCACACACACAAGCACTCCCTGTCAAAATAAAGGGCCAGCAAAGCCCCAAGATGCTCCCTTAAAGGGCCCCTCCCAGACACACTCGGCCTGCACAGCATGAGATCCACAGAGCTGACAACCGGTTGCAGACCCCGTGCATGCAGCATGGGCCCGCAGCTGCAGCAGCAGCAGCAGCAGCAGCAGCAGCAGCCGCCGCCAGAAACCCTGGGCTAAGGACTGCTGCACCCAGCAACCACACAGCCCCGCAGGGGCTGGACAGAGCGTCTCTCAACCCCTCAGCTGATGGCCACCATGGAGGACCCTGCTATTTCGACATAGTAGGACGCAGATTGTCTACACGCGCCCTACTTTGGCGTTGAATGTCGAAGTAGGGCACTATTCCCATCTTTGGCTAGGAATAGTGATTTCGACGTCTCACTGCCTAACGTCGATTTCAACACTGAAATAGCTCACGGCACATGTAGATGTGATACATGCTATTTCGATGTTGTGCCAGCTACTTTGAAGTAGCCAGTTCGTGTAGACGCATCCATAATGAATAAATGAAACAAGAGAAAATCTGGAAACATAGGCAGAAAGCAGGAAAATGGTGGATAATAAGGAAGAAAGTTGATGAAAGGCTTGAGAATTATATAGTTGGTTATTTACAAAAAGTAATGTACATTTAAAGTTATTTTTCATGTTCTGGAGGGGTGAATGTTTTAATTTATACTAAACTATTTGGGACTGTGCAATTAAGTGGCCTGGATCCTGAAATTCAGTGTCAGTGAACCTTTAAATTCTTCCACTCTGGTCATTCAAAAGGCATTAGGTAAAACAAATAGCAAATTATTCGCTATTGTTCTTTAAGACACCCAGAATAGCACTAAAGAGTGAGAATGTGGGTGAACAAAAACATTGATCAATGATGCAGGTTTCTCTCTGCCTTCATTAAACAAGTGCAGCAGACAGCTAGTTTTTTTTTTTTTCAGTTCTGAATATGTTTCCAAATAAAATAGATATAAAATGAAGGTCTCTAGCATCCAGCGAGTTGCGCTATTTGTTACTCATAAGTCTTTGTGCAATCGCTGAATGTTGGTGAGCACATTCACAAATCCTGAAAGCTTCACAAACTTACTGACGTCACAATCATCTACTGGTCATTATTTTCATCTAACATTTTTCACTCATTTGTTCACAAACTACAGCTAAGGACATTGCTTAACAACTGAAACAGAGAGATGTTCTAGAGTAAATAGGCTAAATCCTTCAATTAGAAGATAAAATAATACTGCATAGATGTAGGTGATTGATTACACAGTATTAATATTAAACAGTGAACAATCAAAATAAAGATTTGAATGCATCCCATTTCCTAAACTGGAAGTTGGCCAATACTTATATAATGAATACATTTACAAAAATCAGGATTGGCTAAAAGCCTATTTCAAATCCCATTCAAATCAATGGAAAGATGCCAATTGACTTCAAACAGATTTTGGATCAGGCCTCCAAATACTCAACTAAACATTATTTACAAGTATTCTGACTAAGTGTAGTTGACCTGAGTAGTGAGGAGGCATGGCTTCCCTTGGATGCAGCTGTGGAGGGAATGCCAACTGATGGGTAGAGCCTGGAGAGCCACACCCCACAGGACAGGAAGAGGAATTATAAAAGGCTGGCCCAGCAGCTCATTTGGGATGGGGATTCTGAAAGAGTCAGATGTGTCTTCCCTACTGTTTGAGTGGCTTGCCAAGGAGAATTGTAGCTGCCCTGAGAGCCTGCATGAGTTTCCTGAGACCCCGACGACTGATACAGAGGAGCTGCTGCTGCTACCACTGCTCTTGGTGGTGTATCCTGGGACAATTCTCTGTAGATGGCAGTGGGTATACCTGAGGGGAAGAGTAGAAAGAAGACCAGGGAAATTAGGAAAAAACAATCTGGTTGAGGGCTGGTCTGATAAAATGCTGGTTTGTTGGGTGTTGACCCACACTGACCCAGTGGTGAACCTGGGCTGGACACAGTGGAGTTGATTTGGCTTATGTCCCTCCTGCCACCCAACCTGTGGGGTGGCAGTACTCCCATCACTAGGCCAAGAGACTTCCATTTTTCTCCATTCTGTTGAGCTCTGTTCTGCAAACACTTCCTGAGCCTCCTAGGTGGATTTGGGAGTTCATCCCCTTCTTGAGCCCTAATGACTTGTTGTCCTGCCCTGGCCAAGGGCGTGGGCTCATAGACTGCTGGGGCTCCACCTTAACTGCAGGCTAGGGCTCAGACCGTGTGCTGCCCCTTTCCCACTGAAAGGCTAGCTACATAAACTGATGCAGCTGTGCCTTAGTGCCGTCTAAAGGTCTGGTGGTTTATGTCCCACCCTACCCCACCTGAGAACTGGGCTGATACTTACTATAGCTCTGTCTGATTGCAGGCCAGAAACCTGACTGACTTCTGTCCCTCTCGACTTAAAGGCTAGGCCTTTGAGTACTGCTAATATCCCCCTTTTTTGTTTTGAGCATACTGCGAGGAGGTGTGGCCTCCCACAAAGGCAGACAGATGAATTAGTCACACCTATAATGCTCATACATGCATGATCACATTTTTGTGCTTGTAGAAATAAAAAGTGATAGTTATGTGTCCTCCCAAAAGATATCTTCTAACAAAATTACAGACATAACATCTCCTTCCCAACCTTTGCCTCTTTGATTCAAAAGGTAAAGTTTACTGTAAATTTAAAGTGAGGATAAACTCATTGCTCAGTGCCTACAGGCCTAAAGAAACATAAGTTTAATGACTACACTAAGGGCGTGTCTCCACTACCACCTTCCTTTGAAGGAAGGATGGTAATTAGGGTGTTGGGAGTTTACTAATGAAGTGCTGCTGTGCATAGGCAGCACTCCATTAAGCAAATTCAACCCCGTGGAAACTTTGCAGTTTTAAACTTCGAAGTACCGGCACGCGTCTAGCTGCAGCTCGCCGCTGGCACTTTGGAGTACCGGCGGGTGAGCTGAGGCTAGATGCATCCTGGTACTTTGAAATTTAAAACTTCAAAGTTTCCGCGGGGGCAAATTTGCTTAATGAAGTGCTTAATAAACTCCCAACTCCCAACACCCTAATTACCATCCTTCCTTCGAAGGAAGGTGGTAGTGGAGACAAGCCCTAAGAAAAACTATCAGGCTAACATAAGTAAATTTATGTTAACTCATCAGATTGCCTGACTTGCTAGATCGATCATGGCAATTGTTTTTAGTTTGTTTGTTCATTTGTTTAACAGTGAAACTTGTTCACTATCTCCAAATCTTTCCATGTTCATAAACAAACCTCAATTGCAGTTCATTTTCTTTCAGTTAGATTTGTAGTGCTCAGTATTTTCTAGTACTTTAGACATTGCAAATATTTGATTTTTCCTCCGAAAAGCCTGATATCTAATTGATCTTCATACAAAGAAAATGAAAAGATCTCGCACTAGACTTTATAGAACTCCTACAGTGATTAGTGTCCAATTCAAGATCTGTGACGAGAGGTTTCCTTTTAATTTGTGTAATGAAAATATATTCAGACTCTGGGTGATATCTATGAGGCCAAGTTATTTTACTAAACGGTGTTAACAAGTCTCCTTTAAGGATTAGGAAAAATCTATCAGAGGAAAGGATTGATTCCTAAGTGCCAGTATCAACTCTTGATATTTGTTTTATTATATATTTAAAGTATACCATCCAACAAGGATACACAAAAATTACCAAACAGATAGAGTAGAATAGTACAACTGTCATATCAGACAATCTTTGAAAGACCTCCCAATTTTTTTAAAACAAGTTGAACATACAGGCTATGGTTACACTGACACAAACCGTCAGCAGCAGCATGCAAATGGATGGTCTCAAAATGCAAATGGCTGCTCATTTGCATATTTACTTACCCACAGGCATAAGAGGCTGCCAACAAAGTGGGGGGTTTGCCAGCAGAAATATCTTTATACAGATTTTTTTATGCCACTGGCAGCGTCTGCTGATGAGCAAATGTGTAAATGAGCAGCCATTTGAATTTTGAGACAGCCCATTTTCATACTGCTGCTGGCAGTTTGGGTCAATGTAACCATAGCCACAGTCATTTCAAGAGTTAACGTATGAATTATAGTAGTATAAAATCAAAAAAAACCCTCACTCTGCTCCCATCCTTAAAAACCATTAGTGATTCATGAAGCAGGTCTTGAATTTTATTAAGCCATTTGTGATTTGCTTAGGAGCATCCCTCATTAAATAAAAATGACCCCGTTTTCATAGAAATGAATTCATCTTGCCAGCCTCCTGACTTTTCTTTAATTTCAGAAGAAACTGCTATTGCAAAACAAACATCTCCATCTGCTTTTGAAGCTTTTTATTTGGATTTCCTTTTGAAGTTCATCACTGTATTAGGGTTCATCAGTATCTCTGAGCTCACTTCAAAGCGACTGGCTTTTGTCCAGTTTTCTATCATGTCATTACAGCTGTAGAAATAGGGTGGAAAAGTATTTTTAATTATGATGGAATTTTTAATTTATTAGAAACCCAACAAAGGATCTGTTCAAATAATTTGACTTGCATAGAGCTCAAGCCAATTCTCTGACAAATCAGAAGAAATTAAAAAATTATTGACAAAAAAAAATCATGCACATTAGTTGATTGGGGGAAAAAGCTATGTTGACTAGTTCCAAATTTTATCTCTTGGTGGTCACTCTATAATGAGTAGGCATCTTCTTGTCACCCTCCTATTCATATACAATGTTGATAGCTTGGATCTGACACAACATGAAAAAAAATCAGTATGAGAGCAACATTTTCTGTTGCCTACAGTAGAAGAAATCACTAACTAGTTAACAAAAGCTACTATTCTGACTGTGGTAGATACCTGATTTTGATAAATACACTGGAAAGACAAAAGTTAGCTGTCCCCCACATTGGACTGTTTTCCCAAAAAGGAATATAATATATATCTATATCTATGTCTGTACGTATGTCTATCAAGATGCTATATATTGGCCAGACACTCATCATGAACTTGGGGAAATGGAACAATCTTGCAACAAATGTTAAACCTGCAAAGACAAAAGCAGCATTGCTACCACATGAAGCCCCATACAAACTGTGGCATGAATCTCTTTGGCCTCATCTACACAGAAAGATTCTGTTGACAGAACAGCCCTTTTGTCAACAAAACTCTCCGGGTGTTTACACGGCTAATGTGCTTTGTCAAGTGTTTGTCGACAAAACTCAGCTTTTCAGTTGGCAGCGTTTTCCCTGTTACCATTTTGGAATAGTGCATCTGTTGACAGTGTTTTGTGAGAGTGCCCATGTAGACAGTTCTGTTGACAGAGAGGGCTCCTGGTTCCACAGACAGACCTGTTTATAGAGCTTCTGGTCAGCCATTCTGTCAAGAGAGGGCAGGGCTGTGTGGCTGCTCTCTTTTGAAAGAGAGGATTCCTCTTTGAGACGCTTTTATGTGTAGATGCTATCTATCGATAGAGAAACTGCTGAGGTTTCTTTGTCGACAGTGACTTCTGTTAACAGAGGCTGCCTGTGCAGAAGTAGCCTTTGAGTTTTAAAGTACATATGAGGGATTTTTTAATTATGATTATTTGAAAAAATAATCTGTTTGCTTCAAGACATCACAAATGCATGTGTCATCAGACACTGTATGTGAATGTTTGAAAGGTATGTCATACATGAAGAATGCTCTCATTGGAATCAGGTTTTCTTCAGACGTTTTAAAACTTTAAATAAATGGTGAGACTTAATTCACGAAACACGCAGTCCATTATTTCAGTAATTGAAAAGAATAGTTGAGGCAAGATCTCAAACTGTAAAAAAGAATCTTAAAATAAATCTTGGATAATGCAGATCTAATGTTAGATCGTAGGAATACAACCATGGAAAATATAGGATCACCTGCTCAATTTCTCATTCTATCTATCTATCTATTTCTCAAAATATCTAATAGTAGATTGCCAATTTCATCCCGGTTGTTGAAACACAAACAAATACAAACAAAAAATATAAACAAGCCTAAAATCAAGATAAGCAAAAGAACTATTTCTTTGACAAAGGTGCAAACCCTTTATAAGCCCTTTATAAACACTAGAGAATGGGGAGACTTCTTGGATTATCAAGAAGGAGCATGGAAATCTGCAAACACAGCTGTGACTCCAAGATCCTGTCTTGAGACAGAGAAAGGAAATGGAATGGGAACTCATACAATTGCTGTCATCCCTCCAAACTGGAAGTAAGTCCTTATTGGTGCAGAGGCTTCTTCAGACTTTAGCTCAACAGATGCCTGGACACCCAAACTGTAGTGGGTAGTCGTCAAACCCAGTCTCTGACACTCTGTAGCACCAGTGTTTCTCCCTACTCTGCTCTTGTATCTGCGCCAATCAAAGTGCTTGCTTTCTCCACCATGTGTGATAAGACAGGGCTTCTCCCCAGACACCAAATGGCTGTCATGCCCACAAGGATCTTCCAGGCACTTTTATTATCAAATTTAACAAACATATATAACAGTTCCTCAGCTCATCTTTCCCAATCTCTCTCTTCTGCCAGGGGATTATAGCAATCCTGAAGCTTTCTTATCCTCTCTCATCCTCACTTTACAAAATAGGTACATGCCTCCTGAATATCCCCTTTTACACTTCACAGGCCAGGTGCATCCCTGACCCAGTAACTGGCCCATGTGGGACCACCTTCTCTGGCCCAGGGCCATTGGACTTGTGGCAGATTCAGGAACCGGCCACCACGTGACCGATATATAGCATTAGCTTTGGATGGCCTTACTGAAAATAGCCGGGAATAAAGCCTTTCATCTCTGGTTCTGATGAAAATTCTTCAATAAAGTCTCCCCGTTCCTTTAAGCAAATGCATTTTTTACAGTTGTTACAACTCTAAAATGCTTACATCCACTTCAGGCTTCTGGGGGATTAATATTCCTTCATTTGCACATGCATCTATCAGAGCTAGATATAATAACCCATTTTCCTAGTGTGGCAGGGGTGGTTCAACCCAAGTTCACTAATGGCACAACATGGAAGTATGGGAAATAAAAAAAATCCTTCTGCATGGCCTGTAACAATACAATCATCTTGACAACCACAATATGCTCACTCAGAACTTTGACAGAGTCATTTCCAGGTTCTTTCTGACCATTCTCAGAGAGGGCAAAACCAATGGTGATCACAGCAAAGAGATCACAGAAAAGACAATCTCCCTGTCCACCTTTACTATTAAACGCATTGAAAGCTATATGTATACAAGCCAAATGAGCCAGCCTCCCTGTTTGGGTGGACAGGCTTCAGTTACAAGGGCTTGTGCTAATGTTCTAAAAACTGTTGTACAGCCAGTGTTTAGAAGCTGTAAGCCGAGGCAGGAGTTTTACTCTGATGCCTACAGACTGGGGCTGGACAGCAGCCGGAGTTGCAGCTTCAAAGTGCTGTCTTCACATTTATTTTTAGTGTGCTGTCCCAAGTTGCGAGACAGATTACAGAGTTTTGTCAATGAAACAGCCATTTTGTTGACAAAACCCATGGAGCATGCAGATTGTGAAGTGTGTTCTGTCGACAGTAAGATGACAGAAAGCAGTGCTTTTGTTGACAGCAATAACCCTTTTGCCTTGAGGAAGAACACTGCTGTTGGCAGAGATCTAGTGAAAAAATGCCAATCTGGATGTTCCAGGGGGGCTTTCTGTCAACTGAAAAGTCCTTCAGCATGCTGTGCTGCTGCCCTGGTGCACAACATGTCCACAGAAACCAGCGCTCTATGGTTCCTGCCTCCAGCCATTTTGAAAGCTTCAGGGAGCCCAGAAAAAACCCGTGGCAGAAAGCTGAGAGTATGTGAGCAGGAGAGCTAGAGGCTGCTGTTAAAACCCATTCACAGCCACACCTTGCTGGACATCATACCCCATGGCAGACCAACAGTGAGCACAAGATACTTCAGGGCCCTCAGAATAGCCTGAAGGGTCCCCAGGATTCAACCTGGGGCTCCAAGAGGTGAGTCCCCACTTGGAGTGGTGTTGAGATTCAGATCCCTTTGTACTTGTGAGGGGAGGAGGAAACCCTCCTTGACCCTAAAGCCAGGCAGCAGAATGCTGAAATATACAGCAGGATGGCCACTGCCCTGGCTGAATGGGGCCAACCCCAGCATACCATGGAGCAGGTCTGGACGAAGATAAAGGAGCTGAGGCAGGGCTTCATCCAGGCCCAAGATTCTGCCTGATGCTCTGGGTCAGGAGCAGTAACCTGTCCATACTATTGGGATCTCAAGAGCATACTAGCAGGGAGGGACAACCCCCCCCATGCCTGATCATCAACACAGTGCTTGAGGACCGCCCCTCCCCACTGCAGCAGGAGCCCCCACAGAAGGAGGCATCTCAGCCCCAACCCAACCCAGAGCCAGAGCCAGAGCTGGATTCAGAGGCCAGCAGCCTTGTGCTAGTCTTGGACATGGTCCCCGGCAGCCTGGCCACCTCAGAGGTATCATCAGAGTTGGGCAAGGTAACCCACATGTCACACACCCCAGGGCATGGGAGGTGGGCACAGACCAGACTGGGTGTGCTGAGACCATCACTCGGCCAGCTTGGGTAGAACCTTGGAACCATGTGTAGCAGTAATGTGCACCACCCAGTCACAGCAGACAGCCCCCAAACACAAGCAGGCTCCCACTGCCAGGCTCTCAGGAAGCTGGGTGAACGTCAGGCCCTGAGGAGGAGTGGGGCTTTCCAGCACTTGCCATGGCTGGAAGCAAGCTAGCTACAACGGTGCCGTCTTCACCCCAGACAGACCAAGGAGTGGAGCAAATGGCACTCAGGCTTGCCCACAAGTGAGATGCAGCACTTGCTCCCTTGATCCTCAGGTGTGTGTGGGGGCCCTGGGGAGAGCAAGGCTCATTTGCCACCTATGATGGGACTCCTCTGTGTCTATACACACCCTTTGGCTGCTAGACTGTAGAGCGGGGTTGGGGGTAGTGGACAGCACAGTCCTGGAGGCATGGTGGAGCCCCCATATGGTAGGACCTGTTGTGCTGGCCAGACATGGCTTTGCTTTCAGAACATCATCGTCCCTCAGCCTTAAGTGCTGTGTGGCATGAATGACTCACCATCTTCCTCCTTGTCTTCCTTACAGCTGGACACGCACTCTCAGAGGGCCAAGACACCTCCATCTTGCCACCAGGCTGAGCCACAGCCGCCGAGTCACAAGGCCAAGCCCACAGCTTGAGGGGCCATTGGAAGATGTATGAGAAACTCCAGAGGGCTATCCAGGGCACAATGGAATGCCTGCTCAGAGCTGACATGGAGTGGCAGTCAACAAATGAGCTCAAGTCCCACTTTCACGAGTGTCTGGAGAGACATTCTGTCCCAGCCACCTATGGCTGCCCCACCATACAACACCTGCTGGCCTTCCCACACAACATCCTGGATCCCTGCCTGATCTCTTGGGCAATGGCCATAGGCCCTCCCCTGATACCAGTCCTTCCATGCCCCCCCAGATGCCTTAGGCCTCCCCTGTTGCCCCTGCCCCCATGACACCTCTGACCCAATGGTTCCCCTGCTTGCCCTACGCACACAGACCCTGCTGCAGCCCCTCCTGACCCACAGCTCCCCTCGGTCCCAGCTCCAGCCCAGCCTCGACTGGAGTCCCAAACTGATGGCGAGAGGTGATCCTAAGGCTGACACCACTCAGAGTCCTGTTCCCCTTTGGGTTCATGGCCACCCCTGCTGTGAGGCCACCCCCCCCGGCACTGGCAGTAGGGCTGTGTGAGAGTGGGATGGCACATTCTCCCAGGGAGAGAGCTTCCCCCTCACCCTAACTTCACCTCTTGCACTCCTGATCCTGCCTCCTGAGGTTTCTCCTTTAGTGGGATGCCCACTTCTCATGCAGGGACTGCTGCCCAAGAGTGCATTACATCCATGAGGAGGACCCTGACAGTGGACTTCTGCATGTCAAACTGGTTGCCCACCAAGTGGTAGCTGTCAGGGATGGCAAGCTTCCAGGGGGTGATTGTGACCAGCTTCTCCACAGGGATACTGTGCCACAGCTGGGTGTCTTATCTCCACAGGGCAGGGGCAAGCCAGGCACAAAGCTCCAGAAGGGTAACCTTCCACATTCAAAAGCTCTGGAGCCATTGATGGTCCTTCTGGTGCTCCATAACCAGCCAGTCTGACCTGGTGCAGTGCCTTCAGAGCCACCTGTGCACCCAGAGGGGAGGGGATGCACGTGAATCCTGCTGCCAAGATGCCATCCCTGGCAGCCATCTTGGACTCACCTTCAGTGAGGAAGATGATAGCTGTTAGAAAGTTCAGCAGGTGCTACAGAATCTCAGTGTGGGGCCACTGCAAGCCCTGTTACACAAGACCCACTTCTGTACTGTTGCTTATACAGTGTTTGCCCATTACGTTCCCTCTCTTTGAATTCTGATCTCAGAAAAGACTCTTTGCTCAGAGAGTTTGAAAGTCACCTGAAGGCTTTCCTATTTAATATGGTATTAACTGAAGTACCATATAACCTCTTGCCTGATATGAAGTTCTTTGAGATGTTTCCACAGTAAGTGCTTGCAACTGCAATTGTGTTTTATTCAATAGATCTTAAAATAGCACATTATGTTATATGTACAACATAGTTTGATTTTAGGTTTGGTTTTAGGAAGAATGGGCTTTTGAAGTCAGGGGGGCCTTTGGAAAGACGCCTGGCTACATGGGCGGTGTGCGTTCCAAAAGCGGCACTTTTGAATTGAGCGCAGCCACAATTTTGCTAATGAAGTACCGCATATTCACATCAGCACCTCACTGGCATCTTCTGAACTCCCTCATTAACATGTCCCTTCTCAATGGGAGGGTTAGTGTGGCCACAGCCTGTGAGAGCACGTCCCAGTGTATGCAGAAGGAATCAAAATATTAACTTGAGGATCAGGCTTAGGAATCCTGACATAGTCTTCTGCATTCAGTGGGGTCTTTCCACTGACTTTAATAGGTTTTTATATGAGGCCATAAACTCATTTACCACTTGGGATAAATGGCCAGTGGAATCACTGGACAGTCACTGCAGCAAAGATATCATGAGGATCTCTGGATAGGGTGTAGGTGATAGTCTGCTGGGGCATGTCTTCTAAACATTGCAAATCTATATGGAAATGCTGAGCTGTGACGAGTGAACCCAGTCACCTGTTAGCATACCATGTTTAATTTACTAGTTTAGTCAACTAACAAAGTGACTATTTCTTCTTTTATATTGTCCTTACTTTTTGGTTTTTGTTACAGATCTGTCTTAATATGTGCCTTCTGAGGGAAAAAAAATTCATTACCTTCCTATGTGTGATACTTTTTTCACCATGCTTCAGTACACAATCTCCAATTGCTTTCCTCTTTACATCCAATGGCACATTTTATTTAAACTCATAAAAAGCTCAGCATAAAAAAGGTGGTTTTGACAGATGCTTTAAACAAAACAAAAGACAAATCCAAAGGATTTCATGAGTTATTACTCAATGTTCTGTTTATCTATTAATGATGTCTTCCACTTGTTCACCTTATTTTCTCACTACAGTTGTTTTAGCATTGACATGTGCTATGAATCAACATAGAAGAATAAGCAGTAATGGAATGAGAGAGAGAAAAAGTGAAATATAATGAAATCTATTAACAAAATAACTTAGTCATTCAGCTAGTGAATACTGAAAACTTCCAAGATTCAGTGCAGCAAATGCCAAAACTAATATTAAAGCACTGTTATGTATTTGACACTGCAAAAAGAACGTAAATATACATGTAAATGTTATGCTAATGATTTTAAATAAACCTAAAATCAAAGAAGAAATCACTGGAATAGCTTCCACTAACCAAACAAGAAATTATAACAAATAATACCATGTCAATGCTCCAGTGCTGTAATGATTTTAAATTAGAAAAGCAGCATTTACAGGATAGGTTGCTCATTTAACATTTTTAGGGGCTGTCAATAAGATCACTTGTGGCATGAAATAGCCTATTTATTTTGATTAAAGGAAATTACCTCAATGAAAATGCTCTTGAACAAATACAGCAGGAGTTCCTAACTTATTCAATGTCTACCACATTCCCACATAAGAGTCTACAGGAGAAGCAAACAATACTAGAAGATACGAAAATGTCAATGCAGTCTGTAGAGAGCCTGTTCAGATTACTGAGGAGTTCTGTTCTACAAAGGTTGGGAAGTTAAAGATCTGATTAGGTGCACTGTTTCCAGTTATTTACAATGTGTGTTTGATGGACAGAACCAGTGCTCTCACTTACTGAAATGAACTTTCTAATGAGCCATGCTGACTTGCGCAGATATCAGATAACGCTTGACAAAGGTTAGCTCTCTCCCTCCCTCCATCTCTCTCTCTCTTTCTTCAAATGCATAACTCATGTCTTCAGCCAGGAAATGCGCACTGAAAACATATGGAGGCAAGAAAATTTTAATTTATGAGAAAAATTATGATGGTTGTAATAGAAACTATGCATTCTCAAAGGCCACTGTACAAAACAGAAATGCATTATGCTTAGGCTATGTCTACACTAGCCCAAAACTTCAAAATGGCCACGCAAATAGCCATTTTGAAGTTTACTAATGAAGCACTGAAATACATATTCAGAGCCTCATTAGCATGCCGGCAACCGCAGCACTTTGAAATTGCCGTGGCTCGCTGCTGTGCAGCTCGTCCACACAGGGCTCCTTTTCGAAAGGTCCCCGGCAACTTTGAAATCCCCTTATTTATCAGCAGATAGGAATAAGGGGATTTCAAAGTTGTCAGGGTCCTTTCAAAAAGGAATATGTATTTCAGCCCTTCATTAGTAAAGTTTGAAATGGCCATTTGCTTAGCCATTTCGAAGTTTTGGGCTAGTGTAGACATAGAATAAGTATAATGCATTTCTGTTTTGTACTGTGGCCTTTGAGAACGTATAGTTTCTATTACAACAATCTTAATTTCTCATGTTAACTATAAATTAAATTTTGGGAAATTTTTTTGGGAAGAAGGGGCCTCCGGAAGGAGGACTTCCTTCCAGAAGTGCCCCCGGGGCTACACTTCTACACAACGTTTTGAGTCCGAAAGTGGTCTTCTGGACTCCAAATCACGTGATGTTATGCTAATGAGGTGTGGGGAATTTGCATCTGTGCCTTATTAGCATCTTTCGCTCTGGGTATTAGCATGCCACTCAGAAGTGGACTGTGTAGTAACAGCCTTTGATTTTGGGATCACTTATTTGATGGCAGGTCCAGCCAAAGAGTTTGCACAGCCAAAGGCAGAACAGTGCCAGCAGGTTCTTCGGGCAGGGCCCAAGGTGGCACACTGACAGTGGACCCTAGCTGATTGGAATGCAGGACCCAGAAGGTGTGGGTCCCAAGGAAACCTCCTTGCTTGCCTTGCCATAAGGCTGGACCTATTTTGTAGGTCTTAGATGATGAAATACCATCCTGTGTTGAATCCTCAAATGATGACACAGAGCTTACGATTTGATCCAGAAAACATTTGGTGGTTGTTTAAATTATGGAAGCCTTCATGAGGTGCCCTATGGGCAGCAGTTTTCATCTACAACCTGCTCCTCCTAAACTTCCTAACTAAGGCTTGCAAGAGGATCTTTAGGGATGCTATCCTCCTTTAGTTCCTGTGCCAGAGTATTCTTCCCAACCATACACAGAACTTTTAAATTCCCTGTACTCTGCTCTCACCCATTAATTACAGGACAGAGCATGGATAAGAATCTCACTTTTAGTGTCTGTGTTTGAACACTTCCAATATAAAAAATAAATAATCTAATATAACTGATGTTTTACTTCCTACTTCAGCAAAGTATTTAAGTATGGGCCAAACTTTAATGCTATTTTGAAGTTAATGGGCCTATTTGTGCTGTAAGTAAGAAAAACCTGTTTAACTGTAGCCTATATGCACACTATATTTTGTAAATGATTGACTACATTTATGTTTCAGGCTGTTGAATTTGATGGTAGTATTTCTACTGAATTCATCAGGTATTGCATAAAAATTCCGGCCTCATTCTAGTCAGATCTATTCTACTTGTGAAGTGCTTATCACCATAATATCTTAATCACATATATTTGTTTATAGTGGTGTAAATCAGGAGTAACTACCTGACATTAACAATTACCATGGTATACAACTTGCATAAATGGCATCAGACACATTCCCATGCTGCCTATCAAAGTTATGTGAATAATAGATACGTATTTGCACAAGTGTCCATTAGAATTATTAACTGAACTTTTTTAAAGTTTTACTAACATCTTTGTACCTAAAGGTATTACAAGGAATGAATTTTACTAACAAGTTCTGAGAATTCAAGGCAACTGTACCTGAATTCCAACTTCACAATCTATCAAGACTTCCCACTCTAGACTCCCACTTTTCAGCTGTCATCTCTCTCAGGCAGAGACACATCTTTCCCTCCTGACTTATGTGTTTTTCCAAGCTTCTGAATCGTCTCCTACAGTATGTTATTCCCAGGAAGCCACACTACCTAAGCAAGTTGTGTCCGCACTTTGCTTTCTGTTTGATGACTATGAAAACCTGTAACTGCCAACAGTTACAATTTATAACACAACTCTTTATAACAAAAAGTCCTGTGGCACCTTATAGACTAACAGATTTTAGAGCATAAGCTTTCGTGGGTAAAGACTTGCCTTGTCAGATGCATGAGACAAAACGGGTCTTTACCCACAAAAGTTTATGCTCCAAAATATCTGGACTTCTTGTTGCTCTCGAAGATGCAGACTAACATGGCTACCTATCTGATACTTGTCAACCCTTCATAAGTGAGCACTCACCTTTGTAAGATGAGACCATTGAATGATAAAATAACCTATACATATGGGCTGCGTATACATGGATCTGTAGTACTAGCAGGTTCTTGGAAAAGAGCAGTTTAGCACTTGGAAATGGCTGCTTATTAGTATAATCATTCAGTTAATTAGCATAGCCATGAAAGATCTCCTTGTGGACAGATGCTGCTGCCAGCAGTAAACAGGCTGTGTAGGCTTGCCTCTGTCCAGCAAAAACCCACTCTGTCACCGGCTTCTTACTCCTGAAAAAAATCTACATGGCCTGTTTACTGTCGGCAGCAGCATCTGCAAGGAGGGAGATCTCAAGCGGATATTCTAATTGGCTGTGCAATTACGCTAATGAGCAGCCATTTGCAATTGCAAGACTGCTTATTTCCATGAAGCTGCAGGCACTACAGGTCCATGTAGACCCAGCCATGTTGACAAGATTACCAGAAATCACACTCCAACTCAAACAAGGTATCCAAAACTGTGGTTACCTGCTCATGACAGCCTTAGCTCAGAACATGAACACCCCTGGTCAACCTTTCCTTTGTACAGTTTAGCCCTTCAGTCTTCAGATTCCACAATCAGATAATGGTCTTCTCCTCAGGGGATCACTTCAAAAGACCTTTGCTTAAATGGGTTTTGCATAAATGGAAGTGGGAAATTTAAATTCACCTGCCTCTTGAGAAGTTACATGTGTTAAACAAGCCATTCACACACCTCAAAGCCACTTACACTTAATTCAGTAATGCCTCCAACAGATGCGACATGAAATTGCTCTGTCACTGAAATGTTTGTAAGAAAATGAATTTAGAAGCCTCATATACTTTATCAGGTGTGAATGTTCTCTTTTGAAATGATATAGAATCACTGAACAGAAATCTTACCATCTGATTTAGCTCACCAACAACTAACCACATGGCTTATATTATGTCATGGGTCACCAATTCATAAAGAAAATTATACACAATGATATTTGTCTTAAAATATGAAGAACTGTGATTTATACATGAATACTTTGAGCACAGAAAAGTTTAGATTGAATAAGTGATTTCACACAGATGAGTCACTCGTGCAGTTTAATGTCTTGGCTCCAATTTTCCCTTACTGTCTTGGGCATGCATGTAAGTTTACCACATACTGATAAGTGGACCCCTCAACTCATTACATGCCAAGCAGGGACCCTGCATTTTGGCATTTGGGCTTGAACTCTCTGATACCATATCTTCACTCCTGTCATTACCTGAACTAAATAGATGAAAACTATGCCTACCTCTTCTACTGTCACATCAAATTGTCAGTGCAGATATATCCTACATAGTACTCTGCTTGGCTTTCTCAGCAAGAAACCTGGAAAACAGTTAGATGGCCATCCTTGTGTTCTGAAGATCTGTTACCACTTGATATTCTCCAAGAGGTCTGTTTCATCTTGTGCCTTTGGGAATCTGTTGATGCTGTTCATCTTTTCCTCACCAACTACAATTGTGGTAAGTTATCTGCCCTTTAAAGGTAAATTTGTATGTTATTGGTCTTGATCTGTTCATAGCTTGTGGCCCAAGTATCTGATGTTCCTTATTCTCTGTAATTTCTTACTTATACTTGACCATTGGGCTTATCATCCCCATTCCATCTTTTCGCTTAATTTGTGGTTTTCAATGCCAAAAAACAGACCTAATTTTAGTTCTCTTGCTCATTGTCAAAAAGATTAGGCAAATACTTCTCTGTCCCTCAATGATGGTTTACATTATTGAAAACATGACTGATAGATGTGCTATGGCTGTCAGGCATTCCCTTAGGTCAAAGTAATGACTATCCCTGCTTGAACTGGTTGATCTTATACCTGTATTATGCTTCCACAGTTTTAAGAGCAAAGTTGGATACAGACTGTGAGTTTAAGAACAATTGACCTCTCAGTAGCAGATGAAGTTGGCCATGGAATATCATTGGAAAAAAATACTGTATACAAGAAACATGTTCATTTTGCTCTAGTTTAAAATTGTATATTTTTGTCTTTTCCCAACACTGTCTTCTATACTTTGTATAATTTTATTCATATTTTATAAGTTAGAAAGCAATAATACATTCAAATCTTTCTTCTCTTCTACCAAGCATGAATGTAATGAGATAATTATTCTTATATGGAAACCTGGGTGACACTGTTTAATCATGGATATTTAAACTCAGTTGGATCATCATTGCTGATGTCCATTTATAATTGAACTTGGCACAGGTACAATAATTATAAAGGGTATACCTTGGAGCAATGTAATATTATATATCCTGATCTTCCACAATTACTTTAAAAGGCAGATTATAACAGCCTAACCTCAAAATAAGCTATACAATTTATGCTATGCAGATAGCATAGCTTATTTCAAGTCAAATTTGAAATAGGCAATTTTGGCAGGTGGTGCCATTTAGACAGTGTCACTTGTCAAAATAAAGTGCTATTTCAAAACATCCCTTACTCCTCCTGTAATGAGTTGTACAGAGATGTCAAAGTAGTGCACACCCATTATTTTAAACAATATTTCAAAATGATAAGCGTGTTGCATAGCTGTGGGGAAACCATTTTGGGATACCGCTGTATCCCAAAATAGCTCCTGTCATGCAGACATAACCAAAGTGGCCTGTGTTTGCTTGACTCTCCAATATGTTGATGTGACAGACATTCATGCTAGAAATCCCAGTTAGAAAAGGTATAACAATCCATAATTTGTGACTGTTACATAAGGTGCTTAATATTATGTAACTACAGTTTTTTTTTCTTCATGTTACTCATGTTTTGTTTTAATATTTTCATAACCTGTGCTTTAGGAGCTTCTGCCTAAATGCCCTACACTGTATGAACAATGACTGCCTGACAACTTCAGATGGTATCTCTTTTTGGAAATATGTTAGCCTGTTGCCGCTGTTATTTTGAGACAATATGGTGCTGCCACTGAAAAGTTGAACCTCTTCTGAGGGCTCAAATGAGCCAAGACAAGGTACAAGTGACCCAAAGTCACTTTGACACACTCAGTACAGAATTTCTATTCCCTTGGGAGAGAGAACCTCACTATTTGGTACGTGAGTGTATACTCCAAGGACATATTTGCACACTTCTGCTTCCTCTGCATTAGCCCTCTGTATTTGAAATTTCATGCTGTTCTCCTGGGTTCTGAGTGCTGCTGTTGTGCCTCTCCTGAATGCATTCTCTCTCAGTGATTCACTTCCTAAGACAACTGCACACACATTAAGAAACTAGTCTGAAACTCTCAATATGGCTTTATTACTCCTGTATTTAATGCCAACCCACTCCCCGCACACACACACATTATTGTCCTTTTACTTTTACCTTAGTGCCTAGATTGCCCAAAATTAGATTCATAGAATCTAGGGCTTGGTCTACACTAGGCAGGTAAGTTGATTTTAGTTAGACAATTGCATATTGTGGTGGGGTCTCCTGCCCTGCCTTGCTCCTGAGGATCCCAGAATCACCCCCAGAACTCCACAGACCAATCAGGCCTCTGAAGCCCACCCACTCCACCAAGCTCCAGGCCAGGTCCCTGTTGGTGGTGAATGTGAGACCCTAGCCACCCAACTCAGTGGGGATCCCCTCCACAACACATTGAGTACCTGGGTTACCTTTTCAGTTCCCCTGCCCTGGGCTGCTTCCTTCCCCATTCTTGGCATGGCCTGTTGCCTCCACTCAGGTCTCACCCCCTTCAGCTGCACCAGCTGTGGACTGCTGTTCTGGTGAGGGCTGCCACCACTGTCACTGCTGCCATCAGGCAGCTGTGATAGCAGCAGCAGTGAGAGTTACAGTTGCTGCTGCTGCCTGGTCAGTCATCATGGTTGCACCTCAGATGGCTGCACTTCCTGGATTTCTGCAAGAGCTCCTTACCCACTGCTGGTCAGCCCCAACTGCCAGCCTTCTTCAGCCTTCATACCTGGCCTACAGTTGGAGCATGCACACCAGGGCTTTTCCAGCCAATGGGCCTGGCTGTCAACCCCCTGCTCAGTGTGGGGTTGGTATGACCTGTCACACCCCTGCTCAGTGTGGGATTGGTACACCCCATCACACATATGGCAATTGTGTAGCTTGAATCAATTTATCTGCAATCAATTTACCTTGACATCCTCCCAAAGGAAGGTCAATGGGTGAGTTTACCCTGTTGACCTCCCTTACTCTTTGCTATACCAAGGAGTACAAGGGCTGACTGCTGAACCTGATAGGTTGATTTTGCATCTAGACCATCTCTGACAGGTGTTTATCTATCCTGCTCTTAAAAATCTCCAATGATGCAGATTCCACACAATTCCCAGGCAAATTATTCTTATATTTTACAACCCTCACATTTTTCCTGATGTTGATCATAAACATCCCTTGCTGCAATTTAAGACCATTACTTATTATCTTAGCAGTGCCCCTTTTCCAGGCCCTGCTACATGGCTGTTCTAGAAAGAAAAAAAGGAGATAGTCCCTGTTCATAAAAGCTCATCATTTAACAACTGAAGGCTGGGAGAAAGGAATTGTTATCATCCCCATTTTAAAGATTGGCAATTGATGGATCTGGAGCAACTTTCAATGGGGCTTAGGAACTTTTGAAAATGCTGCCATAATTCATTTACTATAAGACTGTTATTCTAATTAGAAAAAAAAATTACTGATTTATACAAGATATTTTGAAAATCAAGCTACAATCTTGTCCTTTTTCTGCACTGAAATATTGTGCAGGGGAATGCAAAAATCATTTTTGAAGACTGCTTAATGCATTGCATTTCTTTTTAGATAGCAGCTTCTGTCTGTGAATGTTATCGTTCCTGAGTTCATTGCATTTCACTTCTGTAGATTGAATTCCATGAGCCACTTTTCAGCCTATAAGCATTTTCTATCCAAGTCCTCTTGAATGAGTTAGCTATGTTATTCTATATGTAATGCTACTGCAACAATTTTATGTCAGCTTCAAATGTGGAAATGTTTGAAATTTTCCCCAGCTCAAGATCATCTATATAATAAGCAACCAAAAAGTGGTCTTAACATAAAAATTGGGAAATATTTACTAATTAAAATAAAATTTCTATTTTCCTACTTTTTGCCTGTTGAATGAGAGGGAAAATACGATCCGTATTCATTGAATAGCTGCAATTTTAAGTTAATGTGAATTTGCACATCAAATAAACTTCTGGAAAAAACAAATTTGCTCCATTGCTGTGGGTGAAATTTAAATGAGGGACTGTGGGAATGACATGGTTCTCAAAATCCAAGAACTTGATGAAAATGCATACTTTTAAGCACCTAGGAAAATCAATTTGAAATTGTAATGAAGCCTCCCATGTCACTTACGGACTCTCTCAATTGCTGCAAATTGGACCCAGCCCTAGTTTCCCAGTTCTGCCAACACTGATGCATATTCTTACTTTTAAGTACATTTCCAGTGTTGCTACACACACACCTCCTAGCGCTGGAAGAGACCTTGGAAGGTCATCTAGTCCAGTCCCCTGCCCTCTTGATAGGGCCAAGCACCATCCCTGACACCTATTTGCCCCAATCCCTAAATGGCCTCCTTGAGGCTTGAACTCACACCTTTGGGTTTAAGCAGGCCAATACTCAAACCCCTGATCTGTCTGATTACAGAATATTAGAGGGAAAAGGTGGATGAGGTATTGAAGAGTCGTTAGAGGAGGTATTGGAACAAATATATAAACATAATGTTAACAAATCACCAAGACCAGATGGCATTCATCCAAGGATTCTGAAAGATCTCAAATGGGAAATTGCAGAACTATTAACACTAGGTTGTAACCTGTCATTTGGATCAGCTTCCGTACCTAATGACTGGAAGACAGCTATTGTGACACCAATGCTTAAAAAGTGCTCTAGAGGTGACCCTGGCAATTACAGACTGGTAAGTTTAACGTCAGTTCCGGGCAAATTAGTTGAAACAATAGTAAAGTATAAAATTGTCAGGCACATAGAAGAACACAGTTTGATGGGAAAAAGTCAAAAAAGTCAACATGGTTTCTGCAGAGGGAAATCATGTCTTACTAATCTGTTAGAGTTCATTGAAGGGGTTAACAAACATGCAAACAGGAGAGATACAGTGGATATAGTATACTTGGATTTCCAGAAAGCCTTGACAAGGTACCTCATCAAAGACTCTTATGTAAATTAAGTTGTCATGGGATAAGAGGGAAGGTCCTTTCATGGACTGAGAACTGGTTAAAAGATGGGAAACAAAGGGTAGGCATAAATGGTCATTTTTCCAAATGGAGAGGGGTAACTAGTGGTGTACCTCAAGGGTGAGTCCTAGGACCAATTCTGTTCAATTTATTCATACGTGATCTGGAAAAGGGGGTGAGCAGTGAGGTGGCAAAGTTTGCAGATGACACTAAACTGTTCAAGATAGTCAAGACAAAGGCAGACTGTGAAGAACTTCAAAAATATTTCATCAAACTGAGTGACTGGGCAACAAAATGGCAAATGAAATTTAATGTGGATAAGTGTAAGATAATGCACATTGGCAAAAATAACCCCAGCTATACTTACAATACAATGGGGGGTTAATTTAGGTATAACTAATCAGGAAAGAGATCCTAAAGTTATCGTGGATAGTTCTTTGAAAACATCCATGCAGCGTGCAGAGGCTGTCCAAAAAGCAAATAGGAGGTTAAGTATTATTAAAAAAGGAATAGAAAATAAGACAAGTATTATCTTACTGCCTCTATATAAATCTATGGTATGCCCACATCTTGAATATTGTGTACAGATGTGGTCTCCTCACCTAAAAAAGATATCCTGGCACTGAAAAAGGGTCAGAAAAGGGTAACTAAAATGATTAGGGGATTGAAACAGGTCCCTTATGTGGAGAGGCTAAAAAGATTGGGACTTTGCAGTTTAGAAAAGAAGAGACTGAGGGGGGACATGATAGAGGTATATAAAATTATGACAGGTGTGGAGAGGGTGAATAAGGAGTAGTTATTTACTTGTGCTCATAATACAAGAACTAGAGAACACCAAACTAAATGAATGGGAAGCAGGTTTAAAACTAATAAAGTTCTTCACTCAGCGTATTGTTAACCTGTGGAACTCCTTGCCAGTGGAGACCGTGAAGGCTAGGACTATAACAGAATTTAAGAAAGAGCTAGATAAATTCATGGAGGTTAGGTCCATAAAAGGCTATTAGCGAAGGATAGGAATAGTGTCCCTGGCCTCTGATTATCAGAGGCTGGAGATGGATGGCAGGAGACAAATCTCTTGATCATTGTCTTTGGTCCACCCTCTCTGGGGCACCTGGCATTGCCCACTGTTGTCAGACAGGCTACTGGGCTGGATGGACCTTTGGTTTGACCCAGTATGGATGTTCTTATGTTCTTTTTAGCCTTTATTGGACCAACTGTTGGTAAGAAAGATGAACTTTCTTTATCCCAGCAGAACATGGATGGGGTGGTGAGGGAAGAGACAGAGGAAAGAGGACAAGTGCCCTGGGGCCCAGTAATTCAAAATGACCTGGGCTCTCAGCCTGTGCTACCAGAAGAGTGGTTGTAACCAGAGCCCTGAGCCCTTTAAATTGCCACTGGAGGGATATATGGTGCACCCTGGATGGCTCTAAGGGCTGGCTGGAGGGGGTGGAAGAATGTGCAGTGCAGCATGCTCCAGGCAATGCTGAGGGCTGGGCACCCTAAGCCCCACTACCTCCATCTGAGGCCCCACCCCTTCAAGGAGTGTGGAATAGCCCCTCTCCCCCAAACACACCTAGCCCATGCGCCTGGCGAGTATGTCAGCTCCCCTGCACAACAAACCCATCCCTCCCCACAGATCATTATAGCTTCAGGACCCCTACAATTACTACAATAAAATAACAGATTTAAGTAGCTCAAATAACAAAATGTATTGTTTTTAAATTCCTATAGATACAAAATTGGCCAAAACAGATCTCAAATTTGGCAGGTCCCCAACAATGATCCTGCAAACTGCTCAGGGTGTAGATTCTCAGGTGTCCTTAAGGCTCCTACTGAAGTCAGTAGAGTCTCTTACTTTAACATAGATGGACAAAATAGCTTGCAAGATCACTGTCTTAAGTGGTAACCAGCTCCATCTGCATACCAATTACCTCTCCCTTTTTCATGTCGTCTGTAGTGCATTTAAGAAATTAAATCTCTCTTACCTGCACATTTGCTATTCTGATTCACCCACCACAATTTCACACTCCATTTCATTTTGGCTGTGTGGTTCCACATCTCATTTATTCTCCAGTTGAATACCCCCCATTTAAAGCTTTCTTCAGCTGGAATCTAGACCTTATGGTTACTCTGAAATACTTGAATAAAATCAGAAAATTGTTAAAAGATGGGAACATCAAAAGTATTGGTACTTCAGGAAAAAAAAAAAGTTTTATTTATTTTGTAAGGCACGTGACTTATGGATTGTACATTGTCAGTCCAAGCTTCATATTATTAGTTCAAAGAATGTCTGTTGTCTTGAAGAAATTGCACCCATATTGAAAAGTACTTGTAGTACTTGTTATCATTTTTAATGAATAATTATCAAGTCGGGATTTTAGCCTACAAAAGAACTAGAGAATAATGGGTACAATGGCCTGGGACATCTCAGTGTTTATTCCTTTATGACTACAAGTTATGAATGAAGACTGGTTCCACCAAAACAAAGGAGCAGAAATGTAGCACTTTAAAGACTAACAAAATGATTTATTCGGTGATGAGCTTTTGTGGTACAGACTCACTTCTTCAGAGTCTTCTTCTTGTTCCACCATCACTGAAGTAGACTCTTTCCATCAACTTCACTGGAAACTGAATTTAGGCTCTAAGAACCAAAATTAACATGAACATTTGTTCTAAGGAATATTACGTAATTGTACAGTCTTAAAGATAGTTAAAGAGCCTGATGAGTTATGCAAGCACACCAAGAACATTTTTTGAGCATCAAAACCTAACAAAAATATTTTTGTCAAGTCCTTTTGAAAGTAAACTTGGTCATCATGTATCAAATTTCAAAATATCAGTGACAATTTTTATCAATATTTTAATTAAATATATAAAAACCAAGTTAACAACATTTTTGCATTATTTTTCAGTATTTCAGCCTAGTTGACTTTACAGAGCCCTTACGCCCTGTTCCCACGTCCCACCTCCTGCAGCAAACCAGCAACCCTCTTGGACTCAGAACCCCTCATCCCAAGCCCCGAGCCTCCTATTATACCCCAAATCCCTCATTCCCAGCCCCACATCAGAGCCTTTATCCCCAATCTCTCCCCACACAGGCCACCTCCTGCCCCAAACTCCCTCTCACACCATAAACACCTCATTTCTGCATCTTTGCAGAATGCACACCCCCAGCCCCGGTTCCATACCTCATCCTGAACTCCTCCCCTGTGACTTAGCTCAGAACCCGCTTCCACATTTAGAATACTTTTGCTCCATCTCCTAGCCTGGAGCCACCTTTTCTACCCCAAACTCCACATTTCTACTAACCTTCTTGATACAGAGAAGAGCTAACCTTCTTGATACAAAGCTAGTTTAATTATTAAATGTTTTAAACTAGAAAGGGGAAATAAGCAGACTAAGGACTATGACTAAAAAAAAAGCAAATAAGAAGGGACAATCACAGCTAGGCCATGAAATCATGATCTCAGATCAGGTTCATCATTTGACAGAGTGATGTAAGGAAGGACAAAATGAAAGAAAGACTTGAAATAAAATTTTAAAAACTTTTAAAATCAGGGAAAATGTAAAAGAAAACAGGGATTGTTTTATCCCAACTAAGCAATCTGGTGGAATATGCAACAAAAATACTGTAAAAGCCTTATTATTATATAGTTGAAGGTCATTTCTCCAAACTTATTGTGGTTATAATAAAGCTTTTGATGCAATTCAGAACATATTTCATAAAAGGAAACTAGAGATCTATTGACTACGGAGAAGTCGTATACAATGGATACATCAGTGACTGAAAGTTCGTATACAGAAAAATCAGTAATGGATCAATACCAAGCAGAGAGGAAGTCTCAAACAGAGTTTCAAGCATTAATAATGTGGGATTTATTTTCTGGTGCTGTAGTTATGGAAGAAAGGACTAAGTAAAGGATGTTTGTGATAAACTGTTAAAATGGGCTGAAACAATAAAGTGGGATTAGAGAAAGATGGGTGTAAAATGATTAATGTATGGTTGCATAATTAAATGCACATATATAGGGTGAAGGAGTAGAAAGCAAGGTAGATGGTAATATCACAGGAAAGGAACTGAGCCTGTAGTCATAACTCAATGGGTCAACAATATAAATGCTAAATAATGGACATAACTAGGACTGAGGCATCACTCCAGATTATTCAAAGAGCACCATTACTGAAGCTGTCCTCTTGTTTTCCAAACTATGGATTTTATTTATTTACAGCAACTCCTCAATTTTACAGACCCAGATTTAGTGGACTTTGAGAACAATGGATGCCCACATGCCTCCCCCCATTGTTCTCAAAATCTGCTAAATCCTCCAGTTCCCCTCCCCACCCCCCAAAAAAAGAAAGTGTGTAAAGTGACTCACCAGAGCCACTGTCACTACAGCTAGAGTCTTTGTGGCTGTTGGAAGAGCTGCCATGGCTGAAGCCTCCACCACACCCTGGACCACTGCCAGAGCTGAAACATGCTCTGGCCACCACAGGTGGGGAGTGTACGCAGGCAGACGGCACTCACGTATGCACCCCACCCCTGGTGGGAGGAGAGCGTGGTGGCTACAGTGGTGATTGCAGCTCCTGCTGGTCTGGAGGCTCTGGTGAGTTGCCAGCATTTATTAGGGGTGGGCTGGGGGAGCCTGGCTGGGAGGAGGGTGCTCAGGGTGGGCACTATGTAAACTGTTGTATTTAATGGACTTTCAGGTTTAATGCACAGCACTTCCCCCCGTTCTTTAAATCAAGGCTTCAAAGAAAACCTTCAAAACATGCCAGCAATATAACTGATGTCCAAAAGTCTTCACAAATTTCTATACTGACCATATTAGAACAGAGAGCGGCAATCATATTATGAAGCTCTAAGGAGTATGCGGTGAGAAGGTCTTTGTGGGAGCTTGGGAGAATACCATAACCTCACCCCACTGCACATCTTACCTATAACAAAAAGACCTGGAGGGTTAGAGTAGAGCCCAGAGGCTTCTGAGCACTACCCAAGGGAAAGAAACTCCATGGAATCCAGAAGGATAGCCAAGCCTCAGTGAAGGGGATCTAGCTCCATAGAGCTCCAGCAGGACATCCAGACTACGGGATCCACAGTCTGCCTTGATGGTGTAGGATCAGATGGCTTTTTACTTATTTTGGTGGTATCTGCTGCTCCCTCTGCTGAAGCCTATTTGCATGCTTAGGCAAACACTGATTACAGTAAGGTCATATTTTCCAGCTTTTCATCACCCCTCCCTTACTATGTGGCCTTTATTTTAAATTGAATAAATTAATAGTTCTGTTACATTAGAATGAATTCATCGCCTGTGCAGCCCCAGTGTGAATATGCTTCTGACGAGGCGGGTCTTTGCCCACAAAAGCTTATGCTCCAAAATACCTGTTAGTCTATAAGGTGCCACAGGACTTCTTGTTGTTTTTGGAGATACAGCCTAACATGGCTACCCCTCTGATAAGTGTGAAGATTAACAGATTTAGAGGCTTGAAATACATAAGAATGACCATATTGGGTGAAACCAAAGTTCCATTTATCCCAATATTCGGTCTTCTGATAGTGGGCAATGCCAGGTACCCCAGAGGAATAAAAGGAACAGGTAAACATCAAGGTTGTGGCCACACTAGCTCCTCCTTTTGGAGGGGATATGGTAATGTGGCACTTCAGAATATGCTAGTGAGACATTACCATGAAAATGCAGCATCTCATTAGCATAGTGGCAGCTGTGCACTCTTCAAAACTGCTGGTTTCGAAAAGCACACCACCTGTGTAGCCAGGGGCCTTTTGAAACGGCCCCCTGATTTTGAAAGCCACTTCTTCCCAAAACCAAATGGGAAGAAGGGGCTTTCAAATAGGGGGCTGTTTTGAAAGGCATCTGGCTACATGGGCGGTGTGCATTTTGAAACCAGAAGTTTCAAAGGTCACGTGCCGCCAATATGCTAATGAGGCACTGCATATATATGGCAGCATCTCATTAGCATATTACAAAGAGCTACCTTATCATAGCCCCTCGAAAGGAGGGGCTAGTATGATCATAGCCCAAGTGATCCCACTGTTGTCAGCAACTTCCAGCCACTGAGAAACAGTGCCTAGGGACTCCATTCCTGCTCATCCTGGATAATAGCCAGTGGTAGATACATGAAAAATAAGACAGTGACTATACACACAACAGTCAGTATGATGTCCTGTTGTATTATAAGTTTAAAGAAGCAGATGATGAGGAGTGCAATCGCGCATTTCTATATAAAACCTGAGAGTGTCAATGCATTAGCCACTGATGTATTTCAATCCACATACTCGAAGATGTTTCAGTTTTGTGGGTCTTGCAACAGATGGTCATTGGGAAAGGAGCAGTTCCTGTTGGGATTATCCCAGAGAACTCCTCACAGGGTCTTTTCCCACTTTAGACCAGCCTGTACAACTCTTTTGTCTCGTTACTGTGACAATGCTTGTTTGTTTGTTTGTTTTTGTTGTTGTTCTGTTTTATTTTTTCTGATTAGTATCTTATTAATCTTTTCGCCCACCTGTTTCAGGGGAAATCTCAGTCAGAACAGAACTTTCCATGATATTCCAATCAAGTACATTACTGTCTCAGTAGGCGAATCGTGGTTTGTAAATCACATATTGGCTTCTCCTTTATAATAACCTTGTGGGATTTTTTTTGGAAAAGGGTCAGTCTCAAAGTTCAAGGCAAAGAGTTTTTAAGTGCCAAGGATTAGTCAAGCTCTCCTAGAGTGTATGAACTGCACTGGAAAGGGCCACATAATGGGGACCCCAACAGAGTCTAGTAGTGTGCACATGATCATACCTTGAACGATGTACTGTGAGTAGTGACTCATCCTCATACCTCAAAATGGTGGAGGTTAGAAGATTTAGATTCCTTCCCCATTTCCCCATCAAGTCCTCCTACTGTTCTGTGACAGGGAAACAAGGAAATATTATGCTGTACTCCAAACTCATAAGCTCTGATCTGGATTTCTACATTTCAGTATTGAGCACTCACTTTAATAAAGTAAATTGGAGAGAGTTCAAGGGACAGCGAACGTAAATAATCAAAGTGTAGAAAACTAAGACACACAAGAAAAGGTTAAGTGAACTTGGGAGACTCAGTCTAAGGCCAAAGAAGATTGAGGGGAGATATAACTGTCCTCAGATCCATAAACAGACATGTTATACAGGACATGGAGCAATTATTCCCTTTAGTCAATGAAGACAGAAAAAAGTAGAAGGAAGATTTAGACTAAATATTAGGAAAAAACTTTATAACTATCATAATAGTTAAGAACAGGACAAGCTACCAAGAGATGAGGTAGAATTGCTGTCAGTAGAGGTATTCAAGACTAGGGTTTGACTCCCACTTCTGAGCATGGTCATGAAATCAGTCCTAATGCAGTGCTAGAGACAGGCCAAATGATCCTTCCAAACCAAAGCATTGCAGTGAAGGAAGAAGGGCTGTCATTTTGGCAATGACAAAAACAGTTTTTGAACAGCAGTCTGAGTTTTGCCCATGCTGTAGCAACGCGATTGTTCCAGCCTTGGTAGGTGGGTCACAGTAATAAAAAAAATGAGTGCAGAGCACAAACTGATATTTCTTTTTGCTGCTATGGAGTGACTTCCCAGGTACATACTGCATCTCAGCATATTGCTTGAATCTTTCTTTCATTTGTAATTAATTTATGACACATAAAATGTTCCAGACCAACAATCATACAGACTGAAGAGCTCCATTCAAACCCAGCATAGACACAACAGTGCTCTGAAACCTTCCCCATAATACTCACCAGTTGGCCTCCTTCATAACTGAGAAAAGATAGGAGGGCATTTCAGTTTCCATACACATTCAACACTCTGATGAGTGGGATAGAGACTGTTTGAACCCCTTTTGCATGCAAGCTTTGTCAAACATAATTTTAGGAGGACTAAATAGGCAGTTTTAAAATATGACTTTGCAAACGTAGGCCATAGTCCTGAAGTTAGACATAATCCCTAGAACTCATGGAAACCTTACTGAAGTCAGTAGTGTTCCAGGTGGGTAAATGAGTGCTTCCACACCAATCACAATAAATGATTACGGCCTTACACATTGGCTATGTACTTACATAAGCCCCTTCCTCAGCATACAGAATAGTGACCATGTATTTATCGCGAGAGGCAATGTTTTTGAGCAATGTGTGTGCACTTGGGGAAACTGAGGCATGACACAAATTTTTAATTTTTTCCAATTTTTTGCCTCCGAGACACCTGACCACACCCTTAGAGATGCTGGTGGAGTGTCTCGCTGGATTTTACCCCGCAACCCAGCGCGCTGTACACGATGGTTGCTTCCAGTGGGGTTTACAGGGTTGTGCTAGGATCTAAGTCAATGTCGCTGAATGCTGTCTGCCCTGAAAGAATGAGTGAGTCTCTTTTAAAGGTACAACCAAAAAGGAATTTATTAAGAGGAAAGGTTTTACCAACTGGGATGGACCTGAGTTGACAAACTATAGGTTCTTTTCCCTTCCCTCTGTTAGCCACTTCGCACAGAGTTTGTTTATTTATAAAACTAGCCCTCAAATTATGTATAGCTGCAATGAGCAGCACCCTTAGAGTGTCCCGCTACTTACAGTGGCTCCCAGGAATCCCATGGAGTCTTCACTGCGTGCTGTAAGGGGAAAGCAGTTAAGCACAATATTACAAGATTACTTCTTTTAAAGAGGCACCAGTTAATGGCTAAGTACCCTGCTGTGGGGTATTATCCCCTTACAAGCAGGGGGAGAGAACCACGAGGTTCTCAACCCTCTTCCAGAATCACCTCTGACGGTGATCTGGGCGCTCAACCTCCCTCTCGAACAGGGGGGAGCAGATGGAATGGGACTGCCTCCTACGACAGTTCTCGAGGTTTAGGGGTCACCTCTTACGACGACTCCCTTAAATGGACTGCCTGGCCAATGGCTAGCCCAGAGTAGAAACACCTTTCTGGTAGTTTCTGAGTTCAATATCTGTCCCTATTAGGGGGCCAGTCAAATTATTCCTTGCCTCTTACTGGCAAAGTAAATTATGCTTTTAAAATGCTCTGAGGGTTGCTGAAATCTTGGGCTGGCTATAAATAGCGCCCCCTGTGCTTTACATAGGCTAGCAGAAACAAAGGGTTACACAGATTGAATCGTGTTGGCAGAACTGGGGTAGTCCCAGCCTACCACCTATAGTGCCTTGCTGCTACTGCTTAGCACATCCAGCAGCAGGTGAAAATGCAACAACATGTGTAAAACACACACATTAACCAGGTAATTTACAAGAACATTTGTTTGTTACCTCTCCTTCCTAAGTTCTGTTTCCAGGCGCTGGGCCTGCAATCGCTTCTTTCAGGAGCTAGGAAAGTATGGCTGCACAGGTACGTTTTTACAGCGCTGCACTGGCCTGATAGGAAAGAGGATTGAAGAAGAAACCAGGAGGAAAAGAACCAACTTGGTCCACAAAAACCTCCTGTACAAATTTGCAGGTAAGCGAGCAAATTTGTGGTGATTTCAGGACGGCCTTTAGTTCTCCCCACCAGCCACGGCAATGGTCAATGAGGAGAAGGGCAGGACCGCTGCTGCGGTTTGTCCCTGTCACCGGGCACATGCTTGGTAGGCGGTGCCACCGGCCAGAACAAACCCTCCGGAAAAACCAGAGCCTTCAAGATGGTGGTGATCAGGAGCTCCTCTTTGTCCCTCGCTGGCTATGGGTGCAAAGTCCGAGTTCCTGAAGGCGTCCTCTTCGGGTCTTCGACGTCCCTTGGCGGCTGGGGTATGACGACTGACACAAAGCTTGTCACCTTCTTTTCTTTTTTCTTCTCCAGCTCTTCCCAGGTCCAGGTCCCCAAACAAGTGAGCTCCAGGGCCCTCAGGCTCCTAACTTTATAGGGCCTGTGAGGACCTGTTTGAAGTCCATGTTGCATTCTGGTTGCCATGGCAACCAGCAAAGTCCTGAGTTACATATGTATGAAGGATTCAAAACTAACCAATTGAACGCTAGCATTTCAAACTGCAACTCATACATATTAACTACCCCTCATGAATATTAACACCAACTGTCATTTCCAAACGTCGCTGTTGTTTACTCTGTTCTGGAAAGTTCTATGGTGTTCTTCAAGGGGGTTTTTTACAATAAGGTTTTTATAAAGTGCTTCTATGGGCCTGATAGGGAATAAAGCCATGAATTAAACAACATAGATGTTTAAATGCTCAGTTCCTAAGGCTTTTGGTTAAGATTTGGGAAGAAACACAGACACCACAGCCCATGGCCAGGGACATATCAAGCACCTCAGATGAGGATATTTCAACAGTATTAAATAGGCTAAATAATAAAATTGGGCTTCAACCAATATCCTGCATTAAATCCCTTCCTTCACCACTTTGGCAGAACTCATAATCCCGATCCAGATTGGAAGACCAGTTTTTCTTTTCAGTGCCACTTGTTTTACAATTGAGTATATCAATTCTCTTCAATAGAGTTACTCTTTATTTATATTGAAGTAAGTGGGATCTGACTCAGGCTATTCCATTTGCAGCTAGTTTCAATCTCAGTAATGAGCTGAACCAAAACCCCACACCTGAACACTCCTGAATTGGTTTTTGTAGCATGACACCATATCCATTAAATAGATATATTTCAGTTATCCAGGTACACTTCATTTCTGACATCTGGCCCACACAGTCAAGCATTTATTGGACAATTTTATTCTATTTTCCAAGGTTTTACTTTAAAATATTACTTTTAAGTCCCCTCTTTTCATCACCCTTTTCTATTATTTTCAGTTACTAATACAGTTTCATCTGAGTTCACAGTTCCACATGTTGTCCATCTTGCTGGAACTCCGTCAGGGATCTGTGAGGCAGGCAATTTTGCCTGTCAGCTTCCCTCACAGACCCAGTGAAACTGAACACTTCAGAAACTGAACTCAAGTGATGCTTACCTTCAAATTGTTCATTTTCATGACAGACATGGGCTGTGCTGCAGTATGCTCTATGGTTTTCTTTTTATGCACTATTCTGCTGCATAGATGAATAATAAACTCTGGCCTCTTAGATGATCCTTTGTACCAGAGAAAACTAGAAATATAAACATTTGTATTTATTTTTTATGGGACACCCCTGACATTGTGCACTTATACCAATGATGGCCAAATAAGTCTTTCCTTTATTCTGCATAGTCATCACCAGCTGGTAGATCATGATCGACTGGTCAATCCTAGAGCATCTGCCAGTAGACCACAATCTCTGGCCACTAAAAGTCTGGTGGTGCAGCAAAGCAAAGGCTGCCTCCCTGCCTGCCCTGACTCCATGACACTCCTGAAAGTGGCTGATAATGTCTCTGTGGACCCTGGTGGAAAACAGATGTCTCAGTGAGCTGCTTCTTTCCTTAGAACTGACTCTGCATCTTCCTTTGGCTGGAAACTGCAGACAGTGGGAGCTGAGGGTCAGTGTTTGTGGGTGGAGGCAGGGCATGTTGACCCATTCTCCTCACAGTGGCCTTAGACAGGCATGTGCCAGCCACTTCAGGGAGCACTGTGGTTGCCGTGGCAGAAAGGCTGCGTGCCTTAGCCTCACTATGCTGCTGACTAGTAGCTGCCTATGGTAAGCGTCTTCCAACCAGATCCTGAATCTCACAACCCTCCAGTGCTCCAAAACTCTGCCCTAACCTAGAACCTTCTCCTGAATCCAAATTCGCCCAAACACAGAGCCTGTGCCACTCACCTGCACCCAAGCAGCTGTCTCAGGCTCAGTTTGGTGTCCCCTCTCATAGTCCAGCCCCTTTTTTCCAGCCCAGAGCCTGCACCCAGTCCTCTGCCTCAGCCCAGTGAAAGTGACAGAGAATAAGTACACCCCAACTGTATCAGGTTGATGAAATTTAGATATGGAAAAGGTAACCACTAAAGACTATGAAACATCTAACTTCAGCTTAGGTCATTGGAGGTCTTCACTGGCATTTTGGACTCTAGATAGTATCCATCCCACCTCCAATGCTCCTCAAGGGTAGAGCAAGTAAAAATATGTGATGGTGCTGGACATAATTACATGTCTGTATGACTTAACCTTACTTGTTTGGATTGTACTATTTGTGGGCTTGCTAATTGTCATAAACAATAGTTCAAATTCAAAAGGCCTTTCCTAAGTGTGAGTGTGGCCACCTTGCCCACCAGTGCTCCCAAGCTGGAAGTAATTTGTCATGTAACCTATGTCATGGTTTTTGCAGTTTCTGCATTCTAAATAATCATGCAAGCCTAGCCAGACTGGTCCATCTAGCCCAGTATCCTGTCATACAATCGACCAATGTCAGGTGCTTCAGAGGGAAAAAAACAGAACAAGTAATCATTAAGTGATCATTCCTGTGTCACCTATTACCAGCTTCTTGCTTACAGTCCATGCATATACTTCAGTGAATTGTTTTCCATCCCTTCACATCCTTGCTAATAGACATTGATGGACCCATCCTCCATGACCTAGAACTAGAATGAAAAAAAGTAAGATAAATTCATGAAAGCTAGGTCAGTCAATGGCTATTAGCGCTAGGAATGGTGTCCAAGACTCTGTTTGTCAAAAGGCACGAATGGTAGAGAGGAGAGGGATTTTTTTTATGATTATGTATTCTGTTAATTCCTCTGGAATACCTGGCACTTCCATAAGACAGGGTATTGGGCTAGATAGATCTTTGGTCTGTCCCAGTATGGCTGTTATTATGTTCTCAACTTATCTAGCTCTCTTTGGAACTCAGTTATACCCTTGGCCTTTACAGCATCTTCTGTCAAGGAGTTCCACAGGTGGACTGTGCATTTTGTGAAGAAATCCCTCCTCACTCTTCTCTTCTTTAGATTAAACAAATACAATGTTTGCAATCTTTATATAGATTATGTTTTCTTGACCTTTATTTATTTTTGTTCCTCTCCTTAATAACCCTTAATTTGTAAGCACCTGCTGAGAATTTTAGAGACAAATAAAATGTTCTTTTAACAATTTAGCCCTATAATAAAAATAAAAAGTAATAATGATCTGATATAGTTCCATCATTTAAAAAAAATCACCTTATCCAGCATCTATCAGGACCAAACAAGAAAGCATTGGAGTAAGCAGAAAGATTGCTCTTGGCTTTGATGATCCCTTTATTAGGCACTCTGAGGAGATCAATGAATTTAAGACACTGTGTGTCTCCTTATTTTAGGCACATTCCAGTTTCTATTTTTTATACCGGACATCTGAGTTTCATCTTTATTTGTTTAGGTTAAATACAAAAGCAGTTATTTAAATTTTTGACCAGCCTGATTAAATGACATGGAGAATCAAACAGATAGAGAATCAAGGCTTTTTACCCTTAGTCATGCAAAGATGGGAGTGAGTGCTTAGCACACAATGGCACTTATAGATGTTTCAGAAAAAAGCAGTGTTTAGTCCTTCAACACCTGACACTCACCCAATAGGCACAAAGGGGGTGGAAGAATAATTCAAACTCCTAACTAGCTTCCATATGCTCTTGGGGCATGCAGAAAAAAATTTTGGGCCCTCTCCTACAGCTTAAGAATCCTGGGTGCCTAGGTGAGTTGGATAGTGAAGAGCCACACTGCCCCTATCACTTCCTTTGTTCGTACCATCTGCTCAATAGTTTACCTCAGAAGTAAGCCAAAGTTAGCTGATAGAATCAACTTATAAATAAGGAAAGTCTTAACTAATGACTAAATGGATCCATCTTTGGTTAGTTCTATTAATGTTAATAGATTCAACATTTTTATTGATGACCATATTAGGATATAATTATGAATCCTAGTAACTGTAATGTACTCACTTAGCCATGGTCTGAAATACCTTCACGGAGTTCCAATTCCACCTTTGTTTTCTGATTCATTGCTTGTGCATACCAACTAATGATTCCTGACTTTCAGTTAAATTCCAGGAAAAGAAAAGTACTGTTGGCTTTTATAACAAATTCTCATTTTTGGTGAGGCAACAACTGCTGCCGCTATTTTCTTTCTGTACTGTATCTCTGAGGGAATCAGAGTCGGGTGTGCACATTGAAGGAAGTGCTCAAGGGTGGGATATATTATTGTTCTTCTTTGGGCCTGTCTAGTATTCTCACATCAGGGAGTATTAACATGCTAGATCTTTTGTATGACATTCCTCTGTGTTAGCATCCTGCTTTGAGAATTCTGTCCTTATCCTGGAAAGATGACAGTTGGCATATGATTGTTATGGCTTGGGGATTGGTCGGTTTCATCTCCTGTTTCTGATTCAGTAAGTGCCTTGTGATGAATATTCCACATTCCTAAGGTAAAGAATTCTTTGTGTTGTCATAAGGCTTTTTCCCTACAACAATTAAAAAAAAACTTTTACAATATTTGATTCAAATTTGGCACTCCAGAGTTCCATTTTTCCGATTACCATTTTATTCTCCTTGGTTGTAATCTTTACTAAAGAAGGTCCTTTACTTCCTTGCTGTCCCATATCTTTATGGAATAAAGACAATGGTGAATAATATCTTGCAGTCACACCGATGCTTCCCTCCAACTTTCTCAGAGCTCTGTAAAATATTGTTTCCAGCCCTTTGGATAAGATAACAAGTGGGTGGTGAAGGGGCGGGATAAGGAACTTTTGTACAGCCCTTTGCCTCAAAGGCAGCTCTTCTGACTGGAGGAAGACAAACAGTATTCTATCCATCAAAACAAAAAGCAGTCAAGTAGCACTTTAACGACTAGCAAAATAGTTTATTAGGTGAGCTTTCGTGGGACAGGCCCACTTCTTCAGACCATATCCACTTCTCTTTCTAAAGCTTTACAGTCAAGCTCTTAGGTATAATCGCATTTGCTCTGATCCAACTGACAGAGACCAAAAACTACAAGAACTTTACCAAATATTCATAAACCTGAATTACCTACCAGGAGAAGTAAAAAAACAAATCGACAGGGCCAGACACATACCCAGAAAACAGCTACTCCAAGATCAGCCCAAAAAAGCCAAGAACAGAACACCACTGCTCATCACCTACAGCCCCCAACTCAGACCGCTGCAATGAATTATTAAAGACCTACAACCTATTCTTAATCAGAATGCTACACTCCAGAAGGCCCTGGGTGACATGCCTGTTCTCTCCTACAGACAACCTCCCAACCTCATGAGGATGCTTACTAACAGCCACAGCCTATACCCCAGGAATACCAGTCCTGGAACCTTTCCCTGCAACAAAGACCGCTGCCAGCTTTGTCCACATATCTTCTCTGGAAATACCATCACTGGACCTAACCAGGTTACTCACAGAATCACGGGCACTTTCTCATGCTCTTCTACTAACATCATGTATGCCATCATGTGCCAACAATGCCCAGATGCTTTGTATATTGGACAGACTTCTAATTCCCTTAGACAAAGGGTCAACGGGCACAAAACAGACATCAAAACACTCCAGATCCACAAACCAGTTAGTCAACATTTTGATGCAATGGGCCATTCTGTCAATGACCTCAAGGTATGCGTGTTACTGAAGAGACATTATCACTCCGTTTTAGAAAGAGAAGTGGACCAACTGACATTTATATTCAAATTCGGAACATTAACACATGGTTTAAATCATGATGGGAACTTTCTGAGTCACTACAGGGGCTCGTCTGTATACTTGACTCAATCTAATTCTTGATCTTCCCCCCCCACCCCTCCACTCTCTGATTTGCTCACCTTGATTATCTTTTTCTGATTTGTCCTCCTTGCTTCCTGTTTTTGGTTCTCTGTGTCTTAAATATTGAGTCTGTTCTGGTCTGGCTATGATGTGAAGAAGTGGGCCTGTCCCACGAAAGCTCACCTAATAAACTATTTTGCTAGTCGTTAAAGTGCTACTTGACTGCTTTTTGTTTTGATAGCGTATAGACTAGCACAGTATTCTATCCATGTGTTGCTAAGGGGCAGAAAAAGGCCTTTATTATTATTATTATTATTATTATTATTATTATTATTACGTGGGACAGGAAAGTACTACACTGCAACAACCTTCTTGACAGAACTTTTTCAAAACTGGTACATCTCTGTGCAACATTCCAGCTCCAACAATATATTTTAACAAAATTTCATTTAAGCAAAGATGGTTGGACCAGTTCTAATGTCATCCTTGCATGTTAGCTTCAGTGCTCCAGGCTATAAAGAAAACTGCTCTATCATTTATTCTACTTTGGGGCATCGTGCTGCCCTAACCCATTCTCACACTTCTTATGATTTTGAAGATTCAGCTTATTCTTTATTTTCAATATATCATCATATCTTAAGTTCATTCTGTAACATTCCAAAACTGCATGCTAAGCCTTAGCGGGTAGCAGGCAATGTCTCCCTCTCATTGTGGGCATTGAGAGCACTGTATATGCAACCAAATATGTATTTTTCAAACCTGTCCACATCTAATTTTAATACAATGTTCAGGAATGCACTAAGTACTTGAGTGACCATAGGGTGTTCTGTAAGGTGTTCTGTCTATTTTCACTGTTGTTTCATTTAATAGACTGTCTTTCCTAACCACAATTGAAAGTGACATAAAATCACAAGGCACTTTGTATGATGAATTGCATAAGGTGAATAGATATGTGAATAAAGAATATAGAACTGTCTTTAAAATGATTTTAAAGGTTTATTTAAAATTCTGCCTGCTTGTTATCAACTGAAATCTGGTGAGAGCTAATGAAAATATGTTTAAAACAGACAGATTCTGGTATTATCGTATTTGTAATATGTCTCTGATACGTACATTCAAACATATATAGAGAACAGAGCTTGTCAGTCAATGGCCATTATATCTAGTGATCATAATTATAAATATACCTAATTCTGATGTACAGTGCTAAGCAGACTAATTAGACACCATGATCCATACTTCTGATAAATATCTAATCAAGGATTGCCCACAGAGCATGTTATATAATAGAATGAATAGACATAACTCTTTCAAGCAGGAAGTATTACTCAAACACAATAACATTCATTTTCATGGATATTTTTGTCAGACTCACTATGGTTCTGTGGTCAAAACACATTTCTCCACTGCTTATTTCATTCATTGACTCACTTGCTAGGCTAAATTGTGGGTCTTAATTCTACGTTTGCTTTGACATACTCTTCACAGTGAGAGTTTCTGATCTGCAATGGGTAATAATAATAAAACTGTCAGTGTTGGATTTGTCTCCCCTTAAAACATCTTTTGGCAGTCACTTGATAATGAGTAGGATGTCTTCATGTCACCTTCCTACTAGTGAATTCATTGATGCCTGATCAGCTTGATTCTGGAGCTGCAGGTCTTTTCACAAAAGGGGCAGGTATTGGTAGCTGTTGGAGGGGAATGGGGCAGCTTTTGCCATTCTTTTCATCTTCTCCACCTCTTCTTATCTGCATTGTGGTGGGACCTCTCAAATTGTGCCACCCCCGATGGATTACTGCTCTCCCCTGGGGATGATTCTGGGCAAGGTTCTCCACAAAACATATCCTCTTATGAAAGAGCTTTGTCTTCAGAAGTATAGGGCAGTCCCACTGACACATGAATTGCCCAACACAATTGAAAACACTAATTATTGCTGCAATATATTCATGTATACAAGTATTAAGATGTTCTTCGAGCAATCTCTTTATATCTAAGTATGGTCATGTGGCTACATACATAAATCAGGAGCAAACTCTTGTTTTATTAGTAAAACAATATGTCTCCCTTATAGTTTTCATTCACAGTACTGATTGGTGAGAAAGCCAGAAGTCATAGCTCAATGCACACTGTACACCAGGTCTGCTAGCCCACTTGAGCAGGGCTCAGTCTAAAAGGAGGAAGGAAAAGATGGTTTATACTGTATCCTTGAGCAGATTGTGCACTGTCCCAATCTTTAAGGATAGTGCAATGGTGATGAAATATGAGTATGAATGGATGCTATTCATTCACCAATGCCTTAGACCAGAGACAGCCTCTTCCCAGTAGGTCAGCAGCATATCCATTCCAACCAGCAGTCTTCCTAACTTCCTTCCCATCTCTCTCACCCTATACATTTTACTTTAACTTTATTTTACCTTCTTTTCCCACATGGCAGAATTTCCCCTGCTGCCTATCCTGATTCCCTGGATCACCAAGGTTACTTGTATAACCCAAGTGATTGGTCAGGAAAGCAGAAAAACAGAATCAGAAAGTGGAGCATGCTCGTAGAGTGAATTAATTTTATCAGTTAATCTTGATTAATCTCATGTTCTGCTGAATAAGTGAAATAACTCTTAACATGGGTCATTTTAATATTTCAAAGGTAGCTTAAGTCTGACATCCTGGTGTGTGCTTGTATTTGAAGTTTAGAGATATGTGGGAAATTAAAATTCTTCTAGCCATCTGAGAGACGGTAGTAGGTCACAATTCAAAGTTTGCATTACTGCAGGCAGCAAAAGGAGTACTTAATATCAGTGTCTAAGCCTTACTGAGACTACTATGAAGCATTCACTTCCCTGAAGAGGCACTGATGTCTAAGACTAAGGATCTCATAGCTAAAAATGATTGAAATCAGTAAGGCCCTAGCTATGTATAAACACCAAAGAATAGTAGTATTAAATCTAGTCATTTAATTGTATGGAAGTAGCCAATTAAGCAAAAAGTAGATAAATTGCGAAATATCCTCAGCATTAATAAAACTGTTTAAAAAAACCTGACAACATGCTGATATAAAGCAACCTCTTTCCTTCCTGAGCTTCAGAACTTAAAGAAATGGACTGGCTTTCTTTGCCTTTCACTGCAATGTGGATTTCTGAAGCTGCCCAAAAGGCATGTTTTTTTTTCTTGTTTTTCCTTTGAGCTGAGCAGACACCCTAAAATTCTCACACAGCCATATAGATTTCAGAACCTCCTTTTGGGCCATAAGGACTTTGGAAAGCCCCAACAAGTCAGAGGGACTGGGCTTTTAATTTAATTTTATTACTATTTTTACATATTTGTAAGTATGTTTATTATGGTGGGAACCCAAAGGCCCCAATTATGTTTAAAGCTGTGCTATTAACAGGAGGTTTATAAACACAGAGAGAGAATTCTTCCAGAAGGCTTAAAATCTTTAAAGCTTGATAAACATATGTTGCTAAAACAAACAATAACACCCCCATTTTTCCCTCCTAAGGTAAGTATAAGCTTCTGTGTGTGCATCTAAGAGGCATAGCACAAAATCTGCAGCAGAGTGGAAGGAGAGCATGAGTGACATTTTTACCTTTCCCATCCTCCTGTTCTAATGGGTGGAGATGTCCATGAGGTAAATGGGAGATCCCCGGGTGTCTGTCTAAGTTACAAAATCCTCCTGAAGCTCTCTGGCTGACCTTGAAGAGATTCCAGGAGTTATTGCACACTGCGTGTTCATCCTGCTGTCTTCAGACCCTCTCCTGGAACATGTAAGGCCACACATTAACACGTGCAAGAAGGCCCTCAAGAGCCAGTACTATCGATGTTCTCAGTCAGCCTGCTCTGGGTAAATCCTCCCTTAGCCAGATATGGGGCTTTTTGGGTCCTGTAATGCTGCTCTGACCTTTTTACTTGTCATGAAAGTCCAGAGGAGTGGCAAGAAACTCATCTAAAGCATCTTTTTTTTCTAATTACCACATCCTATCTAGAATTTCAATCTTGTTTAACTCTGTACGGATTAGAGTTTGCACTTTTAAAATTAAGACACCATGGCCCTTTCTACACATGCCACTTGTTCCGAAAGCAGCATGCGAATGAACAACCCGGAAAATGCTAATAAGGCATGGCTGTGAATTTGCAGCTCCTCATTAGCATAAGGTCACATGATTCAGAGTCCAGAAGAAGTTCTTCCAGACTCCAAACAGCCATGTAGAACCATGGCTCCTGGGGATCTCTCAGAAGGAAATCCTCCTTCTGGAAGTACAATCTTCCTGAAAATGTTTAGGAAGACAGGGCTTCCGGAAGGAGGATTTCTTTCCAAGGCATCCCTGGGGCCGTACTTCTACATGACTGTTTTGGAGTCTGGAAGAGCTTCTTCTGGACTCTGAATCATGTAACCGTATGCTAATGAGGAGCTGCAAATTCACAGCCATGCCTTATTAGCATTTTCTGGGCTGTTCGTTAGCATGCCTCTTTTGGAACAAGTGGTATCTGTAGAAATGGCCTATATCACTAATGGAACCACTTCATAATGAACAAATGATATTGCTAATCATCTGTTAATTTAAAAATGATTGACATGGGAATAGTTTCAGATGAAGTAAATATTGGCATCATCTTTAATTTTGGAACTACCATGCAGTTGCTCCATATTCAGGATAATATTTAATGTTTGTTCATTTGCGAATAGCTTGACTTATTTTCTGAAAAGTAAATATCAAGCTTACAGTCAGGTACTATTTAGCAACAAATCCCCCGCTACCAAAAATAATATAGTAATTAGGTAAACCATAAATTAAAATCTTATGAAACTGAGACTACAACCCAAAGCTACAGCTGCAGAAGAGATAACCATCAACATAAGCCAAGGGAAAAACTCTCTCAAAGTAATTAAGTAAGAGACATTTGTGTTTCCAAGATGTTGTCTGCCTAGAGGGTAAGTTGTTCTTGCACACACTATAGATATTAAACGGCATATTCGATTGCAACAATGAATTTGTTGACTCACTGTCTATTTTTATTCAAATACACCCTATGCATGACTACATGAGGTGATTTACCTATCTGCAAAATATAAAGAAAGTAATCAGAAATTTTGATGGCTATGTCTACACTATGGCAATCCTTTGAAAGAAGTTCTTCCAGAAGAGATTTTCCAAAAACCCTCTTTCAAAAGATAATATCCCCACACAAAAAAATGGATTAAAAATTGATCTGTTCTTTCAATAGAGGGACTGCATACAACCCCTGCTCTGTTGAAAGAATGGGCCAGGGATCGAAAAATGCAGCATCATGAGGATTGCTCTTTTGAAAGAAGGGCCCATGGAGCATCTACACATGCTTTTTTCACAAGAATCTTTCAAAAAAGGTTATTCTTCCTGATCCGGGAGCAGAAGAGGGCTCCTGAAAGAAGAACCGTGTTCTTTCAATTTCAGATATAAAAATCACATTTTGTGTGAGGACACACTGCATGCTCTTTCAAAAAAGGGTGGATTTTCCAAAAGAACTTGATAGTTTAGACACAGCCAATGAGAAGAAACTGCAGCATGACAGGACTCTTCTGGGAGCAAGGAAGACTCAGGAGGTAAAATATCTGGTTTCAAGCTTTCAGAAGTGACAGAACTGATTACTCAGATGGTGTGGAGCAACTATTTGAAAAGTACAAGTTAAAGAAGCTAAAATTAAAGAACTGGGAAAGACGCACTTTAATTTGTGGGATTAAGAATATAATTTAACATGTAAATAATAATACTGATGGATTGAAGATCTCAATAACTGGTGCCCAATACAGAAAAGAAAGGGCAGAGATGAGGTCCTCATGGCTGGTGGCCAAAAATCTAGCTTCAAACTTGAAAGGGAGAGTGTTCAGTCCCTGGGCAGAGAACATGGGTTCTGAACCCCAAAGAATAAACCATTGAATCAACTGACAATTTATAGTTTTATCATACTATAACATGTACTGAATAAGATAAGAGAGATCTCTCAGGCACTCAGGAGCTGGAATTCATTGCATGTTACCTGCCAGAAAAGGTCTGGGCTCTCAGAGGCTACGTCTACACGTGAAGCCTACATCGAAATAGCTTATTTCGATGTAGCAACATCGAAATAAGCTATTTCGATGAATAACGTCTACACGTCCTCCAGGGCTGGCAACGTCGATGTTCAACTTCGACGTTGCGCGGCACCACATCGAAATAGGCGCTGCGAGGGAACGTCTACATGCCAAAGTAGCACACATCGAAATAAGGGTGCCAGGCACAGCTGCAGACAGGGTCACAGGGCGGACTCAACAGCAAGCCGCTCCCTTAAAGGGCCCCTCCCAGACACAGTTGCACTAAACAACACAAAATACACAGAGCCGACAACTGGTTGCAGACCCTGTGCCTGCAGCATGGATCCCCAGCTGCAGCAGCAGCAGCCAGAAGCCCTGGGCTAAGGGCTGCTGCCCACGGTGACCATAGAGCCCCGCAGGGGCTCGAGAGAGAGTGTCTCTCAACCCCTCAGCTGATGGTTGCCATGGCGGACCCCGCTATTTCGAAGTTGCGGGACGCGCAACGACTACACGGTCCCTACTTCGACATTGAACATCGAAGTAGGGCGCTATTCCTATCCCCTCATGGGGTTAGCGACTTCGACGTCTCGCCGCCTAACATCGAAGTTAACTTCGAAATAGCGCCCGGCACGTGTAGCCGTGACGGGCACTATTTCGAAGTTAGTGCCACTACTTCGAAGTAGCGTGCACGTGTAGACACGGCTAGAATCTGAAGGAGTTTGCTGGTATACATGACTAACTGGTGTGTCATGAAGCTGAAAAAGTTTAGGCTCCAGCAAAGCTCTCTCTAATTGAAGAACAGAAGTAACACAGTGGCTTATGGTTCTGGTTGCTCCAAGAGAGCATTTGATGGTGGATATGAGAAAGGGACTTGGCTGCTTGCCCTTAAGGGAAATCCTCTGTACAGTTGCAGAAGAAGCTATTAAGCATGCCCCTTCCTCTAAATGTCTCTGGTTCCATCTAAATGAAGGTCCTTCAGGTGTGCAGAGATACAGATGATTCAAAAAACTTGTGTGTCTCCTCCGCACTGTTTTGCTCCCTTCAGTAGACTAAAGAAAATCAGTTGATTTAGTCCTTGGCAGTCACTCGATAATGGGTAAGACATCTTCATGTCACCCTCTGGTTTGTGAGTCCATTGATGGCTGATCAGCCCTATTTCTGGAGCCACAGGTCTTATCACAGAAATGGCAGGTGTTGGTAGATGTTACAGAGGTTCAGGACAGTTTTTGCCTCTCTTTTCTTCTTCTCTGCCTCTCGTCTGCACTGCAGTGGAAACTCTCAAATTGTGCCACCCCTTACTCAAGGATTACCATTCTCCACTGGAGACAGTCTTGAGCAAGTTTCTCCCAAGTGTCAACACTAATGCTGCACTTTTTCATTTGTTCCTTCAGCATAATCTTCTATCACTTCTGCTGCCCTGCAACACTCCTCTGTCCTTCCTCCAACTCAGAAAACAGGATCTGTTTTGGGAGGCACTGATCAGACACCCGAATCACGTGACCAATCCAATAAAGTTGTTGATGAGTGATAATTGTTTCAATGCTGGTCATGTTAGACTTTTCCAGAATGCTAGTGTTCATTCTCCTAAGGCAGCATTGATAATATTAAGTGCCCTCCAATGATGCCTGTGTGTTGTCCAGATCTCAGAGGCATAAAGTAACATTGGAACAGCCACTTTGCGGTATAGTTGGAGCTTTGGTATGTTGGTTTCTCATACATCACAGAACTTTAAAAGCAATGAGTCAAATAAATCCCTGTTGAATGAAAGCAGCGCATGTTTTCGTCAGTGGGATTTCTTCATATGTTGTTTTGGAGAATCAAGGACAGCAAGAATTGCCCACTTGGTCCAAGTAAGATCAGCAGTCCAAACACCAAACAGCTCCCAAGGCTTCTAATTGTTCTCAGAGAACATCAGACTCAGAGTATGAATACATAAAGGCAAAGATTTAGGACTAATTTAAGGTTTTGGTCAGTCCACTATAAAGTCAAAGTAACTTCTCAATAAGGTTACTGGAGTTCGATTTGGCTTATATCAAAGTAGCTCAGAGCAAAATCTGGTTCATTGTTTTTATATTTGTTGCAAAATATATTACTATTATGCATTATGCTTACCAGTACAGCTGGTTAAAAAATAACAAGTATTTTTCATTATCATGATAGCTGTGTCTACACTTGGCCAAAATTTCAAAAGGGCCATGTTAATGGCCAAATCAGAGAATACTAATGAGGGACTGAAATGAATACTCAGTGCATCATTCGCATGCTGCTGACCACAGCACTTCAAAAGTGCCGCATTTCGATCGTGCGCTGCTTGCAAACGTCAACATCCCTTCTTTTGAAAAGGGCCCCATGTAGAGAAGCCACATGTGATCAAAACATGGCACTTTCGAAGTGCCATGGTCAGCAGCATGCTAATGAGGTCCTGAATATTCATTTCAGTGCCTCATTAGTATTCTCTGATTTGGCCATTAGCATGGCCCTTTCGAAATTTTGGCCAAGTGTAGACACGGACAAAGTGTCATGAACATCTTTCAATTTTTGTCTGCAAGTTTCAGGAAAATCCAAAACTGAACAATGGTTGCTTTTAAAACCAAACAGGCTGGCATGCTCTTGTACGACACATGTAAGACAACTTTGAAGACCAGCGATCCTCATTGATGCTCGTGAGAGGAAGAAAACAACATCAGCAGCCACACCAACAGAGCCAGGACATTTCCCTTGCCTCCACTGTGAACGCCCATGCCGTTCAAAGCTTGGACTCCTCAGCCACATGCGAGTCCACAACCGATGAGCCTGTTTGATCTCAAGACGTCATCGTCAGACACGACGGACTACCTACTAATAGTATTTCAATTTTGAAAAAAAAATCTATTTCATGAAATATTTTAGTAAAAAGAAGGTTTACTGAAAGCTGAACGTTTTTCTTTTCTTTTTTTTTTTTTTAATTTTTGGCTTCAGTTTCTCCATTGGCGGGGAAATATATTACTGAGTCAAACATGATCTTTTTTCTGAAAAAAATCAATCCATCAAAATTGTAATGATAAAATTAATTCCCCTATCAAAAGATGATTTCCTTTCATTCTTTTGGATACAATGTTTCTTAATGAGTTTTGGACACATGATCATGCAAATATTAAAGGTGGTCTTGCATAGTTCAGTCTTGTAGTATTCATGATATCCAAATATGATTTAACTTTTCAGTGTCTTGGTCATTTATGAAATTCCTCATACTTTGCAAAATTTAATAAAATAAAATATAAACCATATATATTCCATTTTCTTAGCCATATAGGAACCATCTCTCTCTCTCTCTCATGATCTCTATTAAAAACACACACACACACACACACACACACACACACACACACACTCTGCTGCTACACTATCACTCTCCGGTCAAAGGTGCCATGGTAATGAGGCGATTTGAAGCAAGCTAATGAGGTGCTAACATGCATATTCAGCACCTCATTAGCATAATGGTGGCTGTGCAAATTTTGAAGATCAGTTGTCGAATTGCAGATTGACAATGAAGAAGGGGGCAGCTTCAAAGTAAGTGCCCCTCTTTGACATTCCCTTACTCTGATCTAGTTCTGTGGGAGTAAGGGAATGTCAAAGTGGGGCACTTATTTTGAAGCTGCCTCCATCTTCACTGTCAATCTGCAATTTGAATTCTACACTTCGAAATTTGTGTGGCCATCATTATGCAAAGAGGTGCTGAATGTGAATGTTCGCACCTCATTAGCCCGTTTTGAATTTCCTCATTACCATGACACCTTCAACAGGAGAGTGATAGTGTAGCAGCAGCCACACACACACACACACACACACATTTTAGTATTTTATTTGTGAATAATATTTTCGAATCCTTCACACTGCTTCAGGGAATTGTATTGTGTTGTAGTATGAACAAATAGAATAAATTGCTGAATTCCTGTTTCTGATTTGTGCACTAACCTGTGTCATTATTCAGTTCCACCAACATACCGACACAGGCAAATACTTAGTTGAGTAAGAAGAAATTTCCTGTCATACTGAGCTAATATTTGAGGTCAGTCATGCCAGCCATCAGTTCATTGATGCATAAACAGTAAGGACTTCTGGGAATTCTAGTTACAGCAGAATATGAAGGCAGATTGGTGAATTCTGCTCTGGGAATAAGCAAGTCAAGTTTGGCTACTTGACACGTTAACTTGTCCGATGGCCTTTAATTCATCTTGTCATCTGTCCACGAGAATTTTACTCATGTTCCAACAGATACACATATAATACTGTTCAAATTGCATGAATTTGGTACAGTATACTGGAACCACTAGAAAGATTAAAGATTAGAATATAATTGCTTCCTCCACACAGCTCTGGCATTATGCTTCAATTCAAAATAGTATGTGGTGGTTGTTTATGATGAGATCAGTCACTTGGGTTCTTCCATATGGATTTGAGATTTCATTTTATCATCTTTTTTCATTCCTTTCTGAGGTGGGCAATGGGGGATTGTCCTTCTCTGAATATTTCTGTGACTTTAAAATATATATTCAGTGTGAGTACAACTTTTGCTGATATTGGTCAGGTCACACAATCAGCTGGAAATATTTTTGAGGACTCCAGTTTCAGTGTACCTCTCATCCAGTTCTTTATCTGTTGCAGCTCTGCTGTTCATTTTATTTATGCCTTGAATAGGAGTGTTGAGAATTAGTTGAATGAACAACCTCTCTGCTTCTGCCTCCTTCTGTCTCAAACTACCCTCCTTTCCTAAGTCTTACAGTGTGCGTTTTAAGTTTACCTATATCTAATCAATGAATGTCTCCAGCAAATATGAGGACTACCAGGACTGAAATGTCATGCAAAATAAGAAGTGGACTGAGAGACTCATCTGCTGAGGATCAACCACTTACAAGGGAGATCAAGTATGTGGAATGAATCTTCCAGATGATTTGATAAATGTTCATTTAAAAGGCTGGAGGATGGGTCAGGTTTGTTTTCTTTAATGTATCCTATTCCACAATCCCATAATTCTTGTTGGCAATTGAAGGGTTCTGTGAATTCACTTGAAATTATGAGGGACATAGTTTATTATTTTTATTATAATATTACCTGGAAGTTATGAACACCATTGTACTAGGTTTTGTCAACACAAAACCGAAAGACAATTCTTGCCTCCAATCTAAAGATAAGAAAAGAGACAATAGATAGACCAACAAGGAAGTGCAAGGAAATGCTCAGTCAATATCAGTAAGTATAATAGACAGTAATGTCAGCATATCAACAGATTAGAGATTCTGAAGTTTTTGGTGGGCCTCACAGAAAATTTCAAGAATTTTGAAAGACATGAATTAACTAGTTGTGATGATATTTAAGGTATTTCTTCAGACATGAGAGAAATCACTAAGACACTTGTTTGAAAACTTAACAAGTGGACAATTTTGTTGCAGTCAAAGGTTATCTCAGGTTCAACACTGGGTTCTCTGAGTACAAAGCACACTGACAAGGTATCTATTAACCACAAGAAGTTTATTGCCCTGAATGGGGATAGAAATAGACCCTTAACTAAAAAGCAAAAGCATGACAGGAAATCGGTGTCTTACATCCCTTTGGTACACTGGGGACCCTGGTCAGCTGTAGATGAGTGGGAGTTCTCTAGTCTTCTGAGGCACTGGAGCTGTGGCCCATCGGTGAAGTCCACGTTGCATTGGTTTCTGTGTTGGTTACATACAGTTTTTTTCTGGCTCATTATGCAGTTCCATTAGGTCAGTCATTACTATTTATGGCATTTCCTTAGCTGTCAGTTATTGATCTGTTATTGGCTCTGTTTTTAACCCTGTCTGCGTGTTTGTCACATCTCATCATACAAGATTGTTGCATGTTTGTGCTCTTCCTCTTGTTTCTATGTACAAATTGTTCTGATTCAATGCCACCACTTACCTTGTTTGGTAATTTTCCCCTGAGGCTTGTTCCTGCCTCATTAGACATGCAGGGGCAGGGGGAGGGTGTATGCCTCATCACTCCTAAGCTTTCGTATACAAATTTCTTCCACAATTGACCTTTACAACAATAAAAATGATATCATGGGCTGACTGAAGATTGGAGTCAATATTTGAATACTTAAGAAAAGAGAACAGGAAGGGTGGGATTGTATTACAAAGGGCTTAAAAATGAAGACAAACATCTTATTTAGGTACAATGGTTAAGCAAGAGCCAGTGAAAGGAAGCAAAGTGAGGTGACATGATCAAAACAACAGCCTTGGAAAATGATCTTCACAGTAATATTCTCAATGGATATCAGTAGAGCACGAGTGCACATGTTGTGGCCATATTACCATACGCTTTTTAACCAAATCCCCCCCACAGTCTTCATTTCTCAACACTAAACATGCCATGTTTACTCTTTCCTCTGGTCACTTTTTCTAAAGCTTTTACAATTTTTGTTGCTTTTCTCTGAACTCTCTCATTTTTCCACATCTTTACCCGAGTGTAGCTATGTAGCACCCACCCTAGGATGCTACTAAGACATCTACTACTTCAGCTGAGGCCTTTCCAGGGCCAAGAAGACTAGGAAAATTACCATCTACATCTTATATATGACACTTCTGAATTAAAGAATGAAAATAGCTTTATTTTATTTTTTTAACAAATGCATCATATTTTTGACTCATATTCAGTTTATGATCTACTAATTACCCCAGGCCCCTTTCTGTAGTACTGCAACCTTGTCAGCTATTCCCAGTTTTGTAGATGTGCTTTTGTTTTTATTTTTTCCCTCCTAATTGTACTACTTGGCTCTTTACCAAATTTCATCTTGAGAAGCTCAGATCCATTCTACAATTTGTCAAGGTCATTTGGAATATGAATCCTGTTCTCGAAAGTGCTAGCAACATCTTCAACCTTAGTAACATCTGTAAATTTTAAAAGCATTTTCTTCACTATTGAATAGTATTGGACTGATCCCAGAGAGACATAGAATCATAGAATCCGAGGGTTGGAAGGAACCTCAGGAGGTCATCTAGTCCCACTCCCTTCCTAAAGCAGGATCAACCCTAACTAAATCACCCCATCCAGGACTTTATCAAGCCAGGACTTAAAAACCTGTAGGGGTAAAGATTTTACCACCACTCTAGGTAAAGCATTCAATTGCTTCACTGCTTTCCTGGTGAAATAGCTTTTCTTAATATCCAGCCTACACCTCTCCCTCTGTAACTTCAGACCTTTACTCCTTGTTCTGACATCCATCACTACTGAGAATAGCCTCTCTCCATCCTCTGTAGAACCCCCTTCTGGAAGTTGAAGGATGCTATCAAATTGCCCCTCACTTTTCTCTTCTGCAGACTGAAAACACCCCAAGTCCGTCATCCTTTCCTCATAGGACATGTGCTCCAGCCCCTTAATCATTTTCATTGCCCTCTGCTGAACCCACTCCAGTGCATACACATCATTTCTATACTGGGGAGGCCCAGTACTGAATGCAATACTCCAGATGTGGTCTCACCAGCACCAAGTACTGGGCCATAATAAATTCTCTAGATCTGCTAGAAATGCTCCTCCTAATGCACCACAATATGCCATTAGCCTTCTTGGCTACAAGGGTACCCTGTTGATTCATATCCAGCCTCTCATCTGCTGTAATCCCAGGGTCCTTTTCTGCCTCTCCGCTAATTAGATAGTCAGTCCCCAACCTGTAACAGTGCTTGGGATTCTTCCATCCCAAGTGCAGGATTCTGTACTTGTCTTTGTTGAACATCATCAGCTTTCTTTTGGCCTAATCCTCCAATTTAGCTAGGTCACTCTGGATCCTATCTCTACCCTGTAACGTAGCTACCTCTCCCCCAGTTTAACATCATTTGCAAATTTGCTGAGGGTGGAATCCATCCCCTCATCCAGGTCATTAATAAAGATGTTGAACAATACCAGCCCTAGCACCAATCCTTGGGGCACTCCACTTGAAACTGACCACTAACCATACATAGATCCATGGGCCTGACCATCTAGCCAGATTTTTGTCCAGCTTACAATCCATGTATCAAATCCACACTTCCTTAACTTAAGGGCAAGAATGTTGTGGGAGACTGTATTAAAAGCTTCACTGAATACAACCTCCCAGCATGTCAGCGAATAATTGTAGACTGCTATTTGAATATAGTGTTTCAATCGCCTTATTATAATTTCAGCTAAATCACGTTTTCCTAGTTTACTTAGAAGGCTAATTTCTGGGAATGAGTCAAAAGCCCTGACAAAATCAAGATATGTCCTGTCTACAGCTTTCTTCCCATCCACTAGGCCAGTAACTCTGTCAAAAATAAATTAGGTTGGTTTGGCATGATTTATTTTTGACGAATGCATACTAAACAATTCTTATAACACTATTATTCTCTAAATGCTTACAAATGTATTGCTTAATAATGTATTTGAGTAACATTCTAGGTATCAGTTTCATACTGTTGAATCTCCAGTGCCTCAGTGTCAACACCAAGGTAATAAAACAACTTTTGAGAGCTTTTGAGAACTTTTGAAGAAGTCTATGCCCTCATTGCATACACACTCAAAGATATTCAGCTTATTGTGGATTGCTTTGCCTATGACTGAAAATGCTTCAACCTTACAATCAGCCTGAAAAGAGAGTGGTTGTATACCATACAACATCACTACACTACCTCTTTATGATCCCATTGTCACAACTGACAACATACCTCTTGACTCAGGAAATTGTGTTACCTAGGTAGCATACTTTCCAACAATGTGTGAGGTGTCAACAGAGGAATGCAGCACAACATCAAGACAACACCTCAAATCCTCCTCAGATAAAAGCATGTACAGGGAGGGTCCTCATTATGGCTGTATCTACACGTGCCCCAAACTTCGAAATGGCCATGCCAATGGCCATTTCGAAGTTTACTAATGAAGCGCTGAAATGCATATTCAGCGCTTCATTAGCATGCGGGCGGCAGCCGCGCTTCGAAATTGACGCTCCTTGCCGCCGCGCGGCGCGTCCAGATGGGGCTCCTTTTCGAAAGGACCCCGCCTACTTCGAAGTCCCCTTATTCCCATGAGATCATGGGAATAAGGGGACTTCGAAGTAGGCAGCATCCTTTCGAAAAGGAGTCCCGTCTGGACGCGCCGCACGGCGGCAAGGAGCGTCAATTTTGAAGCGCGGCTGCCGCCCGCATGCTAATGAAGCGCTGAATATGCATTTCAGCGCTTCATTAGTAAACTTCGAAATTGCCATTTGCATGGCCATTTCGAAGTTTGGGGCACATGTAGACACAGCCTATAAGTCCAGGTTACGTTCCTAAATGATGCAACTTATAGGGAAGCAATTTATAAAGAGGGATTAATATCCATAAGGAATAATGTAATTATCTTGAAATACATTCCCAACACATACTGTTCACACGTGTGGTACATACAAAATGAATAGAATAAATAAATAGATAAATAATAATACATAAATAATATTAAATAATAATAAAATAGATAGATAAATGACTAAATATATATAAAAAAATAAGCCAGCTCTCCTTCAGTCCCTGCCGGCTCCCCACCTGCTCCCTGCCGACTTCCTGCTGGCACCCTGCCGTGTCCCCAAAGCTTCCAGCCGGTTCCCCACCAGCTCCCCACTGGCTCCTCCCTAGCTACCCGAAACTCCTCATGGCTCCTTGCAGCTCTCTGCTGGCTTCCTATGTCTCCCTCTGGCTCCCTGATGGCTTTGAAGGCTCCCCACAGCTACCCATTTGCTACCCACCAGCTCCCTGCAGCTCCCTGCTGTCTGTCTGCCAGTCCACACTGGCTCCCCACCAGCTACACATGGCTCTCCACTGCTTCCTGCTGGCTCCCTGCCAGCTCCTCACCAGCTCCTCAATGGCTCTTTGTGGGACCCTGGTAGTTCCCCACACCTCCCTGCCAGTACCCACTGGCTCCCTCCCCATCAGCTCCCTGAATTTCCCCATTGGCTCCCTGCCAATTCCCAGTCAGCCTTCTGCGGCTTCCTGCCAGCTCCCTACTGGCTCCCCTTCAGTCCCCATCAGCTCTCCACCAGCTTCCTGCAACTCCCCACTGGCTCTCTGCTAGCTCTGCATGGCACCCTACAAGCTCCCTGATTGCTCCCCATTGCTCCTTGAGACTCCTTATTGTTCCCTGCTGGCTCCCCATGATTTTCTGCAGCTCCCTGCTGGCTCTCCAGATCTTCCTGCGAGGTCCCTGCAGCTCGCCAGAGCTCCCTGCCAATCCCCACCACCTTTCCTCCAGCTCCCTGCCATTCCTCACAGCTCCCCAGCAGTTCACTGCCTGCTTTCCGGCGGCTTCCCCAGCCACCTGCCAGCTCCCTGCAGCTCTCGTCTGGTTCCCCATGACTTCAGGGCTCACTTCCAGGGCCCCTGCAATAGAGCACCTGCCTCCCACCACAAAGCTCCACTATGTTCCTAGCTTATGTTCCTCAGCCCCTAAATGACATAAGTGTGGATCAGTGTGACAGTGAATCTGCTTTCCTGAATTACTTAATGATGTATATGCAAAATGGCTCATAGGCTGTGGCCACACTTGACCAAAACTTCTCAATGGCCATGCTAAGGGCCACATAAAAGAATACTAATAAGGCGTTGAATTGAATATGCAGCACTTCATTAGCATTCACATGCTGCCAGCTGCAGCACTTTGAAAGCATTGCTTTCCAATGTGCGTGGCTCGGCGTGGCTATGTGGGGGTCTTTTTTGAAAGGACGCCACACATTTCAAAATCCCCTTATTCCTCTCAGTATCAAAAAGTTAAACCACAAATTCTATTTGTGGCTAACTATCAAATGAGACAAAATCTCAACTATGCTGAATGCTATGCTGTCCAGAGTCTCAAAAATAACCAAGACATCGTAATCAAACCAGCTGACAAAGGGGGTGTTGTTGTCATCATGAATAAGTCAGATTATGAACAGGAGGCAGCCAGACAACTCTCCAAAACCACATTTTACAGACCTCTCTCTGCTGATCCCACTTTGGAATTCCAAAGGAAATTACAACAACTACTGAAGGAACTCCCTGCTGCTACTCGGGACCTCATTCACTCAGACACACCATCTGAGCCGCAGCCTGGATTATTCTATTTACTTCCCAAAATCCACAAACCTGGAAACCCTGGACACCCTATCATTTCAGGTATTGGCACCCTTACCACTGGACTATCCAGTTACGTGGACTCCCTCCTCAAACCCTATGCCACCAACGCTCCCAGCTATATCCGAGATACCACCGACTTCCTGAGGAAATTACAAAACATCAGAAAAGTTCCTGATAACGCCATCCTTGCCACAATGGATGTAGAGGCTCTGTACATTAATATTCCACATAAAGACGGATTACAAGCAATCAGAAACACCATCCCTGATGCCACCTCAGCCAATCTGGTGTCTGACCTCTGTAACTTTGTTCTCACACACAATCATTTCCGTTTTGGGGACAATTTATACCTCCAGATTAGTGGAACTGCTATGGGCACCCGCATGGCCCCACAATATGCTAATATATTTATGGCTGACCTGAAACAATGATTCCTCAGCTCTCGTCCCCTATTACCACTCCTCTACTTAAGATACATTGATGACATCCTTATGATTTGGACACATGGTACAGAGGCTCTAGAAGAATTCCACAGAGACTTTAACAATCTACACCCCACCATCAACTTATGCCTCGATTACAACATGCAAGAAATACATTTCCTGGACACTACAGTAGTAATCAAGGATGGCCTGAGCAGTACCACACTGTACCAAAAACCTATTGATCGCTATACTTATCTACATCCTTCTAGTTTCCATCCTGCACACGTGACTAGATCCATTGTTTACAGTCAAGCTCTTAGGTATAATCGCATTTGCTCTGATCCAACTGACAGAGACCAAAAACTACAAGATCTTTACCAAATATTCATAAACCTGAATTACCCACCAGGAGAAGTAAAAAAACAAATCGACAGAGCCAGACGAATACCCAGAGACCAGCTACTCCAAGATCGGCCCAAAAAAGCCAAGAACAGAAAACCACTGCTCATCACCTACAGCCCCCAACTCAGACCGCTGCAACGAATTATTAAAGACCTACAACCTATTCTTTATCAGGATGCTACACTCCAGAAGGCCCTGGGTGACATGCCTGTTCTCTCCTACAGACAACCTCCCAACCTCATGAGGATGCTTACTAACAGCCACAGCCTATACCCCAGGAATACCAGTCCTGGAACCTTTCCCTGCAACAAAGACCGCTGCCAGCTTTGTCCACATATCTTCTCTGGAAATACCATCACTGGACCTAACCAGGTTACTCACAGAATCACGGGCACTTTCTCATGCTCCTCTACTAACATCATGTATGCCATCATGTGCCAACAATGCCCAGATGCTTTGTATATTGGACAGACTTCTAACTCCCTTAGACAAAGTGTCAACGGGCACAAAACAGACATCAAAACACTCCAGATCCACAAACCAGTTAGTCAACATTTTAATGCAATGGGCCATTCTGTCAATGACCTCAAGGTATGTGTGTTACTGAAGAGAAATTATCGCTCCGTTTTAGAAAGAGAAGTGGACCAACTGACATTTATATTCAAATTCGGCACATTAACACATGGTTTAAATTGTGATGGGAACTTTCTGAGTCACTATAGGGGCTCGTCTGCATACTTGACTCAGTCTAATTCTTGATCTTCCCCCCACCCCTCCACTCTCTGATTTGCTCACCTTCATTATCTTTTTCTGATTTGTCCTCCTTGCTTCCTGTTTTTGGTTCTCTATGTCTTAAATATTGAGTCTGTTGTGGCCTGGCTATGGTCTGAAGAAGTGGGTCTGTCCTACGAAAGCTCACCTAATAAACTATTTTGCTAGTCTTTAAAGTGCTACTTGACTGCTTTTTGTTTTTACACAGGGAGATGTTAGAATGACAGCCTCTGGTGATGATGATGACAGTGATGAGAAAGATAATGACTCACACTCAAGAGTCACTCAATAGGAGATATGATGCATGAGTGATGCTACTCATTTTGCTTTCACTCTCCCTCTGCTGTTGTACTTCAGTGTTTGCAGAATAATTTATCTACTTAACACTAGTGGATTAATTAATAAAGTGACTTGTGGGAAATTGCACTTGTTTCTTACGTAATCCTACAGTATCCCATTCCTGATGATGATAATAATATTCCAGGAGACTGAGCCTCTACTGACATGTGAGGTCTAGGGCATTAATCGGTAATCGGGACAGCAACCCCTCAGTAAGGCTACTGAACTGAATGGTGAGTATACAGCTTCTCTTTTGCTCCCCAAAGTTGAAGACAGTAAGATACAAATGGTTACCAGAGACAGACAACTTCTGTTAATTCCCTTAGTCTCCCGGCTTCCTTTGTCTTGCCAGCCAGGTCTCTTACTTGAAGCATTTTGTCTCCAAACTTTAATGAAGAAATAATATTTGGAAAAATGAGGGCAGGTGGAAGCAGAAAAAATACAGAGGCTTTTGGCTGTTTAATCTCTGGTTCTGGAACATAGTCACTAATTACCCAAGTTCACAGTCAGTGAGCTATTTTTCTATGAAAATAGTTTTAATAACAACTAATATAATACTGGGACATATTTGGTTGTCAGAAAAGTATTCAATAACTGATTTTAGTCATTAATGTCTATTAAAGAATATGCATAACCATCTGATTAGTGTTTCAAAATTATGGGTCATGTCGTGTCATTTTACTACTAATTCCATTTAACCTGAAATTAATTGTAAAATGTGCTATTCAACCATAAATGGTTAAAGAATATGAAGAATACTTCATGCTTTCCACACTACAAAAATGAGACTATAGTAGATAAAAACATTTTATGTCCTTAATTTTGGATAGCATTAAATGTGTGTACATAACTGTTGTGTGCACCATTGTTGTAGCACTTGATTCTGTACATAGTTGTATTTAACTTGCATGTTTTTAAAGGTATATTTTTGTGGAGAAGAACTGGCAGTAACTTTTTAAAGAAGGCACAGTTGAAAAAAATTACTTTTATTTAACTCAACAACCTATCCACTGAAGAGCACAACACTTACTCTATTAAAGTCACTATCCCATTAGTGCCTGGTAGTTGCTACCCCATTGAGACTAATGCTAAGCTATCTTGAAAAAAAAACCTCTTGAATTCTTGCTGCTGACCAGCGAGTCTTCCTTTTGAGGCAACATCTAAAAGCTTTGAAGCACTGGCAGTCAATTACTCATTGAACCATCCCCTGAATGTGAAACAGAACCATCTTGAAGGTAATCAGTTCTTCACACTGTGCACCAAACCAGGAGATGGTCCTTCCCTGCTGATACCAATTCTGTGAAGAGCCCTTCCTATTCCATCACTCGCTTGCCCACCTGTGAAATGGAGCTACTTTTCCCTAGCTCCCACATTTTATACTGGAATCTATGTATTCTTGTCAGGAGGGAATCATACCTCACTATTTGCATGTATAGCAGCTAGTATGATGGAGACCCAATCTAAATTGAGCACTAGTAAATGTATATAACAATAAGCAATATGGGGAAAGGTAAAATGTGTGTGCACGAGTAATGGGAGAACAATGAAGCAAAAGAAGAATGAAGAGTTCCTGAAGTTATGTCAAAATATTTATCATTTTAAATAATTCCAGTAAGCAAAACCATGTACATTCCATAATATAAAAGAGCCAAATTCTATGTTAGTGACGCCTCTATGCCATGGCAGTGACCTAGAATATTTTTACTCACCAAAAATAAAACACTTTCGTGTCTTGCTGACCCAGATTTTCAGTTAGACAAGGGCAAAACATCCACATGGCTTCAGTGGAAGAAAAGTCAAAATATGCTCTCCACTACCATAATAAAACCATTTCCTACATTTTAACCTTACCTTGGCTGTGTCTAGATTACAGAGTACTGTTGACAGAAGTGCAGCGTAGACAATCCTTGCGACAGAGAATTCTTCTGGTTCACCAGGCATTCCTCTTGAAAGAGCTTCCAACAGAGGGCAGAGCAGTCTGGCTGCTCTCTGTGGACAGAGCAGATTGCTCTGTCAATCTTTTTTTGTGCGTAGATGCATTCCGTTTGCAGAGGTTTTGTCGACACAATTCTGCTGACAGACATGACTGTTGACTGAAGTTTCTAGTGCAGACGTAGCCTTTGTTGCAAGCTGTGAAATTTCACTTTTGAGGAGAATGTGCTGAGAAAAGGAGACCAAGAACATCTCCCAATACTCTTTACTGCTAAGGATTCTTCTGCAGTATATTTGTTACAGATAATTCTGTTCTAATGTGCGGTTTTGTGTTAGATAATGGTAGAGATTAATGTGATAAGAGCATTCCCTGTAATCCCAGGGACAAGAGAGAGAGGCAAGAGAGGAGATGGAATAATGAAATCTCTCATTTGCCTTAATTTGCTTCTTGCTAGTGTAAAAACTTCAAGAATAATATTAATCAGCATTATAACAACATCAACAATGATAAGGTTAAAAAATAGATAAGTAGCAGTACTCTATAAATATTACAAAAAAAAAGGGAAAGAAAAACATTATTCTTTCTGGAATACCACTTTCTCAGTTGTTTCAGCATAGAGCTAAAAAAATCTGAAATGTGATACCAAAAACATATATTTCAGATTATTAATTGAGGATATGTATGACATGTTCACTTGAGCAAGAAGTCTAATCTTTCCCTTATCATTCCCTATTAGTTACCCTATTTTAAAATCTTCCCAATACAAATGTATGTGATTTGATTTTACAAGGCATTTATATGATTTTGGGATTGGAGAATACAGTACAACACAGAAATCCCCATGATATTCTGGTCCTTGATGTAAGATATGCACTTCTTTGCTTTTTAGCAACATTTAGTGATATGGCTCCTCATTTTCTAGTAAAAGAATAATTAACTACAACATTTGAAAATACTGCTGTACTCACATTGGCCATGTCTACACTTGGTCAAAATTTCAAAAGGACCATGCTAATTGCCAAATTGGAGAATACTAATGAGGTGCTGAAATGAATATTCAGCACCTCATTAGCATGCTGCCAGCCATGGCACTTTCAAAGTGCTGCATTTTGATCGTGTGCGGCTCGTCTACAAAGTGTCCTTTTTGAAAGGACCCCACAAATGTCTAAATAGCCTTATTCCTATCAGGTGATATGAATAAGGGGATTTCAATGTGTACAGGGTCCTTTCAAAAAGGGACCCATGTAGACAAGCCACGCATGATCAAAAAGCGACACTTTAGAAATGCTGTGGCGGGCAGCATGCTAGTGAGGTACTGAATATTCATTTCAGCACCTCATCAGTATTCTCCGATTTGGCCATTAGCATGGCCCTTTCACAATTTTGGCCAAGTGTAGACACAGCCATCATATTTTATTGGTATAGCTTAGGCAAATAGCCAAACTGTATGATTTTTGGATTACAGAAACACAACCTATGCAGATTTAATGCATCATTTTCTCTTCCACATAACCTTCCAAAATATTTCAGAAAATCTGAGCCAAGTTCTTAATAGAGGGACATCAATTATAACTCCTTTCACATACTTTTTCTCCTTAGTTCCATATTGCTTCCCAAGTATCAGAGAGGTAGCCATGTTAGTTTGTATCTTTGAGAACAACAAGAAGTCCTGTGGCACCTCATAGACTAGCAGATAATTTGGAGCATAATCTTTCGTGGGCAAAGATCCACTTCATCTCATGCATCTGATAAAGCGGGTCTTTGCCCACGAAAGCTTATGTTCCAAAATATCTGTTATTCTATAAGGTGCCACAGGACTTCATATTGCTTCTCAGTACCTATACATTGTAATTATTTATTTCCAGAAAATTTACAAGGACCACAAAACTTCTAATTTACCTTCCTGATTCCCTAGATGATATGGTAATTCAGATGCAGGTTTCAATGTTTTCTATAGTGACTCATATTGGAGAGTCAGTTGCTCTCATGAGCTGTGTCTACACGTGCACGCTACTTCGAAGTAGCGGCACTAACTTCGAAATAGCGCCTGTCACGGCTACACGCGTCGGGGGCTATTTCGAAGTTAACTTCGACGTTAGACGGCGAGACGTCGAAGTCGCTAACCTCATGAGGGGATCGGAATAGTACCCTACTTCGACGTTCAACGTCGAAGTAGGGACCGTGTAGACGATCCGCGTCCCGCAACGTCGAAATTGTGGGGTCCTCCATGGCAGCCATCAGCGGAGGGGTTGAGAGACGCTGTCTCTCCAGCCCCTGCAGGGCTCTATGGTCACCGTGGGCAGCAGCCCTTAGCCCAGGGCTTCTGGCTGCTGCTGCTGCAGTGGGGGAATCATGCTGCATGCACAGGGTCTGCAACTCGTTATCGGCTCTGTGTATCTTGTGCTGTTTAGTGCAAGTGTGTCTGGGAGGGGCCCTTTAAGGGAGCGGCTAGCTGTTGAGTCCGCCCTGTGACCCTGTCTGCAGCTGTGCCTGGCACCCTTATTTCGATGTGTGCTACTGTGGCGTGTAGACGTTCCCTCGCAGCGCCTATTTCAATGTGGTGCTGCGCAACGTCGATGTTGAACATCGACGTTGCCAGCCCTGGAGGACGTGTAGACGTTATTCATCGAAATAGCCTATTTCGATGTCGCCACATCGAAATAGGCTACTTCGATGTAGGCTTCACGTGTAGACGTAGCCATGAAGTCTAAATTCACAAATACTTGCCTCTGAACCATAGCAAGGAGACAGATTAAATGAGGAGTGTATAATTTTTTCTCAGTTTATTCCTATAAATCACAGACTTGCCCTTTTTCACTCCCCTTTGCCTAAGGAAGGTAAGAACAGAGAGCCTGATCTGCCAAAGCAGAAGCATACAATCAGAACCTCACTCACACAAACATAGTCTCATTTAAGTCAATGCAGTATCCATTGTATAAAGACTCCAAAAGCAAGTAAAATGTTGCATGATCAAGCCCAAAAATTCACTACCGCTAGTGCATGGACAAGCTTGGTAAATGTACTTTGCACATTGGCTGCAGAAAAATGCAACTTGATCAGCCAAAGAAGAACCCGATGTTTTCCCTTAAAATATCTTTGCTTCAAGCTCTCCATCAGAAGACTCTGTAATTATGCTTATAGGCTGGAGCCATTTGAGCTGTGGCATGAAATAATGGAAGAGGTTCCAGAATTTTTAGCAGCCTAATAGCAATTGTATGTATTTTAATTTTAAATGTGCTTATTGGTCTGAATCATGAGTTTTATTAGGGCTAGACTGGAACATTTAATTGAAGTAAATGATGGCTACCCCTGACATGTCTGCAGAAAAGTCCCTTAACCCAAGAAGACAGCAGCTGCTTCTATTCCTGATGGACTCTAGCTTTTCTGCACCATCAGTTTTTATGTCTGTAAAAGTCAATCACTGATTGGTGACAATTTTACTTCAAAAATCACAAGAGTTGTGAATAGGGATAAATACAGCAGTTTATAAAACATTTTGAACCAGCAGAAATCCCAGCAACCTGAAGATATAAAGCAAAATCAGGATATTAAAAACATAGGACAGCAGTTCACATATTTTTAAAGTATAACAATATGAAATTGATCTCTTTCCACCCTGCCTGATAATGTTCCATTCCATATAGCAAAGTATGCCTCTGGCACTGCTAGTTTTATGAGAGCACTTTGATGTACAAGTGTAAGAATCCCATTAAAACACTGGAAAAAAAGTTCATTCTGTAGGTAAATTTGTAGTAGAGGGTTAGGGTTCAAAATATACAGGATTTTTTGCCTGGTTTTATCTAGTGCATATCTGAGATTACTTTTCACCATCTGTTTCTCAGATGGGGAAGGAAGGAAGGACGGAAGGGGAAAATAATAAAGCCAAAGAAAATAAGAACCTTCACATAGGATAACTGGCATTAAATCAGTCCTTCCTTATGTTTTAACTTAGTTTGAGCCTAGAATTTATCTAATCCTAGGGACCCTTTCTGTGGATACAAAGAGAAGAGAAAACGCCAGGAAAGAGGAACAAGTGGCAGGAGGGGAAAGGGGAATCAGAAGACTTTATAGGCGCTCTGAATGAAATTATATTAGGAACCCCAATCATCATTTCCTGCTGAAAATATTGTCAATTATTTGTAATAAGCCAATTCCTGCCTGCCTTTCTTCCAGAAGCACTACTGGTGGCAAGGAACATATGTACCTGAGTAAGGCACAACAGCTCAAAGGTGTAGATAAAATCCAAAGTTCTGAAGGTCATACAGCTTATTTTAGAAGCTTATGATCTGTGTGGGGTGGGACAGGGGAGAAATAGCCTCTTTCTTTGCAGTGAATTTGAGTGAACAAAGACATACAGGTTCTCAGTTCCTCAGTTTCTTATTTTTGTTTTCACTTGGATGTCAGAGAAAAGAATAAAAAGGCAGGCTGGAGAGGGAAGGGGGATCTTGTATGGTACGATGAGTAATAAAATGTACTAGAAACCAGCCATACAGTCACCTACATTGATTATTTCATATTTTATCAAGTTTTGTGAGCATCAGCTAAACAGTTTTTACTGCTTAATGTTTCTCCTCTGTTGGCTTTAATTAAGCTTGCCCCAGGGCCAGGCTCAGCAGCCTGGCAAATTTAGAAATGTGCTTTTAAAATAAGTAAACTTTGTTCACAACAAGACAGGCTTTCTCAGTATTATATAGCTCACACAATGGGCACAAATAACAACTTTAATTTCCTTTGAAATCTATCTGAATGTGGCTGTGTTTGGAAAGGTGAAGAAGAGGAAGAAGAAGAGAAGACATTTGAAAAGAGAAAGTTAAAACACTAAATAGGACATGGTTTTGTACAGATGTTAGTACAATGACAGTGGGCTTCCACTGTATTGGGATAAGTATAAGTCAGCGTACAAAACTCTATTTGTTAAGGCTCTGCTGGCAATTTAGAAACCCAGCTGAATAAAATCAGCTTGACTGTATTAAGGAACCTCGATACTGCAATTAAGAAGACAGTTTTTAAAACCAAGGTATATCTCAATGACAGTGAGCCCATCTCATCACAATATTCAAAATGACATTGAATTAAAACCACCAGGAATATTTATCTATCACACAGAGTTTCTTGTTGGTCTAAGAACCTTAATACATTTTGACGTCTGTCATCAAGCAACTGAGCTTTTTAAGGTAGCTTTCCTGGCTTAAGCTTTCACAGCAGCTGGAGTCTTACAAAGGGAACACCCATGGCACTAACATCTCCATTCTTCCCTTTAATGTTCTCCACAGGTTACCAACATGAAAAAGCAGTTACACTTTCTCACTTTGAGTCTGATAAAACTATCTCATACTGTTTGTATGACGGAAAATGGGCTAAGAATAAAAAAGCCTTCTACATCAAGGCTTTCTGTTCACTGTATTCATTTATAATGGAAAAAATCAAGGAGACATTTGTCAAAAAAGTATACTTTCAAATGTTTTTCATTATATTTAAAAAATAATCTAATTAAAAGCAGACTTTAAAGGCTTCTGGTATACGAAAAGCTTGCCACTTACAAACAGGGAAAATGTCTTAAATGAAGAAGCTGAAAGATAAGAGCAACACAAACTACGTTTGATGGGGTATATTCCTCATAGAGGGTTGAGGCTCAAAATTTATGAGCACAGGATTTTTGGCCTGCTTTTTTTTATTTCCTGATTAAGGTATTGGCTTTCCCCACATTTTACCCACCGGTTTGTCAGATGCAAAAAGAAAACAAGGTGGAGGAAAAAAGGATAAGGGTAGAGAAAATGAGAAGCGTAGTACAGTATATAGGAATTAGCATTAAATCAGGGTTTGCTTTGGATAAATCAAAAGTTCCTGGAGGCCATAGAATTTAAATGAATAATATCTATGTAGAGGGGACTTCACACAGCTTTCTAAAGCATTATATTCAGGCTGGGTTTACACGAGCCCCTTCTTTTGGAAGAGGCATGTTAATGAGAGAGTTTGAAAGATGCTAATGAGGCACTTCCACGACTATGCAGTGCCTCATTATCATAATGGCGGCCGCGGCGACTCAAAAGTGCAGCTTTTTGAAATTTGCTCCACCCATGGAGATGGGGAACTTCCAAAAGGACGCCCCCCCCGTTTTCAAAAGCCCCTACTTCCTAACACCAGATAGGAAGAAGGGGCTTTCGAAAACTGGGCGTTCCTTTCGGAAGGTCCCCATCTCCACAGGCGGCATGCGGTTCAAAAAGCCACGCTCTAGTTTAGACATAGCCCAATGGATTAACCTCAGTTGTCTTCCTGGGGACTAGCATTGCACAATCATTCAGGTCAGTTTAAGTTTTTGGCTCTTCCTGCTTTCTGGATGCAAGCTGGACTCCTTCACTCCCTAACTTGTTTCTGTCTGGTTGCATGGAGCAGTGAAGACAACATGATCTCTACTTCAATTACCTTCTCTCCTGGCCCAGAACAATAAGGAGCCAGACATAGCTGTCAGAAGGTTCTTGCTGGGAAGGGAGGAAAAAAAACAAGTTGGGTGCCTCACTGAAACACAGTGCCTAATTCCATGACAAAAACACTGGAGTTTGAAATTTGGAAAATGGCCAACTTCTATATTCTTCAGTTTGTAGAGCTCATAAGGCCAAGTGAAACTAATGGAACAGATCTCACCTCCCAGAGACATTGTTCCAGCCTCTCCGCAATTTCCAGTGGATAACACTGAATCAATATGTGCACTCTTCAGAATCATGGAGTGCACAGGAGCTTGTTTCTGTCTACATACTCAAATAAATATGTGGGGAGGTTATGCATTATAGTCACTGTTTTATGATTAAGTTTGGGAGAATTCAACTTATTTTACAATTTCAATGGATAATATTGATGTTTATTTTAAGCATGTTTTCAATGCTTTATTGATTTAAATTTTCACTGGAATGTGAAATTATGGAGAGCAGATAATGGGAGGCTCAGACAATTGATTAATAACAATGAACATGAGATTTAAAAATTGAAAGCTTTATCACTGTTAAAAACACGAATTATTGCTGTTACAAGTCAAAATTTACAAATTAAATATCCTTAAAACAAACTCTGATAAGTTCTCAAGCAGCATATTTCTTTCTTTGTCTATCTGTAAATTTTGATTATTATTGATGGAAATATTTGTCATTATTTTGTGTGAGCAAAAAATGAAATAGATATTTTCCAGTGCTGGCAAGTAAAAAAAATATAATCTTTCCAAGTTTCTTTATGTTAAATATGAAAAGCAAGAATGTGTGGTATAGAGAACTACTTGAAAAGAACATTACACTCAGTGTCATTCTATGTCCTCTTCTGTCTCTGCCCCCATCCCTGCTAATATTTTATTTTCTTTTGATGCACATGCATATTTTTTTAAACAGAGAAACTGAAAAAAGAGATTGGTTGAAACAAAACTGTTATAAAAATAAAAGGCCATGGAAAATAAGTTTTGTTTTTTTTAAGAACTAAAGTACAGATACTGTCGTGTGTGAATGTCTTCAACATAATATCTTGTGACTTGCAGGTAATGTGCACTGCGTGTGATGCAGAGGTTGTTATGGTTTCAGAGACTGCTATGACTTTTGCTGAATGTAAAATCATGCATTAATGTAGTGCATAAGCCTGATCCTTAAGCTATAACATTCAAAATGCAAAAGTCTGCCATTTTGTATGTGTGTGTGTTTCTCATTCTCAGTTACGCTATTGGTGTAAATCAGAATAACTGCACAGATTTAAAGGGAAATATTCTGGATTGTTCATATGAAGAATTTAGCTCCTAGTGTTCTCTCACGATATAGCACTTTCATTTTTCAATGGATACTAAGACACATTAGGGCTTGTTTGGCAGCTATATGTTCAGGAAATATACAGGGAAACGAGAAGGAAATTACTAGAATTCTTGTGTGTTCAGCTTATATAATGGAATGATCATGTACAATGTGGATAATTGTTACTGAATTATAACTTTAAAGTGAGATCTTCAAATGTACAAATGGGAAGTTAGTTGCTGAACTATTATAGACATGTAGTGGGAGCTGGATGTCTTACTGATCTTTCTGATTTTTATCACTGAATCAGTGGGCTTTGGATCAGACTATAAGGACCCAATTCTGATCCCAATACAGACAGTGTCAAAATTCTCATTGACTTCAGAGAGTAGGATAGGTCCCCTAATTTATTCTTCACTCATATCATTCTTCATTTCCATGAATACACTTATTTTTCAGCAAATAGACACAGTTTATGTTTTGCATAGCTTACAGGTAAATAAATTATGCATTTCTTATGAATTCATCACCACTATTACCACTCAGTTCTAGATAATCATATTGCATCTCTGATATTCAGTTTAATATTCTGGTAGTCTTCCCTCCTCCTTGCTGTGTTAGCTATTATTACAATGCATAAAATACTCTTCTGGCTCCATCCCCCTTTTCTGTACAGCACTTGCCATACACTCCTGAACATTTTTAATAACTCTCTTTCCTCATAAAAAAATGTATTACACCCTGAAGGTAAAGTAAGGTAAGAAAATATAAAGTGTAAATTGGAGGGAAACCAGTGAAAACCCATGTTTCACACTCTACTTTAGTCACCTTCTTTTCCATAAAATAACTTCTTTTCAGCTGTTCACTATTGACAGTACATTCACAAAATAACGAGAATAAGAAAGTTATTTGAAATGGTTGTGGGTCTTGACACTTTTCTCTCCTTCACTTTCCATTCTAGAGCAAATTGCTTGATTATCTTATCAATCAGTGAAAGAAATGCTTGGTTCCAGACGAGAAAAATTGATTCTTTTCCCAATTAGTGACAACAATCAGTATTACAAGGGTTTATACTTATATTGTGTGGCATGACCAATAGGCTGAATGAAAAATATAGCAAAAATTAATTCAAGGTTTTGGTGTGAGTGTTTTTAATATAAAATAAAATAGTAGTCCTGTTGTTTTTGTTACCAGATACATACTTACTAAATCTTCATAAATTGAAAACATTATTGTAAGAGAAACTTGCTGTTCTGGCAATGATACCTAAAATTATTGGAAAAGTAAACATTTCTTGATGAAATCATTTTGTAAGTCTTTAAAGTGCTACTGGACTGCTTTTTAGTTTTGATAGTATATTGACTAGAATGGCTATCTCTCTGTTACTATTTCTTGATGAGAATTAATTGTTTTCAATGTACAGATCTCATCTTTTTAAATAAAATATGCATTACTTGACCCTGATACACTCAAATCTGAAGTAGGAGTGAAGATCAGGTTACATCATATTGCTGATTCCTCATCTATTATATTGGAATAGAAGGTGCTTTTATTATTTGATCATTCTTTCTATAGATTGTCAATGAAAAAGTTATATTAACAATGATAGCCCAGTATCTTTACAACTTTTATCCTCTTTATAAAATTCATTTTTTATATAAACTGTGCATAAAAGTCTATATTTCAATTTGTTTGTCTGGATTGGTTACATGGTATATGGAGAAAGGTTATTATGATATATAATATGTAGATACTGTGCCATTCAATGTTATAACACCTCAGTGACATGAGAAACTGCTTGTCTGCAGATTCTTATAATTGAAAACTCATTTGAGTCATCTTCCAAAGGATGTGCTGGCACAGTGGATCATGTATTCAATTTCTGTGTCAATTCTGGATGTTTAGGAAAGGTAGCTGCCAATGTATGCAAAATATAACACTTTCCCAGGATTTCTCCACTGATGTGATGTGTAGAGTGCAAAGATTAGTTTGTGCAGGTAAGGACTGCTAAAATATCTTGGTGTCTCCAATACTGAAAGAGCACAAAAGAGAGAGACTTCAATAGGAATCTCAAAAAAAGATTTAGGGTACTTTATAGGTTGGCCTCTGTGGCTACATTAACACTACAGTGATCTGTCACAAAAAGTCAATGTTAGAAGAGATTTCCCAACAAAACTTCTGTTGATAGAGTGTGGCCACATACAAAAGGGAGAGTGCTTTGCTCTGTTGACAGAGTGGCTGGACTGCTCGAATGCTCTCTCAACAAAGCAGGCACCCAGAAGCGTAGCAGGCAGAGTTGTCCGTTGTCTGTTAAGGTGAAGCCCCCTCAGAGTATCCACACAGATTTTTTATCAACAGGACCTGTCAAAAAAAGAGCTCTTCTTCATCAGGGAGAGGCAGAAGGTTGTTGGCAGAAGTGCCAACTTTTGCCGAGATACTGTTGACAGAACACAATTTACCTGGGTGTACGCTCCAGAGTTCTGTGAACAGAAGAGGCCTTCTGTTGACAAAACTAGTGAGAGTCCACACTACAAATGCATTCTGTGAAGACTCTGTCAACAGAACACAGTGGTATTATGGGCAGAGCTCTGTCTTGACCTTACGAGCCATCATGCCTCTGTCAACAGATTCTGTCAACAAAAAAATAGTGTAGAACATGGGTGTCCAACCTTTTGGCTTGCCTGGGCCGCATTGAGTGAAGAGAAATTGTCTTGGGCCGCATATAAAATATATAATATAGATAATGTATATGAATCACATAATAACGTCAAAAGTTTACGATCTTGTGGGGCTGCATTACTAGCTGTCTAGGGCCGCATGAGGCCCGTGGGCCGTGGGTTGGACACGCCTGGTGTAGAAGCTCCAGAGGGCCCTCTGTCGAGAGACAGGGCTTCTGGTTCAATTGACTGCCCTGTTTGCAGACCATCTAGCTGGCTGTTCTGTCGACGGAGGGCTGGGAAGTCTGGCCAATCTCTGTAAACAGAGGGCATTGACAGGGTGAACCTGTATTAGGTGTGAATGTGTTCTGTAGACAAAGGTTCCATCGAGAAATATTTGTCAACTGTGACTTCCCCAGGGGTGACTTCCCCAGACAGGGGTAAGGTATGGTGCCTAGCCTTTTGTCGAAGGTGGGAGATGGGTGGCAGGAGACAAATCGCTTGATCATTGTCTTCGGTTCACCTCCTCTGGGGCACCAGGCATTGGCTACTGTCGGCAGACAGGATACTGGGCTAGATGGACCTTTGGTCTGACCCAGTATGACCGTTCTTATATTCTTATGACTTCTGTCAGCAGAACTCGTAGTGTATACATACCTTTTGTGTGCCGATGTTCCACCAGTTTTGTTGACAAAACTTACTAATGTAACCATAGGCTGTGTATATGAGAATGATGCAGTCATTTGCATACAAAGATCAGTGATACCTGTTCTCGTGATCTTAGATTTTATTTGGACACATCAGAGGTTCTGATTCTATCTGGAAGGTGATTGTGGCTGAAAATCAGGATCATGGAAAGGTAAATGGACAAGATTTTTGGAACAATTATATGTCCCTGATTGACAACAGTGGGATAATGAATGGTTCGGCCTCTGAGACAAAGCACGGAATGGTGTCAGAAATCCCATCACAGAGTAGTGTGATGATGGAAATGAATTTATTTGGACAGCCAAACCTCTATGGAACCTTCTAAATGGAATCATTACAGATAGAGTCAAAGTCCTTGGTTATATTAATAAATGCCATGAACATTTCCTGGAGTTGTTCTTTGCACTTTTCCTGAAGAAGTCATGCCATGAAGATAAGTTCAGTTGTACCTTGGGATGCTCTGTATCTTCACTCTGATTCGTGGAGGAGTTCTTTGGCCAGGATGAAAAATCAATTTAGAAAGGTCTAGGATAGGATCTTCCCTGGGATGGAGAGGAGGGAAATACCTCTGTAGTTCACACACAAAGATTTGTCCCCTTCTGGTATACTGTAACAATGTTGGCGTTCTTAAAGTCAAAATTCTTCTGTAGGTCCAAATTTTGTCAAGGAGGTAGCAAAGCTTATGCTGGAGTATGTTCCACCAGCTTTAGAAACCTCAGCTGGGATTGCTGTCTGAACCTGGTAACTTGTGATTTTTTTTTGGTCTGGGTGCTGGCATGCTGAACTTCCTCAAAAGACTGGGGATATTCAAAGTGTTCCATTGCTGAGTGGTGGAATAGACTCAATGGTGTCTTCAGTGTCTGTCAATTCAGTATTTAGTGGGCTCTCTAAATTCTGTTTATGACCTTATTGTCAGTGAGGAAGGTGGAGTCTTACTGGGTAAGTAAACCAGGTGGATCTTTGGAATTTGGCTCATATCTAGCTTTTATTGTTGTTAAGAAGCTTTTCATGTCATTCACGTCCACAAACCCCTGGATCTCACTGCCCTTCTCTGGTACCACCTATTTTTATATCATGTATCCACACTTGGATTTCAGCTTTGTTCAGGGGAAAAGCCTAATGTTTTTACTGTTTAGAGCAACCATTTTGCCCATTAGAGAACACAGGTTTTTGGGGTTTTTTTTGTTTCATTTTATTTTTTTCTTTCTGTTGAATTAATGTTCGTATTTGTCAAATCAGACTTGGTGCTGATGTGTGGAATAACTTATAGTTTCAGAATCTGAATACTGAATTATATTTCTAAGTTGATCCCAGTGCTCTTGACTGTCAATGATACTATCTTTCAAGTTGGAGGAATTCTCAGGCACATCTTGCTGGAATGTCTTTCAGCTGGCTTGGTCTTGAAGTGCTTGGAAATTGTACCACTTTTGCTTATTCTTTGGTCATTTGCACAGTGGTGGAGTGGGTTGCAGGTACATGACCTGATCTTACTAATTGATGTTGGCTTGTGTTATACACACATCAGTATAATCTTCTGTCCTGACAATAACGTAGCCAAGGAGGTGACAGTATTTGGACCAAGGGCGTTTCCAGGTGGTCTTAAATTTGTTATTTAAGCTAAAGATGACATTTGCTGCACTGTCCCTAGCTACAATATATGTTTTCCCTTGATCTTCTGAGGCAATCGAGTTTTCAAGAAATGAAAAAAAGGTGGTAGGGTGGGCTTCTTAATGGGATATACCAAACTCCCCACTCTACTACTCTGATATCGCTGAGTATGTTCACCTATAGGACACAATGCAAGACCCAGTTCTGTTTTTAAGAATCTGTCTGCAGAAGGGATGAAGCCTTGTCAGATAGTCTATGCAGAAATGGAGAGGGAGATGGATAATCTCTGAAAAGAGAGACATTTGCCCCATGGATAGTGAGAATACTGATAGTCTGATATCTTTCATGAATACCAAATTGAGTTTAGAAATTATGGAATTTCTGATCATAAAAAATGTACTCATCCTGTTTTAAGGAGAAATAGGCAAGGAAGGAAATTTACTTTTATAATTGAATATGCATTAATATATTTTGTGTAACTTAATGAGAGGCTGGCCTAGTTGATGTTTCATTGTTTTTACAAAATAATACTGAGACAGCACACTGCCGAATAGAAGAGTCAACTCTGAACCTTGATACTGACCTTAAACTCCAAGTCCCAGAAGAAGTTAAGGCTGATGAGAATTTTAAAAACATGGAAGGGTTACACTACTTGGTAATCATCCTTCCATTTGAGTAAGGACTGCGCTTTTGTGGGAGCCTTTGACAGATCATCTTATGATGTGTCTACATGACGAGATAAAATCAAATGTATTATAATCAATTTCTTAATGCTGGGTTTTATCCATCTGATTTTGAGCATACTCACCTTCCCACATGAGCCTCACTAAATCAACTTATGGCTGCCACACACAAGGAACTTACATCGAGCTTAAATCGAGTGCAGCAGCAGTGTATTGTGGGAACCTGTCTTACAGTTCCCTGTAGCATTCTGGCTCTTTTCACTGGTGCAGCATGGGAAAAAAATGCCCTGCAAGTAGATGTGGGTATCTGACGACATCTTCTCACATTTCATCCCCCTCTTTCCCCTGCTGTGCTAAACAAATGTCCCTTTTTCCAGACAGGGGTATGGCTTGCCTTTATAAGAGAAGTGCTTGTTATAATTGCAGGGAGAGGAGGGGTAGTAAACCTGTCCCAACCGACAAGTTTTGAAAAGGGATGCAAAACCACTGGATCATTACAGGCTTGGATCTGGATTTAGATCTTCTGGAAAAGAAGACCTTTAAAAGAACAATATGTTAAAATAGACATGGGTGCTACAGTGAAACTTGAATGAATCACTGAAACAGCAATGATTCTGGGCAGCTAAAAGACAGCAGACATTTGACAACCTTGAAAATCATGACTGGCCAGGGAAACCCTTTGATTATGTTTGGACTTGAATCTGGATCTAAGCCTTCTGCCGAATAAAGTATAACTTCGAAGTAAGAAACTTCGAAGTAGAGTGTTTACACACACTCTACTTCAAAGTTAAACTTTGAAGGAGGGAGCTACTTCATTCCCAGGAGTGGAGTAAGGCCTTCGAAGGGAAAAAGTGTGTAGACTCTCTGCTGGCTACTTCAATGTAGTGCCTAACTTCGAAGTTAACTTCGAAGTTAGTTCCTAGTGTAGACGCACCTTAGAAGAGGAATATGTTTAAGTAGACACAGACACTAGACTGAAACTCATGTGAATCACTGAAACAGTTATAGCTTGGGGTGGCTATAAAAACCCAGACTATAGCCAGGTTTGGACTTGCCACAAAAGACCCTCAGAACAAGAATATTCCTCACTTCAAGCCTTACTTCAAGAACTGTGGCAATTGTATAGCTACTACATTGCCTTCACTGAAACATGTTTGGCTCAGGGTGGCTAAAAGATCCCCAGCTACAGCCAGCACCCGAAAATCATGACCACCGAGGGAGACTTCTACGAGGTGGCTAAAAGGCCTCCCGACTATAGCCAGCCTTGAAAATCATGACCGCCAAGGGAGATTTCCCCAGGTGGCTAAAAGACCCCCGGCTATAGCCAACCCCTTGGACTTTGGACAAAGCCCATACAAAAAAAATTTGGTCTGAGAGGACAGCCACTCTAGTGAAAAAATATTTTCTTCTATTGACAGAAAATCATGTTTGCTGAGGGAGACATCCCCTGGACGGCTAAAAGACCCCTGGCTACAGCCAGCACCTGAAAATCATGACTGCTGAGGGAAATATCCCCCAGGGGGATAAAAGAGCCCAGACTACAGCCAGCACGTCAAAATTATGACCACTGTGAGAGACTTCCCTAGGGCAGCCCAAAGACCCCTGGTTACCACCACCAAAATCATGATCCTCACCTCACACAAGCTGCCTGGCACCTTGCATAGAACATCCTTTTATTGGTTCAGGGTGAAGCAACGTGATGTGCTTGGACGTGGGAAAGTTCCAGACTGTGCTGCGCCTCTGAGGGGAGGAAAGTGAGGGGATGTGGGGGTCAGAACAAAATGTAAGTGGCTGAAAAGAAGTTTCTCTTCCAAGCACAACCCCCATACACAGACTAGCTGCCATATGATGTGGGCGGGGGAAAGTTCCAGAATGCGTGGTGCCTCTGGAGAGGAAAGGGAGGAGATGTGAGAAACAGGAGAAAATGTAAATAGCTGAAAAGAACTTTCTTGTCCTATTATACAAGCAAGACCCCCACCCACAGCCTCGCTGCTACGTAGTATGGCGGGGGCAGAGACTGGTTCCAGGCAGCACAGAAAAAAATGGCAGCTAGTTGGCGTATACACAGAACCACAGATCAGAGAGCTACGTTACAAACAAAGAAAAAGAAAGATTTTTCAGCCACTCATGACCCTACAGCCACGGGCTTACAGGTGCCAAACAGAAACGGTCTTCCTGTTGTTAAATTCCTCCACACCTGAGAGCAGTAGAGGTGGAAGAGGCCAGAGTAGAGGATTGTAGAGTATTGTGAGGCACATGTGGGACATATCTGGAGGTGAATGAATTTAATTTAAAGATATGGCACTTCCTCACTACCCTTCATTCGAAATTTGAAATTCAAACTGAACAGTACACTCCTCATATTACTACAATATTAAGATTTCTATACTATGTCAATTCTATTGCTCCATAAATTGAACTAATGGAATTTACAGTAAGTACAGGCACTGGAAAACTCAGGCTAATTGACTTAAAATCGATATTATCTCATAGTGTAGACTTAGCTGTGGACACTTCCAGAGCATGGGCAGTAGAATTTGTGTCTCTTCATGAGGGTTTTTTTTTTTTTGGTTTGGTTTGCTTTGGTCTTTCTTAAAAATAGCATAGAATTCATAGAAAAAACCTGTGGCCTAAGCTTGCAGTTTCTAGAAATGCTTACATAATTTTAAAGGTAATACTTTCCTTTAGTATTGTGTGCTACAGTGTGGATGACTTGGGGAACAAAGACAACACTTTGACTTCAAAATCCTCTTTTTTGTGCAAGACATGAGAAAGTTTGCATTTGTGAAGAGAAGCTCTAGTACACATGTGCACACATTGCAAAGGTGCTTTTAATGCCTTAATGTGCATGTTCATACACAATACTATTTTATTGCATTTACAGTATTTCAATTTAATATGCTGTGCATCAGGTCAGTAATGCCTTGATCCATAGAAGTAGAAAGTATCCAGGGATGATGAAGGAGGCCTGATGAAGAGGGTGAGCATCTCAAAAACTCTCATTTAGTTATAATCTCTGACTAATTCAAGAAAAGGGATTGCTTACAATTTCCCTTGTTCTCCAAGGTGCATAGACATGCAGAGGAATAAGGTTACAAAGAGGCATATAATCTATCATAATCTATTTGTATTATTATTATGTAATTAATGTAGACACCATCTTAGTTTCCTATCAAACACAATAGTTCTCCTTGTCAGATGAGAGGAGAGACAGTAAAGGGCTGCAGCAATAAAGAACCATTAATGTTCACATTGTATTCTTGTCCGAAAATGATGAAGCTGCTTCTAAATTTAAACATCCTCCACTGTGTGCCAAAAACTGTAGAGGAATAATAGGAATCAATTATGCAGTTTTTGAATTTAATAAATTTTTTTCTCTAACATGTTGTGGTCATTTGGCACAGCTCACAGACAGACCCGCTGACATCCTAGCACAGGTTACAACTGGGCTACAACTTTACATAAATGATCATATAGCAGCAAAAATTCAAGTACAAATCTTCAAAAAATCATACCCTACCATTTTAAAGTTATACAATAATAAATCTCAGCAGGTGGAGGATATTTTCAGTATTTTGGGTTTAGAATTTATAGTTTTTATAGAAGATGTTCTACTAACTATATTAATTCAATAAATACTTACAAACATATAATAAACTTTAATGACATATTTCCATATTATTCCCTTTTCCTTCATGGAGGCAACATGCAAGGTGGTTGTGGAGGAATTTATGGTAGTATTACCCCATATCACAATTGCTTCTAATTAACCCTAAAAATGACAAATGAGACGCAGAAAATGCAGAAATTTAAAACGGTATTGTACTGGCTCCCTTACAAGAACTGATAATGAATTTTTAAGGTTGAACCCTAGAAAGTAAGGGACTTTAAAAGTTCATTCTCAAATACATGAACACAGAGACAGAGACAAAGAGAAAGAGAGAGAGAGAGAGAGAGAAATTAATTTGGTCTCTGATCACAAGGAAAAAATAAAGAATCCAAGGAAGGGCAAGGATAGAGACTCTCAGGAACAAGAATTTCTGTTTCAAAATTGTTTATAGGCTGGATCAGAAAAACATAAAATTTGAAATTTCATGTGTCAATTCAATTGTTTAATTGACTAAGATAAGCGTATTTGGTTTAAAGTTGACTTCTGATTTTATATTATAATGTAAAATACAATAAACTTTGAAATTAAAATGTTATTTTAAAATTTTAAAAAATCACAACAGAAACTTATCAAAATGTTTCCTTTGGCTTCTTAAATAATGAACTATTATCAGAATTGACATATTCCTGAGGAACATTTTGATTTAATCAAATGACATTTTTAATCAAAACTATTCACACATATGTAGCCAGACATGAGCCCTCCATCTGGCCTTTTCTTCTTCTCCTCCCCACCACTGGGAGAGACAGAGAGAGAAATAAGCAGGGGAGACAGGTAGCCTTTGATGTCCTGGGAACGCAGGTGTGCTGTCTCGCCCAGCCTCTCTACTATACACAAAAACCAGACAGTGAATGGGCTAGCTAATAGCCACCCTTCTGGCTGATCTCGGTGATTGACACGCCTGATCACTTCCCCAGGAAGAACGGGGAACTCCTGCCCATCGCCTCCAAAGGTGCCCAATTGTCCACAATTCACAGGTGCAAATTGAGCCTTGCACCTTCCCTGGGAAACCTGGGGTTCAAACATATTCCTCACGATTGGCCACTTGAGACCAGGAAGAAGCCTACGTGACAAAAGGGGTATAAAGGGGCTTGGCAGCCCACCTCCCTTTGAGTTTCAATCACCTACACCTGCTGGCCAGGTCTGGAATTAACTCCCGAGACTGGGGACGCCTGGTTCGTATCTACTTCTTCCCGAGGGATTGAGAGAAAGATTCTGGGCCACACTGGATCTATGAGGCAGGGGTAAGAATTACACCTGTATTACACTTCTTTCCTATAGGAATTGAGGGAAAGACTCTGGTTCCACCAGGTCTAAGAGGCAGGGGTGAAAATCACACCTGCAACGTGCCTTTCTTGTGTACACATTACTTGTATTAGTTTAAGCTAGCTAGTTTGTCTAAAACTTTTCTTAAGTTAAATTGTGCTGTTTCCCCTTTAAAACCTGCGAGTACTAACTTGTACTTTAATCATTTGTCTTAGTTAAATTGTTTCTATCTTTGTATAAATAAAAAGTAACTGTTAAAGCCTCTCTAAGTGTAATTTTCCTCTTGCTGCTGTATCCCAACTAAACACAAACCAAAGAACCCAGCCTGCCCTGGCTGCTTAGCATAGCTGCTGGTGTGGCATCACCCCCTTTGCCCCACCAGACTTTTAGCTGGCACCTGGGCATCGGCTCACAACATATTAGCTGATAATTACACTTTGTGAGAAAATCTGGCATATTTCGATAATTTGGATTATCTGGATAATTTGGATATCATTTGGATAATCATTTGGATAATCTAAACCATTTGAAACATTTATCAGTTTTCAATGAAAACAGACCGCAGGGACCTTTGATACAGAATTGTACACTGTTTCTAAAAGAGAAAAATATTATTTTATTTTACAACGTTTTCTAGGTTGTGCAACTTTATCTCGTGCTTTACTAGACCTTTTATATCACAATTTCCTTGGTGCAAGATCATTCAACTATTTAGAATTTAGTTACCATAGAAGAGAAAAAAGGCAGTTATACTTCACATTGTTTTGGTTTGAATTTGCAGAATTTGATTTGTATTGTTTTAATCTACTTTTCACTGTATAGTGAATTCTGTTTACTATTTATTCTACACAGAGAGCAAGCAAAATAGGTATGTGTTGTTTGTGTATGTGAAAATTATAAGCTCCTAAAAGGAATCATTTAAAGGGCAATAAAACACTCCATAGCTCTTGTTTGCCTCTCATGCTGTTCCAGATGCTTTGTTACAAGTAATTAAAAATAAAATGTGTGTTTAATTACTTGAGATGTGTAGTTAATGAATAAATAAAGGTGAACACAGAGGCCCAATACTATTCTCACTGAAGTCTGTGGGTTCAGAATCAGACCCTGTGCAAATAAAGATGCTGTCTGAGATTTAATTTATGTTTTTCTTTGCTATTTGCCCATGACCGTGTGGTGTTGGTTTGTTTAGCTGGGTTTTTTTGTCTTTTTTCAGAAGAGAGAGAGTGAGCAGGTGGCACGGTAAATTTACAACCTTTTATTAATTTTTTTATGGAAAAAAGAACTGCCCTTACTGCAGTGCTTGCAGTCTGAAATGTACTCCATCATTTTACCCTGAAACTCTGATAAGTCCAGATGTGTGATGGCCTTCAGCTCTAAATCAGTCTGTGTGCTTCTAACATGACCTTCCCTGAGGCATCACAATAATATCTCTAGTTCTGGCTTCCTATACACACACTGAATCAAGTTACCTTCAACACATCTTCCTGGGCATCTCTACATATTGTAGAAAATTATGAACATCAAAGATTTTTCAGTTTCTGACTAACCCATTTCCAGGCTTGGATTGTAATGGTAATGGTGTGTTTATTCTTTAAATCAGAACAGAAAAAGGAAATAAAATACAATGGAAGAATAAAGAATTGCGCATTCTAATCATGGCAAGTGAATAAATGGAACACAGAGTTCAATAAATTCTTTGCTGCCTTTATAATGTCCTTTAACGTAAAGAATAAAATAAAACAAAGTAACAGTACACTGTTCTTTGCACAGAATGCTGGAATTATTTTTTTGTCTTCTTTGTCTTTGGTATAGCTCTACTGGAAGAGATCATAACCTATACAGATTCCACAGCATGCCACGGGAAATGATTTTTAAAAGCAGGACTCAGATTTGAAAGATGTTTTGTTTCTTCACCCAGATAGTGGGCATTTTCAATAAACACAAGATGTTTTGTGTGTGTGTGTGTGTGTGAATTTTACAATTAATTAATTAATGGACATCTCTTGTATCTTACATAGGAAAGCCCCAGCAACCTGTGATGTCTGAGCCTTGCAGTTATCTGCTCAATGTTCCTTTAGTGAGATGCAATTCAGGATGGCACAATGAAAGTAGTAGACATTGGCAGACTCATCTAGAGCTATAAATCCCAGCTCTTGAAATGAGAATGATCTAGGGAGTGGGGATAAATGTACTAGAGGCAATGATAATCTTTGACTCTCTTGGTAGGTATCTACTTTATAACCCACCTAAGCCTGTGAGCATCACAATATGGAGAGTTGCTGGTCCCCTGCTTCACCTTCTTTACTCAGATTTCATTCCTACCATCCAAAAATTGTCTCTGATAGAGCTACTGTAGGTTGAAGTTGCTGCCTAACTTTTCTGGAAAGCCAGGATACACTTGTGTCTCCATTCCCCTTTCTATTGTGCATAGGAGTAGTGATTTGCTCACATCCATAGATATAGATCATAGGCTACTAAAATGTTGCCTGTTCCCGGAATTTCATATGATAATGTCTGATTCCTTGTCAGAGTGTGAGCTTTCAACCTTTTGAGTCTTATATGTTAAGCACCTATTATAGATATGTTGAAAATTACCCACATTAAAGAGCAAATGGCTTTATTTAGTAAAACTAATTAATACAATATAATGTGCATATGAAATATGGCATTTTTGGACACCTCCATTCATGGCAAATGCCATTACAAACCACTGAAATATTTCACCCAGTATATTTTATATATTTTGCAAATGTTCAACAGAGTGATTTAGATGGTTATCCTTAGATTCTTAGATTACTTCTGAAAATTGTCTTAAGACCAGCACACAATCATGATAGATTTATTAAGGACAAGTGATGTATTAAAACCTGAGAAGTTATATTTAACTTAAAGGTAAATTAAAACCATAAATTTAATGTGTGCACAGTTGAGGCCAGTCTTAGCAAACAGTAATCACTTGCTATTTAATTTTCCTGCTGTGGATAGCTTCAAATCATGACCTGATGAGTTATCAGGCTATCTTCCCTACCCCCATATGCTTGACATTTTGTTCATTATGATTGGCTTTCCTGATCATCACGATATAAGATAAAGTGTTTTATTAAGAGGAAATGATGGTGTTGCTTCTCCATAATTGAATCTGGAAGATGTATTTGCTGTTATTTAGAGTGACATATTTGGGAAGCCAAATAATCAACCTCAAGGGAATGGCTTTCTGTGCCTCAGAGTTGCAGGTTGTTTAATATTTTACGAGTGTTGTTTTTTTTTAAGAAGGAAAAAAAATGATCCCTTTGTCAGAACAAGATGGCTCACCTGATAAATAATCATGTCATATAGAATTCTTTGTAAAATTGCTTTGAAAAAAAAGTCTAGGTTACTAATTCAGAAACAATAGGATGAACCACACTCTGTATTGTCTTACAAAGGCTAGATTGCAGGGCCAGAGTTTGTGAAAACTTATGCTGCTTTTTCTTTCTGAGGAGATAAGGGTAGGGAGTGGGGGATAAAGGAAAACTGATGGCATTTAAATCAGAGGTTAGAGAAAGAATCACTATTTAAAAGAATAAAAGCGCTGAATATTATTTTGGGAACATTCTATGGTCTGTGTTACACAAGAAGACAGACTAGATTATTTCCTTGGAGTTTATGAATATATGAAAAGTATATATCACTGACAAGGATCTTGAGCCACAGATTCTTCCCTCCATCCAAGAAAGGAGGATCAGACACATTCAGATCTTCATTCCCCAACTACATCCTGGGAAGCCAATCTGCAGGGCCTGGGGTCCATACAAAGCAAGTAGCTATTCTTCTCTCACTGGGTTGGGTTCGTAATCTCATTTACTCATAATCACCTGTATGGTGCGCATCCTTGTTTTGAGAAATGCCACAGGTCAACTGTGCTTAAAGGGAATTCAGTGGAGCCTTGTGTAACCAACATATCTTCTGGGTATAGTGTACGGTACCAGCTAGAGGCACTGACACCACTTGCAGAGAGACTAATGAGTCTGCTCTGTAGCCTTAGCTACCACGTGTAGTAATAAGAGGGCCAGACAACAAGGACTAAAGGCCTAAAGCAACAGTCAATGCTTTGTTAACATACAGCAAATCTAAAGCACTTCAGATTTGGACAATGGGCAATGCTTTGGTAGCATAAAGCAAAGATAAAGGCGTGAGCCTAAGCTAAAGGGTTAACCATGCTAACAAAACAAAAAAGCCAGACTGTGAGCAGGCAGGCTCTGCTCACAGGTAGGTGGCAAAGACAGGGCTGATAAGAGCAATGTTGTAAATGTCAGGTGCTAAGTGAGATACATAAACATTCCTGAAAGGTAACAGGACTTTTTGTAGGGTACCAGTATACTTCCCTCAGATTAAGAGGTACATGCTGACCCAAGTTCAGTACTGGGTTTGGATGACAGCAGGATGGATAGTATTGTTGTGACTGTACCACCATCTACAAGGTAATGTGTGGCATCTGGTTACATCAAGGGGTGTTACTGTCATACATTTAAGGGATTGTAAGTGGAGAATGTAATGTACATGTAATTTGTTTATACCTGGGTATAAAAGTGTTGCTCAGATAGGCTCATCGTCCAGCCCAGGGAAAGTCTGGGCATTCCTGCCCACTGAATTGTGCAGAGTCCATTGTCAAGGCATACACATACACTAATGTAAACCGTAGATTCCTAATTTGGGGGGCGGGGCTAGAAATCATGAGTCAAAGACAATAAACCTGGTTGTAGTGCCTTCATCCTTTGCCTCATTTGTGGTTCTTGGGGACGCAAGGAATTCTGCAGTGTCGGCTAACTGGAGAGTCTACACTGCATTCCAAAGAGAGCACACACTAGCAGTCAAAAGTTACCAGCACAGAAAGAATCAAAACAGAAGTCAGAACACCACATTGGTAACAGCGGCTGACTACACCACACAGCTGGCTTTTGGCTCGTGTGGCTGATGTCCCTTACTACACTAAGCTGCAGAAGTCCAAATTTTAGTTTCCACTGCCAGATTTACACCTGCAGCCAGGATGATAGTAGGACACCAATGAGTGGTGCTGCCGCAAGCAGATAACCCAGTGAACAGACAACCCTCACCTCCAGGGTATTCCTGGCAACCTGTGGGTGTTAAGGTATACTCATTAGGGTATACCCACCCTCCAAGAGAACAGCACAGGAGCATCTCCATAAACAAAGACTCATAGAATTAAACTCCCTCTGACCTCCTATCCAGAGGATATTCAGTGGACTGGGGCAATTTGGTTTATATATTTTGTAATTCACTCCGGTACTCTAAATCCTTCATTTCTGAGAGTTATGTAGCAAGTTCCAAACCAAGGAAGGAGTATTATGCTGTGGGTGACAATATCAAGGCCTGGAAGGCAAGACACAAGTTTATTTTCCTGTCTTTTCACCTAATATGTGTGTATCAGTTTTGACACCTCTAAAATTAGGTATAATCATAATTATTTAGTTCAAGAAGTAATGTGAGACTTAATTAATTCATGTCTGCAAAAGGACGTTGAGATTCTCAGCAGTGAAGGGGTGTAAAAGGGAAAATTATTAAGTATTCTTAATTTTGAGTGACCAATGCACTACCCATATTTGATGTTGCAATCAGAGTTCCATTATATGTCTGATTTTCAAATACTCACATAGTCTAATGTTTTACAGGAAACGTCTTTCATGTCTCAGAACTACTCTGAATACTCTTAGGGTATAATCATTTAATATTATTATTTAAATTTAGTACCATTGTTTAATTTTGTGTGTGTGTGTGTGTGTGTGTGTGTGTGTGTGTGTGTGTGTGTGTGTGTGTTTACACTAGTAAGATCTTTTGAAGGATTTTTGGAATGAAGGGGGTTCTTTTGAAAGATCCCATGCAGTGTCTGCACACAAAAAGTGTTCTTTTGAAAGTAAATTAAGAGACTGTGATGCTCCATTTGAAATCACTCTTCCTTTTCTGTTTCAGGATGAGAGCCCCCTTCCAAAAGCTTCTTTCCAAAGGAACCTCGTGTAGATGCGCTGCAGGCCCTTACTTTTGAAAAAGCAATCTTCATAAGGCCTGATTTTTTGATCCTTGGCCTTTTTTTTCAAAAGAGTGGGGGATGTGGGGATGATCTCTTTCGAAAGAGCAGATCACTCTTTTGATCGGTTTTTTTTTGTGTGTGGGCACACTTTCGAAAAAAATTCTTTCAGAAGAGATCTTCTAGAAGAGGTTCTTTTGAAAAATCTGTGCAGCCTGTATGTTTGGGATTAATATTTTAGAACATTTTGTGTTTGTCTAACCCCTTTTTTGGGTTCAAAATTCACTTTACATATTAACACACTCAATTTTCAGAAAATCTCTGCAAAATGTTTATCATCTACAAGTAGTGAAGATGTGAAATAGATTTATGTGCACTAATGTGGGATAAACTTCATAACCGGTTTGTGATTGTTCTATTCATAAAGAATATTGAAATGTCCAAAATGTGATTATAAAACCTTGAAATCACACCTCAGAATCTAGAATTTAATTGATAAAGAATAGGAGATTAAAAAGCAAAAAAAAACACATTTTAGGTTCTTAAGTTCTACTAAAAGTTAATGGGACTTAGGAATCTGTCATTTATACCTTTGAAATTCTGCCTTTATATCCAGATACTTTTATTCAATACCAGTGTCATGAGGGATAGTAAATTTTCCTTTCCTTACTCTAATTCTGTTGCTCACCATGGTGAGCAAAATGGATAGAGAGCAAGAATAGTATCATAAGCACATTATTCACTCAAGACGCTCTCAAACAAGATCTGTGAACCATCGAGACAGATGCCATTTTCATTTCACAGCAAGACTTTCTGTTATTTCTGTTTATTTTTTTCTGTCTCTTGTTATGGTTTCTTTTCTATTTATTTTATTTTCGTATTATAAATATGCTATCTTCTGCTTTTTCTTTTTTTCTTTTTAAACCTGTTTTCTTCCATTTTCATTTGATTTTACATATTATTTCAAATGTGCAGATACTTTGTGTGAGAAAAGCTGTCATGTTACAATATATCTGTGTGAAATGCATGTGTGTGCACATATATATGATTGTAGCCATATTTTTATTCCAGGACCATTTTTTTTTCCGCTAGGTAGCATTTTGCTGAAAGCTCTTTTTGCCTCAAAAATGCTTTGGTTACTCTCCTACTAGAGCAAATGTTCTTTGTAAGTTGCTAGAAAAAATGAGAAAAAAGTACTTTTCAGTCAAACAAATCAAACAGCCTAATTGTGAGACTACAGGTTGATCATCTCTAGTCTAGTATTTTTTTGTCAAGCAACATCTGTAATCTGGCATGATTTTAGTTAGCCAGACACCCACTTATCATGGCTGTGTCCAAGTTTCCTGTGGTCCCATAAAGTTAGTTTGCAGGCATCAGTCTTGGCTCTCAGTATTCGGTGCTGTTACATAGCTGTAATTTACCCCTAAATGTCTTCTAAGAGTCTAGTAAGCAGTGGAAGTATACATAATGCTGCTAGACAATAACAACCTCATGTGGCCAGGCAAATTCTCTTCGTTGGCAGTGGTGAGGTCTGAGGGTGCTGGATGAGAGAGGTTCAACCTGTACTGCAGAGACTGCAAGCAGCACATCATGGGGCTTCTGAGAAGATAGGTAGATGGAGTAATTTTGCACTTTCTTTTCATGGCACATGCTTCTGCTCTTATTACTTTCAAGGCATAATTTCTCACTATATCATTCTTTTTAAGGCACCCCCCACGTGGAAAGCTGTAACGAATGGTAGAATGAATTTCTCATACCAAGCTTCTTAGCTGTGGAACCCTCCCTTTCCTCTCTGGATGTTTCTACGCTAGCAGGTTCTTTTGACATATTTTTTGAAAGAAGGGGGCTCTTTTGAAAGATACAGTGGAGCAGCTACATTCAGAAAGAATTATTTTGAAAGTAAATTGAAAGAGCATGGTGCTCCATTCGAAATCGCTCTCCCTTTCCCATTTCCGGAAGAGCTCCCACTTTCGTAAGCTTTTATCAAAAGAAAATGTGAAGATGCTCAGTAGGCCATTTTTTTTCAAAGGAGCAGTCCTCATGACACCTCATTTTTGGATCCCCGGACCATTCTTTTGAAAGAGTGGGGGCTGTGTGGGTGCTCTCTTTTGAAAGAGCAGATCACTCTTTGATCTGCTTTTTGTGTATGGACACACTCTTTTGAAAGAAGTTCTTTCCAAAGAGATCTTCCAGAAGGGCTTCTTTCAAAAGATGTCTGTAGTGTACACATAGCCACAATGGCCACATACTGCTTCCTTTGTATCCTTCCTTTGTGGGAGCTGAGAAAGACAGGTCGGGGGACCAGAAGCCTGGGCCCACATTTCTGCACATCAGTCCATGAAGGGGTTCTGGTGCAGGGGAAGAAAGAAGCTGCCCCATTCCCTGTCATGAAAAAAACTAATTGAGTGATTGTGCAATGGTTCCGTAGATCCTGAAACACAGTCTCTATTGTGAATCTCAGTTGTCCAGAAAACATGAGTTCTCCTCTGACTTTGCCAGCCTTGTATAGTGTAGCTACAAACATTTGCTGGGCTTTTGAATATTTCTTTTAGAATTTACATAGAGTTGCAGGAAGATTTTATTAAGGCAGGTTATACATGGAGCCACTTATACCAAATTCTGAATCCTTTAACTCTAGCTAATATAACTGACAAGATATTGGGCTAGATGGACCATTTGTCTGAAGCTGTATGGCTGACCCTATGCTCTTAAAATTCCACTTTAGTCCTGCAGAAGTGTAAAAGACAGATAAAGCAATTGTCCTCTCCTTCCCCATGAAGCATATTTTTGCTACACAGTGTCTGCCCTTGTGTTTATACATTCCAGTCTGTTTTCCTGATTTTCATATCAGATGATTCAGTTAGGTCATCTTTCTCTTTAAACTCTTCCAGTGTTACCAGCTTGAATTAGAGAGAACTTGAACATTGTGAGGCTTTTTTCTCTTTTTATAATGAATGGTGACCTTTGTATTAAAAGCTGATATTTTTGACTTAACACATCATATATAGCAATCGTTGCCAGGTAAGAAATGGTGTACACACTGCAAGTGACTAAAAGTAAGAAAAACAATGTTGCTAATCCTTATAAATTGTACCTTTAGAGACTATTACAAGCACATGGCTTGTATAGGACAACTCGCAGAGTTTACCAAGTGATGCACTTCAGACATATAATAATGACTTCAGGGTGCTGTGCAGTGTCTACTTCAGTCATGTTTCATATTTTAGGATTTTATTGGTCCTGAAACACATAAAGATGTAGAAGAAAAGATCACAATGCTAGACAAAACTGCCACAATGACTGAACTGAGCATTAAGAAGGGAAAGACCAAGACAATGAGGATCAAGCTGTCCAAAAACAACACAATCATGTGAACAGAGGATGACCTGAAAGATGTGGAGGAGTTCACCTACTTTGGAATTATTATGGGCAGAGATGAAAGAACAGACAAGGAGATCAATGCCAGGATAGAGAAAGCAAGAGTTGCACTCAAGACTTTCCATCCCATATGAGCCTCATCTACATGTGCTGGCTACTTCTAAGTAGCCGTGCCAACTTCGAAATAGCGCCCGCCACATCTACACGTGGTGAGCGCTATTTTGAAGTTGAAATTGACATAAGGTGGCGAGCCGTAGAAGTCGCTATCCTCATGAGGAGATAGGAATAGCGCCCTACTTCGAAGTTGAACGTCGAAGTAGGGCATATGTAGCTGATCCATGTCCCGCAACATAGAAATAGCAGGGTCCGCCATGGGGGCCATCAGCTGAGGGATTGAGAAACACTCTCTCCAGCCCCTGCTGGGCTCTATGGTCAGCGTGTGCAGCAGTCCTTAGCCCAGGGCTTCTGGCTGCTGCTGCTGCAGCTGGGGATCCATGCTGCACGGACAGAGTCTGCAACCAGTTGTCGGCTCTGTGGACCTTGTGCTGTTTAGTGCAAGTGTGTCTGGGAGGGGCCCTTTAAGGGAGCGACTTGCTGTTGAGTCCGCCCTGTGACACTGTCTGCAGCTGTTCCTGGCACCCTTATTTTGATGTGGGCCACTTTGATGTGTAGACGCTCCCCTGCAGCGCCTACTTCGATGTAGTGCTGCCCAACGTCGACATTGAACGTCGACGGCACCAGCCCTGAAGGACGTGTAGACGTTATTCATCGAAATAGCTTATTTCGATGTCGCTACATCGAAATAAGCTATTTCGATGTAGCATTCATGTGTAGACGTAGCTAATGGAGCTCATAAATAATATCTGCAAAGACAAAACTGCAAATCTTCAACACAAATGTTGAAAGTGTGCTCTTGTATGGATGTGAGGCCTGGTGTACTAAAATGTCTTAAAATCACAAGCTAAAGACATTCATAAACAGATGCCTGAGGTATATCTTTTGCATCCAATGTCAAAACTTTGTCACAGAGGAGGAGCTTTGAAATAGAGCAGCACAAGAACCATTTGAGGTTCAAATGAGGAGAAGAAACTGGGGATGTGTAGGTCACTCTCTCAGAAAACCATCATCAAGCATAATCCATCAAGCTCTCACATGGATCCTGAAAGGGAAATGCAAAAGAGAAAGACCTCAGGCAATCTGGAGAAGATCTACTGAGATACAAGGACATAGCAGGACAACAACTGGAGTATTCCTGGAGTCAGTTAAAAGTTTTGCCTTTAGATGGAGTGAAGTGGAGGAGACATATGAATGACCTATGCTCCATTTGGAGTACAAGGGTTTAAGTCAACATAAAGAAACAGGCTACATCTACACTTGTCTCCTTCTTGAAGGGAGCATGGTAATCAGGCTAATGGGAGATTACTAATAAAGTTCTGCAATGCATATGCAACACTTCTTTAAGGTAATTCCTCCCCCTCCGCCTTGTAGCAACTTCACAGTGTCAAACTTCGAATTGCTGGCATGCTGTGTAGCCGTGGGCACTTCAAAATGCCCACACTACTTCAAAATGCCTTTACTCCCCAAAACTGCATTCTTGATGTGCATGTGCAAGAGTGCAATATGGCCAGTGTTCTAATATGAGATTTAAGAGAATCAGGTTCTCTGTTGGCCTAAATAAGCACAGCTCCATTGACTTCAATAGAATTTTGTCTGATGTACAGCAACAAAGAATCTGACCAATGATGTTTTAATTATAGTTCAAAATTTTATATGTACTTTACAGCATTAGAAAATAAAAATGAAAAAAGGAATTAAAAGTAATAAACAAATGCAAAACTTGACTATATTAAACTCTTCCTGGAAAATGAAATAGTGTTAATTTAAAAAGGAGCATGTGAACACAGACCAAAAATACCGAAGAAAAGAGTGATTATCATTTGTTTATCTTGTCTTTTCCCCTAAATATTAGAGGCTATTCCTTCCTTCACTGAACAGGTTTCACTCTGTCATACTCTGCAATAGCAAGGCACATTTAGTGTCCATATCAGGCACACATAACATTACAATTTTTCTTTGAGATATCCAACCCTTTCTGGATTTTTGAGAATCAGTGAATTATCAGTTGCTGTTGCTAAATTAACACGATGACTGCCCATTCATTCATTCATTCGTGCCATGGTGATTAGCATAGGCAATCATGGCCCTTCACCACTGTCTATTACAAGTACTCTGGAGCATCTCCACTGTACTGTCACAATGCAACCATGAAGTGATACTATCCAATATTTTCTCATATTGTCTACCTCATCCTCGCTTTCCATTTTACTTTCGTGTTGTCACTAAATTTTCAAGTGCAGACTTTCTAATTATATGGCCTATAAATTTTGCCTGCCTTTTTCTTCTCCTATTTAACAGTGTTCTTTTGCTGTTGGCTTCATTTAAGACAGACACATTCGTCCTTTTGGTCGTCCATGAGATGCACAACATCCTTCTTAAAAACCACATTTCTGTGGCTTCGACACACTTCTCAATTTGTTTACTGATAGTCCATGATTTGCATCCATACATGAGGACTGGTTCTACATAACGTCACAGCACTCTTTTCCTAACCTTCAATGATAAAGACACTTCTCATTTTCTGAAATGTTGTTTTCGCTTGAGCGATTCTGCATTTCACTTCAGTTAAACACCTACCATCGGATGTGATATAGGATCCTAAGTACCTGAATTTAGTCACTTGACGAAGAACTGTTCCATTTGCTAGTACCTCACATGTTGGCAGTACCTTCATCTTCGTAATAAACATTACTTCCATCTTCAAGATGTTCAGCTTGAGTCCCATCAGCTTACTTTCTTTATTGACAACGTTAATCAGTTCTTGAAGATCTTTTGTACTTTCTGCTATTAAAACAGCATCATCTGCATACCTCAGATTGTTGATGTTACAACATCCAATGTTTAATCCTGGCAGACCTATTTTTCACATTATTCTTTCACTGTACAAGTTAAAGAGACCAGGTGAAAGAACACAACCTTGTCTCACTCGTCGTTTTATCTTTACATATCCACTAAGGCTTTTTCCAACCCTGATGGCTGCTGTCTGTTCCCAGTAGATGTTTTTAATTATTCTCGTATCCTTCCCATCTATATCCAGTTCTTCCAACAGTTTCATCCTTTCTTCATGTTTTACTCTGTCGGACACTTTCTCATAGTTGATGAAGCACAAATTTTATGTCCTTTTGATCTTCCAGTGCTCTTTCGATTAATGACCTTAAAATGTAGATTGCATTACTAGTACCTCTGTCTTTCACACATCCACATTGTCCAGCAGAGATCTCAGACTGTATTTGATTTCGAATCTGGTTCATAATAATCTTCACAAGAAGTTTGGTCATTTGACTCATGAAACTGATTGTCCTATGCTGTTCACGTTCAGTTGCACATGGTTTCTTCAGCAAAGCAATAAAAACAGATCTTGGTAAGTCTTCTGGGACATTTCTTGTACTGTAAATATAATTTAAGAGTTTCGTAACTGTGTCAATACCAAAGTCTTTTAAGGCTTCAAACATCTCACTTGTGAGTTTGTTCAGACCAGGCGCTTTTCCTCTTTTCATGCATTTCAAAGCTTTCCTTACTTCTTCCTTGAGTATAGGTGGACCACCTGCATTCTTAGAGGGACTCAGCTTTTCTACTTTCTCATCACCATAGAGTTCTGAAATATATTCTGACCACCTTTCCAACACTTTATCGTTTTGCATTATTATACTACCATCCTTCGACTTCAGACAGACAGATGATAAACATGTTTTCCTTCCTGTTACATCCTGGATTCACGTATGCATCTCTTTTGTATCACTTCCATGTTGCTGTTCAATTATCTTACACTGTCCATTTAACCAGTTCTCTTTTGCAGCTGCACATTTTAACTTTATTTCTTTGTTCAACTTTTCATATTCAGAAGATTTCTTTTTCTTTACTCTTCTTAAAAAGAAAGAAAAAAAAGAAAGAAAGAAAGAAAGCCTGCCCATTATCGTCTCTAATAAGCATTTTTAACTTCATGCTCAGTTTGTCTTTCTTAATGTACACAAGAACTTTTCACTTCTCATCCAAAATTTAATTTCTTTACAAAACTTGAATAAGAACTCTTGCAACTAGAGAGACACAGACAGTACCAAATGTTGCAATCTTTTCCCTTTACTGTCCTCATTAATCAGAGTACAGTTTTGATGATGCTCTGGCAGGAGAGGAGATCTCAACTATTAGAAGCTGATGCAGTGTTGTGTGTGCCCCTTTCCTTTCTGGAATTTACTTTTATTTATTTACCCTTCACACTTTCCCTTTCTTGTGCTGCAGTTTGTGTCTTTCTGGATGTCATAGGTTATATCTGGGCCTGGCCTCTGAGAGCTATTCCATGCTATTCCACCCACTGCTGGTCTCATTAGCTGCTGTCAGGAGGTAGTAGAGAGTGTGGTAGATACTGATTCAATTTTGTGAAAAGGTGGGATAGCCGCTGTGGGCTTCCTCTTTCAGCCTCGCCATTCCCATTCTACTGTTGGCTTTCTGATGATGATGGAGACTCAGTTGATTTTCTGTTTAGGATACTTTTTCACATTTGACAAAATTAGCAAACTACTCTGTGGGATTTTTCACTTTTATCCAGAATCCAAGAGATCTGGTCTGGGGATTTATATTCCAGTTGCCACAAATTGGGCAGGATTTGTGGGGGAGGGGTATGTGTGTGTGCGTGTGTGAGGGGTCCATTGTGAAATCACCATAATCAAATGGAGTGGTTGGACATTGGTCCTCAGCACATGATTTGACTGGTGAACATGTGCGACTCTTTGTCTTGTAGTGCTGGTGGTATTCCTCACCTTACCTGTCCTTCAGGCCCTACTCTCCATTGTTTCCCTGCAAATCCCCATATGCTGTGTCGCGATCTGACCCTTAGTTTACAGATTTTGAGTATGATACTTCAGATGTACTGAACCTTCAAAAATCTTCCCACATATCTGTGTCCTTGGCTTTGATGCTTATGAAATGATGTCTTTTGAATTCAGTTATTAGTTTTCATTTAAGCATTTTAGTAGTATAGATCATTAGAACTTCTTAAATGTTCATTTGTGTTTTAATAATCCATATGAATTCTTGGCATCTGCATAGCAGGATCATGCTGTGAAATGTTAATTCTTATGCTATTATGAAAAACCTAGATTTGTTCATTTTAAAAAAATCTCATTTAGTTTCTTTATAAATGCTTTCTTTGCCTTAATCACTGAAAGATCTCCAGGCAGATTATGTCAAATTGCCTTACTTTTCTTGCTAATGCAGGCAAAAGAATAACTGAGAATGGCACAGTATTTATTTATGTTAGTTCACGTATTCAAATGCAAAATATTCAGCACCTTCAAAACAGAATCAGGGAAATAAGCTGTGGGGTGAATCACATTGGAAAGACATACACATTTTACCTGCTTAGCATAATGTTAGATAATAAAAACTGGTAATTTCATGAATGTCACAATCCTGCGAAAATATTCTCATGGAAGAAACTATTCTGAATTTGGAACCATTTCATCAATCATGTATGCTAAATTCTGTATACTATGATTAAACTAAAAAAAAAGGTAAATTTTCCTCCCTATGAAAATATGGTTTTCAAATTATTTAGTATATTGCTTTTATAACAAAAACTGACATACATCAGACATTAATATATGATTTTAAGCATGGCGTCCTCAGACTAATTATACTCTGAAAAGTGCATGGGGAAAAATTCTGAAAACCAAAATGAATATACTAAGAAACATTTTGTTGGAAAATTTGACATTTTTAAGTTGTTAAGTCTGAATAAGTTGCAGCCAAGAGTTTTAAAAGGCCTGGCTGAGGAGCTTGGTGGATCATTAATGTTGATTTTCAATAAGTCTTGACACATTGATATAGTTCCAGAAGGCAGAAAGAAAGCTGATGGTGCACCAGTATTTATAAAAGATAAACAGGATGACCCACGTAATTACAGGCCTGTCTGTCTGACATCAGCCCCAAGCAAGATAATAGAGGTGATGATATGGGACTCAGTAATGAATCTAAGGAGAGTAACATAATTAATGCCAATCTGCCTAGGTTTATGAAAAATGGACCCTGTGAAAGCTAATAATATCTTCTGCAGAGTCGACTGCATGTCTGGTTGATAAAGATAATGATGTTGACATAATATACTAAGAATAGTGTCAGGCACTTGATTTGTTATCATGCAAAATTTTGATTGAAAACTAGGATAATTTAATACCACACACATTAAGGTTCTGTCTACACTTGTGTTCCTCTTTTGAAAGAAGAATGCAAATGAGGGAAACCAAAATGCAAATGAGCCACTGCGCTACACATCTTGTGCTTCATTTGCATAATCTCTTTTTGGAAGAGATTCTTTCAAAAGAAAGAAAGCAGTGTAGACAGGGGTCTTTCAAAAATAGCCCCCATCTTCAAAAGAACCCTTCTTCCTGAAACAGAAGGGGTGCTTTATTTCACTTTCTCTAAGCATTTATATAATGCTTTTAACTGAGCTTTCATTTACTCTGTTGTTTCAAAATCATGATGTAATTCCATCTGTAAATATTTGAGCCACCATGGTAGGACTCATTTGAGCTGGCCTCTGTGTCCCAATATAGACATCGTATCTTACTTTATGTGCCTAATTCAGATTCTAGTAAGACATTGGCTACGTCTACACTAGCCCCAAATTTCGAAATGGCCACTCAAATGGCCATTTCGAAGTTTACTAATGAAGCTCTGAAATGCATATTCAGCGCTTCATTAGCATGCGGGCGACCGCGGCACTTCGAAATTGATGCACCTCGCCACCACGCGGTTTGTCTCGATGGGGCTCCTTTTCGAAAGGACCCCGCCTACTTCTTAGTCCCCTTATTCCCATAAGCTGATGGGAATAAGGGGACTTTGAAGTAGGCGGGGTCCTTTCGAAGAGGAGCCCCGTCGGAACGAACCGCGTGGTGGCGAGGTGCATCAATTTCGAAGTGCCGCGGTCTCCGGCATGCTAATGAAGCACTGAATATGCATTTCAGCGCTTCATTAGTAAACTTCGAAATGGCCATTTGCGTGGCCATTTCGAAGTTTGGGGCTAGTGTAGACACGGCCATTGTCACTCAGTTCTCTTAATGACAAATACAAAATGTGCCAAGGACTTGAAAGGTTAGTTATGCAACTTTCCCGAACACTGGGTGTGATATCTAATAATGAGAAATCCAGTTCTACAACCTAGAATTAGTAACTCTGACATAAACTGAACTGCACCCCCAATGTGGATGTGAAAGAATTGCTCAGTGTACCATGTGAGCACAAACTTCCTTAGACAATGAGAAAAATGGATTTCTTTGTCATTTTAACTGCAACCTTAGACAGCCTATGTTTTCTAGCAAAATGTCACTAGTACCCTAGCTATAAAATGTAGACTGCTGCTTAAGGATAGTTTTAAAAGTTTCATTTCATGTTTCAAATAGATGAACTTTCACATGGGATTTGTTTGTCTGATCTAGGCAGAGTAACAAACAGTATTATAAAATATATCAAAAGCTATAGAAAAAAATGTATAGGATATTACATAGATACTGACTTCTCATTTTGTTGGACATTGCTTTATCCTCTTCTCTGCTCCAGGTTCTGTACCTGCTACGTCCCATCCTTCCTTCCTGACCCCACCAGTCTCATTCCACAAAATGTCCACCCCTACCCTGTCTCTTCCCCGCCTTTTTCTCCAAGCACATCTTATCCAATCTCCTCCCCTTCCATCTCAGAGCTGGAAAACTGCTAATCAGCTGTTAGTGGCAGTATGGAAATACTGAGAGAGAGAGATAGCAGTAGGTAAGTGTGGGGGCACTGGTGCCCAAGAGAGGTGGGAGTGGAAGAGGGAAAGCTTGTCACCAATGGTTGTTCTGCAACCATTATTTTTTTCTTTCTGGAGCATGCACAGAGTCAGCACCTATAGGGATATTGTCTTATATTTAAAAAAAAAGAGTCCATAAAATTACAGATAAAAGCATTACCTATACTTCCTTAATCTGACAGTTCTAGACTTTTGAGTGCTGTCTCGCTATAGATATTTTCCCCAAAATGTTCTCGATTTTGTTTGTTTGGTTCACTGAGTGAAGAGAAAAAGAAAAAATGTATCAGGGAGGGATAGCTGAGTGGCTTGAGCACTGGCGTGCTAAACTTATCATTGTGAGCTTAACCCGTGAGTAGACCATTTAGGGATCTGGGGCAAATAATATGAGATAGGTGTATCTTAATATATTATAATAAGAAAGATAAAAAACAACTGGACTGTCCTGAAATACAAACCTTTGCTGACTTGCAAAAAAAAAACAAAGTCAAAAGTGAGTGCAAATTCCACCTGAATGATCTGTTATTCACATCTCTCCTGCCCCCCTTAGAACTGTAGTTCCTCAAAGATGCTTCTAAAAATGCCATACAAAGTATCATTTTTGGTCCTCCTCACACATTACAGGCTTCACAGGGACAAAATCAATGGCAACTTCTTATACACTTTTCATCATCTGGCTAAGAGAGTCATGCAATGTGAAGTCTGCCTTAGATGCTTAAAAATCTAGTTTAAGACTCGGCCCTGTACTGAGAACAATGAGGTGGGATCAGAAAACGCTCCAGTGACTTCAGTCTAGCTCCCATGGAACCAATGTTCTACTAAGGCACAGCTCAGTGCATTGGAGCCAACTAGTATACAAAATATATTTTTTCATTTGCCTAGTGTGATTGTTCAAAGGCCACCGTTGAGTCAAATGTAAACCAATATTACTGGCATTCTCAAAGACATTTCTCATAAATGACAACTATTATGCCAAAATTCATTTTTAAGCCACTAACCATTTTGCCAGTAAAGCTGTTCATTGACAGAAGAGAAAACTATGTTTTTAATAACTACATACTTTTTCTTCCTCTTCTTTCTTCGTGCTTGGAAATAGTTATGGTTTGGATACTGAATGCAGGAGTTTAGAAGGGAAATGTGCCTCCAGTATTAAGAACTTTAGTCACAGCAGCTCATACTTAAATGTAAGACCAGAACTAAGCAAAATACAGTTTGCTAATAAAAAAGGCAATTGCTTTTTTCTTTGTTGATCTTTTCCTGTTATTTTTCTCTTTCCTCTCTGTCTCTCTGTTTTTTTTAATCTCATTTTAATATTATTCACACTCCGTTCTCTTTTCTTGCCTGTTTTAGACCCCAGTCTCCTTTTTAATATTGGGTTCTGTTCCATATTTTTTTCTTTCTCAGCCCCAGCCTTGTTGACCTTTCCTCAGTCTCCCCCAAACTCTGTTGTCTTTTACATTTTGTTTAATCTGTTCTCTCTGATCACCTGTTTAACTACACGCAGCCATGGTTTTTCATGATCTCTTGCTCTTTTCTGTTCCATTCCCTCATTTTCCCTGACTCTCTCTCAGTTCACCCCCCTCACATATTCTTTCATCTGTCCCACTCATCTCTAAAGTCCTTATTGTTCATCTGGCTTGAGTGATCTTTTGTCACTACTACGCCTCCCCATTTTCTTCTCAAAAACTTTGTTCAAAGCTTTTTAATGAGAAGCTTTACATGCCTATGAAGGGGTTTTGGATCAGGTTCCATTACTCCATCTCTTTTTCCCTTCTTTATTTTTTTTTCGTTATGCCTCTTTCAGTTTTCTCTTCCTCTTTATAACTCCCAAATCTTCTTTGCCTGCTTCAAACTGCTGAAGAATAGGCATGCTAGACACTTGAGATAAATCATCATGTCATGCAGTGACTCTGCATTTTTGCATCTCATTGTAGGTGCAAAACTGGGGAAGGGAGATCCCACATAGTTGCAGAGTTTATTGATAATTGAACATCTGCAGCAGAGGGAGCATCTGAATGGGAAGTGAGAAATATAGGCTGAAGAATTATGGAAAGATAGTAGAATTACTCATTAGGAGTGAAGGAAAATGTGGCCATAATATCCTAGAAGCCTGCAGCTTGCATAACTTGGCACATCTTTATGATATTTTCTTATATTTGAAACAAACAAAATAAAAAAAAGTTTTCTCTGATTGGAAGAGTAGCAGCTTAAAACTAAATTCTTGTTAACCACCGGGTATGCAGCCAAGCAGCACTAAATTGCCTTTTTTCCTGATTAGGATACATAGATCACTGCTGCTTATTTAATTTTTAACCAACATATCTTTTTTTTTCAAACTGAGGAGAATTTTATTACCAGGGAAAAGAGTCACAAGTCATTTTAGGAGAAGGGCAAAGGGGAAGTGGACTAATTTACATTTTTATGATAAACTTAAATATAAGCCCAAAGAGGTGGAATATTTGTGAAGGTATCAGAATGTTTCAAACAGCACACAACCACCTTCTACTAAAAACAGGCCAATATTCAGAACAGGCCAATGTACTATAAAATTAATAGGCAAAAATACTACCAATTTTGCCACCACTCATGGGTTGTGTACCACTATTTCTAATTCTTATTCATGCCTTCAACCACACTCCATAGCCACTATACTCCACTGTCCAAACAAACAGCATCAGATGCTACTGTTTCCCACTTCCCCACACTCATGCTTCCCCTAATGGACTCATCTCTCTTTCCAAGACAACCATGTCTTTGCAGCCACTGTCAAAGCAATAAATGCAAGTTTCTCCTTTAAAATGTGTCTTGTGCTGTGTCTTCAGTATGCCTCCGACACCCCCTGAATCTGCTACAGCATCTCAATAATAGCATTTTCTTTACTCTATAGAATGTGTTTGCTCTCATCTTTCTGAGTTTCTCCTGGGTGGGGAGGTCTCTTCTTCGCCATCCTCCCACCACCATCCCAGGACATCTCCTTTCACGTCCTAAGAATGGAAAAGCTATGGTCTTTCCAATCAGCCTCTGCTGTTTTTCTTTCCTGTCAGAAAAATGCCTCTTCCATTTTTCCTTATTTCTTCTCTCCTGTGAGAGCAGAAGAATTCCCCACAGTAATCTTTTCTCTTGTTGGAGAAACACATTGTTTCACTCTGCCAGTTGCATTTGCTGCAATGCTTCCTTCTTTATCATAGAAAGCAAACATTGCTTATTATCAAGTCTCCATTCCTCATGTCTAACCTCAGAAAACGTGAACTACATATTGTTCTGGGTGCATCTTTGGCAAGTTTGAAAACTGCAGCCCTGGACAGGCAAGCAGCAGTCTTGGGAGGAAGAATCAGGATTAACCAGAATATGTGCATAAACAAGGAGAAGTCCTGTGGCACCTTATATTCTAACAAATTTATAGGAGTATTAGCTGTTGTGTGCCTGATTTTCCACTGACCTAACATTTCAGTCTGATAGCTTTTTACACATCCTTTGCATATATAACTATATAACTCCAAAGTTGAAAGGCAGTGGAAAAGCAGAATTCTCAGTATACAGCTTCTGTGAAATCCTCAGATCTCTTCTCTTAGCTATCCCAGAGAAAATAATGTCTGCTTCCCTGTGACTATTTTTACACACTGTCTTGGGGTGAAATCTGAGGTTTACATTCATCCTGAAAAGATGTTTCAGGAGGTAAATCCAAGTCATCCTTTTATTCTGGGAATCTGTTGTTCTTTATGAGATTCAGTGGTTCCTAAGCTAAAGAGATCCCTGATTGAGAACCGCCTTGTCTCCAAGACACTATGGAAGAGAAAAATTTGCAGGGATATGCCTGGAAATGGCTCTGGTTCTGGTTGAGGGCTCTGTAAACAGTCCTATTATCTTTCAGTTATTTTCTGACATCCCTGAACTCTCCATTTCTATTCTAGATTTTTTTTGCAGAGCTCCTATCACCTTGATAGCTAAGGCTTGGTCTACACTAGAAGATTAGGTTGAACTTGCGTGATTTGGGTTGAATTTTTAAGGAATCCGTTCACATTCCAGAGTCCATTCCATCAACTTTAAGGGCTCCTGAGGTTGATTTTTTGTGCTCCTGCTTTCCATGAAGAGTAATTCTAAATTCAACCTAGTGTGGTTGACCTTAGGACAGTGCAGATGGAGTGATGACATTCTTGGCCTCCTGGATGTGTCCCACTGTGCCCCAATGGAACAACCTGAAAATATGTCTGGAGATGGAGAGGAGATCTTTCATGCACATCTCCATAAAGCTGTCAGACATGTACTCTAATTCTTCTCATGAGGTTTTTGGGGAGTCCTGCCTTATTCCAACCTCCTCTATAAGACACCTTTCCATTCAATGCCATCAGTAAGTAATCTGGCATCATGGGATCACAGTGCAATACAGCATAATGACCAACCTTGTGCCTACATTCAATTAGCATACTTTTCTTATCAATGTTTCTCATTCTAAGGAGACTAATATCTTTGTAACTAGAGGAAACATGGGAAGAAGGTTTAACGTACTATAACTGGATGACCCCTCTCCACTTCCTGGGCTGCTGTGGGGAAGGGAAACTTTAGCTGTCACACTATGGGATGCTGACCACACACACCCAGAACCACCCACAACACATTTTTGCCCCTTCAGACACTGGGATGGAAAACCACAATACAATAGGGTAGCAGGAACTGTGGGATAGGTACACACAATGCATTGCTGACAAAGTCAAATCTGGCTATGTTCATGGGGGTATGCTCCATGGACTTTATGTGCCAGTATGGACATGCGCCCTTGACTTCATAAAATCAGGTGCTAGAGACTCAAACTTGACAAATTTAACCTAATTTCATAAAGTAGACATACTCTAATTCCAACTATTTCATTAATTGTTCTTTCTCATCTCCTTCTCCATCTCACTAGTTTCCTATTTCATCTCCATGTACTTAGTTTATCCTGTTTACAGTTGTCCATCCCTTTTCTGTAACAAGAAATATCTTAGAAAGAAGGGACGTTTATGTCTTTATGAAAACTCTTAGCACGTCCAGTGCACAGTTGATGTTTTGAAAAGCCTGGGACATGTTAATTTGAGCTGGCTGTCTATGTAAGACAAACGCTGTGCTTCTCTTTCTGAGCACAATCTCCCAGTAACCTCTTCCTACCCCGGGACATCAAATATTCTCTTTCCTTCCTAGTCAATGTGATTGGCTCTATATTTCTTCAGGCAATTTTCATCTTCTTTTAGAAGATATTTTCTCTTTTTCATTTTCTCTCCACCCATTAGGTGCCAAGGTTTAATGATCAGAGCAGTGATGAAATTCACTGGATTCCAATCCAGATGTGTATGTATCATTTCCAGGTACCTTAGAGTCTATAGAAGTACTGATATCATCACCATCACCACTATATTGAAAGACTGAGACATGCTAATTTACCTTCCCAACACACCTGTAGGAGCATATTGTTATTCCCACTTTTACAGATGACAAATGAAAGTGTAGAGTGATTGTTTTATCAAAGGTCACACCATGAGCTTCTGGCAGAACTGAATAAACCCAGGTCTCCTATGTCCTAGATCAGTACCAAAAACTGTTCCTTTTACATATACATTAATTCACCTATGCTGGCATCTACATTAATTTCTTTATCATTTATTTTTTTTCTTTAGCCAAATGTATGATTTCCCAATTCTCTTTCCACTCCAATGGCTTGGGTTTTTTTTTGTTTTGTTTTTTTTTGTTTGTTTTTGCTTTTCAGACCTGACATTGACTGCTCTCGTCTTAGTCCAGAACATCAACTTGTAAAACAGAGGAGGTGGACCCCTACCCTGAATCCTTACATAACAATCACAGTAGCTTTAGGCTCCTTACAAGCTGTAGTCAGATTTTTTTCAGTATTCTCCAGGGCTATAGCTACACAGCAGTCTAAACTCAAAATAAACTATGCAATTTGCACTATGCAAATTGTGTAGCTTGCTTCAAGTCAGTTTTGAAATAGGCTATTTTGTCATGTGGTGCTATCTAAACTGAGCAACAGGTCAAAATGAAGCACTATTACAAGACATTCCGTACTCCTCTTGCAATAAGGTGGACAGGGATGTCAAAATAGCATGTCTGTTATTTCAAAAAACATTTCAAAATGACAGGCATGATGCATGCACACAGAGCAGCTACTTCAGGATATTTCAGTACCCCAAATTAGCTCCTGACTTGTATATATAGCCCAAATGATTGGAGAAAGTGAATGAGGGGATTGTAGTATGTGTAATGAAATCTGCTTCATTAACAGGGTGGGGAATGTGCTTTTCAGGAACACTATAAAATTCTGAAGTGAGAAATGCAGCTTGGTTCATTTGAAATACAATTGCCTATGGAGGTCTGTTTAAACTGGCTAAAGGGAGTTTGTGCTGTTGAAAGTGTTTGTATTTCATTCTAATTGGCCAAGCTCCCATCGTCCCCAAAATTGCCGTTGACAACTATTGTTTTCTTGGCAAGAAAGGTATTCTTGCATAGTGTTCAACAGAGCAAGTGATGTAATTCCACCAGGCTTTCAAGTGACTAACTCCAAGACAAAAGGCAAGGGAGGTGTTATATTAAATAGAACTCTGACAGAAAGAAGGTTTGTTTGTTGCAAGTAAGAGCGGATGTACAACAGAAAGCAAAACAGTCAGAGGTTCACAGTCTACACACAAAGAAGCATATTATTTTATGAGCAAAATATAGTCATTTGCATTCTCAGTGAGAAGTGGTGTAAATTGATGTGAATTAGCAGAAAAAGGAAACGTCAGTTCAATGGAGATTATTTTTATGACACATCCCGCTCCTGTTGCTGGTCAGACATGCCCCTACCCTGACAGACAAACTGATACAACAATTTCAGAATCTTTATTTTTTTTTCACAAGTGATGGGCTGGTGGTTGTCAAAAGCTGCTACTGAAAGCGTTTCTGGAATAAATGGCATATGCAGAATGGAACCATCTTTCATTTCTATGCAGCTTATAGCAAGCCAATTTATAACTATTGCCATGACTTTTAGTTTGTCTGGAACGTGGTTTTGTTTGTAGTCATTCAGTTCCACATAGTCAAGAACAGCATCTTGCTCAGCGGCATGAAGCTTGATTCATAACTCTAACTCCTATAGTCATTTATACCTGTGGAGAATGAGTGCTAAGGGGGTGTAAAATGCTATCAAATCAAATTACACCCACTCTGCACCGATGGAAATTATTATACAAGGCAAGGCAAAAACTAGGCTTAAGGTCATTTCATTTGATCAGATGTCAGCCACCAGTCCAGTGTGTGGGTCAAGTACTCCATGCTGCATTGATCAGAACTTATTTTCTGATTCTCTTGGCCAGTTGCTGCTGTCATAAGTATTTCCAAATTACTGTATCTACAAAGCACTGACCTAACTGAGAATGATTTATTTTTGGCATATGACTTCATAAAATATACGCTAATATACTGAACCTTAGAAGCCTGAACTTCACTTTTTGCAGAGGTGATAGTCTCATGACAAATATTTTAGGTTCTGAATGAATGTCATTTAGCATGAAAGTAAACTGCTAGCTCTGACTAATGTAGCCTCTCTCTTTCTTGTTCTTCAGCAGCTACTCCTGGTCTGTTAGCTTTCTCTCCCCCTTCATCACACTTTGCTGCACAACTTAATAAAAAAGAACCAAATGAGTGTGCCCCTGCTAAGCTACTAAACACTCCCAAAAACTCTGAAAGGGTCTGAGGTAGCAACTGTATAATAAGCATGAGTGATGGGGAAAGTCACCAGTCTCCTTTCAGTGTATGCTTTTTTGATGGCACTGAAAGGAGAGCTATTTTTTTTTCCACAAGACATAGCAGACATACCTAACTCACAGTGATTTTTTGAAACAGATGACAGAATGTGCACGACGATCACATAAAAGAATGAAATTAGTTTGCTCCACAGCACAGTTCCTCAGTATTACCAATTGCTAACTCAAGACAGTAATTTCAACAATGTCAAACCTCTAATTTTGAGAACTCATTTCAAAACCAATAGGCATCTCTAAGCTATGACCCGATGGCTTCTCCTATAACATCAGTGGAGAATTTATGAAAGAATTTCATTTCACACCAATTGCTATGTAAACTTCGAGCTAAAAGACATCATTTTGGACTGTCACTCTTGAGACAACTTTGCATTTGGGTACGGTGCTCAAGTATGTCAAGGACAAGAGTTCTAGGCTGATGGATTTATCCAAATTGATCTTATTAATACTTGAGGGGTGGAGTTCTGCATAGCACCTTTATGGACAAAACACTTCTCCACTGGAAAAAGCAATTTTCCAGAATCCAAATAATTAAAATCTGACAGCTTGACTGGGTTTCTGACAGAAATGCCTTAGAATGGTTTCAGCTTTCTCATTTCATTTTCATAAAGTCATAATGATTAATTTTGATAATATTGACACATTTTATTTTGATAAAATAAAATATGTTTTAGCTGTAATTTCAGTTAGAGTATTGCGTTATGTATAATATTACATTAAACAACATGGAACTGAATGACATTTTCATTCAAATTTGAAAATAAAACAAATTTTGAAATATCAGAAGTTCCCACACAACAGAAATTTTCCAACTAGCTCTACCCGACAGGTTCCTTCTCAATAAGTATAGATATGACATAACTGTTGATTACCTCTGGAAAATCTTTTTTTTTAATTTTATGTCATGAGTGGCAAGGGGCTATGCATCAAACTCCAAGGCTAGTGTAACCCTATCTCAAAATAACTTACAGAATTTGTGTTGTGCAAATTGCATAAGTTATTTTTAGGGAACTTATTTCGAACTCAGTGCCTACCACATGATTTTGAACTTCCCAATACATCTCGCAAGAAAATGAAATACCTCACTTGAAATACCCCTGCCATTTCTATCCCAAAATAGAAATCTTATTGTAACTGTAACCTTATAGTGTGTGTGTTGGGTGGGTGTGTATGTGTGTTATTATTATTACTTAGCATTTGCACTGTAGTACCATCTATGTACTCCCATCATGAACAAGGGCCCCACCATATTAGAAACTGTATAAACACAGAACAATAATGAGCATAGTATTGTGGTTGCATACAAAAATTTCCTTCCATGCATAAAGTGTAGCATTGCAGAAACATGAAGGTCTTCACTGGAAAATTTAAGAAGTGGGCAATGAGTGTGGGTGCGAAGATCTAGAGAGAGGGCCTAATGAATTGGTGCCCATATGGGCAGCAGAAATGATGGTGGTATAACTCCATTAAAGTTCTAATTTCACCAGATGTTAATTTGGCCAACTAAATCCACACGTTTGCATGAAGGTGTAATTTGTGTCTCTGGCTCCAGCACATTTTTAAGCTTGTTTGGAGTCCTATTTGAGCCAAGGGAGGTCTAGCTGCTAACAAAAGAATGCATTTGCAGATCTAACTTCAGACTTGGTGCCACTGTGTCGCAATCTGGAATTCTGAAAATCTGTGTGCCCAGGATTATTACAACACATAAAAGCCTTTCAAACAAGTATGCTGATCAAAATTATCAAACAGACTCATGAACACTTCAGCATTGTTTTCCTATTGTCCTCTTGACTGCACTGAATCTGTTTGGTTCTGTTCGTAACTGGTAAAATCCATTGCTTGAACTTGGAACAGAAGGCAAAAACCAAATAGTGAAGATATTTGAAGGAGGAAAATGGCAGGTCTACATTGTGAGCCAGTAAGATGTTTTAGCCATAGTTGTGAATGGACTTGATGGGAGTAAGATGAGAATGGAGTAGCCACCCTTGTAGAAAATATGTATAGAACTGAACAGGGATTTGATTAATAGAATGCTTTAAACATTAGTATGAATAACTGTAGAGTTGCATAAAAATATATATCCTCCATACATTTTTGACCTTAATATGAATGATCACAGAATTAATCTTCTGTTGAAATGCTATAGGAATAGGTTCTTTAAGCTCTTCTGATTAGTCATATTTTTATTAATTTCTCGGAGATTTTTGGTAACAGAAAGAAATTTGCAGTAGTCAAGGAGGAAGACAGCCACACTATAAACAAGCATTTTAGCTGTACGCATGTAGAAGGAGGGATACATTTTACTATGTTATGGAGAAAGAGCCAGTTAAATTTCAGAAGTCCCTAACTGTTCAGGAAGGGTAGACAGACTGGAGTGGATAATAATCAGGCTCATGTTGGCTGTGTCTACACGTGCCCCAAACTTCGAAATGGCCATGCAAATGGCCATTTCGAAGTTTACTAATGAAGCGCTGAAATGCATATTCAGCACTTCATTAGCATGCGGGCGGCAGCGGCGCTTCGAAATTGACGAGCCTTGCCGCCGCGCGGCACGTCCAGACAGGGCTCCTTTTCGAAAGGGTCCCGCCTACTTCGAAGTCCCCTTATTCCCATGAGCTCATGGGAATAAGGGGACTTCGAAGAAGGTGGCGTCCTTTCGAAAAGGAGCCCCGTCTGGACGCGCCGCGCGGCGGCAAGGCTCGTCAATTTCGAAGCGCCGCTGCCGCCCGCATGCTAATGAAGTGCTGAATATGCATTTCAGCGCTTCATTAGTAAACTTCGAAATGGCCATTTGCATGGCCATTTCGAAGTTTGGGGCACGTGTAGACACAGCCATTGTGAGTCTTAGTAATGGGAAAAATTGTGGAGTGTTTTCCTCCATAGAGCTAGAAGAAAGAAGAGAAGGCTTGGTAGGGAAGAGAAAGAGCTTGTTTTTTTTTGCATATTGAACTTCGGCTGATGGTAGGATGTGGAAGATATCATTCCAGAAAGCAGGAGATGGAAGAGAAGAAGTCAAGCTTGGAGAAGTGGATATGTGCATCATGAGTACAGAAATAGTAGTTAAGTACATGTGAGTGGATATAGCCACCCAAAGACAGAGTGTACAGAGAGCAGGGAAAGGTAAAATGAGACCACTGTAGACACAGAAACAGGCAAATTGGAGAAAAAATGAACTATTAAAGGATATTCTGAAGGAACAGTTGGAAAAGTAGGTGGGAAATCACAGGAGTATAAGACAACAGAAGCCAATTAATTATTTCACTGATTTGCAAGCATTCTTGTGTTGGGTAGTATGTGATATTTCAGTGCAATATGGATCTAACAGCCTGGAAATACTAGGCTTATACAATTAATGAGGATTAATAATGACATAAATCTGGACAAGAAAAATAAAAACTATGTTCAAAGAAAGTTGATTTGGCAAGCTTATAATTACTGTTGCTTATGCCAACTGACAAGGAGCCTTTAGAATACTTGTCTTTCTTGAGTGTTTTCTTTTTTCCCTTCTTATTTTCTGTTCCTGTTTTTGTTTTGTGCCCACCCTCCATACCCTCTGTCACTGCCATTTGTTACTTTGACATATTTCTGCTCTTTCCTCTGTGCATTTTTAAAGGATTGTTTACACAGACTCTTTTATGTATTTTAATGCCTGATGCTCTAGATCGGGGTGAGGAACCACCAGCATACTGGCTCTATGCAGTTGGTCAGGCTTAGCCACTGGCTGGCCACCAGATGGTTTCTTTACCTGAGTGTCCACAGGCAAATGGGAGCTGCAAGATGCAGCTGGGGACAGGCCATGATGCTCAGGAAAGCCAAGCATGGTAGCACATCAGCAGCTAACCTTGATGAAGTGTATCTGGCCCATGGGCTCAGGGTCACCACCCCTGCTATAGTTTAGAACTTGAGAGACATGGGCCACTCACTTGCTGTATGATTTTAGAAAGGTCAGTTCATATTTTCTTCCCCAGTCCCCTCTTACCCATTACACGTCTTGTTTATTCAGAATATAAGCTCTTCAGGACAGGAAGTGTTTTGCACTGAGTTTGTATTGTATGTGTATCTTGGCGGGCGCTCTTAGGTGGTACTATTACAGACATAAAATAATATTAATGAGGCAACCTGCAAAATAGCTGCTAAGGAATAGAAAGGCTGGTGCTGCAAGTTGGAGGCAATCCACCCAAATCACCATCTCCATCATTCTGTATGCTTTCCATCCAAATGAGAGAAACAGTTCTGGAACTAGTCATGCATATCCAGAAAGATCATCTCTCCCATTTTAATGTAATTTGTTAGAACATTTATTCAGTGGCAATATCTAGTTTACAAGGCACCTTTAACCAATTTTTCCTGTTGCACTGAATGAGAAGACAGCTGGTGTTTTAGAACATTATGTCCCTTCAACCATCTACTAAATCACCAGTGTGTGGCTATTAGCTGTGGACCAGATTTGAATTGCAGCAAAGTAACTTTACACCTAGAAGATCCTGTCACAATCTGAAGGCCATTGCAACTCCTAGCACAGGGCAGGGAAAAATATGGCCCATGGGCCAAATTCAGTCCACCAAGCTGCTGGATCCCATTCATGGATGCATTGGTGAGCTGCAGGTAGGTTCCTTGCCTGTCCTACTCTTACACAATGCTCAGAAAAGGACCTCATTTGTCTTACAATAGCTGTGATCCCAGAGGGGTGGGGGTGAGGCGTCACACACTGCCTCTGCCCCCAGCACAATCCCATTGGCATGTTTAAGGCTAATGTGTGCTTTCTATTTGAAGCATCCCTCCCACTCCCTTCAGGCTCACAACTATTCAGAGATGTACATAGTCCCTATCATGGCTTGATAGGCAGAGAGCCTTCCAGAGAAATCAGGAGTCATCCAGGTAAGTCTTCAGGCCAGAGCCTGCCTCTGGTACTCCAGCCTCTCCCTTCCCCAACCCTCTGCCCCACAACCTCCCCCCATCACTGCCATGCTATTCCTTGTAACCCAAACCCTCTGGCCCCCTGATCTACTGATACGCCACATACCCAAACCCTCTGGACCTCCTCCTGAACCCATACCTCCTCCCAGACCCCACACCTCAATCTCCTGCCCTAGATCACAACCCAAAGTCCTGCAACCTAGTCTCCTGCCTAAGGTCACACCTGACTCCTTCACCCAAACTCCCTCTCAGACCCCACATCCTTGCACCTGCACCTCAATCCCTTACCCCAAGCTCTGTTCTGCACTCAGTCTCCATTTCAGACCCTACACTTCTTTCATTAATATGATAGAAGAATGCAGCCATTGGTCACTTTTCAAATTCCTGGAGTGATCCTACATGAATAAGAACATGCAGTTTATAGCTCAAAAGAGTTGCAGAAAGAAAAAGAAAAGAACGGAAAAAGTCAATGTGAGCACTGAACACTCACATAAAGAAAGATGTAAGTGTTGTAAATGATGTTGGGTTCTAGTGATCATTAGCTCAGCCTACCTTATCCACATCTACTGATTTATAAAATTGTTCACAAGCCCAGACAATTATTTATATACAGGAAAGGAGATAGGCCTGGGAAATGTAACACACAGGAGCAGGTGTAGTAGTGTAAGTAGAAGTAGTTTGAGAAGACATTTGGGGTGCTTTTCCAAAAAGCTTAGGTTTTAGAATAGAGAGTTTGCCCTGAGTGAGCCTTCCACTTCTTTGATTGGGATTGAATCTCTAAGGGCTGGGGTGCTGCTCACTGCCTCTTTTATGGGATACACCTAGGAAAAAGATGTGCCCTCAGATAGAGGTAACAATATAAAAGCTAAGCTTGTGAGAGTCCTGGTTCAAACAGGCACACCTTTGTGTTAAGAGAAAGTTATAAGGAAAGCTCACATAAGAGAAAGCTTTTTGTGTACACAGCTCAGGGCAGGGGATCAGAAGGGGTTGGGGCTCAGGGCAGAGGGTGGGGAGTATGGAAGACAGGGCAGTCTGTGGAAGTCAAGGCAGAGAGAGGCCTTGGGGTGTTGAGTGGAGCTTTCCCCAGTGGAAAGAAAACACTATTCAGGCAGCATCTCCCCAGGGCCATATGCCGTCAATTGGCTTCTCTACAGAGACAGCAACAGACCTGCATGACATCTTGTTCCTCAAGCAGCAGGGGCTGCACAGGACACTGGCCATGTGATAGCTTCCCCCTGGGACTGGCCTGGGTCAGCAGAGGTCACATAGCCTAGCTGGCAATTGCTCAGTGGAGCAGCCCAGGGTGGCAGGGGCCATGCTGCAACCATGACTGCTCCGTGGGGCTGATGTGTTTGCTGCGTCCTGTGATCATTCTGGGATATAATTGTTCTTCTGCTTGCTGCCCCCTGTGGTCATTGATGAGTATAACTGACCCTGCTATCATACCCCTTCCTTTTCACTTAATAAGTATCAATCATGTTCTATGCAAACCGCATTATCTTGGCACAACCAAACCCTGACATTGCATTAAATTGGGACAGACAAACAGACAGATGCACAAACCTTCTCAAATACACGTTCCCACTTTCCTTTATACTCTTGCTAAGTCTGTGTAAAATTCAGATTATGCCTTTGTAAGAGTTTTCTCCCCTCCTTTTTGGCAAACTAAGTGGGGATTTTTAAGATAGCTCTTCCCTGCCTAATACTCTTCTTTCTAAAGTCAATGCAAACACAGCTAAGCCCACACTGAGCACTTCCAAATATCCTCACATCAATTGCCATTTAAATGTAAAGCTATGTAGGGAAAGAGTTTTCAGTGGTGCTTAGTGCCAGAGGGTAAGTAGTACCATTAAACACATAGAAGAGGCTTGTGAAGATTGCTCAGAAGAGCTGGGATAAAGTTACAACACAGTGACAAGCATTATGCTAAAAAAATCACTTCTCCTATTGGGTGGCCACTAACCTTTTTGCTTTTCTAGCCCTGCTGTCTTCTCAGCTACTTTAACTTTTCCAGTGTTATCTTGATTAGTACAGTCACTCCCTACATGCATCTGTTCGTGCTGGGTTTACATCCACTTATCAAGTTGCTTTATATGGCACTTATCTCAGACACAAGATGAGTGAGGTGCTACCTTTGGTTGAACCTACATCTGTTGGTGAGAGAGATGAGTTTTCTTTCAAACAGAAGTTGGTCCAAAAAGATATTGCCTCACCTATCTACTCTATTTAATACTCTGGGGCTGACATGGCTACAACAACATTGTGTTTACACTCATCTCTCACCCTAGGCTAGACATCAGCCAAGGGTGTTGAGGTGTAACCAAAACTCTTTCTCATTACAGTCCACACCACTATGTTTAGAATGTTTCCTTTTCAGTGTGCACTCCTATACAGACATAAGTAATAAACCATTGCCTGCATCTTGCATTGCCTTTGGAGAAGTTACCAGTCCACCCCTATACTGGGGCTTGGGCTTGGAGGATGCTACAAACTCTGAAGGCAATGGCTCCATTTGTGAGCTTGAAGTTAGTCTTATGCTTAAATCCTCAGTACCTTATAGGATTGACCTCTTGCTGTAGATTGCAGTGTTATGAAACTATAAATGTACTTCCTTGATGCACTGTGTGGTGAGTTGCCAAGATTTATAATTGGGGGGGAGGAGGGGAATAGGACGCAGTAGTTACATGTTTCCTTCTCGCAAAGTTTTAGAAATTTTATTATCACCTCAGCTGTAATCAATACTTACATTGTTAATGGACACAAAAGGAACAAACTTATCTACTGTTTCATTAAAGAATTAACTTTTCCAATTAAAGTTTAGCTTTTTTTGTTAATTTACATAGACGTAATCCTAAAACAAACAGAAATACAGTTTCTCACCATTAGTGCTTTCTGAATAATAATCATGATGAACTTGCCAATGTCATGGCAAATTATTGCTGGGATAAAATAGTTGATTAGACTGACTTTAGGGGTTAAAAATAGTCCAACAGCATTTAAGAATTGAGAAACTCTAAGCGACAGAACAATACCAATATCTGGATTATTTTACCTTTCTGATTGATGTTTTCTAGCAGAAGTCATTTATATATCAATTATTTATCCGAGGCATAGTCTCGCTCCCTCTTTCTGTCTTTCTTTCTATATAATAAACACACTGTATCTATTGTCTAAGAGAAGTCATATTATATGTAACCTATGCACATTTGCCTTGTCCTGTCAAGGTTGGTGGCTTTTGTTCTTCATCTCCAGGCATTCATGTCAAAAATCCAGAAAACGAATACTTGCCTTCTTCGTATCACCATTCAGCACCCGAAACCATCTATTCTTGGTTTGTCTCATGCTGTTTGTCTCTTGAGTGCTATTGTATTTTTTTTGTTTTTGCCAACATGTGGTTCTTAGGTCATGTCTCTATCTTGCATGAGCCAGTCCTCTCAATCAGTGTTGTAGGTGTGCATGTGAAAATTTCACAGAATAGTATCTTTATGTCACACAATCAAAAATGATAATATGAGTAAATAACTGCAGTCTCAACTATGAGGTTTTGACCAGCTCTTCTAGAAAGTAGCTAGCAGTTGCGGTAAGGTGAGCCAAATGTATGTGTAGCTAGCTAGATTGGTTGAAATTATTGCATCATTCAGCCACTCTCTCTCTCTCTCTCTCTCCTCTCTCTTTCACAATTATTTTGTGTCCATATAAGAGAGAGACTGTGATGCAGTAATTGCCACCAGTATTGAAGGAGAGGTGAAAGAAGCTGATCTATTGAATTCTTATTTGTGGGAATAATTGAACATGCTTCTGCCTTATGTAGGATAAACTGTGGAGTATCCATAATAGAGATTTAATGTTTTCCTCAGTACTGAATATTTCATTTGTTGGAAAATGTTGAATGACTGACATTAAACTCCCTATAGCTTATGTACTAAAGACTTGTTTTCCAGTTGAGACATTTTCAGTCCAGAGTCCATGCTATATTTTGAAACTTGTAGTATTTGAGATTCCAGGCCACATTGTGTGAAAGCACCAGAAGGTAGCATGGTTGGTTACAATCCCTCATTTCCTTCACTCTGTTGAGCTTCTGCTATGCTCCTTTGAAGTCAGCACTTCAGAAACCAAGCACAGTAGATGAATGCTATGCCCCCTCCCTCGCAAGTCACAGCAGCTTGCCAAGCTACGGACACTTTCTGCCTGATGACTCAAAACATACCCCTCAATATCTTAGCAACCCTTTCTCCCACTCGGCACAAGAGCTTCCATATAGAGTCCTTTCAAAAGTCTGCTTAAGTGTTTAGCTTTGTACTCACAAGATAAATTAATTCTTAGCAAGCGTGACTAATAACTAGACTGCAGTGCCCTCTGAGTGATTCATATTCAAAATGAAAGATATAGTAGCCCTCTCACAGCATGTTTCATTAAGTTATTCTTGACCCTAGAACAGGGTGGATTTGGAGCTGCCAGTGTGCTACTGTGTGTTAACTTTTATTTGCTGGTACAAGCTCTTATTTTTTTCCCTATTGACTTTACGGAAGCTACATTTGGGTGTTTCAAAACAAAAAGCAGTCAAGCAGCACTTTAAAGACTAGCAAAATAGTTTATTAGGTGAGCTTTCGTGGGACAGACCCACTTCTTCAGACCATAGCCAGACCTGAACAGACTCAATATTTAAGACACAGAGAACCAAAAACAGTAAGCAAGGAGGACAAATCAAAAAAAGTTAATGAAGGTGAGCAAATCAGAGAGTGGAGGGGTGGAGGGGAAGATCAAGAATTAGATTGAGTCAAGTATGCAGACGAGCCCCTATAGTGACTCAGAAAGTTCCCATCATGATTTAAGCCATGTATTAATGTTCCAAATTTTTTCAAGTCTATGAATTTATCATAGAAAGAAATAGATACACATAACCATAATGGGACCCTGCAACAGTGAAGAACCCTTGTGTAGAATATTTGGCTTACTGCATATTTCAAAGATATTTGCTTCAGGAGGTGGGAATTCAAGGATAGTGGATATGTGGAAGATATTATCGTCTCTTTTTTAGCTTACACAAGAGAGGTGATTTGCATAGAGTAGAATTGTGCTGCCTTTCTCTCCAATTTCTTCCTCTCCTTTTGACTTCTGAAAGCAGTCAATAGACTTGCAGGTGCTTATGCCTGGTATATAGCTTCAGTGCCCTATGTGCATAGCACAAAGACAGATAAAATAGAAACTGAAGACTGTATTCTTTTTTTGGGGTCAGATTTAGCCATGCTCCTGTATCAGTATTAAATGGAAAAAAAGAGTTAGAATAACTCTTACACAGCCCGTGTAAGTGCTAAACAGGCCTGCTGGTGGGAGGCAGAGCAGAGGCAGGGTGAGGACAGAAAGCTAGCTCAGGGGGAGAAAGGCAACAAATAGCAAATGGACAGAGGGATACCTCAGGGCATGGAGAAACAGCTGACTGGAGAAGCAGCCAAGGAGGGGCTGCTACAAATCAATTAAGGCCAGCTGAGCTCAGCTGAGGCACCCGCAGGACTGTTTAAAAGGCCTCTCCTTCTGGGAACAGGGGAGGAGAATGGAAGAGGAGGTTGGAGGGATGAGAACAGAGAAGGTGAGGGCAAGTTAAAGAGCAGAGAAAGAACATCAGCAGGGGAGGTGAAGAGTTCTACAAGAAGAGTTTGGACTCCCTTTCTTCCAGGTGACTGGGATGGGGGCTCTACCCGAACCACTTCATCCCAGGGACACTAGGGCTAACTGCAACTGGAGCCCATGGGGCCTGAGCTACCTGTGGGATGCTGACAAGAGCAAGGGGTCTGGAGCACAGAAGTGAGGCTGAGTCCACTGTAGGGGATAGTTGCACCTAGGCACTGGACCTCCAGCCACCTGGCACTGGTATGGTAACAGTGATGTCAGCTGGAGCTCCTGATCCCTTTGGATTATTGTGGCAGCACAGCTTTTGCTGTGCACGACCTGGAGGGAATGAGGTGGAGGCAGTGCTGTGGTCCCAGTGGCACTGAGGGCCAAAAGCCCTAGGTCCTACTCTTTCCAATATTCTCCCCACCCCTTCTGAATTGTAAAGCCCACCTCCCATTTTGCCCAGGGATTGCGGTCCCTTGGTGCTGATGCTAAGCAAAATTTCAGCCCCTGTGATCAAGCAAGGGAATCTATCTAGGATTTTAGTTCAGCCCTTATAAAGGCAAAACTAAACATAGATTTCAGGTCGTGATCCAATCTTTCCCAAATTTTAAGGTATTCAGACTTAAACATCTGTGATCTGTCTGATCTTGAATGATAATATTCTTGGGGTTATGAATAATTGTTTATGCTGCATTACTAATTTAAATAATGTTGTTTTATAGAATATTCTGTAATTGTGGGACCAGACTAGTGTGCAAATAGTGTCATTTCATTATATTATGTTTTAAAGTGATGAAAAGACCCCATGCTTTATAGGGAAGGGAGACAGATGCTGACAAGTGTCCCCTGTATAAACTGCCCCTCTGTGGTGAAAGACATTAGATAGTGTTATGTTCAGTTGAGGAAAAGAAAATAACAAGAAATGCCTATATGAAAGAGATTCAGGACAGAAAATATTTAAATATAGCTCAGTTTTGCCATTGTCCAGAGGCTTGGCAACACCTACACATTAAGTTAATGATATATTCGTACAAACACTGTGTAACGAATGAATTCATTCCTTTATGAGCAGTCAGATGTAATCAGGCCTACACATTTTCTGTTAGCTTCTGAGGCAGCTTTGTTGAATAGCTTGGTCCTTGAATTTTTTTTTGGTAATGACACAGTTGTTGAAGTACACTGATCTTATAAAAACATATTAAAGAGTCACATTTATTTTCATGTTCTTTCTATGAATTCAAGTTTATTATAGCAAGGAATAGATTCACACAGAAAATAAGACTTCTGTCAGCTTTTCCAGTCACAATGGGACCAGGCAAAAGTGAAGTGAATATGCTAAGAATTCTCTTTCAGAATGGTAGCCATGTTCACCCATTTCCTCAAAAATGAGGAATGTTGTGGCACCTTAAAGACTAAAACTTATTTGGGGGTAAGTTTTCATATGCTGGAGTCCAATGGTTCAGATAGATGAGAAAAACTACATCTCTTTATGGAAATAGCTGTGTAGTTATTGTAGGTACTCATATAACCCTCTTTCTCAAAGTATTGGAGCGCCTCATAACATTTAATGTAGTTATACTCACAACACTGTGGTTGGACAGGGAAATGTTGTTATTCCCAGTTAATAGATGGATAAAGGAAGTGCAGAAAAACTAAATCACTTGTCCAGGGTCACTGAGAAATACAGAGAAGAATATTGAATGTAAAATTTCTCAATCTTAGCTAAGCGCTTTCTGCACTGGACCATTTTTCATCCCAGACAATAGTCCCTGGTTTGTAAGACAATGACTTTCTTAGGATTTCAGCACCATGCAATAAAAAGAGTTAATACACATTTCCTGGATTTGCAAATCTAGAGCTTGAGTGTCTACAATTATTTGAACCCCAGGTTAGGAAGTTTTGAACCTTGAGTCTCATCCTGGAACTCCAGTATCTAAACTGCATGGCTACTTCTATACATGCCCCTTCCTCTGCAAGGGGCAAGGTAATGACCAGCCCAGAAGATGCCAATGAGGTGCCAATGTAAATTTCCCACACCTCAGTAGTATATGGCCATGTGATTTGGAGCCTTCCAGAAGAGGGGGTTTCCAGAACGAGAGTTTCCTTCTGGAAGATCCCCATGGACTGCACATCTACACATCTATTTTGGAGTCTAGGAGATCTTCCGTATACTGAATCATGTGGCCATATGCTAATAAGGCATGGGAAATTTACAACTGTGCTCATGAGGGGCATGTGTAGAAGTAGCCCATTATGTGGACCTGAGTCCAACTACCCATTTCCCAGCACCTAGTGGAAAATGTAGCTATTTTAGCCTGTTGTTAATGGTACAGTATGGGAAAACTTGACTGCCTACCACACTTGACTGCCTAGGGGATAAAACGTCTTCTGATAGAATTGTGGGGTACTTTTGGCAGATTCCAAGGCCATTTAATACACAGAGCAAAATATGCTAATGAGGCGTGGATGCAAATTCCCCATGCCTCATTAGCATAAAATCACATTATTTGGAGTCCAGAAGACTATTCTTCCAGACTCCAAAATGCCATGTAGAAGCATGTCCCTGAAAATTTTTGAGAAGAAGGGGCCAGGCTTCTAAATGGCCCAAGAGAACAAGTCCAATGGATCTTTATGTGCACTCTAAAGCATTAGGGCTTGAATGATGGTTACTCCTCAGATCTTCAACCCCATGGTGTCCTGGTCCAATATCTTTGTTAGCATGTTTTCTTTGTAAACAAAACGGGTCTTAGGCTTTAGCCTGAGTTTGAACACTAACCTTACATTGGTGTGCAGACAGCCTATGTCCTGGTAAAATGACCCTTCAAATCAATGGAAGACATCTCATTGATATCAATGGGGTTTGAATCAAGACTCATGGTAGTATATTTTGATGTTAGAATCACTGTGTACACTCATTGGTGGTATAGACACACTCATAGCTGTTCAAGACTTGCAAGAGACACCGCTTGATGACTACCTAGAATCTCTTATTGAACCTTCAGTTTGCAGTAGCCATGTCACTGAAAATGAGTAACTTTAGCTACTTCAGTGCAAATGCTTACTGTAATTCTAATATCAGCCATAGTAAATTGAATATTAAAAGAGTAATAATGTACAAGTTATTAAAGTGTTGATGTTGTTAGTTACCAGAAAGAAGAAGAAGGAACATATGTATTGCTTACTGTGTGGTGAATGAGCAAAGAAATGAATAGAGCTGACTGTGAATTTTTCAATGCTATTTTTTCAGCAGGATATTCTGATTCTCACAAACTAAACATGTTGTAGAAATATATTGGTTCCAAAGAAAACTGTAGAGGAGGTTACTCAGACTGGGGATGGATTATCTGGTCATAACCAGAAACAAAGACAGTGAACCCAAAACATACTTAAGATATAGGACATATAGATTTTTATGAATTCTGCCTGACTTGGAGCAGTGACTTCAATTTGGATCATCCACATCAAAAAATAATTTCCGTAATGACCAGGTTAGCAAGCCAATAGCTTTCTCTATCTTGCCAAACAATTAATTATTTATACAAAGTACAGCATCTTGCACAGAGCCAGTCTATCTGTTCTGTAGCTCAAAGATTAGTGTTAGCTGTGGGACATGAAGTTTCAAGTTTCTTCACTGAATCTGGGAGAAGATGGGCTTGAACCCCAAGCCCCTGGACTATTGGACACTATTTGTTTTTATGAGGAGAAAAAAAACCAAAAAGATCATGTTTTCATTCTCATGGGGACTGAAAATAAATACTGGAAATCTAAATTGAAATGGAATTTTTGTTTTCCATCCTGCCTCAGAATTGAAGAAAGCAGGATAGTTAAGAACACTGGTAGCCTCAGGTAAAAGCAACAATTTATTTTTGGCAAGGAGAATTAACAGTAGTGAAAGGCCAAAATAAGGAATTCAGTCCTCTAACAATGTAGCTAGTCATTCAGTGACCCACTCATAGTTTTATATATTTTAGAAGTGCAAAGATTAAAAGCCATAAATTGTGGACATCCTAATAAGGTGATCAGTAATATCCAATGAGGTCAAAGTGATATTGAATAAAATCTGCTAACTGATTCAGATAAAAGAAAAAAGTATTGTAGATTGAACACTGCTCCAAAGCAAGAACGAAACACTGTGGCTACATCTACTCTACAGTGATCTTTTAAAAGAAGTCCTTCCAAAAGATCTCTTCTGAAAGAACCGCTTTAGAATGAGTGTGTCCACACTCACAAAAGTGGATCAATAGGGTAATCTGCTCTTTTGAAAGAGAGCATCCACACAGCCCCCTCTCTTTTGAAAGAGCAGGCCAGGGCCTGAAAAATCAGGCACCATGAAAAAGGGACTATGGTGCATCTACAAACATTTTCTCTTGAAAGTAGCTTTCAAAAGTGGGTGCTCTTCCTGAAATGGGAGTAGAAGAGCAATTTTGAAAGGAGCACCATATTCTTTCAAAATAAATTTTGAAAGAACACTTTTTCTGCGTGGATGGTCTGCTGGATATTTTGAAAGAGCGCCTTCTTTTAAAAAATATTTTGAAAGACTAGTGTAGAAGCAGAAAATGACAACACTATTTTAGATCTAGAAAATGTGGTGATTTAGTTTTGTGTGTTCTTCTACTCTTCATACTTTGGTTAGGAGTATAACTAAATATGAGAGAAACCAGAGGTAGAAATTACTTGAAATTAATAAAACAGTCTCTGCTTTCAGTATTTCTGAGACTCTTGTTGTAAAGAGAAGCAATTTGGATATCTTTCAGATAAGCAGACATATTTTGGGTGCTCATTAGAGCTCAGTGAATAATTTATAAATAATAATTTACTTGATGAATTTCAACTCTCTTCGGCTCACAAATTGTCCATGAACAGATTGTGATTTTCCTAAATTAGTTCATTATTCACAATCATTCACTGAATAATATCTGTGAATAATTCTTGCTCTTTAGCTTGTTTGTGGGAAATTGTTGTGAATGTTTAAACTTTTAAGCTGTTTTAGTTTAACACACAAATTCCACAGAATATTTCTAATGCCTGAGTAAAACTCTTGTAATGAAGTTTCTGATAAGAACATTCCTGACATTTAACTATAAATGTATGTGTTATTGTAGGCTTCTCTGTGATATAGAGGTCCATAACATCCAATGCTCCTATTAGGCAAATAAATTAGCTTCCAATGGAATTAGACATAGGTATACATTTCAGCAAATTCGAAATATTTTGGGATAATTTTGCTTTTTTCCCAGTTAATATTTTTCATTAACTTGCTTTATATTGTTTTAATGAATGCATCTTTTATTACATTCACTTACCAGCAAAAATGTTAATCCAAAGTGAAAAAGATGGTTTTAATAAAGTTTAAGTAAATTCTGCTGTATTTTAAGCAGGCTGCAATAATTTAATGCTTATTTTGTTATAATTTCAAGGATAATATTGATTTTTTTTCATTTTTATTGATTAAAATTGTTATGATTGTGGGACATTATGGGATGGATCAAGAAGGGAAGTGTGGGGTCTGGGGAACTCTGTACCTAAAAGCAGCACCCTGGCACCCTGCCATATACATCATTTATATGTGGTTGTGGTATTTTCTACAAGGCATGTTATGTAAAATATCATATGAAAGCTCCTGATGTGCTGAAATCAGTTATACTGTTCACATAGGTATAAGATGGTATATAAGATTATACTTAAAGTTAAGAAATTGTATATGCTTGTTACTGAAACATTATGAATTTGACAGGCTCTACTGCTCAGTGATGGACCACTCCCAGGAGGGTGTTAAATGACGCTTAATTAACAGGGGAGTTTGCGATCAAGGAATTTACAGTTCAATGATGCTTACACATGCACCACACATTGGGGACTACTCAACTCTCATTCAGTTGCACAAGAACCCCAGCAGGATTGCTCACCCCAGTAGCTCAGCAAAGCCTACAAGGATGTGTTTGGGCAAGAGTCTCTTTGGTACATGGACTAAGAATATACAATAGGGGACATAGACATCATATATCTGATCTTTTTTCTTCTTCCACCTCCACTGGTAGCAACAACTTCTGGAAAGATACAAGACTACAGCTGAGAAGACTGGTCCAGGTTAAAAGGAGAACGAAGCGTGTGTATTTTGTCTACAGCCATACCACCCTGAACACTCCTGATCTCATTGAACTGTAACATTGAGTGAGGTGAGAAAACTACTTTCTAAATAGTACTTAGTGTAATAAGCTTTGAGATTTAGATTTTAAGATTTAGATTGTGCACTTATCTTTCATGTTCTTTGGTAACTATCTCTGACCTTTTATGGTAACCCTTTATAATCACTTAACATCTATCTTTCCATAGTTATTAAACCCATTTTATATTTAACCTAAAACAGAGTATTGTGCTTGAAGTACTTGGGATTTCTCTGCACAGGTTAAAAGGGCTAGTGCATTTCCTCTCCACATTAAGAGAGGGATAGACAGGATGATAAATTTGTACTGGGTCAAGCTTCTCATCAGGACAAAATAGTACACTTCTGGTGTAAGGCCAGGGAGCTGTAGGGAATTGGCTGTTTCCTTTCTCTGTCATTCCTGAGTAGCAGAAGCATTCATGCAATCTTGTTGGTGGCGGTGATCCACATGCTGTTGTGCAGAGAGATAACCCCAGTGGTTTGCTGCTTGTCAGTAGCAAGGCATTGTGAGAGAGACCCTATGCTGGAGAGTTCAGGAGGCACAACAATACTCCATTTACAGGCTGCACCCTGGGTATCCCATCATAGGATCAGACAATATTAGTTACTGCTGAGATTCAACAAATTAAAGCTACAAAATGACTAAAATATAATCTGCCAACACAACATTTCAAAATATGCAATGTAAATATAAATCAGTCAGATGTTCTCAAGCTCTATGTTTCTTTGCCTATCTGAATATTTTTATTATCAATGGAATTAGTATTTGATCAGTTAGCACATGCACATGAAATCAACAGTTACCAAATTTTACTGATAAAAATCTGGTTCTTTCTATCTTACTTTTAAGGAAATATAGTGGATTTTGTGGGCAGGAAGAGAAGGGATTGTAGAATTTTTCCAATCTCTGAGCTCACAAGAACCAAAGACTTTGAGGGTCACTTTTAATTTTGATCTTTAGTTTGTTATTTTTATGAGTAATTCATAATTAGCCTCCTTATTGTCTTGAAATAAGATTACTTACTTGGATACAGGATATAAAATTGCTTTACCTGGGCACAAAGAAAAAAGGTGAGAGAACTATGTTTCAAAGGCCAAAAATGGGGCTCAACATGCACTATTCAATTTAATAAACTTTAAGATCTCTAATTAAATAATCTGACTTTATAGCAACATTGTCATAGTTATTGTATTATATGCTTAACAGAACCACCTGGAAAACAATCTGAATTATTTTTTAGTTTCTTTTTCACTAACATTTTATATTTATATTATTTTGTAGTTTCTGGTGGCTGAATCTACAATTTCTTTGAAGTTAGTTAAGTCCCAATTTGTAGAAGCATGTGAAGATTCGACATTATCACGAACAATGTTTGTTTTTTAACTTCCAAAACTGTGTTCTATACAGTGTCAATGTTCATTGTGTGCCTAAGCTTATGTTCAGTAGCCATCAGCTATAGAGAATTCAGGCCGTGCCATCACATATACTGTGACTTCTTATTACTTAAGAGTACTAACTTGATTCAGTGCAGAGCTTTGTTATGCACAGTTTTCAGAATCTGACACTTCTGCTAGGGAAAATGTTCTAGAATGTATTATCACTTAGAAAGTATCACAAAGTTCTTGCAAAGGCTTGTATAGATTTAAAGAGGAAGTATTAGAAAAAAAAGCATAAACTATTCCAATAAATCTCATTCAGCAAGGCAGTAATCTTTTAAGCCAACATTATCAAAAACATTGCATTTTTATAAGATTCTGTGCTCAATTATGTTTGAAATGTGAGGCCTAGGATTAATAGCTTCCATCCCGAAATATGAAAATCTGTGAGGTGTTGTTTCTAAATATCTCTACACTTTTCTAACGTAAATATAAGACAGAACTTTCTAAACCAAGCAAAACCATCCCAAGCTCTTTTCCTTGACAGTGATCACCTGAAGAACATCATATCACATGCATATCAAAATTGTTGACCCTGTCTTACAAATAATCACATAAAGGTGAACCCTTACATCTTTGTGGAGGCCAGTTGAAGATAGTGGGTTTCTGCAAGGGTTAAGGGTTCCACCAGTAAGCAGAAGGACCAGGGCCTGAGGACATGTTTACACAAGCAGTAATGAAACCAAAATGTGTCACTCAGAAGTGTGAAGAAACAAGTGTGAGCTCTCTCCTGTCAGAATAATGCAGCTGCACAAGCACTCTTACAGCAGCATAGAGGTAATAATATAGCTATGACCCTATAAGGTTGTGTGTCTAAACATGGCCTAAGGCTATGTCCATAATGAGCATAGAAGTCAATTGCAGATACACAATTTTAGCTATACCAAATTTGTAGCTAAAATCAATGTATCTGTGATCAATTTCCATGTTTGTCTACACAGAGGACGGTCAACAGGAGAGTTTCTCCTGTCGACCTTCCTTATTCCTCACCTCTCATGAGGAGCACAGGGGTCAACTTTGACCCCGGAGAGTGTCATTCCATGTGTGCATGAAATCAAACCCCAGAAGATTAACCCTGACTGGACTGATCTTCCACAGTAGTGTAGATGTAGCCTAAGTCTGCAGTGGTCCAATAGCAAACTCTTTTTCAAAGAATATTTAAAAGAACCAATGAAACTTGTGGCAATTTAAATCTTTGTATTACAAATAATTTTGTCTACAATGCTACCATCAGGCATTCCCAACGTTTCCACCTTTCACACATTCTGTAGCAGGTATCAGAATTATTTCAAAATATATATGAGACAGAGGGAGGGATTGTGCTATTAAGATATCATCATACAACAATGCTCTTTGATGGCAACATGCATGTTATTAAAAGATGTGTGGTTTTTTTGCCGCACACTAGGGCTACGTCAACACTAGCCAAAAACTTTGAAATGGCCATTAAAATGGCCATTTCGAAGTTTACTAATGAAGTGCTGAAATACATATTCAGCTCCTCATTAGCATGTGGGCGGCCGTGGCACTTCGAAATCGCCGCAGCTCGCCACTGCGCAGCTCATCCAGATGGGGCTCCTTTTCGAAAGGACCCCACCTACTTCGAAGTCCCCTTATTCCCAAATGCTCATAGGAATAAGGAGACTTTGAAGTAGGCAGGGTCCTTTCGAAAAGGAGCCCTGTCTGGACGAGCCATGCGGCAGCAAGCCGCATCAATTTTGAAGTGCTGCAGCCGCCCACATGCTAATGAGGCACTGAATATGTATTTCAGTGCTTCATTAGTAAACTTCGAAATGGCCATTTCCATGGCCATTTCAAAGTTTTTGGCTAGTGTAGACATGGCCTAGGACTAGTGTTCAAAAGATTTCTGGATACATTTTTTCCTATTTTGTCATCATTTTCTTTAGGTTGTGTAATATACTAGAGGCTAATTCTTTTGGTTGCAGTTCTACTTCTGCCACAGGTCACATCATGCTGGTAAACAGAGATTCCACCAATGCACACAGGAGTGTTCTGGTGCAGGGGTTATGACTGTGCAGCTTAATCAAGTATGTTATTTTAGTAAATCACATCCATTTAAGCCCCCCTTTTCATTTGCAATGTAGGGCTGATCAGAAATCAGCAATTCCATTCCACAAGGAATTTTGGAATTTCAAAATTTGTTTTCTTTCCAAATCAGAACAGAAATGTGAAATTTTGGAATTTTATATGAAAAGAAACACCTCAGATTTCTACCTGGATCTGTTGAATCATTTTAATTTAAATATAATAGCATGCTTCAATATAGCATAAGATATCAAGTGTTTCATTCCCACTTCTTGCTAAAAGTTTTCTTCTATATTTATACGCATATTGGCTATGTCTACACTTGTGCCCCTCTTCAAAGGGGGCATGGTATTCAGAGTGACGGGAGATTACTAATGTAGTGCTGCAATACATATACAGCGCTTCATTAGGCAAATTCTCCCATGCGGCAACTTTGAAGTGTCAAGCTTTGAAGTGCCAGCATGCCATGTAGCCATGGGCACTTTGAAGTGCCTGTGTTACTTTGAAATGCCTTTACTCCTCAAAATTTTGGGGAGTAAAGGCACTTTGAAGTAGCATTGGTACTTTGATGTCTGCGGCTACACGGCATGCCATCACTTTGAAGTTTGACACTTCAAAGTTTCCACGGGGGAAATTTAGCCTAATGAAGTGCTGCATATGCATCACAGCACTTTATTAGTAATCTCCCATCATCTCCCATGCCCCCTTTAAAGAAGGGCAGAAGCGTAGACATAGCCACTATGTGTATAAATCCAGAAGAAAACCTTTAGCAATAAATGGGAATGAAACATTTCAACATTATTGAAATAAAAATTCTTGTCAGCATTAAAATGAAATGCAAAACTCAAAACTGTTTGTTTTTAATTTTTCCCCATCAAACATTTAGCTAAAAATTAGAGAAGGCATCCAGGGACCAGATACATGGCTTGGTAAAGGACTTAAAAAGGAGTTATTTAATGGAAAGAACTGGTGTGGGTTTGGGGGCTCTGATTTTAATTGCAGGGAGACAACCCCCTCCTTCTTTTTGCCCACCTTACTCTTCCTATGAGGGGCAAGCAGGAGGTAAGATCCAAGCAATGGACTTTTTTTAGATAGTCATCCTGAACAGAAAATGAGGCACAGCTGGTCAAAGCCTCATGGGTTATTACACAATAAATGGATTGTCTGCACTGTACATTGTTCTCAGTTGAGTAGGTCCCAGATATCTAGTAATAAAGCCACTGCTTGATTAAATCAATATCAAATGTCTCCTGTCCTTTTGGTATGGCTGGACTTGAAAGAAATTGCTAATGTAGACATGGCTTTGATGTCCAGCCATACCAAAAGGACAGATGACATTTGATATTGATTTAATCAAGCTCTTTCAATTTTTTTTTTCAAAGAAGGGGTTCTTTCAAAATATCCAGTGGAGCATCTACACACAAAAAGTGTTCCTTTGAAATTAAATCAAAAGAATATGGTGCTCCTTTTGAAAGCACTCTTCTGTTACTGTTTCAGGAAGACCACCTTCTTTCAAAAGCCTCATACAGACAAAAATGTGTATATGCTCTGCAAGCCCTTTTTTTTAAAAGAGCAGTCCTCGTGACCCCAGATTTTTCAATCCCTGGTTCACTTTTTTGAAAGAGCATGGCCTGTGTGGACACTCTCTTTCAAAAGAGCAGTTCACTCTTTTGATCCACCTGTTAGAAGGACTTCTTTCAAAAGCTCACGGTGGTGTAGACATACCCTCAGTTTTTAAAGAAAATATAATGTAATATACTTATATAATCAAATACATAATTTTATAGTGTCCTGTTTAGTTTATAAAACTATTCCTGAAGCTTCAGTGAAGTTTTTTTTAATTTATTTTTGTTTGTTTTTAATGCATTGAAAGAATGACAGGAAGTCAAGAAGTTTGTAAGTTGTGTAGTTAAATAAGCATCTACGTTCCCTGAAGTCAACAAATATTTCAAACAATGAATGTATGCATAGTCTACTATTGCCTTCTTGAGATGGAGCTTAAAAAGGACCAAATAAGAACAGGAAGAAAAATAAGTTGTCAGGTTATCTGTCAGGGCATGGAAATCAATGATTTCTTTTGTGCTTTTTCTGTGAATCTTAACAACAATGGTTGAGTTTTCTCCATTAATCTGAGCTACCTAGCATTATGGACATAGCCACACAAAGGCTGTAATTTGAAAATTGTATAATTCTTGGCAACACGTTAATTTGGGGGATTTTTTTATCATAGAAAGGAGAATTACTTTTTTTTTGTTTCAGACAGATGATTGAGAAGTAAAAGATTAGGAATTAATATAAGTATTTTATGAATGGACAGAATACTCAGGAATACACTGTCTGCCTGTTGGTGTTCAAGAGGAGTTGGTATAGAAAGATCCTGGGAATAGGATGGATGCAGAAGTTCATCAACAAGGAATTATATAGGAAGACACAGCTGAAAGAGAACCTACTGCAGAAGGTTGTACAACACAAGTTACAGGTAAGTGGGCATATTTGCAGAATGAACGATGAAAGAAAAATTAAGACCCTGATATTCGGTATAATGGACAGTTCAAATAGGAGAGGCAGACCTCACAGAGAATCAGTAGAAGATATAGTAGATTGGTGCACAGCTAGTCTATAGAAACTAAGCTACGCCACTCTGGACAGGGAAAGATGGAAGTAAATAGTAAGATGGGCATCAGACACCAATGGGCACTGAGCCCATGGTTGTTGATGACGATGATGTCTTAGGCATAGAAATGGTTTACATTTTGGTATAGTAATATGACAAACTCACTGTCTTTACCATAGTTTCCACATAAGATATCTGAGGCTGCATCTACACATGCCTTTCCTCCAGAAGGGGAATGGTTGTGAGCAGCCCAGAACATGCTAATGAGGCACAGATGTAAATTTCTGCTCCTCATTAGCATATGGTCACATGATTCAGGGTCCAGAAGAAGCTCTTCCAGACTCCAAAATAGATGTGTAGGCATGTGGCCTGCAGGGATCTTCAAGAAGGGATTCCTACCAAAAGATACCTGTGGGCCACATGTCTACATATCTATTCTGGAGTCTGGAAGAGCATCTTCTGGACTCTGAATCATGTGGCCATATGCTAATAAGGCATGGGAAATTTACATCTGGGCCTCATTAGCATTTTCCAGGCTGCTTATTACCATGCCTTTTCTGGAAGAAGAAGCATGTGTAGAGTCAGACTGAGAGTTTGGGAAGTGCTATTATCCCAATTTCACGCGCAGGTCTACCAGGCCTTAAGCTGCTACCCTAACAACTTGGTTCATCCTTTCTGGATCTTTCTGCCTTATCCTGCTGCCTAAGCAAGAAGCCAATTTCTGTTTGCAGCTACAACTATTATATCTCCTTTTCGCCTCGTGTGTTGGGGGAAAATGTAAATAGGAGTTGATTTTTCATTAAGGGCCTCATTTATAGCCCATTGAAGTAAATAGAATGACTCCTGCTGAGTCTATAGACTTTCTTTCAATCTCTAATATAACACAAGAGCTCTCCTTCGTCATGCAAAATTTTTTAAGGCTTAAGAAGGATTATCTGCTTGGGCATCAGAGCCTCTAGCCCTTCTTTCTTTCCTTCTCCTCTACAATGCTAACATGAATATTGCAGTCTGGAGGTATAACATGGTTGAGTTGGCATGATTTTCAGTGCAGTGGAAAAGCATGCCCAGACACCTGTCTCCTGGGCCTGCTTTTTGAAACTGTGTCCTGTCGGGAATGATTCCTATATCAAAGGATGTATCTGCCAGCATCCCTGTTCCCCCCAGCAGCACTATCCACACAAGGTGAAGTTCTATTAGCCTTTGATGATAACAGATTTGCTTTAGTAAAGGCTTTTAATTAGTTTGATAGAAATGTATTATTACCTATAATACTCCTTAGAAAGCATGATAAAAGAAGAACTCAGATTTCTATCCATCATATGAGTTAATACTTAAAATTTTGCAGAAATTCCTATTACTGGTAAGGCACCAATATTCAAAAGGGTGTCACAGAGGCTGAAGTAACCCATTGCCAGTAGTGAATGACATTTCCTTAATTTTTGTTGTTCCCACAAATGATGAAAGCAAAGGGCATTTTTTGTCCAGGTGAGCTCCTAATTCGTTCAACTAATATAGTACAAAATTGCTAGCCAGCTTGGAGCTATTTTAGAAATTCAGAGGTCCCCATAGGATTTACACGTCATTGCTTGGCATGTTCCTCGTATCTCTTCATTATGCAAAAAAATCATGCTTGATTAGGTTCAGACAGTTGCAAGGCAGGGGGTATGTTTTGTTGCCATCAGGCACTGCAGGTACCAACATAATTGTCACCTACTCTGAAGCTAGAAGAAAGGTTTTATCACAGTACATTTCTCATGTGTTTTTTCTCTCTGTTAAATTGTTGTCCCTTGTGATGTTTATCAAAACCTAAATGCAAAGAGGGTGTGCTATCTGGGAGGGAAACAGAATAGGGGAGAGAAACATTTTTCTTTCACCCTGCTCTTAGGTGGGTGTGCATAGCATTTTGTCATGTATAGTCATGACACTGGCCCACAGACTAGTTGTACATCTCCATGAAGTTTTCTTTGTGAACCCTACTAGCAAGTGTCACAAATCACTGGAAGTTATGGACAGGATAGAACCACAAAATAATTATGGTTTGAAAGCATGTTAGTTCTGTCATACAATTTCAGTCCTATCTCATTAGGTTTGTTTTACTCTGCTCCTAAACCGGTGTGCGACTTCATCAATCTGCAAAAACCACAATTGTTGTTAGGATTTTATTTTTAAATCAAGGTCTACAATTGTAGAAAAGATCTCTGCAGTAAGGGGAAAACCCATAGCACTCATTTTCCTTGCAATCCATTGAGCTTTGGTGTCCCCCAAGATGACTGTGTGTGGTAGCCGGGTTAAACTGTAGCATCACACATACTAAGCAGTCCTGCGGTATCTTAGAGACCAACAAATTTATTAGGTCATGAGCTTTCTGTGGGTAAAACCCACTTCCCCATGTTTTCATCTGAGGAAGTGGGTTTTACTACAAAAATTCATAACTTAATAAATTTGTTAGTCCCTAAGGTTTCACAGGATTGCTTATTATAGAAGTTTTTCCAGTTCTTAGAAAAGTCTAAAAAGAGGCCAGGATACTTGTGGAAGAAAAAGTATCATTGTCAAATTTCTATAAACCTCAGTGAAGGAGTGGGATAAAAGAACAATAGGCGTCTAACAAATATCTAATACTTTTAGAATTGATTCATCAAAGGAATTTGACACACAAATTTATTGATTTGATATGTAACAGAGAGTAAGCCGTGCTAGTATATACACTATCAATACAAAAAGCAGTCAAGTAGCACTTTAAAGAGTAGCAAAATAGTTTATTAGGTGAGCTTTTGTGGGACAGACCCACTTCTTCAGACTCTGTCCCACGAAAGCTCACCTAATAAATTATTTTGCTAGTCTTTAAAGTGCTACTTGACTGCTTTTTGTATTGATTTGATATCTTTTCTTAACTGTGGATGAAATATATTTCTTCTTTTTCTGTTACCTTTCAATTATAGACATAGGACAAACATTCATAAGGCATTTTTGGTGCTAATTGGAAGATACCACCATTTCCTGGCATTAACATCTTTGAGGTTTTAACTCCTTGTTCCTTTGCAATAAAACACTTCATTTTTTAGCAAAGAAAAGTGCAGGGTTTGTTTTTGTGTGTTTCCCACCTCCCTCAAAACAGATATTTCCACAGAAATATCTCTTTTCACCAATTATTTTTATGCTTTTGGGGAAAAAAATCAACCAGAAATTGAAACCAGCATACTATTATTGGCTACTCAGAACTTTGAACTCAGTCTATAACCCTCTACAGTGATGCCTTCTACAAGACAGCGACATGCTTTCTTAGAAGGTACAGTACACTTAAACAGAACACACACACAAAAATATCCAGGTTAGTTTCAGTGTATTTGTATGGTGTTTGGACCCTCTTGTAATGAAGAATGTTTTGGGATGAGATTCATTCGGGGTAGCTAACACTTCAATTTAATTTTTGTGTCCTTCAAGGACTAAAAAGCAAATGGAAGCAAACTGCCACACTTCTGATCCTTGCCCCTTGGTTCCTGGAGACTAAAAGTATCAATACATTCTAGTTGCCATGATTTTAGCTAATGATTTCTAACTTTACCAGAAACACTTTGCAACATTGAAGTAAGCAACAAATTTAGGACTCAAGAGAACATACTCACACAGGCCAGAAAAGAAGCCTAAATTGTCCCCCTGGCTGACCTACATAGGCTAGCATCATTGGTAGTCTGGACTCATTTAAAAAAAAAAAGTAACATCTAGTGTTAACCCCACTCCAATGCAAGTGTGTGAATTGAGTGGAGTTTTCACCCCACAATGCCCTAGGCAGCACAAATGAACTGGCATAGACAGGAAAGTAAGCAGTATACAGACTGGGATAGCTTATTTCCCCAAAACCCACTTTGCTGTTATGCTTGCTCAATCTTTCGTGTCCTCCTGGTACAGGACAGCTGCACACCACTCCTCATTCAGGGCTCATGGAGATTCCGTAATTTATCCCTGGGTCATTTCTGAAGCTTCAGTAATTGGGTCCTTCTATAAAGGCCTGAGAGATACTAAAACTAAAAACATACCTGAGTAAGGGCCTAAGGATATCGCCCATGGGGAATTCAACCTGTGAAAAAAATGAAGTCATTATAAATAAGTTCCAAAAATTATGCAAAAGTTGCCTTTGTTTCTGTGTGTGCCATCATTGTTAGTCTTTGTTTTAATGTGAATCCTTCTTCTTGTTCTTTTTCTTGTTCCAAATAGTTAAAAGCCAGTCTGTTGCTGAGCTAACTGTTGTACAAGCAGAAATAATAGGGGGTTTCCACTACTTGTAGGAAACTGAGATAAAAATTTAGAATTTATTTTTTCCTTTTTTGACAATAAAAACATTTTACCTTAGAAAAAGTGTAGGGGTTTTTAAAAGGGAATTTTTATTGAAAAAAATGTTTCTGTTTAAACTTTTTGATCCACTCTGAATTCATATTCTTAATTGGAGGAGTCCACATAAACCCCCTTAACTTCTATGATAACTAATACTAAATATTGTAATCTTTCCCATTTATAGTCCTTCTCCATTTGGTAGTAATTTTTTAATGACCATTAGCATTAGGCTGAGACCGTAATTCATTTTTCATAGGCCACTGAAGAATGATCAAATATTAATGATTTTCAAACATGTCAGATCTGGGCAAGGTTCATGCCCGCTAACCCAGAGGGGAATGTCCCTGTATCCTGTTAAAAACACCATGAACCATTCAGTCCATGGTAAATAAATGTATTTGTCAGTAGGACTCCTACCTTCCAATTCTAATTTTCTGTATTGTAAGCTGTTGGACTTAAACAAAAAAAAGAAACTATTTGCATCTATTTGCTATTTACACCCCCCCCTCCAGCTGCAATATTCCACTAATATACACTATGGTTAGTTATTTTTCTACTGCATACAAGTGTATATGAGATTGATGGCTTCCTTATTTTGTTATTTTAACATTTCAAATAATTTCCACACTCAGTATTCACTTGACTAAAAAAAATTGTTTGTTACAAAAATAAAGCAACAAACAAACAAAAATGACATTATCTAGCAAGACTCAATAGTAATAATTGTCCAGATTAATTGTAGTTAAGGGACATTTGACATTGGTTTGTAAATCTCCTATTTTGAGGCATATAATTCAGCTGCTTTAATTATATTAGGCCAAAAGTTGGGCTAGAAGTTGTTAACCAGATGAACTCTCTTTTCTCAAAAAGGTTTTAATTTATTTGAGCTGTTGTTTAATGACTATATAACTGAAAAATAATTATCTAGTTTTTTTCCATCTAAATTGAGAGGCTTATTACAGGATATGAAAGCAAGTTATAAGGTAATAGCTTTTGAACTACTTGGTAACTTCAGATATAATTACTAAGTAATTTTCAGAATATGTGATTACAATTGGCCATATGTTTCGATGGCTTGTTAGCTGCACAATGAGAAAGTGTGTCACAAAAGTGACTCTGAATACCTTAAAACAGAATAGCAGTATGCAAACTATAAAAGGTCAGGCTCCATAAAGGTAATAGTTTACATGATTCTTAATACTTCTATTGAAGAGGGATGTGAACATGTGGTTTTGGGAGGTTGGGAGAAGTCAGATGAGAAATACTGTGTACCACAAGTTTGCCTCACAACCTACCAGTGAAATATCAGGGATGTTTTGCAAGTTAATACCGCCTAAAACAGTGATAACTGACAATGCACTGACTACACAGATTGCAGATGGTCAAATTACTACTACAAACACCTTCTGCCATCTGACAGCTCACCAGATGCTGGAGGATGTCATTTGCTACTTAATCATTTACCAGAACAGAGATTAGGGAGTTCCTATTCTGGATTCCACAATGTCCACATTAGTTCATTGACAACATCTCTAATCAAGGAACTTTGAAGAAAGCCAGGGCTTTGGGAATCATGGAGGTATCTAGATGTTATGGATATTGCCCAGTTTACTACAATAGTTACAATGTACTATCTGGGATAGTTTCACTGGTAAATGTTGGCTGTTTTGTACTACTGTGACTGTACAAAGATCACAAATGTACAATCAGAACAAAAAAAAGTTAATATACTGTATGGGCAAAGCACTCCTCGTGTGAATGCAGTTATATCAGCAATGATGTGTTTTATACCAGTATAGTAAAACCAGCCCTCATAAGCAAAACAAACTATATGTACAAAAAATCATCCCACTGAGTCTACATTAGGGGCTTTTGGTGACACAGACATTTCAGTCAGCACTTGCACCAGATATAGCCAAAACTGTTGTAAGTCTGGCTTAACTGACCATGTTAAGAAGGGTGAATGGGTGACTTAAGAGATTGGAATGATGCCAGGCCACTGGAAGTTTCCTCTCCTTTCCTCTAACACGTAGTTATAAGTACATAAATAATCCGATGCCCAATTAACAGATGCTGCCCCATCTTTCGTTTAAAGATTTGCCATGCTTTACACATTTTCCTCTTTCCACAAAAAGTTCTTACATATTTGTACAAAACCTGAAACTTAGAGTTGGTTTTTTGGTATAATTCTACTTACTGTGTCATTCTTCATCTAGAAACATGACAATCAATAGATGCCAAAGCAGCATGGAAATTGCATTTATTCATTTTCCATCTCCCATTTTTATATTTTGTCTTGCCCTTTAAGTTGTGATCTTAATCAAGATATCTTTTGCCATAAGGAAAAGAAGATTAAAAAAAAAATTCACCGGACAGCACAGAAACCAAATTCACAAAATCATATAGTCATAGCCAATTAGGGTTGGAAGACTCAGGAGGTCATCTAGTCCAACCTCCTACTCAAAGCAGGATCAACCCCAGACCTTTGACAAGCCTCAACTTAAAAACCTCTAAGGAAGGAGATTCTATCACTTTCCTAGGAAACTCATTCCAGCTCTTCACTATCCTCCTAGTGAAGTAGCTTTTTTTCCCCTAATATCCAACCTAGATTGCCTACCTCCAACCCCTAGTGCAACTAACACAGCCCAATATCCTTCTTGGTGACAAGAACACACTGTTGATCATATCCAGTATTTCATCTATTTTAATACCCAGTCCTTTTCTGCAGAAGTGCCACTTAGCCAGTTGGTCCCCAGCCTTTAACACTGCATGGGTTCTCCCATCCCAAGTGCAGGACTCTGCCCTTGTCGTCGAATCTAATCAGATTTCTTTTGCCCCGATACTTCAATTTCTCTAGGTCATCCTGAACCCTAACTTCCTCTGCCCCTGCCATCTTTATGTCAGCTGCAAAAGTGTAGCTTAATGCATGAGCTTTGCAAAGCAATAGTTCACCAGACCTTCCATAGGTACTCTGCTCTCAATTTGTTTCTTAACTATTTGCATAGAAATTTTTATTTCGCGACTTCAGAAGTGTTCTCCAGTTTTCAACAGTGAGTATTATACAATAAAGTATGTGCAGTTAAGAATGTTTTTTTTTTCTCAGACATGGTTTTGTTAGTTTGTTCTTCTTTTCCTCTTATTCAAAGATCTTCAGCAGGTGCTATGCAGGTTGCATTAGTTAAACAGTGGCTCTTACCAAGGAAATGGTGCCCCAAACTTCTGATCAGTGTAAATTACATAAAGTGGATACATTTGGCTATAGGGAGTTGGTGACAGGACACGAGTCATTTAAGCCACCATTTTCACAGGAGATCACTAATTATATTTTTCTCATTTCTGGGTACCAGACTTGATATCTGGCTTCAGACCTTAAATATGGTACAGACTAAATCAGTGACACTGCAAATGAGGGAGCATCACCGGTTTAGCAGGTCTAGTAAAAATGCAGTAAGTCAATAGGACAACCTCTCCAATAAACTTAATTAAGACACTTCAAGTGGGAAGGATTCCTGTTGACACAGTGTGCTGTAGGTACCACTTAAAGTCAATGTAAGCTATGTTATTTAAGTTATATTACTAATATAACTTAACTAGCACAAATTACATCAACTTTGAGACCTAGTGTAGACTAGGCTGAAGAAGTACAGGCTGCTCACAGCTCTTACTGATATCCAGGGGAGCTGTGTTTTGAACATATAGGCTACGTCTACACGTGCAGCCAACATCGAAATAGTTTATTTCGATGTTGCGACATCGAAATAGTCTATTTCGATGAATAACGTCTACACGTCCTCCAGGGTGGCAACGTCGATGTTCAACTTCGACGTTGCTCAGCCCAACATCGAAATAGGCGCAGCGAGGGAACGTCTACACGTCAAAGTAGCACACATCGAAATAGGGATGTCAGGCACAGCTGCAGACAGGGTCACAGGGCGGACTCAACAGCAAGCCGCTCCCTTAAAGGGCCCCTCCCAGACACAGTTGCACTAAACAACACAAGATACACAGAGCTGACAACTGGTTGCAGACCCTGTGCCTGCAGCATAGATCCCCAGCTGCCGCAGAAGCAGCCAGAAGCCCTGGGCTAAGGGCTGCTGCTCACGGTGACCATAGAGCCCCGCAGGGGCTGGAGAGAGAGCATCTCTCAACCCCCCAGCTGATGGCCGCCATGGAGGACCCAGCAATTTCGACGTTGCGGGACGCGGATCGTCTACACTGTCCCTACTTCGACGTTGAACGTCGAAGTAGGGCGCTATTCCTATCTCCTCATGAGGTTAGCGACTTCGACGTCTCGCCGCCTAACGTCGAAGTTAACTTCGAAATAGCGCCCGACGTGTGTAGACGCGACGGGAGCTATTTCGAAGTTGGTGCCACTACTTCGAAGTAGCGTGCACGTGTAGACGCAGCTATAAAGTGCTATATAATGCCAAATACTATGAAAAATCACTTCCTCAATGTATCAAAGAGGGTATTCAAAATTAGTGGATACTTTTGACCTTAAACTCTTTTGGGTCTTCATCTGCATAGCCAACCTTAATTCTGGTATTTCCTTATTTGTGAATGCTTGACTTTTCAGCCTTAAAGATGTCCTTTTAATTTAGTACATTTGTGTTTAATAGGATTGTAAGAAGCTGTAAGACAATATATGTAGAAGGAAAAGGTGACTTCTTAAACCGCAATCACCTACACCTTAGTGTTGCTGGCTTTTCCTTATACTCACTGCATGCCTCTTCACTCTATAAATTATTCATTTTGCAGAGCCACTGTATAGCAATTTGCTACATTACACAACTTATATAACTTTAAATTCAAGTTCATGACACATTGAGTTCAAATGTTTTCTCTTTGTTTGTCTTGTATGGCTGGTCTACTGAAGCCATAAAGTAATTTTGATTCTCCCTGAAAGATGACTGGAATATTTGAAAGAGGAGAACACTTAATAAAGACTCTAAAATAATGTACCCTTTTGTGCATAATGAATGACTTTGCTGATATTTGTATATGGGCTATCACACAAAGAATAGCCATTGCCCAACTATTCATGTGAACAAAAATCCATTCACATCTTTGCTAATAAATTGCAAGTAACATGGGAGCACTGAAGCAGATCCGAAATTCACTGTATGTCTGACACTTTTCAGACTGATAAGTATTAAGGCCCATGGGACAGTTAGGCAATGAACTTTGTCATCCTCCATCACCTCAGGGTGTTTGATCACTGGAAATCCCAGATGCTAGTCTCCAGGCTCAATCTCCTCAGGGGGCTGTGGGGGGTGCAAGCCATATCCTAATTCAGCTACAAATCCAGACACCTGAGACAGGTAAGAAACATCTGTCTTCATCCCTGGTTCCTCGTTAACTGAGCTGGGAGCCCCACCTCTTTATTTCCCATCCCACCTCTCTACTTCCAGCAACAGGGCTGGGCTTGTCCTGACTCTGCCTACTCAGATGCAGAGAGTGGTCCCTCCCACTTAGGCTCAAACAAAGACCACTCTACCTACCGCACAAGAAGATGTGAATTTTTAACAGAATTTTCTATATCATTTTAAGCTGTTTAGAAAGTTACTGTGATTCTTAGCTGGTTGATTTTTCTGTAGAACTTTTGTTCCTAAGTCATGTTCACAAGTATGAAACAAGTGACAGAGGGAACCTCTTTCAAGAAAAAAAAATATTCTACGATAGTACGATATTGTATAAGGTCCTAAATTTTTTTGCAGTATTATCCAGTGCTATGAAATCTTTAAAGAGTACTTAGGGTGAAAAGTAGATTATGCTTTCAAAATCTGGTCTCTAAGTGGATTTTGTACAACATTTTCTTACTTTATTCAGAAAATTATTATTCTGATACTCTTTATGACCCTATTTGCCCAGCACACCAGTAGAAGTTAAAGGTATGAGAGAGACTTTATGGTTATTATCTATCACCAACCGAAACCTGAAGTTCTAATTGAAGAATCTTTATTACTGGTGATGTTGCAATGATAACAATAAGGAAACAGCTTGGCATTTGTATGCCAACTTTAGTTTGTAAAGTTGCAAGTTAGAAGAGGCTTTATTTTTATTTGTGAACATAGTGAATTTCATCTGGATTATCTCAATTGAATAAACAAAATCAAATTTTCAAACACAGCCGGCACCAACTCAGAGACCGAAACCAAAGGTTCATTTAAAAGCTCAACTGACAGTTCAATCTGACACCTAGGTAGAAACTGAGTTGTTTTGAAAAATCTAGCCCTGATGAACCCTGTTTTGCCATTTTAGAGTCACTTTTATAAGAAGAACCTCACAAAGACAGATTCTTTGGACATGATTTATAGGAAGGTGTGATGACAGAAGCTTGACAGAAAGATGAGCTGTGAAGTTAAACCATTAGTCTCAAATTTCATCCTTGTCACTCCTCAGTCTAAAGAGCAATTTTCACTCTACAAATAATATTTTCCAGGATAATTTCTTGTAGGCTTTTCTTTGGTGTGCTTTTGGAAACCTATGGCATTAAAATATTAATTTAAAAACAGGATCTTTCTCCTCTATGACTTATATAATTTTTCCTTATAAACATATACACAGAAAGTTATAATAAGCTTGAGAAATCAGAAACTCTTCCAGCAAGGAAGGACTGGATTATGACTCACACATAGGCTGTCCCCTTTGAAAATATCTTAGTACTTCAATATAGAGAGATTGAGGCTGTGAGCAGCTGGAGTCCCTTTTTAACACACATTAATGGCTAATTCTTGTTTGGTGTTTACAGATTTTTCTATTTATATTTCTCCCTCAGTTAGTAAAGGCTTATGGGTTTTAAAAATCTAAATTTCACTAATAATTATTTGACCATACTTTCTCTTTAGCAATTATGTGCTCATTTATTTACCCTTTAGCTCTCACGATTGAGCTGAGGCCATTTTATATCTTTTAGAAATTGACTATGGCCCAAATTGTCATACTTCAGCAGCTAAAGTAGGCTATTTCAATCCATATTTTGACACTTTGTCAATCTATGTACAGTAGCTCAATAACATGAATGGAAGCATCATGGCAGATTATCAAGAAACAGGGCACGGATCCCAAATTGATTGAGTGCTATAATTTGATTTCGCCAACCAAGAGGAAACATGAACTAGGCTTGCCACCTGTCTGATTTTCACCCAGAAAGTCTGGGTTTTAGCTTGCATGTCTGGGTGCCATTTGACAAACCCAGATGCCATGTTTTTTAGCTTGATGGAAAAGGTGATGCAGAGGCCATGGCCTTGGGGATGCATATACTAGCTATTACAAAGGTAATATTTATTGCTCTGGCAATAATTTTAAGGGCCCAGGAGCTTGGCTGCCACTGCTGTCACATTAGCAGTAGTGGGGGCAAGGAGCCTCAGGACCTTTGGAATTGCAGGGACCTGGGGCAACTGGCATGAGTGGGCCTGCACTTGCATGCCTACATCACATTTTAGGCACTCACATCCTTTTGTGGATCTGGACCTAGGTTCCAAAAGATGTTGTAAGATGCCTAGTGGGCTTTTCAAAAGGTTCTATGGGTAATGGGAGTTAGATACCTAGGAATCCATTAGATGCATCTCTCCATCTTCTAGGTATCTAAATGCCTTTACAAATCTGTGCCCTAGTTTCTGCATCTCAGTTACTCATCCATATAGTGGGCATAATCATACTTTCCTGCCTCTCCAGTGGTGCTGTAAGGTAAATCCTTTAAAGAGTGTCACATACGAAGATATTATGGTAATCTGAGCCGTTAGTAGGTTCACTGTCCCCTGCTGTTTTGATCTTCTAGAATTGACTAGGCAACTTCATTAAGTTGAGGATAGGAATGAGAACGTTAAAATAGTTTTCATTTCTCATCATTTTGTCATTCTTTATGCCTTTCACTGAGGAGACCTAAAGTGCTTCTTCTTGTTGGCCACTTTTCTTATTGATAAAGTAATAAAATCTGAACTTGGAGAATATTCACAAAGACACAGCAGCTATGAATGTAAAATTGTAATAGAATTTATTTGGCCTGATTTTTCACTTCCTAGATGTCTACTTACCACAGTAGTTTATCAAATAAACAAACTGACAGAAACCTTCAACAGACCATTTAATTTTCAGGAAATATTTCTGACTGTTAACATAATATCAAATTCTGATATTTGTGAGAACTGTAAATGTTCCACTTATTCAATCAGGAAGTGAACAACCACCCTCTCCCCCACTATGTGACACATCAGTATAATCCTGTTATGCCTGGTATACTTCCTGAAAATTGCTGGTTACTAGTCTGAGCTCCCACAAGTTTGGTACTTGAGGGTATGGAAAAGTTGACAAGAAGTTATGTATGAAATTTACTATACCCATAATAAAAACACACATAGGTTCTGACTTCATTTACAGGAAGGCCTCTCACACTGCCCTTGAAGAACATCAGTTAATTTTATGTCACTTTAAAGTTTCTTCATTTCCAGTATCCTGTAAAGGAGCCATAATATAAATGAGAATCTGGTCACAGTGTGTACAATTTGAATGAGTGTTTGAATGCTGGGATGGGTGTGTGTGTGGAGGAGAGAGAGAATGAGGAAGTGAGGGAAAAAAAAGTGGTATATGTTGGGGGCAGTGCTTTAAATAGTGTATCTTCAATATAATTTTTTTGGCACTCTCAGTCCTAACAGCAGAATTATTTCCAATATATTCAAACTGTATGCTTTTTTGTTTTTGCTTACTCTGAGTGTGTTTAGTAAACAAGAGTCACTTGTGAATGATATGTATGAAAATCAAATTTAAGGGTAAACTTAATTATGTCCACAGATGGTGAAGCATAACTGATGACAGTAAGTCACTATAAACTGGAAGTGGTGATGTCTAAAAACATATTATCACTAGCAACAACATAATGCTATAAATAGTCTAGGTAACTACTTTATAAAAACGAGGCACTGGTTAATTTCAGTTCGTTGGTGAATGTACTGCTATATGTCAACTATTTGTGTTTATTTGAATATCTTTTGCAATCTCTGTAACACATTCTTCTTTTATTACTGCTTCAAAGAATCAACAGGGGAACCATTTTCTTAGGAGTAGGAGAATATATATACTATTCTGTTCATGAAAAAATAATTGGGGCACTGCCACATGAATTTCATGGGAATTAGGCAAGAAAAAATAAGAGAAAATGCATGGTTTACCATTTCCAGCAATGATTTTTTTTTTGCTGTTATTTCATTTGCCATATACATAAAAGTATACCTACAGAAAGTTACCATCATCTCCAAAGGGGCAGACAGCATGTATGTATCATACGATGATCACAGCCATTAAGGAGGAAAACAGTACTGCAAGGATCCACAGATTTTACATAGTTACAAGGCCTTTGAATTTTCAAAGATGCCACGATATTTTTTTCTATGCTGCAAGAGCAGTGATGGTACTTTGCTACATTGCCCAGCAAAGTCTATGCAGAATTGAAGCATTTCATCTCTAGAAAGCCTGGGAGGGTAGGATCTTGAGCAGTAGATCTTCCTTCAGCTCCACATGGTCAGTGATATTTTGCTAAGCGGGGATCTTTAGTTCTACTTTGGGTCCGTTCTTCAGCAGCCCCTTGAAGTTGTCTAAGTGGCCATCGTTACCCCCAATTTGCGTCTCTCCATTCCAGAACTGGCTTTTAATCCTTGCAGGAAATTAAAAGTAACCTCTGTCTTCTCATTTCATGCTTTTTTATCAGCCTTATAGAGTGTTTGTAAAAAAATTGTTGAAATGAAGAAAAAACACTGAAGAAGTCTAATCCGCTCAAATACACTTTTTCAGGCCAAAGTCCCTTGTTCACATCTTCCCATCTGAGTACACAGATGTGGAAGAAACCTGATCTGCGATGAAGCCGCTCTAAGTAAAAAGCCCTGCAGCACTCATGTGGCATTGACTAGGGGACAAGGAATAGTGGGGAGATGTTGGCATAGGGAAACAAAGCAAGAGGTGCATTCTCTTGGAGGGACTTGATTCTACAAAGAAATCTGGGAGTGCTGATTTTGAGCATAACTGGAAAAAAACTGGGATTACAAGGCCTGAATTAGAAGCCTTGGGTTCCTGAAAAAAATTACCAGGGAGACATAGGTCCCTCATGCTATGTTTACACTGAATATTTTTTTCAACATTACTTACTTTGATATTCTAATTGTACCATTGCATTCGGACAGCCAAAGCATTGTGAAAGTGGGAGTTCTCATTCACAACCACAGTTGACAGCCATAGCATTGCAAAAGGAACATTTGCACGAGCCGATAACGGCTGTGTTTTCCTTGGTTGTGTGAACGCTTAGGGGGATTTTGTGTTTTGTTTTGTTTTTTGGAAAAAAAGTTTGTTTTTTCTGATATACACCCTCTCTCTCTGCTGCATGGACAAACCCTGTAAGAAGGGAAGCCACAAATATCAGAACAATAGGTGGCTCCCTGCCTCCTGAATAATATATACTGGGCATAGATAGATATCAAAATGTGGTAAATACACAAGCGCAATATGTAGGGTGACCGTATCTCCCCCAGACAAATATGGGACATGGGGGGAACGATGCCATCCCGGCCAAAAACGGGATGGATGGTCACCCTACCTGTAAGTCAGGTGGTGGATGCCCTATGCTGGGGGTGACTTAGGCCAGCAAAGCTCCCAGCTTTCCCCAGCAGGGGAAGCTGGGTGGCAGCTGCACCACTGTGCGGATCTGGCTGTGGTTCCCCCAGCTGGGGGAAGTTTGGTGGCTAGTAAAAAAACTGAATACCAGACAATTAGGCCCTTTGGCAAAATAAATCAGGACTCCGGGATGGTGCATGAAATACAGGGCTGTCCTGCCCAAAACAGGCCAGATAGTCACCTTACCAGTATGATATCAGGAATATAGCCTACATTGGCCTACGCTTTTTATATAACCATGTTCATTTATTCTATGTATCCTATAACCCCTTGAATTCACTGAAATATGCTTTAGTATAAATAATTAGAGAAGCTGTCAAAACCAGAACAGGAAAGCACTTTGACATAGCAACAGGAAGGGAGTTCCTCTGGAAGACCAGCATGGAAATGTCCAAAGGCAAAGGATAAAATACATGACTCTGATACAAACCTAGAGACTGCCTTCACAGCCTTGATACATGGAATGCATGTGTTCAAAACAGAGATATAAGTGGAATACCATGGTAACAGTGAAAAGATGGTTGGTTAAATCCAGTTTCAGATGATATACACAGTACTTTTTACTTGTAAACAAGAAATGAAAATGTGGCTTTCTGGGTAACTTTGAGAGCGCACCTTCTGCACAAAGTAAATGTAAACAAAGTTGCACAAGACAGTTTCCCACACTCTCGCATCCCAGCAAATATTGTTGCGTTGTTAGCTTATAATAATGAACTGACTAATACTGGGTATTGATTCTACATTTTATCAATAGGCCTGGGCAAGCAAATGGGAAAGATCAACGCTACCGTTGCATCCTGAATTCTGATCGCAGGGTATTTAACACCTAATTCCTGACTGCAGAGTGGCATCTCTCCTAGCTTGGGATTCTCATCTGCAAACTATCACTTGGCAATATTTGCCTGTGCTGTTAGTTCAAGAAGTGGGGAATAAAAAGGAATGCTCTCCCTCATAATTGTTAGGCCAGTGGTTAGGGTATTCACATGGGATGTCAGAGACAACTGGTTGAAATCTCTCACACCCGAGCCTGAGAGGGAGACAGGTTTTGAACCAGAATCTGACACTCCTCAGGTGAGTGCTATAAAATGGGGCTAAAAGTTAGGAAGGAGGTCCTCATCCTCCTTCCTCATTCACCAAGCCCTTTTCTATGAGATCATCTTTGGAATCCTGGTCCTGTAAGCAAGCTGTGATCTCTCTTCATTGAGCTGGCCTTGCAAGAAAATTAGGCAGAGGAATGCCTATGTTCCCTCAAATTCATATGGGTGCATCCATGTCTGGATACATAGAGAGAGGTTGCAGCAGGCATACACAGCAGCAGAAACATAGGCATCCAGGGAACTTACACTGGAAAAAAAATAACAGCCAAGTGACTATAGGTGTCTGCAGTGTTTCAACAAAGCCCCCCCACCACCCGTCCCTCCAAGCTGAGTAGAGTGATTTGAATCACTGGGGCAGGCGTGGGAGGGCTGAGACTGAGTTGTAGGAGAATAAAATGTCAGTTAGGTGTCTAAATGCTACTCTGAATATTTTCCCAGACATTTCCAGCACCCCACCCAATGCAACCATCCTGTGTGCGGGAGAACATGGTTTTCTTTCAAGGGATCATTTTATTCCCCTCATGAGTGAACTAGAAAGGGATACTTGTGCACTCACAGGCAAAAAGTGCATAATTTAGCTCTCTATGTACAGCAGTAAAAGTAAGGTTGTTACACTTTGCCAATGAAGACATAGAGAGGAGATTCAAAATTAAGTATACTTTATGCAGTCTTTTATTTGTAATTTATTTTCGTTTAATGTGTACTTGTTACCTAGAAAAAGGAAAATTGGACTGTATAAAGCAATTATAATGAACATTCAAGCAGAAATATATTAATGGAGAATAAATCTGCAACGTGAAACAACCCTACAATTTCTAGTACCCTTATAATTTCAAAAACAAGGGAAAAAAGAAACAGTATAGCTACATCTACACTAGACCACTCTTTTGAAAGGATTTTTTTTTGAAAGAGAGTGGTTGAATGATGCACATTCGAAGGAGAATGTCAACACAAAGGCTAGGGCTGGTGACATCGATGAGTGCCATTGAAAGGGCCATGTGCCACATTGAAAGGGGCTGTGCAGGCTGTCAAAAGAGTGTCCACACACCCCTACACCCTTTTTTGAAAGAATGGTGCAGGAAACACCTTGGATGGAGTCGCAGAGCAGCCAAGCCCTTTCAAGGCCACAGCACGCTGCCCCTTTAGAGGGCCTCTTCCCAATACACTCAGCCTGCACAGCATGAGGCCTGTCCAGGGCCCAGCGCTGTCCGTGGTAGCAGGTGCTGATGGGCAGTGGTGGCCATACTGACTTCCTCGGTCTTTAGTCCGGTTGGGCCCTGGTGGGCTGGAGTCTTCCGGGGCTGTGGGTGACCCCTCCCGTTCATGTATGGTGCCCCTGCCCCATGATCTGGGGTGTGTGCCCTGTTAGGTACGTACCTGAGGGTCCACTGCCAAGGCTGGGAGATGGCCATTCAGCTGATGCCCTGCTGGAGGTTTAGGAGGGGAGGTCAATGACCAGGTCCCCCTTCTTACTGGGCAAGTCCCCAGCTGAGGCTGGCTCTGTGTCTGGTACCGGTGTTGCGGGGCTGGCCAATGGTTCCAGCTCCTGCTCCTCTCCCAGCTGGGATTCCTTGGCTGAGTTGTGCAGGAGCTCTGGTGGGGAGGGAATGTCCCAGGGGCCCAGGATGGTCCTGAACTCCCGGTAGTATGGGCACAAAGTGAGAGTGGCCTCTGACCTGCTAGCTGAGTTCCAAGCCCGGGCGTAACCATGACACAGCTCCTTGACCTTGCTTCTCACTTGGTCTAGAGTGAGGGCAGTGTGATCCCAGGTACTCAGTGAGAAATTGCTCAGTGATGAGGGAGAAATAGTAACAGGGAACTTGGAAATGGCAGAGATGCTTAATGACTTCTTTGTTTTGGTCTTCACTGAGAAGTCTGATGAAGGAATGCCCAACATAGTGAATGCTAGCGGAAAAGGGGTAGGGTTAGAAGTTGAAATAAAAAAAAAAGTCAAAAATCACACCTCCAGACCAACTGCTGGTAGTAAGCCTCACCCTTGCTGACTGAGCTAATCTTGTTATCCCCACCCTTGCTTTGGCTTATTTATACCTGGCCCTGCAGATTTCTAAGACCAGCATCTGATGAAGTGAGTCTGTGCTCATGAAAGCTCGTGCTCAAAACTTTTTTGTTAGTCTATAAGGTGCCACAGGACCCTTCGTTGCTCATACTTAGACAGTAGTTGTTAATGGTTCTCAATCCTGCTGGAAAAGTATAACAAGTGGGGTTTCACAGGGGTCTATTTTAGGACCAGTTCTGTTCAATATCTTCATCAACAATTTAGATATTGGCAAAGAAAGTACACTTATTATGTTTGCAGATGATACCAAGCTGGGAGGGGTTGCAACTGCTTTCGAGGATAGTGTCATAATTCAAAATGAGCTGGATAAATTGGAGAAATGGTCTGAGGTAAACAGGATGAAGTTTAATAAGTACAAATGCAAAGTGCTCCACTTAGGAAGGAACAATCAGTTTCTCACATACAGAATGGGGAGAGAAAGTCTAGGAATGAGTACAGCAGAAAGGGATCTATGGGTTATATTGGACCACAAGCTAAAGATGAGTCAACAGTGTGATGCTGTTGCAAAGAAAGCAAACATGATTCTGGGATGCATTAACAGGTGTGCTGTGAACAAGACATGAGAAGTCATTCTTCCACTCTACTCTGTGGTGGTTAGGCCTCAGCTGGAGTATTGTGTCCAGTTCTGGGCACCACAGTTCAAGAAAGATGTGAAGAAATTAGAGAGGGTCCAGAAAAGAGCGACAAGAATGATTAAATGTCTAGAGAATATTGCCTATGAAGAAAGGCTGAATAATTGGGCTTGTTTAGTTTGGAAAAGAGAAGATTGAGGGGAGACATGATAGCAGTTTTCAGGTATCTAAAAGGGTGTCATAAGGAGGAGGGAGAAAACTTGTTCTTTTTGGCCTCTGAGGATAGAACAAGAGGCAATGGACTTAAAATGCAGCAAGGGAGGCTTAGGTTGGACTTTAGGAAAAAGGTCCTAACTGTCAGGGTGGTCAAACAGTGGAATAAATTGCCAAGAGAGGTTGTGGACTCTCCATTGCTGGAGTTATTTAAGAACAGGTTAGACAGATGTCTATCAGGGATGGTTCAGACAGTACTTGGTCCTGCCATTGGGACAGGGAGCTGGACTCAATGGCCTCTTGAGGTCCCTTCCAGTCCTAGTATTCTATGATTCTACTCAAGCCCTCAACCAGTTGGGCAAAAGCAGCTGCATTCTTCTGCTTTGTGCCCGTGACCCAGAGCACCTCCTCCTCCTGCCAGAGACGCAGCAGGTGCCAGAGCTCTTGCTTCATCTAGGAGAGGATGTACTTTTTCCCCTTCCTGGCTGGACCCTTCTCGGGTGGGGCAGTCCTGGGGCTGCTTGCATGACTGCCTGGTGGCCATGCCACTCTGGTGGCCAGTGGGGGTCTGACTGAGGCGTGAAGGGGCAGCACATATGATAACGGCTGCCTACACGCTCTCAAATTCCTGCAACGGGGTTTTCTGCTTTGTGCAGCTTTAAAAGTCACTGCACACACAGACCATAGAGTCCCTCAGGGGCTAGGTAGCAAGTCTCCACCTAATAGCTGATTGCCGCCATGGCAGACCCCGCTCTTTCAAAAAGGCAAGAGGCTGAGCATCTAAACATATCCTTTTTCAAAAAAAAAATGTCAAAGGAGTAGCCTCTTCCTATTGGCTGTTTGGAAGAACTGTTTCGAATCCTGCAGTGCCTAATGCAAATTCGTGTTCGAAAGGGTGTGCGACGTGTAGATGCACCACACACTACTTCAAAATGGGACCTGCTCTTTTGAAAGAACTGTCTAGTGCAGCTTATATTAGCAATGGTCATATAGCCCTGGGAAAACAATCATAGAAAATACTGTAGAGCCATTAGAAAACTCTAAGAAGGAATTGCAGTAAATTAGAGCCAGATGCCTTAAAAAAAGAGATGTGTCCAAGGGATGCTATAGCCATTCAGACATATCCCAGCTGTTCCTGTGACTCGAAGTTTATTTGTCCTTGTCACATTAGCTGAAGCCTAGGTACCTGATATGTTTTTGATTGAAATACTCCATATATTTTTGACTTGAATCCAAAATAAATATATTCATCCAGATTGCACAGTTTATAAAATCAAGAGTAATCCTCAATCCTATGTTAAAAGTGCAAGAATACAAAATGTATGTTATCAAAGCACAAATATTTCCTTTTCATCCGTGCCCTTTTTAAAATGCGTGCTGAGTCAATGTAACCTTGCCAGTGAGCCAGAACACCTGATGCAATCTTCAGTTAAGTCAATTTTTCAAATTTTTCAAACTGGAATGTTTCAAATTGACTTCAGTGAATATGAGATCAGAACCACAGAAAAGCGTATTGACTTCCTGGTACAGGTATAGTGCCTCTGGCCGCATCTACACTACCAAGTTCTTTTGAAAGATTTTACAAAAGAAAGGGCTCTTTTGAAGGATCCTGTGGTGGGGCTGCACACAGAAATTGTTTCTACACATGCCACTTCCTCTGCATGCTAATAAACAGCCCGAACTATGCTAATGAGGCAAGTATGTAAATTCCTGGCACCTCATTAGCATAAGGTCATGTGATTTGGAGTCCAAAAGACCATCTTCTGGACTCCGAATCATGTGATCTTATGTTAATGGGGTGCTGGGAATTTACATATGTGCCTCATTAGCATATTTCGGGCTGTTTATTAGCATGCCACTTTTGACATGGGTAGAAATAGCCAAAATGAGGTCTTTTGAAAGAAAAATGAAAGAATGTGGCTCTTCTTTTGGAAGCTCTTTTCTGCTCCCAGATCAGGAAGAACGCCTCCTTCTGAAAGAACCTTTTGGAAAAAAAAAAGTGTGTGTAGACATTCCACAGGCCCTTTTTTTTTGAAAAAGCAGCTGTCATGGCACTGGATTTTTCAATCCCTGGCGTGTTCTTTCAAAAGAGCAGGGGCTGTGTGGACACTTTCTATCAAAAGAGCAGACCCGTCTTTTAGTCCATATTTTTGTCTGTGGGTATGCTCTTTCGAAAGGAGATCTTCCAGAAGATATCTTCCAAAAAATCATCTTTTGAAAGATCACAATAGTGTAGATTTGGCCTCTTCGTCTGTAGCTCAAAAATATGTTGGGCTGGTCGCTCATATATTTCATGATAAAAATATATAATTACTTCCCCGCTACCAAACCAGATCTCATTTTCCAGTATATTCAACTTTATCTTTGTGTTTCTGAGCACTGGCTCACATTCATTGGTAGCTTAAACTGTTGCTCACCCAAAGACTTCAGTGGAGGTCCAGTGCATTACACCTGCTGTTTTAGACATATTGGCAATGTGTCCACCTACCCCCTTCTTCGAAAGGGCCATGGTAATCAGGATGATGGGAAGTTACTAATGAAGTGCTGCACTGAATATTCAGCACTTAGTTAGGCAAATTTTCCCCCATGACAAATTCAAAATATCAGACATCGAACTACCAGCATGCTGTGTAGCTGCAAGCACTTCAAAGTGCCCACGCTACTTTAAAGTGCCTTTACTCCTCAAAACTTTGAATAAAGGCATTTGGAAGTAGCATGGGCACTTCAAAGTGCCAGCAGCTACACAGCATGCTGGCACTTTGAATTTTGACACTTCAAAGTTGCTGTGGGGGAGAATTTTCCTAGTGACATGCTGCATATTCACTGTGCCACTTCATTAGTAATCTCCCATCACTCTGATTATCATAATCCCTTTGAAGAAGGGAGCAAATGTAGACATAGCCTTTAGCATTTAGTTTCTGAGGTGCAAAACTGGCTTGTTATTTCCCATCTATACCCAATGGACCTTGTTCATTTCTCTGTGCCCACAGTTTGTGGAACACCTCTCAACAAGCTTCCACCTGTAAATTTCATTAATGTGCTACTTATTTCCACTTACAACTCATTACTGAAGATGAGAAATATGACATTTTCTAATATTTCCTGGGATTAATCCTCCTAGCACTGTACAGAGGATACACCCTTTCTACAACCACAAATTAATACAGACTGTGCATCATTACATTAACTTGAACTACTTCAGTTTTCAGTGTAAACAACTGACAATGTTTGTATCTGAATTAATTTAAATAAGTTTAATTTTATGGGCTGTTATATTTATTTTTTCCTAAAGCTTAAACATAAAGTAATTTTTATTATGTAAAAACTAGCGGGATATTTGTTATTTTTCTTTATACATCCAAGATTCTTGGTGATCATGGTTCAGATACTGAAGGGCATCACCCTGCCCCTCACACATTAACTGATTAGCATTTGGTGAGAAGGGAAGAGGGCAAGGAGCATTTCACTGTCCTACATGGGTTCTCCATATTGGCTGATAGTAATAAGGGGATTTCAATGTTGCAGGGTCAAAAAGGACCCCCATGTAGATGATCCATGCATGAGCAAAATGTGGAACATTTGAAGTACCATGGATGAAAGCATGCTAATGAGGTGTTGAATATTAATTTCAGTACCTCATTAGTATTCTCCAATTTGGCCATTAGCATGGCCATTTCGAAGTTTTTCCTAAGTGTAGACACAGCCATTGTGATTTATCATGAGCAGAGAGTGTGTTGGTTTTGCGGAGACACTACTACTTTTCTCATTCAGTTGGTTAGGCAGAAAAAAGGAATGGATGGATGGAAGCTTGGTTCTGCCTACCAATGTACAGCACAAAGAGAGGAGCTGCCTATTCCTATGGTAGACCGACAGCAGACAACTTCTCCTTACTCCAATAATGAGAGACCAAGAATGGAATTTCCACATTCCCCCTCTTGATCTTCCCAGCCCCTAAGCCAGGAGAGATTTAAATGTAGGCTTTAGTGATTTCTTGCTTTCAGTGTTTGCTCCATTATTTTATTAAAGATAAACAATATTGCTAGAGCTAATTTTTTTTCGTCAAAAGCAGCTATATTTCCTTTTCTTTAGCCAGTGCCTCCCACTTCTCCAATGTGACTGAAAATTTTCATTGCTTTCATATATTAGTTTGACCATTCCTTTAGCAGTTTACAGATCCTGTAGTATGCACTTACATAGGTTTTATTTTTTCTACCAATACTACAAAAGTGACACATGTTTAGGACATGTGACGTTATGTGTGTGCTGATTGGACACAACATTGTGAGAGCTATGAGCTCTCTGTGCATCCAATCAAAGTGCTACTATGGTTCAGTCAGCCACCCCGCAAATTCTAGGTAGGCAAGCAGTTAGCCAAACTATCCTATCCTGGAAGACTGTCTCGGCTACAACAATCTTGCAGCCCATTTAGATGTAGGAGGACCACTTATGTGGCCTAGCTTGCCCTTCCCTGTAGTAAATTGTCATACCTGGCTAAAATCAGTGTGTTCTAGTTATAGACTTGAGGAAATTGCAGCAGAAAAGGATAAAAACACCAAGAGGGTTCTTGATAAGTGTATATTTATGATCCTATTTGTAGTTGAAAGAGGTACTAGAAATTTGGTATCAAAATTCTTCTAAGTTAAAAACTTCTGTTATCTTGAAAATACTGTCAAATCAAAATGTCATGTTCTGAAATGCATTTCCAATGTCTTTTTTTGTTTCTCATTTAGTTTACTCAAGACTGAAATTTCATATGAGCATTTCCATTCGAATTTTCAGTTTTATTTACAGTCCACTAAGTGCAGTTTTGTGTTCTAATATAGGGCCACTCCCTGGATTCATGGTTGTTTTGATTAGATTTGGGAATAAAGACTACAAAAACGATAAACAAAAATAAAAATTAAATCATTGTTAAATGAATGGCAAAGAAAGGGCAATGAATCATGTCCTGTAAACACAGTGCACTCCTGCAAATGTACTCACTCATATTTCCTACAAACATTGAAAAAGAATGAAAAAAACCAGCAACATTCATTCTCTCTAAGTCCATGAATTTGGATATTTACATTATACTGAATCTTAATACTGATAGAATCAGTTCTTTACATAACGTTGTGAGGTAACAGAGAAGGCGCCGTGCTAGTCTATACACTATCAAAACAAAAAGCAGTCAAGTAGTACTTTAAAGACTAGCAAAATAGTTTATTAGGAGAGCTTTCATGGGATAGACCTACTTCTTCAGACCATAGCCATACCAGAACAGACTCAATATTTAAGGCACAGAAAAACAAAAACAGTAATCAAGGAGGACAAAAAAGAAAAAAAAAATATCAAGCTCAGCAAATCACAGAGTGGAGGAGTGGTGGCGGAATGTCAAGAATTAGATTAAGCCAAAAAGCAGTCAAGTAGCACTTTAAAGACTAGCAAAATAGTTTATTAGGTGAGTTTTCGTGGGACAGACCCACTTCTTCAGACCATAGCCAGACCACAGCAGACTCAATATTTAAGGCACAGAGAACCAAAAACAGCAATCAAGGAGGACAAATCAGAAAAAGATAATCAAGGTGAGCAAATAAGAGAGTGGAGGAGTGTGGGGGCAGGTCAAGAATTAGATTAAGCCAACTATGCAGACGAGCCCCTATAGCGACTCAGAAAGTTCCAGTCCCAGTTTAAACCATGTGTTAAGCTGTGTCTACACGTGCACGCTACTTCGAAGTAGCGGCACTAACTTCGAAATAGCACCCGTCGCGGCTACACGCGTCGTGCGCTATTTCGAAGTTAACTTTGATGTTAGGCGGCGAGACGTCGAAGTCGCTAACCTCATGAGGGGATTGGAATAGCGCCCTACTTCGACGTTCAACGTCGAAGTAGGGACCATGTAGACGATCCGCGTCCCGCAACGTCGAAATTGTGGGGTCCTCCATGGCAGCCATCAGCTGGGGGGTTGAGAGACGCTGTCTCTCCAGCCCTTGCGGGGCTCTGTGGTCACCGTGTGCAGCAGCCCTTAGCCCAGGGCTTCTGGCTGCTGCTGCTGCAGCGGGGGATTCATGCTGCATGCACAGGGTCTGCAACTCGTTGTCGGCTCTGTGTATCTTGTGCTGTTTAGTGCAAGTGTGTCTGGGAGGGGCCCTTTAAGGGAGCGGCTGGCTGTTGAGTCCACCCTGTGACCCTGTCTGCAGCTGTGCCTGGCACCCTTATTTCGATGTGTGCTACTGTGGCGTGTAGACGTTCCCTCGCTGCGCCTATTTCGATGTGGTGCTGTGCAACGTTGATGTTGAACATGGACATTGCCAGCCCTGGAGGACGTGTAGACGTTATTCATCGAAATAGCCTATTTCGATGTCACCACATCGAAATAGGCTACTTCGATGTAGGCTTCACGTGTAGACGTAGCCTTAATGTGCCAAATTTGAATATAAAAGCCAGCTCCGCTGTTTCCCTTTGAAGAACAGTGAGAAAGTTCTTTTTCAGTAACACATATACCTTTAAGTCATTAATAGAATGCCCCATTCCATTAAAATGTTGACTAACTGGTTTGTGGATCTGGAGTATTTTGATGTCTGTTTTGTGCCCATTAACCCTTTGTCTAAGGGAGTAAGAAGTCTGTCCAATATACAAAGCATCTGGGCATTGTTGGCACATGATGGCATACATGATGTTAGTAGAGGAGCATGAGAAAGTGCCCGTGATTCTGTGAGTAACCTGGTTAGGTCCAGTGATGGTATTTCCAGAGAAGATATGTGGACAAAGCTGGCAGTGGGCTTTGTTGCAAGGAAAGGTTCCACAACTGGTATTCCTGGGACATAGACTGTGGCTGTTAGTGAGGATCCTCATAAGGTTGAGAGGTTGTCTGTAGGAGAGTACAGGCATGTCACCCAGGGCCTTCTGGAGTGTAGCATCCTGATTAAGGATAGGTTGTAGGTCTTTAATAATTCGTTGCAGTGGTTTGAGTTGGGGGCTGTAGGTGATGAGCAGTGGTGTTCTGTTCTTGGCTTTTTTGGGCCGATCTTGGAGTAGCTGGTCTCTGGATATTCACCTGGCTCTGTCGATTTGTTTTTTTTACTTCTCCTGGTGGGTAATTCAGGTTTATGAATATTTGGTAAAGATCTTGTAGTTTTTGGTCTCTGTCAGTTGGATCAGAGCAAATGGGATCGTATCTAAGAGCTTGTCTGGAAACAATGGATCTAGTCCTGTGTGCAGGATGGAAGCTGGAAGGGTGTAGGTAAGTATAGGGATCAGTAGGTTTTCAGTACAGTGTGGTACTGATCAGGCCATCCTTGATTAGTACTGCAGTGTCCAGGAAATGTATCTCTTGCATGTTGTAATTGAGGCATAAATTGATGGTGGGGTGTAGATTGTTAAAGTCTCTGTGGAATTCTTCTAGCATCTCTTTACCATGGGTCCAAATCATAAAGAAGTCATCAATGTATCTTAAGTAGAGGAGGGGCAATAGGGGACGAGAGCTGAGGAATCATCGTTCCAGGTCAGCCATAAATATATTAGCATATTGTGGGGCCATGCGGGTGCCCATAGCAGTTCCACTAATCTGGAGGTATAAATTGTCGCCAAATCAGAAATAATTATGTGTGAAAAGAAAGCTACAGAGGTCAGACGGCAGATTGGCTGTGATGGCATCAGGGATGGTATTCCTAATTGCTTGTAATCCGTCTTTATGTGGAACTTTAGTGTACAGAGCCTCTACATCCATTGTGGCAAGGATGGTGTTAGAAACTTTTTCAATGTTTTGTAATTTCCTCAGGAAGTCGGTGGTATCTCAGAGATAGTTGGGAGTGTTGGTGGCATAGGATTTGAGGAGGGACTCCACGTAACTGGATAGTCAGGTGGTAAGGGCGTCAATACTTGAAATGATAGGGTGTCCACGGTTTCCAGGTTTGTGGATTTTGGGAAGTAAATAGAATAATCCAGGCTGCAGCTCAGGTGATGTGTCTCAGTGAATGAGGTCCTGAGTAGCAGCAGGGTGTTTCTTCAGTAGTTGTAATTTCCTTTGGAATTCCAAAGTGGGATCAGCAGAGAGAGGTCTGTAAAATGTGGTGTTGGAGAGAACATGCCTCCTGTTCATAGTCTGACTTATTCAGGATGACAACAGCACCCCCTTTGTCAGCTGGTTTGATTATGATGTCTTGGTTATTTTTGAGACTGTGGACAGCAGGTAGTTCAGCATAGTTGAGACTGTGTCTCATTTGGCATTGTTTGTGTATAATGTCAGCCTGAGCACGGTTGCGGAAGCATTGTACGTAGAAATCCAGACTTTCACTATGACCCTCAGGGGGAGTCCACATAGAGTTCTTCTTCTTTTGTCATTGGTGAGGGGGTCGAGAGAGTCACACTGTTTTTCATAGGTGTGCTGGAAAAATTCCTTTAGATGGAGGTGGCAATAGAAGACCTCAAGGTCACCACAAAATTGTATTAAGTTTGTGGAGGAGGTAGGGCAGAAGGAAAGACCCCAGGATAAGAGAGACTCCTCTGCTGGGCTGAGTTGGTAAGGATGAAAGGTTGAGTTTGAAAGGTTAACAATACTACTTAAGATACATTGATGACATCTTTATAATTTGGACCCGTGGTATAGAGACTCTAGAAGAATTCCACAGAGACTTTAACAATCTATACCCCACCATCAATTTATGCCTCAATTACAACATGCAAGAGATACATTTCCTGGACACTGCAGTACTAATCAAGGATGGCCTGATCAGTACCACACTGTACCGAAAACCTACTGATCCCTATACTTACCTACACCCTTCCAGCTTCCATCCTGCACACAGGACTAGATCCATTGTTTCCAGACAAGCTCTTAGATACGATCCCATTTGCTCTGATCCAACTGACAGAGACCAAAAACTACAAGATCTTTACCAAATATTCATAAACCTGAATTACCCACCAGGAGAAGTAAAAAAACAAATCGACAGAGCCAGATGAATACCCAGAGACCAGCTACTCCAAGATCGGCCCAAAAAAGCCAAGAACAGAACACCACTGCTCATCACCTACAGCCCCCAACTCAAACCACTGCAACAAATTATTAAAGACCTACAACCTATCCTTAATCAGGATGCCACACTCCAGAAGGCCCTGGGTGACATGCCTGTACTCTCCTACAGACAACCTCCCAACCTTATGAGGATTCTCACAAACAGCTACAGTCTATACTCCAGGAATACCAGTTGTGGAACCTTTCCTTGCAACAAAGCCCGCTGCCAGCTTTGTCCACAACTCTTCTCTGGAAATACCATCACTGGACCTAACCAAGTTACGCACAGAATCATGGGCACTTTCTCATGCTCCTCTACTAACATCATATATGCCATCATGTGCCAACAATGCCCAGATGCTTTGTATATTGGACAGACTTCTAACTCCCTTAGACAAAGGGTTAATGGGCACAAAACAGACATCAAAACACTCCAGATCCACAAACCAGTTAGTCAACATTTTAATGGAATGGGGCATTCTATTAATGACTTAAAGGTATGTGTGTTACTGAAAAAAAACTTTCACACCATTCTTCAAAGGAAAACAGCAGAGCTGGCTTTTATATTCAAATTTGGCACATTAACACGTGGTTTAAACTGGGGTGGGAACTTTCTGAGTCACTGTAGGGGCTCGTCTGCATACTTGGCTAAATCTAATTCTTGACCTCCCCCCCCGACCTCTCTGATTTGCTCACCTTGATCATTTTTTTTTCTGATTTGTCCTCCTTGATTGCTGTTTTTGGTTCTCTGTGCCTTAAATACTGAGTCTGTTCTGGTCTGGCTATGGTCTGAAGAAGTGGGTCTGTCCCACGAAAGCTCACCTGATAAACTATTTTGCTAGTCTTTAACGTGCTACTTGGCTGCTTTTTGTTTTGGTTGTGAGGTAATAATGGCTTTTTTATCCATCTCACTTTCCTCTGCTTTTGAGGCAGTGGATCTGTAGCCCTGGGAATTGTCACTTGATGGGCTAGTTTTGGTAGAGCAAAACCAACTTTACACTGTATTTTTCCATCCTAGAGGCATTCCTTACAAATATATTGAGGACATAAATAAGGACACTTGCTGTTTGAATTCCTGGAATTCTTTTAAGCATACTTCTAATGTTCCTATCAAGGAAATAATTAAAAATTGTGTGGTTTATCTTGGGTGGCCTGGGGCCTGGTTAGCTGGATGCATACAGGGGAAAAAGGCCAGCAGTTTAAACAAATGTACTGTCTCATTTTAATGGCAGCTGTATTCTGTTTTTCCGGTTCATCTATTACTGTTCTATTCCTGGCTCCTGTTTGCCCTTAATGTTCTGTACAAAAGCTAATTGTTCTACTAAGCAGCTTTTCTAAGGGGTTTGCTTTAGTAAGTTTGATGCTTTATGGACTGAATGGCAAATTAGAACACAGATAAATGATTCACATTTGCAAACACTAGTTCTCCTTATCATGTAACGTTAAACACAAGGTACTTTTAAGACACAGTATGTGTCCAAAGACATTTGCTATTCTGTTATTCTACCGCTCGTGTATCACCTCCATACAGACCTTTTGCTGTGCTACACATCCCCAGTGAGTCTATTCTGGATGCAATTTATAAATTGTTCTATCTTGTTCTATATAGTCTCTTATACGGCACTCATCATGGTAATATCTGAGTGCCTTCCAGCAGTATATTAAGCAGTGTAACTAAACCTCTGTAATGTGTTTGTTCTCTCTCTGCAGGGGGAGAAAATTGTGTTCAGTGGAGTGTGTTGTTTTGGAATGTATCTTTTGCAGCAGTGTCCATCAGCATAGGTTACTATGATTGTTGTCAGTCACTCACCCAGTATAGAGATGAGGGAAGGGGAGTGAAGAGTCTGAGATGGGATGGACGAGGCCCAAAGGTCACTTGCTGGAGGTCTCAGGGGCCTACTGCACTCTTCAGAGGGCTAGTGTATCTGTAGGGGAAACAGCCAATTGCAGGGGCCGCAGGAGTGACCAGTCTGGGTCTAGTAATGCCATATAAAATGTTGCCTGGTTTTAGGAGGTTAATATTGTTAATTTGAATAGTATAATTTATAGGTTTAACAATTAATCTGGGCAGAAGATCAGAAGATTCTTGTCCCAGAATCAGGCTACACAGAGGACCTTCAGAAGTATGACAGGATGTTTGCACCAAGACAAATATTGTCTTAAAAACTTTTATTGAGATGAATGGAATCATATTCAAATAGTAATTAAATAATGGTGAAATGATCAGAGTTACAAATGAAATATTATTATTCTAAAGACACATATAGTATTGTATAGTACAAAACTTTTGATTACTATACTCCCACACTTCTTTGATAACCTGCTGGTAGAGACAAAGAACAGCCACTCTTCTGGCATGCCAAAAGGATTCAGGTCCGGGCTCCTCAGTTCTTGAATAGGAGATGCAGAGCTGGAAAAGCTTAAGAGCTATGGTAGCCAATATGGATTTCATTTAACCAATTGTCTTAAAACTTACTATTAAAACTAAAAACTCTAATACACGAATACAAAAAGAAGCCTTGAAACGTGAAGTTTAGGAAAACAGATTTGAAACTCAGAAGCTTAGCAAAGCTTGAATATAGATACTTCCTTTACATCATGGGTCACCCTTTAAAACAGCTTGTATGCCTGAGCCTTCCTTCTATCTCAAAGCTTAGTTTCCTCACTCACAAAATGGTGGGATATACTTATTCCATAGGTGGGCAAGTTTGAACATATTGATAATGAACACATCTATATTAATGATATTAGATCATTGTCACATCTTGTTTTTGTCCTGCCATTTTATTTTAGTCCTTTCATTGTGATGTGCCTGTTAAGGGTGGGAATTTAGGATGCCTATTATGCCAAACTGCTTCACTAAATCCTATATATATGTAAAATATCTTATTTTACAACCAACCACTATTTATCTGTGTGAAAGGTTTCAGATGTCTATATGCTAATTTTACCTTAACTTAACATATAGGAGATGTCCTGTAGGTCTCTTGTGTTACACCAGAATATTGCGATATAAACCAATAAATGCATTGCATAAAACAAATATTCAAAACTGTGCCCAAATACGAAATCCATATGAAAAAATACGTAAGTAAACAGATAGCTTAGCTCTATAGGCTACAAAAAGGAGCTGCAAAACAGAGCAGTAATTAATTCCTTTCTGGAGCTAGAAGGGAGGAAGCTTGCAGGCAGACAGAACACCAGGAACATGGGCAGCTCAGTGTGTACAGGAACCCTGAGAATGAAGAAGGTGCTCCTGGCTGGTTTCTGGGAATGAATAACAACTTAGCCAGGGAAGGGCCTCAGGAACAGAGTGTCTTCAGGGAGGAAGAAGTTTATGAAGCTTGTACCTATTTAATAACTGAGCCCAAGAAGGGCTAAAGAGATACCAACCAAGGAATGTGAAGACAGGCCCCTAGTGGAATATATATCTCAGAAGGAGTTTATTCTGATACAGACAATATGTGCGACTCAGCTTAGTCACTTTAAAAATGCTGGAGAAACCACTGACCAAGGTCTCCAGAAACTGAAAGATTGCAGACACATCTGAGTGGAAGAGGCATACATGAGAGGTGGGTTATATGCTATTTCAGGTTCATAGAGGAGTGAAGAGATGCAGGAAACCTTGGCTTTGAACTTGATTATTGAAATCCAAATATGAATAGAAATGTGCTCAGCACACATCCCCACAGCACTTCTTCCACTGCCCCCTACCATGTACATTGGACAACCAGACTGTCTCTATGCAAGAGAAAAAAGAAGAAATCAGACATTAAGAATGGTAACGTACAAAAACCCGTGGGAGAACACTTTAACTTCCCTGGACACACAGCCACAGGCTTGAATATTGCCCTCCTCAGTCAAAACAACTTTAAAAACAGGCTTCAACATGAAACTGCTGAGCTGTGATTCACATGCAGATTTGACACTATCAGACTGAGTCTGAATAGAGATTGGAAATATCTCAATTTTACCATCAATAATTTTTTTCACTTTAGGTATTTTCAGGTTAGTTCCATATCCTCCCTGATTGAGTTAGCTCTGATGTAACACTCCCATCTCTGTGTCCCTACTATCTATTTATTTTTCTTTCCCTTTAGCCAGCTGCTGAAGTGAGTTGCACCTCATGAAAGCTTATGCTGTAATAAAGTTGTTAGTCCTTAAGGTGCCACCAGACTCATTGTTTTTTCTGAAAAGGATTGACAAGGCTACCTCTAAAACAGGTTTTTTGTTAGCTATGAGAAAAACAATGTCCTGAATTAAACACAGTCAATTTGTAGACTTACAGGGTACCTCTACATGAGAAGCCTCTGTCAAGAGAAGTCACTGTCAGAAGGGATTTCTCTGCACGATTTCTGCTGACAGATTGTGTCTACACGTAACACCAGATCAAAAGAGCAATGTGCTCTGTCGACAGAGCGTAGTCAGACTGCCTGTCATTCTCTTGACACGAATGGCTGACTGGAAGCTCTGTGAATAGTGCTGCCCAGTCAACTAGAAGCCCTATCTGTCAACAGTGGGAACCCTGGAGAATCTACATGGTTGCATTGTCAACATAAGACTATGGAAAGAGGTATTATACCTGAAGGGGAAGAGGCATAACACTGCAGATGGATGTGCCAAGTTTTGGTGACAAACTGTTGACAAAGTGTATTTGCCATGTAAACACTCTGCATTAATTTTTTCTAACAAAAGCCCAGTTTTGCCAAAAAAAGCTAGTCATGGAGATGTCTCCAGTCTTTTAAAACACTGTCTATAGGGGCTTTTTGTGAGGAAGTGTAGCTCAGTGGTTATACAATTGGCCTTGTAACCACATGCCTATGAGCTCAATCCCTGAGGGGGGCCTCTTGAGGGCCTAGGGCAGGTTAGAATTTTTGAAAAAAAATCCTGTCAGGGGTAGTGATAGGTTTTTCTGTGAGTCATGAGTCCAGGGGACTGAATTGGGTGACCTCTTGAGGTCTCTTCCAGGTATATAAGATATGTAAAACTCCACATTTAACCCAAATTGTTACTGTTGAAGGTAGGGATAGCTCAGTGATTTGAGCATTGGCGTTGAGGCCATTTAGGGGTCTGGGCAGTAAGTTATATTCTCCTGTGCTACTTCAAACAACTGCTAATACAATACAATAGAGGTTTTAAAAATATATTCACCAGTGATTAAGCATGAGATTCAGTTAGGTCACCATTGGACATCATGGGTAGGAGTTACTCCTTACATACATCAGTCAGCTACAAGGTACACTATGAAATCTGTTTGTTTCTCCATTTTGAACACTGGAAGCATCTGAAGTCTGAAAATCTTGACAGCCTTGGCTGTTTTCATGTTATTTCTATATGAGACAATGTTTATTCTCCATCCAACCCCCGACCCTAGGCCACTCAGAGCTATCTTACCCCAAAGAGGGAAATAAATCATTAGGAATGAATGACACATTGAAAATGCACTGGATTTCATCCACAGATATAAAAGGCAAAAGGCAGTTTTTGTCTCCTTGGATCTAGGGGCGGTTTTCTCAAAGTACATATTTGGAAAGTCTGTTAGGTTAGATATCTGATTCCTGAGCATTCTGTCTCCAAATGTTAGGATGTGGCTATGCCTTTAAATAGTAGAAAGACAGATCATGGGCCTCATTTGTCTCTGATGAGTTGCTAATACTAGAAGACAGTGGCATATTCCTGGGCATGCATGTGGTAAATTAGAAGAGATGAGAAAATAGAGTCCTTTGAATCAAATGATTATTTAAGATGTGCTCCATTGTACGTACTAATAAAGCATTATTGTTTGTATTAATTTAAGTAAAATTTATGGCATAGTTGATGATATTTATCAGCATGATACTCATATGGAAGTTTAACTAATAAGGAAAATAATGAACCCCTGTGCAGTTTCAAATTGCTTAGTAGTGAGGATTTAATGTAAAATTTGCAATTTGTTTTCTAGCAGCATAATGCAAAATGTGCAAACTCTTTTTATTTGGTCTATTTATATGTCTTATCTACACAAAATGGAAAATCTACACTCATTAAAGTTTTATTTAAAGGTGCATTAAAGAACGTACTATCATAGACTTTGTAGGTATCATTAGTCAGAGTAAACAAGAAAATTAGAGGTGTTTAAACAGAGTATCAAGTTAAAAAAAATGGGCAAATGAAGAATGGTGAATTGCACATCCACAATCTTTTATTTATTCATTTATTTATTTATTTATTTATCTATTAAAGCATGAGAAAGATGATTAAATATGAAATCTGCTCTTTGTTATTTTCATTAATCAGAAAACATGGATGTGTCATAGTTTTCTACTGCATGTGTCCTCAAAGTAAACTTATTTTAATCAGAGCTTCTCAGAACTGTAGTTCGTAAATCTGTTTCTACACTAGACATAGCAGTCAATGGCCAATTATGTAGCTAAAATCAACTTTTCAGCTGTCAGCTTCCAGGGATGTCTTCATGAAGGTTGACAGGAGTGCTCTTATCTTTGAGCTTTCTTAATCCTCATGGCTTGCAAGGCATCATGGGGTCAAAGTTGACCCTGGAAAGCTCTGCTTTGCTCATGTGCGAAACAGCACCCCAGAAGATCGATCCTGAGCTGGTCGATCTTCTGAGGTAATGTAGACATAGCCTAAGACTACAAAGGACTTAAGAGACATCAGCCTTAAGGAGGATGCCGTATCTCGCAACCACACCTGGAAGTAGGAAAGTTCCATAGGGCAACATCTCCATGGCTATATAGACCGCCTTCTCAAAAGGAAAAACCGGATATATGTAGGATCCCAGCACCCTTCGTGCCCCTACCCTCTGCTTCTTTTTTCCCAGAGGTTCCACTCTTTGGCCAGATTGGAAGTTAGAGTCACCCAGATAGCATGGGCCACTATATATGAAGCTATTACCAGAGATAATTTAATAGACTGAGCTTCTGTGCCCTCAGAATGCAGATAACCCTCCCAGCATTTTAACATTTCATCAGCCCTAATGCAGTTGATTAATCTACCCAATGGTGGGCTTGGAAGAAACCTGACTGGCTCAGATTCAGTCTAGATAAAACTGGATTTTTTATTTGTATGGTGTAAGAAGGAACAGAAATTAATGTTAATAGTTTATGAACAATATTGAAAATGTTAACTGTCATCCAGGAGATCTATAGTAGTTTTGAGCTATATTGTGTTAAACTTGCACTCAGTGTGCTACTAAATAAGTAGTTCCACTGATTTCAATAAGAGCATTCAAGGTATAAGATACTGTTAGCTGTAAGTGAGCATATCCCAGTTTGTTCTTTTGCTAATGTTCTCTCGTTAGTTATGATCCTGATTTAAAGCCCATTGAACACAAAGGAAAGAGATTTCATTTGTCTTTGGCTTTGGATTAGATCAAACATGACAAGCAGGGAGGAAAGCTCACCTTTCAGGAGAAAGAAAACAAACCAACCACTTACTAGCGCTCTAGTCCATGTTAGAGCTAACACCCCATTGAAAGAATACATTCTATACACTTCAGACTTATCTAAAACTTCCAAGCCTTATAGCCATGCACAACAAATGCTGATATATTGTACAATTTTCTCCAATTCCAAAACCTTTCGCAAACTTTTAATCAGACAAATTTCAACAAACAAAATTTCACTGTAAATCTTTTGTTCAATGCAAATACTTTGGCAAAACACTACAGGGAAGCATGCCCTGCTGCTGACAGCGATACACCTCTTCTGTGGATAAAGCAATGATATATTAGATGTTTGGTTTTTTTTTAACTCCACTCGCTGGAATATTGTTGTCATTATAGTTAGCACTGTCTGTCACTTTGAACAGACCACTCACGAACATAGGGTTGAAAATAAGAGCATGAATCACCATGTGCTGTCATGTATTCAGCTGCTACAGCTTGCGCTGAAATGCAAAAGAGACTCCCACAATATATACTGATAGACAGACCTGGCTTTTAAGTTAAGTCCAAAAACTAGTGGAAATGTTTTAAAAATGTGTTTGCAAATGTACTCACACCACTTAAGTCAGTCTTATTGTACTGGCAGGCACTGAATGCCCTTCATTGTTGATACAATTTTGCCAGTATTCCACACAAATCAGAATATTTCTTATTTTAGCATTTAGAAATATGACACAAGGCTGGGGCCTCATTATGAAAATGCTATCTTTACTCAAATGATCTTACATTTAAGGCACTGATCCTGGAAAGAAAGAGGTATGTGTTTTAATTTCACACACCATGTGTAAAATTAAGCACATGCATTAGCTGTACAGTTTTAAGGCTGTTGCTGTGCTGTTTTATTCAGTGAAATGCTGTCTCAAGACAGAAAACTTTCTATATGTTAAAGAAATGATCCCTTATTTCCAAGGTAATATAATCACAATGCACAGTGGCACTAACAGCCACTGCAGACCCCAGGGTAAAGGTAGGGCCCAGCTCTGCGCCAAAGGTTGAAGGGGAAAGGACTAGGACAGTCTGCCCTTTACCATCTTTCAGACCGCAGCACTGACCTCCCCTTTCCCTCAGAGCCACACAGAGCAGCGGAGCAGTGCTGCTGCAGCATGTCAAATGGGCTCAGAGTTTCAGCGGCAGTGGCAGCCAGACCCTTTTGAGATACCAGACCCCAGTGCAACTGCCTCCTTTACTCCCTTCACCCCCATTAGTGGGATGGACAGTGCAGAGCTGGAATAAAGAGGCATTGTACTCAGGGACTGATAAACTCTCCTGTGTTCCTGAGGTTATTAGATTTGTGGAACTCCTGTATGGAAGTATTTTTTTCCTAATTTAAAACAAAATTATAATTGGGACTATTAAAGTGGTACTAATTTGCTAAGGGTTCAGGAGTGGATTCTGACTTGGGCTACGGGTAGAAGAGGAATACAAGTTGCAGGCTTCTCCAGGTAGGCAGCTCCCTGCATGCTGTGGCACCGCATTGCTCCTGGAAGCAGCTGACTGGTGACATGTCCCTGTGTGCCTCTATGTCCTCCATGCTAGAGACATTCGGAGAAATGCCAGCAGCTAGCTGCTTCTTGGAGTAGCATGGAGCCACAACATGCAGGCAGCCTGCCTCAGCCCTGCTGCAGCGCTACACATTTAGCGGCCTGGAGATCGTGATTAACTGGCAGAGGCTCCAGAATCAACTAGTCAGTTGCAATCAACAGATTGGTGACCACTGATGTACATAATTATGGATTTGTTTGGCAGGACCCATTGTCCTGGGCTTCAACCCTTACACCACTGCGTTAATCTGGCCGGGGTTCTAGCACTCTGAATGATGCCTATCTTCATGATACACACATTCCCAGGATTCCACCTCTAAAACAGTAGCAGAAATGGCACATAAAGAAAGGACAGCATCAACATAGGGGTGTGGGTGTGTGTATGTAGTGTCACATGTCATCCAGCACAGTGTATGTGGACACTCTAGCTATAGTTACACTACAATGCTCTGTCTGCAGAAGTTACTGTCAGTGGAGATGTTCCGACAAAATTTCTGTCAACAGATCTCAGCTACACATGAAACCAGATCAATCTTTTGATTTGCTCTGTTGTGAAAAGGGCCCCCCAGAGCATATCCAGGGCTTTCTGGTTGACAGGTTCTGTTGACAAAATGCATTTTGTGTTTAGACACTCCACGAGTTTAATCAACAAAACCCCAGTTTTGTCTACAAAACTCACTAACGTAACAGTAGCCTCTGTGAGGAGATGGGGAATCTGTGTGACCGTGTACATGATCAATGCATATCTAACCTTTGGTGTTAGTGGTCTATGACATACAAAAAAAGCCCTTCTTTGTGTAAGAAAGTTCATTTTAAAGAGGATCCCAGAGCGTTCCAATTTGGCATAGGTGTCTGCTGTATTTTACACATCAAAGACTGAGGCTGACAAGGAAAATGGATTAAGGATGATTAAGTAAATTTATATTGGTGGTGGCAGCTTACAACACTTTTTTCTGTACAAACAAACAAACAATACACCAAAGAGAAATGTTGAGTATGTGTCTCTCCCTTGAAAATTTCTGGATGTCATGTTGTTAGCTTTAAAAAGAAGCTACAATATTTATGTATTACTATGCATCACTGTGCTGAATGCATATTCTTTCTAGTTATTTAGAGGCAGATTCTGCTTGGTCAATACACGGGTCTGACATAAGGCAGAGAAGGGTGCTTCTATAACCCACACACCTCCTGGATGTTGTTCACTATTCCATGTAATGGCACTTAGATCAGTTATGGACAGAAAGAGTCTTTTCCACAGCCTTGGTTGTGACACAGTTTCATTTTAGCTCAAAAAGGAGGTGTTCATGCACTAAGCTCCTGAGGTCCCAGGTTTGATTCCTCCTATTGGCATTACATTTCTACTCCTTCACAGCCTGGAGAATTGCTTCTCTGCTACTCCTCTGGAGGTATCAGACAATGGCTATATCTGTATTAGAGGGCTTTGCAAAAAACAAAACAAAGAAAAGGGGGACTGTCCAGCTTCCCAAGGCATTCTGCTGACAGCAGATTGACAGAACACAGCACTTTTGTTGACAGCCACTCCCCAGGAGGAATAATTCCTTTGTCAACAGCAACCTGTTGACTGAAAGCCAGTCTGGATGATCCAGAGGGCCTTCTGTTCACAGAAGATGTCTCCAGGATGCCACACAGGTCCCAGCACATGGAATCATGTGCAAGGTAGTGTGAACTACATGGACCCAGCACACAGCTCCTGAGCACACTCACCTGCCTGCTGCCAGCTGCACAGGAATCCTGATGTGTCCCAGGTCCCAGTGGGAGGAGGGGCTGCCAGCATCTGCCCCGGCAGGCTAACCACAAGGGTGCCAGCCTGATCCTCAACATACCAAGGACTGCAGGTCCCAGCATGCAGGCATGCACGCAGGTGCGGGGCTGCACCTTCTCCCATGGACAGTGCTGCAAGCTGCAGCTGTGTGTGGAGGCACTGGGGAGTGCAAGGTTGCCTCAGGCTCATGAATCACCCAGAGTGGACCCCTCTGTGGCCAGACATCTGCTTGACCACTAGCCCATTCCCAGGGGTGGGCAGCACATGGAAGCACCATGGGGTCCCCATGAGGCAGGGCCCACTGCGCAGGCTACACATGGCTTTACTCCTGGGACTTTCCCATCTCTTGGCCTGGGGGTGTTGGTTACTCTCCGTGGTGAAAGGCAGGGTTTTAGGGGCTGTGTTGCATAAATAACTCACTGTCCCTCCTCCTTGTCGCCTTTATAGTTGTGTTCTTTTTCTGTATCTTGTTCAATATTATCACACTCTAATACATTCCTAAAATGTACTGGCAGAATTTGATAACAAAGTCCATTGTACTGCTTTAGTCCAACATTTGGCTAATTTTTAAGCCTTTAAACCTCTTTGTCATATAAAGCACTTTCCTACTTATACTATATTTATATAGAGATGAGAAACATATTAATTCTGTTTTTATCAATGCAATGCTGTCTTCAAAAAAAGATTAGGTAATGCAATACTCTTCGTTTTGCTCTCAAAAATGAGCAACTCTTATTCCGCTTTTCCTTAATTGCACCTTGCATGGTTCTGTAACAATGTACCATTTCTTTGAAGACAGGTCAGCTTCCTGGAGATAGAATGACTCTTCATATCTCTTCTTGGGAAAGAACTGAAATAGAGATATTTTCATTTGTATGGTAAGTGCTGTTATGTTCCATTAGATATGCATGGCTTTTATGTTGGAAGTAATTGGTGATAAAACTCATATATGAGGACATGGAATATCCCAGATTTGAAAAGCTTTAAAGAAAATGCAGAATAGCTTTTTGTGTGCAGAATTGTAGCCCCACTAGCTGGCTCATTAGATGGCTTGTTGGCTGATTTAGTGTTCATTTATGAGATGTTAAAACTTGTTTGACTCAGGATTAATAGATTTTTTCCAGTGGAGCACCAAAGAACAGCCATGTGATGGACTGTCTGAGGTCAGCCAGTAAAATCTTTCAAGAGGTTGTCTTAAATGACAACAATAGCTATCTGACAATGATGGCTACATCTACACTATCAGATAAATTCGAATTTATTAAAATTCATTTTGTAATGCAGTTTTTTAATTCAATTTTGAGTATACTCGCTTCCCACAGGCACCCAAAAAATCTAACACATTGCTTCAGCACTGTAATCACCAAACATTGACTGCTGCAGCAGTGCATTGTGGGAACCTGTCCCACAATTCCCTCAGCCCCACATTCAGAGCCAGGAGCCAGGTGCTGCAGCACTGTCAGCTTCCTTGTCCACCTATTGGGGAACCACGGAAACTGAAAAGGCAGCAAACCTGGTCAGTTTCCCCGCTCCTGCTAGTACAATAAACTCTCTATGAAATCAACTAATTGTGGGAAAGGACTGTCCCTTCTTCCGGAAAGCCCATTAAATGAGAGGGTTTACTCACCCTCCCTGCAGGTTCCTCCAAAAACCAACCTCCTGAAAACAATGCCTCCCCAAAAAACACCAAAAACACTTCTCCCCCCTGCCAACAAAAAAAAATAAAACCCTTTCTAATAAAACCAACCCCCTGCCATCACTGGCTCGGGTGGAAGAGCTGCTGGAGCCTGCTGGCTGGGGAAGCCTGGTCACATGTGGCCAAGGGCACCTGGCAGGTGGGTGCCTGCTCCTGGATGTCTATCCCTGTGCACTGAAGCCACCTGGCCATGGGATGCCTGACTGCAGGGTGCCTGGCCCTGCATGGCCAGAGCCGGCTGTACTTCCTAGCCCCCTAGCCAGGTGGAAGAGGTGGATGAGGCTTTCTTTAAACAGCTAACAAAATCATCCAGGGCCCAGAATTTGGTGGTGATGGGGGACTTCAACTATCCAGGTATATGTTGGGAAACTAATACAGCAGGGGTCAGACTGTCCAATAAATTCTTGGATTGCATTGCAGACAACTTTTTATTCCAAAAGGTAGAAAAAGCTACCAGAGGGGAAGCTGTTCTAGATTTAATTTTAACAAATAGGGAGGAAATTATTGAGAATTTGAAAGTAGAAGGATGCTTGGGTGAAAGTGATCATGAAATCATAGAGTTCACAATTCTAAGGAAGGGTAGAAGGGAAAACAGTACAATGGAGATAATGGATTTCAGGAAGGCAGATTTTGGTAAACTCAGACAGCTGGTAGGTAAGGTCCCATGGGAAGCTAAACTGAGGGGAAAAACAGCTGAGAAGAGTTGGCAGTTTTTCAAAGGGACATTATTAAGGGCCCAAAAGCAAGCTATCCTGCTGCGTAGGAAAGATAGAAAATATGGCAAAAGACTGCCTTGGCTTAACCAGGAGATCTTGCATCATCTCAAAATAAAAAAGGAATCGTATAAAAAATGGAAACTAGGACAAATTACAAAGGACGAATATAAGCAAACAACACGAGCATGCAGGAGCAAGATTAGAAAGGCTAAGGCACAAAATGAGCTCAAACTAGCTACAAGCATAAAGGGAAACAAGAAGGCTTTTTACAAATACATTGGTAACAAGAAGAAGACTAAGGAGAGGGTAGGGCCATTGGTCAGTGAGGAGGGAGGAACAGTAACAGGGAATTTGGAAATGGCAGAGATGTTTAATGATTTCTTTGTTTCGGTCTTCACTGAGAAATCTGAAGGAATGCCTGACACAGAGAATGCTATTGAAAAAGGGGTAAGTTTAGAAGTTGAAATAGGAAAAGAACAAATTAAAATTTACTTCGAGAAATTAGATGTCTGCAAATCACCAGGGCCTGATGAAATGCATCCTAGAATCCTCAAGGAGCTGATAGTAGAGGTATCTGAGCCTTTAGCAATCATTTTTGGTAAATCGTGGGAGACGGGAGAGATTCCAGAAGACTGGAAAAGGGCAAATATAGTACCCATTTATAAAAAGGGGAACAAGAATAACCCGGGAAACTACAAGCCAGTCAGCTTAACTTCTGTGCCAGGAAAGATAATGGAGCAGGTAATTAAAGAAATAATCTGCAAGCATTTGGAAGGTGGTAAGGTGCTAGGGAACAGCCAGCATGGTTTTGTTAAAAACAGATCATGTCAAACCAATCTAATAGCTTTCTTTGATAGAATAACGAGTCTTGTGGATAAGGGAGAAGCGGTGGATGTGGTATACCTAGACTTCAGTAAAGCATTTGACACGGTCTCACATAATATAGTTATCAATAAACTACGCAAAACTTAGATGGGGCTACTATAAGGTGGGTGAACAACTGGCTGGATACCCTTACCCAGAGAGTAGTTATTAATGGTTTTCAATCCTGCTGGAAAAGTATAACTAGTGGGGTTCTGCAGGGGTCTGTTTTGGGACCGGTTCTGTTCAATATCTTCATTAACGATTTAGATATTGACATAGAAAGTACACTTATTAAGTTTGCAGATGATACCAAGCTGGGAGGGGTTGCAACTTCTTTGAAGGATAGGGTCATAATTCAAAAGGATCTGGATAAACTGGAGAAATGGGCTGAGGCAAACAGGATGAAGTTTAATAAGGACAAATGCAAAGTGCTCCACTTAGGAAGGAACAATCAGTGTCACACATACAGAATGGGAAAGGACTGCCTAGGAATGAGTACAGCAGAAAGGGATCTAGGGGTTATAGTGGACCAGAAGCTAAATACGAGTCAACAGTGTGATGCTGTTGTGAAAAAGGCAAACATGATTCTAGGATGCATTAACAGGTGTGTTGTGAGCAAGACACGAGAAGTCATTCTCCCGCTCTACTCTGCACTGGTTAGGCCTCAGCTGGAGTATTGTGTCCAGTTCTGGGCACCACAGTTCAGGAAGGATGTGGAGAAATTGGAGAGGGTCCAGAGGAGAGCAACAAGAATGATCAAAGGTCTAGAGAACATGACCTATGAAGAAAGGCTGAAAGAATTGGGCTTGTTTAGTTTGGAAAAGAGAAGATTGAGGGGGGACATGATAGCAGTTTTCAGGTATCTAAAAGGGTGTCATAAGGCAGAGGGAGGGAACTTGTTCTTCCTTGCCTCTGAGGATAGAACAAGAGGCAATGGACTGAAATTGCAGCAGGGGAGGTTCAGGTTGGACATTAGGAAAAAGTTCCTAACTGTCACGGTGATCAAACACTGGAACGAATTGCCAAGGGAGGTGGTAGAATCTCCATCACTGGAGCTATTTAAGAAGAGGTTAGATAGATGGCTTTCAGGTATGGTCTAGAAAATGCTTGGTCCTGCCATGAGGGCAGGGGGCTGGACTCGATGGCCTCTCGAGGTCCCTTCCAGTCCTACTGTTCTATGATTCTCTGATTCTCTGATTCCTGCAGCAGGAGCAGCTTGGCCATGGGGTGCCTGGCCCCCCACAGCAGGAGCTGCTTGGCCGCATGGTGCCTGGACCTGCATGGCTGAAGCTGTCTGGCTGTGGGGTGCTTATCCCCACACAAGCAGAGCTGCCTTGCTGCAGGCGGCCTGGCCCTGTGTGGCTGGAGCTGCCTTACCATGGGTGGCTGCAGGGGCCACCACACACATGGTGGCTCTGGGAAGGAGGTGGCTGCGGTAGAAGCTTCTCCGGTTGCAGCAGGTAAGTTCCTTAATTTTTGAGTGGGAGTGGAGTGGGAAGGACTTGTAAGATTTTACTGGCCCCTATTTAGCAGACATTAGGAACAACAGGGAACATCCATTGGTTCTGAAGTCCGCTAAATCAGGGTCCATAAAATCGAGGTTTTACTGTAGTGGGGGGCTGGGAGCCAGGATCAGCAGTGCTGTCAATTCCCCAGGTCCCTGCAGCTTGGAGGACCTGGGAAACTGACAGCACAGCTGCCCTGGTCAATTTTCTGGCTGCCGCTAGATGTGAGGAGCTGGGAGACAGGTTCAGCCATGTTGTCAGTTTCCTTAGTCCCTGCAGCTTGGGTGCACCAAATAGCTTTGTGGGACACTTATGAAGGCTAATAAATTCAATTTTAAAACATGGTGCTTCCACACTGGCCTTTAATCAAACTTCCGAATTCGAGCTTGAAGCTATAGATAACTGCAATTTTGTAATCTTGATATTAGTGCTCCCTAAATCGAGCTAATGGTGTTTACAATGAGGACAGTCATGTGGTAATATTGAGCTAACTACCTTAAATTTGAATTTATCTTGCAGTGCAGATGCAGCCTAAATGAAAAAGGATATAGTGAATAGTGAGAATAGTACTATTTTGTTGAACAAAAATGCAGTATAAAAGAGAGGACTGGTGACATGCTAACTAACTTACTAACTAACTAAATGGGCCAAAGCCCAGTTCCAAAGAAGAGGAGTGCCCTATTTCTTATTTACAGGCTGGAGTGTCATGTTTTTATCAGCAATGTGAATGAGTGAGGTCTGGTTTTCTGCTTCACTCTCTTGCTCAGCACTGCAAACCCTATGTCTCCAGCTCAGAGGGAGTTGGCTACTTGCCTGGTAATCCACTCAGTGAGTAAGTGAAGAAGGAGCAGAGAGGGACAGAGCATAGGATAAGTCTTTACTAGGTGATTGGCTGTGTACACAGATGGTGGTCAGCTGTTGCATAAACAGAGTAAAGTAACTTTTTTTTTCCTCACAGGGAATTAGGGAAGGCAGTCGAGAAGCTATGTATGACTCCCTAACTTGCATCTCAGCCTCTGATATGATTCTGGGGCAATGCTGTCTCTGAGCTAGTGCATATTGCATTCTGATGCTTCATATCAGGTTTTCACTCTTTCTGTTTATGTGCCACGATCTGGGGAAAATATCAGTCTTGCGGGGGACACCTGCAAAAATCAGATAGCTGGAGGAGTTGGCTCAATAGGCTGAATTCTTTGTTCAGCTTCTTTCAACTTTGAAGGATTTCCCAGTCTGTTGCCTGGCATTCAAAAACATAATCACTGTCTCAAAACCACTCATTTTTGAGAGTACCTGGCTGTGTCTACACTAGACAGAAATCTTGAAAGGAGGAATATTGAAAATCCATATCGAAACAAGGGATTTCGAAATAGCATGGCCACCCACACAAAGTGGATCACTGTACCGGTCCGTCACTTGGAAACAGTCCCTCAGTCTTTCAAAAGGGAGCGCCCACACAGCAACTGTCCTCCAATGTGGCATCTGCTCACCTGACCCCCTGGGGGCGGTCCCATGTGGCTACTGGGGCTGCTTCCGTGGGGAACCTGCTGGCTGCGGTCCAGCCTCCATATCCCTTCCCACTCAGGGAGATCAGGGTGTTGTCCATGGGCGAGGGTTCTGGATGCTGATGCTCCTCAATCTGGGATGTGGCCAGGGGTTGCAGGATGAGGTGTTCCCCAGCCATGCTGCCCAATCAACCTGTTAACTACCTGGGGCTCCAGAGAACAGATCAGGAAACACTGGTCTCAATAGGTCCTGGCTAGAGGTGCTGGAACTGATGGTGATGACAAGGCGGCCTTCATCATCCAAGCCACTCTCTGGATCCACCTCCCTGGCCCAGCCTGATGGTCCTGGCTGTTCCTGCAGGTCCACATCTGTGTCTACCTTGGGGCAGTCCATGTCAACCACAGCTACCAGTTTGGGAGTGCCCTTCAGGCCAAGGAGCTGTTCCAGCGTCCGGTAGTGCAGTCACCTCAGGGGAGCCTCTTCCTCTGATTGCCTGTGGGCATCCCTGGCCCACCTATAGGCCTGCCTCAGCTCCTTTACCCTTGAGTGCACTTGATCTGCCATGCACTGGATGTGGCCCCACTTCCACAGCTCCAGTAACAGCAGTTCAAAGGCTGCTGTGTTATGGAGCTGCCCAGTGCTGTGCAGCAGCACATCCTCCTCTGCCCAGAAGCCTAGGACATCTTTTACCTTGGCCTATGTCCAGAGGGGGCCCTCCTCTTCCGGCCCTGGCTTGCCTCCGGCATTCCCTCAAGCTGGGAGGAGGGGGCCCCCTGGCTGTCTCTGGGGTGTGGTGGGGCTCACCATCCAGCTAGTGGGCTGCATGGCACCTCTGTCTGGGCTGTTGGAGCATCTGCCAGGCAGAGCTCATGTTCCTGAGGCTCTGGGCACGCTCTCAGCTTCCTTCACAGGGTATCTGGGACCACGCAGCTTTAAGAGGCTGGCCCTGGGGACCATAGAGCACTGCCAGGGCTTGCTAGAGAGTCTCTACACTCCCTGAGGCCGCTGCCATGGTGGATCTGCTATTTTGAAATAGCAGCCCCAGAGCATCTACACATGCCCTGTTTCAAAATTCGATTTTGAAAGGGGCTGAACTTCCTGAAATCGGATGGGAAGAGCAATTTCAAAATTAACACCCCTTTTTGCCCAAGACTATTTTGAAAGATGGCGTTATGCATGTGGACGCTCTGTGTTCTCTTTCAAAATTGGGCCCCCTTTCAAACTCAATTTCGAAACACAGGCCTAGTGTAGATGCACCCATTGATCCAGAATAAAGTCACTTTTATTCTGAAATAGAGTAGCCACATTGGGAGCTTTTCTGGAATAGCTATTGCAGCCTGGCAGACTACAGAATATCTATGCTCATCAGTTTCTTGAAGAAAACAAGGTGGAAGAGCAAGGCCTTGTCTACACTACTGTAGGTTATCGACCTAAGTTACGCAACTTCAGCTACATGAATAACACAGCTGAAATCAATGTATTTAGGCAGGCTTACCACAGTATCCTCACTGTGTTAAGTTGAAATCTGACACTCTCCTGTCTACTCAGCTTACTCTTCTCATTTTGATGGAGTACTGGAGTCAATGGGAGAGTGCTCGGCAGTTGATGTATTGATTCTATCCCTGTTCATCCAGCTCATAGTGAAGATGTGACCTACAGCAATTTATCAAAGGAAGACTCTTCTGCCAAAAAGTTTCAGTCCTTCTGAGTTCTTCTATGCTGATAAGTCTGAAAGAAGCTGATTTATCTCCATTATACAAACCTCCCTGATATGTATCTCTGCTGGCTGAAATTGGATCGCAGCAGTGATGCTGAAGTCATGGGACACTAACCAGTTTCAAACAGCAAGCAATTTCCACATAGGTGAGATTTAGTGGTATTTCTTTATGCACCATTCAATTTCTCACATCATCTGAACACTCCACCCAATTCCTTCTCATGTTTCTCTAAAGTTTTATCTGTTTGCGGAAAACTGGGGCCACACTCTATGTAGCTTTTGTAGCCTGCATTTATTTAATTTCTGGCCCTAGAGTAGCTCTAGTTAAAACACAGACCAACACAAAAAGGTGTACATGGTCAGGAGAAAAGATTCCGTAGGCCCTTTCTGCAGAAAGAAAGATACATTAAAAAAAACTCCTTGATAAGTCTTCTCAAACTGTGATATTTGAAAGGGTACTGTCAACCTAAAAGATCCACAATTCTTTGAATGACAAGATCTAATATTTGTCAGAGTTTGAAGTTTTCTGGCTGAAATAACATCCATCTTATAAAATCAATTTGACTAAAATAATCATGTAGCCCCATGTTAAGATACCAATCAGTAGGAGGTTTAAGAATTTTAAAATCAATGTTATGTTTGGGAGAGGGAAGAAGGGAAAAGCTTAGAGTAGACATTACATGGCATTACCCAGTACTTAGTAATGACTGGGTATACAACCTGCTTTGTAGTAGGATTTAGATTTGTTTTGATCTGTAACTTGAACTTATTGATAGCTATCACTGGTGTGAGTTTCATTCAAATATCTGCAACTAGCACATCTCTTGCAGTGTTCTGAATGCGGACATTAAACTAGCAATACAAAATACCTTTATATGAAAAATACTCACTTTTTTTGAAAGGGCATGCTTAAGGGATTTGTGTGACAATAGCCTTGTCTACACGTGCCGGCTACTTCGAAGTAGCCGCGCCAACTTCAAAATAGCGCTGGTCACAGCTACATGTGGCGGGCACTATTTCAAAGTTGACATCAACGTAAGGCGGCGAGACGTCGAAGTCGCTATTCCCATCAGGAGATGGGAATAGCGCCCTACTTTGACCTTGAACGCTGAAGTAGGGAACATGTAGCCGTTGCGCGTCCCGCAACATCGAAATAGTGGGGTCCGCCATGGCGGCCATCAGCTGAGGGGTTGAGAGACGCTCTCTCCAGCCCCTGAGCTTGATGGTCGCCACGTGCAGCGGCCCCTAAAAGGTCCCCACCCCCTGCCTTCCTGTGAAGGAAGCTGAGAGAGTGTGCAGGCGGCAGCCCAGCCACGCGGCCAGCCTGCACGCCCCTCTACAGCCACACACACCCCCCACTGCTGCAATGGCCGCCCGCCAGCCCCCCAAGCGCCCCCAGGGCACCCTCCCAAAGGGGAGCCAGGGCTCCCAGCCCGGCAGCCAGGCTGGGAAGTGGCAGCGGGGCCCCTCCTGGACGGAGGCCGAGCTTTGGGACCTGCTGGGGCTCTGGAGTGAGGAGGAGGTGCTCCAGGTAATGGGGAGCAAGAGGCGGAACGTGGATGCGTTCGCTCAGCTGGCCGAGGGCCTGGCCACCTGGGGTCACCCTGCCCGCACTCCTGACCACGTCAGGAGTAAAGTGAAGGAGCTGCAGCAGGGTTACGCCCGGGCCCGGGATGCAGCTGGCCGATCTGGGACCGCCCCCGTCACTTGCCCCTTTTACAGGGAGCTCAGGGCCATCCTGGGCCCCCAGCACACCTCCTCCCCTCTGGCCACTCTTGATACCTCAGCTGATGAGCCCCAGCAGGCCCTGGAGGCGGAGTCCACCCCGGAGGTAAGCCCTGCACCCCAGGGGCCCCCCAAGGAGCCCACCTCTGGGACGCTGGAGGAGGAGGAGGAGGGAGAGTCCTCCTCCAGCGACGGGGGGCTCCAAATAATCCTGCCATCACGGAGCTCCAGCAGGGCATCCACCCACTGGGTGTCACCCGACCATGGGAGTGGACCATCAGGTATGTACCCCCCCGATGCACACCCCCAGGGTTGAGGGGCGGGGGTAACAGACGTGACCAGGGCCCTCCACATGCCCAGATGACCATGGCCCCAAGGACAGCAGTGGCATGTCCCTCACAGGAGTGCATCAGCCCCTGCCCCCCCAGCACGACAGTGCCATGCCTCATCCCTGGGGATGGGGGGAACGGAACCTAGGGTCCCCCGGGGGCAGGGGGTGGGACACCCATCAGCAGCAGCAGCATCTCCCGGGGACAGGGATGGGAAACCAGCAGCAGAGGGGTGGGAGGACAAGGGCCACGGCTCGGGGCCCACACTAAAGTCTGTTTCCACTCTTCCTCCCCTCCTGTGTTCCGCAGCTGCACCATCGGAAGGACCGGAGAATGCCGGTGAGGTGTCAGTGGTCCTGGAGAGCCCACTGGGGCCATTAGTCCAGGCCAGCCCCTTGGCGGAGCACCGACCAGCCCCAGGGCGGGGACGACGGCGGAGCCAGCACTCCAGGACAGCGACGGACCCCCAGCTGCTGGCAATCCTCCGTCAGCAGCTGGAGGTCTCTGAGCAGCGCCTGCGGGTGGAGGAGCGGCGCCTCAACCTCCAGGAGCGGGCGCTGGCCTAGTGCCAGGAGGCATCGGGGGTCTTTATGCGCATGTTCGAAAGTGTTGCAGACTACCTGGTCCCCCATGCCGCGTCGGCCGCCTCTCTGCCCGCCCTGCCTGCTCCACCCGCCGCTCCACCCACTGCTCCATCTGCTGCTTCACCTGCCGTCACACCGCCATCCGCCACCGAGGGCCCCTCCGCCAAGGGGGACCTGGGAACAGCTGACACCCGCCGGCCTTATCTCCCGGTCCTCCTGGCCCCCAGCCAGCCCCGGCCAGGGCTGAGGCCGAAGTGCGGGTCGCGGCCGCCCACCCCCAGCACTGGACATTAGGGGGTGTGGGACCCAGGACGTGGCACTCCCCCTCCCCCTTTGTATATATCCCCCTCATATATCATCTTTTGTAAATAGTTTGTATTAGACCCCTGTTATGTTGTTATGCTGATACCTGCCCCCCCCATGTAAATAGTTCTCCCCTTCCTTGTCTTCCCCTTTTTTTCTTTCATCTTATCTTATTTATAATACATATATGTAATATTTATTTTGCCTGTAAATAGTTAGTTATGATAATAATAATAAGAGTTCAACATATATATTCTGGTTTGACGAACAAATGTCTGTTTTTATTTGCAAGAAAAGTGGGGGGGTGCTTTCGGGTGCTCTGTGGTGTGGGCGTAGGGGCAGAGAGTGTTGTGGAGGATGGGTGGGGGTGCAGTGGGGGGCCTGCCAGCGTTCACCCTGTGGCCTCGTCGAACTGGGCCCGCAGGGCCTCCCAGACCTGGGTCCCTTCAGGGTCCACCTGGCGACTGGGGGCAGCGGGTGGCTGCACATCGGCCCTGCCAGCCTCCACAGCCCAGCCCTGAAAGAACGCCTCCCCCTTGCTCTCGACAAGGTTGTGGAGGGCGCTGCACGGACCCACAATCTGGGGGATGTTGGTGCGGCCCGCATCAAGGAAGGTGAGGAGACACCTCCAGCGCCCTTTGAGGTGGCCAAATGTGCGCTCCACCACCTGGCGCGTGTGGTTCAGGTGCATGTTGAAGTGCTCCTGGCTGGCTGACAGGTGGCCCATGTAAGGGTGCATGAGCCAGGGCCGGAGGGGGTATGCCGTGTCTGCGATGATGCAGAGGGGCATGGTGGTGTCCACCACAGGGATCTCCCGCTGGGGGATGAAGGTCCCCGCCTCCAGCTGGCAGCACAGGCCCGAATTCCGGAATACCCGGGCGTCGTGGGTGCTGTCAGCCCAGCCCACATATATGTCCAGGAAGTGGCCCCAGCTGTCCACCAAGGCCTGGAGGACCACTGAGTGGTAGCCCTTCCTGTTTAAGTAGCATCTGCCACTGTGCTCCGGGGCACGGATGGGGATGTGGGTCCCATCCAGAGCCCCGAATCAATTGGGGAAGCCCAGGGTGGCAAACCCCACGATGGCGGCATCTGGGTCCCCAAGCTGCATGAGCCTGTGCAGGAGCAGGGCATTGATGGCGCAGACGACCTGCAGAGGAAGCACATGGGAGACCACCAATGAGGGGTGTGCAGCGTGTGTGTGGCCCTCCCCTGCCAAGGCTTCCCTCCCCTCCCCTGCCAGGGCTGCCTCCCCCTCCCTCCGTGGGTCCTCTTATCTCCATGAGGACAGCCCTGACGGTGGCCTTGCTGACGCCAAACTGCTGGCCCACGGATCGGTAGCTGTCTGGAGTGGCCAGCGTCCAGACAGCGATGCCGACCCATTTCTCGACGCTGAGGGCACGCCACATGAAGGTGTCCTGGTGCCTCAGTGAGGGGGTGAGCCACTGGCATAGCTCCAGAAATGGCTGCCGGCTCATCCGAAAGTTCTGGAGCCAGCGGTCGTCGTCCCACTCTCCGAGCACCAGCCGCTCCCACCAGTCGGTGCTCGTGGGGTAGCTCCACAGCCGGCGGCGTGTGTGGCGGGGGGGTGGGGCAGGGCTCTGCAGGGTTTGAGGTTGCTTCCTCCTCCCCTGGGGGCAGCTCCTCCTCTGTGGCTAGGATGTGATCATCTGCTTCCTGCATGGCATCGAGCAGGGCGAGCACTGCTTCTGCAGGGGCGGCTGGGTGGACCTCTGGCTGCTGCTGCTGCTGCTGGGGGTCCATGACTGCATTGCCCGATGTGCGCATGCCTATGGCTCTGCAGACCGTGTGCTGTGCAGGCTAACTGTGTCTGGGAGGGGCCCTTTAAGGGAGCGGCTAGCTGTTGCCCCGGAAGTGCTAGTCCGCCCTGTGACCCTGTCTGCAGCTGTTCCTGGCAACCTTATTTCGATGTGTGCTACTTTGGCATGTAGATGTTCCCCTGCAGCGCCTACTTCGATGTGCTGCTGCCCAACGTCGACGTTGAACGTCGACGGCACCAGCCCTGGAGGACGTGTAGACGTTATTCATCGAAATAGCTTATTTCGATGTCGCTAAAACGAAATAAGCTACTTCAATGTAGCGTTCACGTGTAGACGTAGCCAATATGAGCTAAACAGGAAATCTGAGCAGCTTTCTCACTTTTCAGACAAATATGCTGTCATTTATTTATCATTTTTAGAAGGCATCTGTATGCAGAAACAGTCTCTGCTTTGAAACGCTGTTTCTATATTTGTAGTTTATTTGGATGAGAAAAATCAAACATATTCGTTACACACAACCACAAAATTGAGGCACATCTGTTTGTGCATGTGTGTGCATCCACCCACCCACCCACCCACGCACACACACACAGATCAGTGGCATAACCAAAATGGAGAATTACAGGTCCAAAGGATGATTTCTTTGTGTAATTATTTCTCAGGATATGTTAGTTTTATTTTTTTTTAAATTTGCCCTCCACAAGCACCTAAGGGTTCTCACGTTAAAAAAGTAAAATTTCCTGACAAAATGTTTCTTAAACTGATGTTGACACTAAGTGGTTTTGGTGCTACTAGCTGGGATAGAACATCACATCCTGGAGGTGAGTGGGTTACACAATCATGAGAAAAGAAGGGCATTTAGTATTATTCTTTGACTAAAGACAAATCTTATATAATTGAAAGTATAAAAATGCACAATAAAACAGGCAGCCCCTCCCCAACTTTGCCTTTTGTTGATTCCCTGAAATAGGTGAAAATGTGCAAAGAAACTGTAACCAAGCATCATTTATCCAAAGAGTTTTATCTTATCAGTGACCACAAACATAGCAATGCTTTAATCACAAAAATTGTCTTCTTTACAACCATGCATAATCCACAGAGGAGAAAAAAAAACATTTTACAGAATCCTAAATATGCAAGTTCATCTTTCTGTTCCAAATTCATAGAATCATAGGGCTGGAAGGGATCTCAGGAGGTCATGTCGTCCAGCTCCCTGCTTCAAGCAGGATCAACCCATACTAAGTCATCCCAGTCAGGACCGTGTCAAGCCAGGACTTAAAAATCTTGAGGGATGGTGTATCCACCACCTCTCTACACAACACATTCCAATGCTTCACCACCCTCCTGGTGAAGTAGTTGTTCCTCATATCTAACCTACACCTCTCCCTCTTTAACTTCAGGCCATTCATTGCTTCTGGTTCAGCCATCTGACACCACTGAGAACAGTTTCTCACCCTCCTCTTTAGAGCTCCCATTCAGAGATTTGAAGGCTGCTATTAAATCACCCCTAAGTCTTCCCTTCTGTAAACTAAACAAGCATGAATCCCTCAGATTTTCCTCTTACATCTTGCGCTCCAGCCCCTCAATCATTTTTGTTGCCCTCCGCTGAACATACTCCAGTGAATCCACATCCTTTTTATGCTTCAGGGCCCAAAACTGGACACAATATTCCAGATCTGGCCTCACCAGTGCCGAACAGAGGGGAACAAATACTTCTCTGGATCTGCTTGAAATGCTCCACCTGCTGCACCCTAGAATGCCATCAGCCTTCTTGTCTACAAGGGCACACTGTTTACTGATATACAGTCTTTCATCTGCCATAACCACTAGGTCCCTTTCCATCGTACTGTTGCTGAGCCAGTTGGTTCCCCAGCCTATAACAATGCTTGGGATTCTTCCATCCCAGGTGCAGGACTCTACAGTTCTCTTTGTTGAACAGCACCAGATTTCTTTTGGCCCAGTCCTCCAATTTATCAAGGTCACTTTGGATCCTCTCTCTACCTTCCAATGTATCTGCCTCTTCCCCTAGTTTTGTGTCACCTGAAAACTTGCTGAGGGTTCAATCCAGTTCCTCATCCAGGTCATTAATAAAGATCATAACAACACCAGCCCCAGAACTGAGCCTTGCGACTCTCCTCTTGAAACCAACCTCCAACCAGATATTGAGCCATTGACCACTACCTGTTGGGACTGACCATCAAGCCAGATTTCTATCCATCTTATAATAAAAGGATCCAATCCATAGCCGTGTCTACACGTGCACGCTACTTCGAAGTAGCGGCACTAACTTCGAAATAACGCCCGTCACAGCTACACGTGTTGGGCGCTATTTCGATGTTAACATCGATGTTAGGCAGCGAGACATCGAAGCCGCTAACCCCATGAGGGCATGGGAATAGCGCCCTACTTCGAAGTTGAACGTCGAAGTAGGGCATGTGTAGACGATCCGCGTCCTGCAACATCGAAATAGTGGGGTCCGCCATGGTGGCCATCAGCTGAGGGGTTGAGAGACGCTCTTTCTCCAGCCCCTGTGGGGCTCTATGGTCACCGTGTGCAGCAGCCCTTAGCCCAGGGCTTCTGGCTGCTGCTGCTGCAGCTGGGGATCCATGCTGCATGCACAGGGTCTGCAACCAGTTGTCGGCTCTGTGGATCTTGTGTTGTTTAGTGCACCTGTGTCTAGGAGGGGCCCTTTAAGGGAGCGGCTTGCTGTTGAGTCCGCCCTGTGACCCTGTCTGCAGCTGTTCCTGTCACCCTTATTTCGATGTGTGCTACTTTGGCGTGTAGACGTTCCCTCGCAGCGCCTATTTTGATGTGGTGCTGCGCAACGTCGATGTTGAACATCGACGTTGCCAGCCCTGGAGGATGTGTAGACGTTATTCATCGAAATAGCCTATTTCAATATCGCCACATCGAAATAGGCTACTTCGATGTTGGCTTCACGTGTAGACATAGCCCATATGTCCTTAACTTGAGGGCAGGAATGTTGTGGGACACTGTATCAAAAGCTTTGCAGAAGTCAAGGTATATCACAGCCGCTAGCTTCTCCATGTCCACAGAGGCTGTTACCTCATCATAGAAGCTAATCAGATTGGTCAGGCAGGACTTGCTCCTGGTGAAGTCATGTTGGCTACTTTAGATCACTTTCCCCTCTTCCAAGTGCTCCAAAATGGATTCCTTGAGGATCCCTTCCATTATTTTCCCAGGGATTGAGGTAAGGCTGACCAGTCTGTACTTCCCTGGATTGTCTTTCTTTCTTTTTTTTAAAGATGGGCACAATGTTTGCCTTTTCCAGTCATCCGGGATCTCTCCCGCTCTCCAAGTATCTTCAAAGATAATGGCCAAAGGTTCAGCAATTATATCTGCCAATTCCCTCAGTACTCTGGGGTGCATTAAATCCTTACCCATGGATTTGTGTACATCAAGTTTTTCTAGAGAGCTCAGAACTTGTTCCTTCCCCACAGATGGCTGCCCTCCACCTTCCCATACTGCATTGTCTAGGACCGTCGTGAAGACTGAAGCAAAAAAAATATAGTACTTCAGCTTTTCCTACATCATCTATCACTAGGTTACCTCTTTCATCCAGTAATGGCCCCACACCTTCTCTGATAACCTTTTTGTTGTTCACATGCCTGTAGAAACCCTTCTTGTTACTCTTCACAACCCTTGCCAGATGCTGTTCCAATTCTGCTTTCACTTTTCTGATTACTGCCCGGCATTCTCCAGCCGTATGTTTATGGTCCTCCTTAGTCAACTGTCCATGTTTCCATTTCTTGTATGCATCCTTTTTGAGTTTAAGCTGATTAAGAATTTACCTGTTAAGCCATGCTGGTTGCCTACCATGTCTGCATTTCTTACTATGCAGTGGGATGGTTTGTTCCTGTGCCTTCAGTAAGGCTTCCTTAAAATACTGCCAGTTTTCTTGAACTCTTTTCCCCTTCATCTTCATTTCCCAAGGGTTCCTGCTCATCAGTTCTCTCAGGGAGTCACAGTCTGTTCTTTTGCAATCAAGGGTCTGTATGTTACTGCTCACCCTTCTTCCTTTTGTCCAGATCCTGAAATCTACGTTCTCATGGTCACTTCAGACCAGGTTTCCACCCACTTCTATTTCTCCTACTAGTTCTTCCCTATTTGTGAGCAGTAGATGAAGCTGTGCACAGCCCCTGGTCAGTTTCTTCAGCACTTGCACCAGGAAGATATCCCCAAACTTCCTGGATTGTCTGTGTGCTGCTGTATTGGTCTCCCAACAAATGTCTGGATGATTAAAGTCTCCTATGAGAACCAGGGCCTGTGATCTGGAAGCTTCACTTAGCTGACTGAAGAAATCCTCATCTACCTCATCTCCCTGTTCTGGTGGTCTATAGCAGACACCAACTACAACATCACCTCTGCTACTCCTGCCTCTAAGCTTAACACAAAGACACTCAACAGGATTTTCTCCCTCCTTATGCTGGAGCTCTGAGAAATCATACTGCTCCTTCACATAGAGCACAACTCCTCCTCCTTTTCTTCCCTGTCTGTCATTCCGAACCAGTTTATAATTATCCATGACCATGTTCCAGTTATGCAAATTGTCCCACCAAGTCTCTGTTATACCAACCACTTCATACTTCTTTGACTGTGCCAGGGCCTCTAATTCTTCCTGTTTGTTCCCTAGTCTTTTGGCATTTGTGTACAACCAATTTAGAGTAGTTTCAGATTGTCCCACTTTCTCCTCTTCACCCAGGAAACCTGCTTGATTGTTCCCTCCTCCTACTCCACTTACTTCAGGCCTTGTGTCACCATCCCCCAACAAACCTAGTTTAAAGCCCTCCTCACTAGGGTCACAAGCCTGCCCGCAGAGATGCTGTTTCCTCTCTTCGTTAGGTGGATCCCATCTCTTCCCAGCAATCCCTGTTCATGAAAGAGAATTCCATGGTCAAAGAAACCAAATCCTTCCCTGCTACACCACCTACTCAAATGTGCATTTACCTCTCTAATTTGACGATCCCTAACCGGACCCCTTTCTTCCACTGGGAGGATAGATGAGAACACCACTTGTGCTCCCTGGCTTTCTTCTCAGAACAGCTTCTGATTTGAACCCCTTGACTTAATTGGGACTTAAGCACATGCTTATATTTAAGCATGTGTGGAAATGCTTTATTTAACTGGGAATTAAGATTTTATGGTTTTGCCAAATCATAGTATCTCTGTCAGTTACAACTCACCATAACTTACAGGAGCTTCACATTAGTTATAACTTACAACTATAGTATCTAAGACCTTTTATTTATAGAGCAATACGTAAATGTCAACATAATTGATGTGTCACCAGTTATAAATGTATCTATAGAAAGAAAGTTTGTCGGCCCAGATTATGACTATGACATTTGGAGCTATGGTGTCTAAGCAAGTGCCTTACAATTGGCATCAAACAGAGAACTCTATACAAAAGGAGTCAGAAACCCCCAGCACAGGTGCCAAGAGTGGCACATCAGCTGATTTTGATCAGCATGTGAGGTGGGGGCTCACCCCCAAGCTTCCTCCCAATGGAGCTTAGAGCTTGCTCTAAGCCATGGCACCTGTGGATTAATAAAAGAGCAGCTAATGCCACCAACCATCACCTAAATGGTAAAGCTCTGCAGCTTAAAGTACTTATTAATGAAATGGTTGTTAGTAGGACTATTGGTGTCTTTAAAAGGTATCACCAGCACGCTGACCATGCACAGAGGTTATAAGGTCAAATTTGGGCACTCCCCCTCAGAAAGGTTGTTAACCCCTTCTATAGAAGCTGTACAAGTGCAGTCTCTTTCCACATTTGATATTTCTACGTCCATAAACTGCAGGCTTCTCAAAGCTTTAAGAAAAAAGATAACAATGGAATGGAGGGGACGTGCCCACAAGACAAATACAGTGATTTTTTTCAACATTTAATAGTTCCACCATCATCTGTGATTTTCATATTTTCTTTTTTTGAGAAAAGAATTACAAAAATGCAAAATAGTACATCTTACAATACAGAGGATTGATCTAGAAATCCCTTATTGTGTGAAATCAGGCTTGCAGAAACACATCCTCCGTAGGAAAGGATCAAAGGATAGACTTGAGAATAATATTATTAAAAGGGCAGAATTAAAGTTGTGAAGATGTCTGAATCATTCTTCCAAATATCTGAGTTTGTTTTACATTTTACCTACACTCAGATTTCTCTTTCTTTCTTTCTTTTTCTTTCTTTCTTTCTTTTTTAAAAGCTACAATGCTCCTGTGAGAATGGAGTTTATACCCCTAAATTACTGTTCTGTAGTTCAGTCTTAACTCCAGTTTAATGACTAATCTCGTATAAGATTTTCCTTACATTTGAGTGCGTGGGGGTGACTGTTATACTCTTCTGTGGCATTGTACAGAGCTCTCCTTGAAATTTTGGCAACTTCAGTGTATGTGATCAGAGCTCAGGTTATTTTTCAGGCAAACAAGTTCTGCCCAATCAATTAATGTCTGACTGAATCAGTGGAAAATATATAAATTGTTAATAACTACCTTATTTCAAAAGTAAAAATATGCAAAATCTCCTAACACTTAAATAGTAATAGAGAGAAAACCATGCTATTCTATATACTATCAAAACAAAAAAGCAGTAAAGTAGCACTTTAAAGACTAACAAAATAATTTATTAGGTGAGCTTTCGTGGGATAGACCCACTTCTTAAGACCATAGCCATACCAGAACAGACTCAATATTTAAGGCACAAAGAACCAAAAATAGTAATCAAAGTTGACAAATCAGAAAAAAAAATTATCAAGGTGGGCAAATCAGAGAACAGAGGGGCAGGGGAGGAGTTAAGAATTAGATTAAGCCAAGTATGCAAAAGAGCCCCTATAATGACCAAGAAAATTCACATCCTAGTTCAAACCACGTGTTAATGTGTCAAATTTGAATATAAAAGAGAGTTCAGCAGCCTCTCTTTCAAGACTGTAGTGAAAATTACTCATCAGTAACATGCAGACTTTTAGGTCTTTAACATAATAGCCCACTCCATTAAAATGTTGGCTGACCGATTTGTGGATCAGGAGTGTTTTTATGTCAGTTTTGTGACCATTAACTCTTTGTCTAAGAGAAGTTGAAGTCTGTCCAATATACAAAGCACCTGGGAATTGTTGACACATGATGGCATATATGACGTTAGTTGAAGAACATGAGAATGTGCCCGTGATTCTGTGAATAACCTGGTTAGGTCCAGTGATGGTATCTCCAGACTAGATATGTGGCCAAAGCTGGCAGAGGGCTTTGTTGCAAGGAGAATTTCCAGGATTGGTGTTCCTGTGGTCTAGACTGTACCAGGAAGATTAAAAACTGAGTGAATAGAAAAGGTGAATTTAACACATTGTTTCCTGAGATGAAGGCAGAAATGACCAGAGAAAGAAGACTCAAAATTTGAAAATGGACCATAAGTGAAGGATTGGCATTTCCCTGACTTATGCTATGCTACATTATAAATGATCTCTAAATATTTCGGCTACGTCTATACCAGAGTATTTGTCGACAAAACTAGCATTTTGTTGACAAAACCCAAGGAGCATCCAGATTCCCAAGGTATTCTGCCAATAGTAAATCGACAGAATGCAGCAATTTTGTCAGCAGTCTTATCCCTCTCCCCACGAGGCATAACACCTCTGTCAACAGAGATCTGTCAAAAAAAGCTGATCTGGATGTTCTGGGAGGCCCTCTATCAGGCAGCCCTGTCTGCTGTGCTTCACATTGGCCATTTTGATGATAGAACAGCTTGGCAGTTTATCCACTCTCTGTCAAAAGAGTGGATCTCTCTTGTGATCTGGTTGGCAGTTTGTCCACAATCTGTGGATAGAAGTTTTGTTGGAAGATACCTTCCAATAAATGTTTTCTGTCAACAACTTCCTGTAATTGAGACATAACTCTAATGATTCCCCTCTTCAAAAAACCAAAACAAACAAAAAAGCTATTTTCTTCATCTTAAAAACTAGATTAAGGGATGGAGCTGTCAAATAAGGAATATAGCTGTATTATGGGCTCAGCTTTAATTATGGCATCATGCCAATAGCTTCATGATAAATATTTACTAAATTTATTTACCTAGTAAATTGTAGAATACACATATTAGTTCCTATCCTTCAGGCAAAAACCTGAAGAAACAGATCGGCTTTCACCATAAACTGAACATTAATCAAGTCAAATTCCACAACTGTTGCTCCAGAATAAGATATGAAATCTTAAAATTGTAATATACCCATCTCCTTTGGTATTATCAGGTGGCTTAATTATTGGTGAATCAGAAATGTCTGGCTGAAAGTCAAGAATTCTCATAAATAGAGATAGAAGACCAGTTTTTTGAAGGAGAATACAAAGCAAACAGATCACTTGATGAAATGTCAGGTCTATAAACAGGAATGGAACTTTTGTAAGGAGTAATAAAAGTGGGGGTATGCTGCCTAGTTAGGGTATTTCTAGGTACTTTATTTCTTAACAGTCTGTCTCTTCTTTAATCAGAGTAGGACAAATTCTACCCATAGTCACCATAATGTAACTTTGGAGTTATTCTGTTGAAGGTAATAAAGGTTTTACACCAGTGTGATTTATTTCCTTTAAAAAAAATTGGTTGTTCTAAACTGATGAGTCATTCCTGCCAACCCAAAAGCCAGAAACCAGTCGGCTGACTTACTGAGAAGGTGTAGAAGCCTCACAGGAGAGACAGCAGCTCAGTATGCTCAGTTTCACTTCTGGGCTTCGAAATGCCTGACAATGGCAACACACACAATAATCCTTAGCCTGCTCCAGGCTTGCTTGTGCTCCAGCCCTGTTCCTAGTCCTGATTCAGTCTTGCTCTCTATCCAGCCTCATTCCAACCCCACTCTGTACTCTGCTTCTGGCACTGACCCCTAGCTCCAACCCCTAGGTCTGACCATGCTTTCTGACAGTGGGGCACTTTGTACCCTCCATGATGACCAGTCTTTTCAAACAGTACAAGACATATAACATGGTGGTGATGTTATCATAATGAGCCATACAGCCTTATTTTCATGAGCACTCTCATTGAAGTTAATGAGACCTTTGGGAGGATTCGGGACTACTGGTGCGAGTCAATGTATGTAGGGTCAATCCCTATATTCTCACAATTTAAAATAGTTACAACAGATGAATGTGGAGAAATGCCATGAACTTAAATGAAGACTACACAATGTACTAAAGCAGTAGAAGTTTACCTTTTTACATACAATTACATCTGGAATTGTTATATTCTTGCAGTATCACATTTTCCCAAATAGAGTGAATTTCAATGAGAAAACACAATTTCTCATTTCCACAGGGAACCTTCCAATATAGATTGAAACTCTTTAGGCAAGAGTTTGCACAAAGGAATTTCTACCATGCAAGAGTGCATTAACAAGAATAAAAAATATGGAAGAGAGAGAATCATAACTGTCTTAAAATTGAAGGTTAACTTTTTTACAGCAAGGTGGTTTTCTTGGAATACCACTTTTATCTTTTACACTTCAAAAGAAATAACTGGCCAGTATTGACATTTTTCTCTTTTCTATTTAGGGCCTTGTCAAGAAAGGTGCTGAGCACTTTGAAGCCATTTGCCATTGCGGGTACATTGGTTATGGCATAAATGTACCCCTTTCTCTGGAGCTAATTCCAGTGGTGACAGTGTAGTAGGACCTGATTCACTATAGAATATCTCCGATTTGATACATGTGTAGCTCCAATACGCATAAAACTGGAATGACAGAACTTTCAATTTTAAATCAAAACTAGAGAAGTGTGTCACATTCACTCTCTGTCTTAAATAGATCCTTTTTCTGTGAGTTGCTAAGAAAAGTGGGGCACATTTTTCATCTCAATCTTATGTAATGCAACTTTAGCAACACTAGCATGCTTTGAAAATTCATGTCAGCTAGCGCAATCAACTTTGATAAAAATTAAAACTAAAATTAAAAAGAAAAGTTTCTACTATTTAGTTTCATATTACTTTTCCTTTTCAAATTTTCTTCAATTTTATTTAAAATCTCAATTTAAAAGCATTTTTAAAACTTCAGAATAAAAAGTTTTGTCTGACTTCAAATCTATTTTCTCTTTACTATTTGATTCTCTGGTAGTCTGAGGAAAAATCATTTGTGGTCTATTTGAAACATTCCCCTCTGCACCATACACACATGAGAATTGTGATCAAACCTAAAAAATTCTTTATTTACCCTGATCCACTGCTAACCACCTTGTACTCCATGGAGTTCTACCAGTAAAACATTTGAATAATGCAGTGGTGAAGTAGTCAGTACATTTATATAAGAAATAGAAAATATGTGTGCGTGAATGTGCCACAGATTGCCATCTGTTCCTTTTCATGGTCACTCACACTTTGTGTCTTGAATATACTCAGAGACTGGATCATTATCACAGTTCCTGAGATCATGTGATCCCCTTTCTTCTTGTCTCTGGCCTTGAGAAATTCAGAGGTGCAGAAAGGACTTTGTATTCAGCCCTGTTAAGGGATAGTGCTGTAGCCATATTTCCTGCAAGACGGTAAAAACTGGCAGACATTTTCACTTAGTGCAGCATAATGCCCTCCACATTCAGCTATCCTTTCCCCACTGCACAAATTGTTTAAATTAAAATAAAACAAAATAAAATAAAAAAGTTTTTATTTCTTTCTTTCTTTCTTACATTCTCTCCTGTGAAGCATTTTGTCAGGCAAATTATCCAAGTTGACTGATTGTAGGCAGCACAACAATTAATGTGTCAGGTGAGGAAACTCCACCCCAGTTCAGTCACAAATATTAACTTGAGTTATAAATATTGAAGATGTGGAATACAATAGCAGATATTTTTATTATATTTTAGTGAACATTTACACACTTTGGGCTAAATCCTTGTCCTGAAGACAAATTGAGATTGAAAATAAGGTACACATTTATAACTGTGAGTGTAGTTAACCTTTGGATTAACTTACCAAACGTCTTGATGGATACCCCAATGAAGTGAATGGCAAAATTTCCCTGGACATTATTGGAATCAAAGTTTGCCTTTTTTTTCTTCCTCTGAACTAAATATACTTCTTAGAGATTAAAGTATATATTCATATGGAACTACCCAGAAGTTATGCAAAAATAGTAAATTTTAAGACTGTGGAACAAAGTTTTTCAGATTCAAAAAAGAACTAGATAAATTCATGAAGGTAAGTAACAGAGAGAAAACCATGCTGGTCTATATACTATCAAAACAAAAAAGCAGCAAAGTATCACTTCAAAGACTAACACAATAATTTATGAGGTGAGCTTTCGTGGGACAGCCCCACTTGTTCAGACCATAGCCATACCAGAACAGACTCAATATTTAAGGCACAGAGAACAAAAAATAGACAACCTTGAGTAATATTTTTGGTTCTCTGTGCCTTAAATATTGAGTCTGTTCTGGTATGGCTATGGTCTGAAGAAGTGGGTCTGTCCCACAAAAGCTCACCTGATAAATTATTTTGTTAGTCCTTAAAGTGATACTTTACTGCCTTTTTGTTTTCATGAAGGTAAGGTCTGTCAATGGCTGTTACTTAGAATGGGTAGAAGTGGTGTCCCAAGCCTGTGTGTGTCAAAGACTGGAAATGAATGACAGGACAAAGCTCACTTTGGTGACTGTCTGTTCTGTTCACTCCATCTGGGGCAAAATAGGAAGAAAGGTTCTTTCAAAGATGGCGTTTACTTTTGAAAGAAACCTGTCTACACTGCTTTCCTTCTTTCGAAAGGATCTCTTCCAAAAAGAGATTATGCAAATGAAGCACAAGATATGTAAATCAGTGTCTCATTTCCATTTTGATTTCCCTCACTTACATTCCTGTTTCAAAAGAAGAATGCAATGTAGAGTAGCCATGCTATTTAACACGACAAACTACCTACTACAATCAGTGACCTGGAAGAAAACATAAAATCGTCACTGGTAATATTTGCAGGTGTGTGTAGTGGCAAATAATGAAGAAGACAACTCACGGATACAGACAAATCTGGATAAACTGGATGCAAGCAAACAATGTATGTTTAAAAACAGCTACATTTAAATGTATATGGAAGGAATGTTCCAGAAAGAAGTCGATGCTGCTGAAGGCTGGGAGGAATGTGTCTCCCAGAGATTGTTTGCATGAGAATGCAAAGGTGTGCATACACCTTGCAAACAAAGTGTGATGGGTAGCAAGGAAGCAATGAGGTTTTGTCTATTGTAAACACATTGTTATAAAATCACAATTTATACTAACACTCAGTGTAAGAACTGTGAAATATCACCAGTGCTCCAAGTCATTGTGGGGGACAGGGCAGTCACCATAACTGCATAAGACAAGGATTACACAGGGCTCCGCGGGTTTAAAGCATTATAAAGCAGAGGGGGAGAGATATGGGTTGAACACTCGACCTGAGTGCCTTTACCCTGCCTAAGCCTTTGTTGTATAGCTGTAAGCCTGTTGTGACTAGCCCTCCCCACCTGTTAAAAGAGAGACCTGGATACTAGTGTTTGTATTTTGTATGAGACTCTAATTTGGTTGATGCTGCTAACTGAAATTACAGGGTCTGGCATCATGCCAAACCCACACCAGAGAATGCAACCAGTGGCTGGGTGGTAGGAGCAGCAGCAGCAATCTTATAAGAGCCATGATGCACAGATGGTGTGACCGACAGATGGCTGGTGTGGCAGCTGTCAAGGAGCAAGCAGAAAGCTGGACCACTGCAAAGGTGGCATTGCCTCAGGTTCCATGAAGGAATGCATCAGCGTGAGGTGTCAGGGCCTGCATGAACTGGACCGAGTTATAAGTGGGGCATTTAAGTGGGGGTACAGAGAAAGTTGTGTGTATGGATTGGCTGTTTACAGTATTGGACTGGTAAGCCTGAGAAGCCCAGGACACTGCTCAAGCCATTTGAGCTGGGACAGTTACTTGAGAATGAACTCTGGGTATGGTATTTTCCCAAGCTTATGCTAATTGACCTTTCTGCCTCTTTCATTAAAGCTCTTTTCTACACTCAGACTCTGTGCTTGCAATTGGGGAAGTGTGGCCTCTCTGAGGCACCCAGGGGTGTGAGAATTTCCCAGGTTAGTGGGTGGAGCCTGAGACGGTTCTGTGTGAGATGGATGAAAAGGAACCCCTAGATGTTGAACCTGGCCCTGGTTCCTGCCGACTCCTTCTGGCAGAAGGGTTACATATATATCTAGGAACAAAGAATGTAGGCCATACTTACAGGATTGGGGCTGCTACCCACAGAAGCAGTAATTCTAAACAAGATTTGGGGTCAAGATGGATAAGCAGTGGAGCATGCACTTTTGGGCTATATCTACATGAGAGCCTTTGATGGCAAAACTGGGCTTCTGTCTGGAAAAAAAAACATGGAGCATCTATACTCAAAATGTGCTTTGTTGAGAGTTTGTTGACAAAACCCAGCACATTCACTGGTATAGTTATACCTCTCCTGATTCAGGTATAGCGACACTCTCAAAAGTATTCTGTTGACAAAACAGCCATGTAGACATTCTGGAACCTTTTTGTCAACAGACAGGGCTTCCAGTTCACTGGGCAGCCCTGTCTGCAGACCTTCTGGTCAGTTGTTCTGTCAAGAGAGGGCAGAGCAGTCTGGCTGCTCTCTGTCAGAGTGGATTGCTCTTTTCATCTGCTTTTTGTTTAGACGTGATCTGTTGACAGAAGTTTGCCAGGAAATCCCTTCCAAGAGTGACTTCTCTTGACAGAGGCTTCTTGCGTAGATGTAGTCTTAATGCAATGTTGTGGCCAAAAGAGGCAATGTGAACCTTCGACGCAGAAATAAGAGAATCTTCAGCAGGATCATAGAGATTATTTTAGCTCTGTAGTTCACAATGCTGTGAAATCTGCTAGAATGCTGTGTCTCATTTTGGTGCCCACAATTCATGAAGGATGTTGATAAATTGGAGACGGTTCAGAGGAGAGGCATGAAAATAATTAAAGGATTTGAAAATACACTTTATGGTGACAGACTCAAGGAGATCAATTTATTTAGCCTAAGAAAGAAAAGGTTAAGGAATTAACTTGTAAGTACCTACATGGGAATCAAAGACTTGATAATTATCTTTAATCTAACAGGAACAGTTCCAACATGATCAGTTGAAGCAAGACAAATTTAGACTGGAAATAAGCTATACATTTTTAAGTGTGGGCATAGTTAACTTTTGGGTCAATTTACCAAAAAGTCATAGTGAATACTTCATCCATGGCAATTTTAAAAGCAAATGTGGATTTTTTTCCTAAAAAAGTATATGCTAGGAATTATTTGGTGAAATTTCCATTGCCAGTGTTATACAGGCAGGCAGTCTAGATGGTCACAATTGCCTCTCCTGGTCTTTGAGTGTAATATTTTATAATATCTTCAGTAATTATATCCATCATGTCTTATAGAATTTTGAAGATAGACACTGCCAAGTGTATGGAGAATAAGAAGAGTAGGAGAGGGATACTGAGGCTTATAATCTAAACTAGTATAAATCCAGTGGAACAATGTGAATTTCAACAAGTTGAAGACAGAAAATGAATGAAGCTGTGTAGTCATATGGGTAATAATACAATGTCCATAATGTATCCATAGATGCAGTTAAAATCAGTTCATTTATTCAGCTATATTCAAACGTCTCTTAATAAGAGCATATTATCCATGTCTGTGACTCTTATCATCTTGCTGAGTTTATTGTCATATAATCTACAAAGAAAAAAAGCTTATTGAAATGTTACTTCATAAGTTACTACAGAAGAGAAGAAAGTATCTTTGTATTTCCCCCTAGACATGCAACACTGCACTTATTTCCCAATTAGTGTTTGGTTTTGGGTTAGAAGCATGTCTGCCAACAGAACTGCCAGACCCTTGGGCAAGGAGAGAGGTCTGGCTCCAGGACCCAAGAAGAGGTTGGCATTGGGAGGAAGGGTCAGGGTGCGCAGCTAGTATCCCACAGCTACTCCTTCACTGCTGTCCAGGACTCCAGAAGCCATTTAAAGATCCTTGGGCTCCAGTGGCTGCCACTTTTGCTGTGGTGGCAGCAACAACCAGGAGCCCTGGCCTTTTTAAATTGCCATGCCACAGAGTAGTTGCCCCTGTTGACCCCCTTCACACAAACTCCACCCCACTTTTCCATTGGCAGCCCTGGTTACAAGGCTTTCTGTTCACACACATGTGTATTTTATGAATATCTGTTTCCAATGTACTATTTTTCCCCTAGGTATCACTTGGATATATTTCCGTCTCTTCAAAGCTTCATAATTGTTGAAGTGTTCATTAATCAGAGACATATCCATGGGAAATAATATAGATAAACTAGAGCCGTAACCTTTGGCCTATTATTGGATTAAGTGTATTTATATCATTAGCATTAAAATGTGACCAATAATAATATCTCTTTAAAAACAATTATCAGAACTACACAGTAGACCCATGGCTTACATTATTTTGACTTACACATTTCTTACAGTAACAGGAGTAAAAATTGTGAGTTGTGTTGATCCAGGAACCAGGCAGCAGACTAGATCACAGCTCCCCACCACTTGAAACTGACCAGTGCAGCAGTGCTGGTCAGTTTCCTGGCTCCCACAAGTGGAGAATAGCAAGAAGCCAGGCTACCATCTGGTTCCTGGCTCCCCACTGCTCACAGGAGTAGGAAGGCAGGTGCATCCAGGACTGAGGGGACAAAAAGATGGCAGGACCCTTCCCCCACCCAGTCCCGACTTGCACAAAATTTGACTTATGTGTGGTTTCCCAGGAATGCAACCTACATGTAAGTCAGGGGTCTACTGTGTTGTTATATTTATACTTCTTATTTGGTAATGAATTAATCTGTCCATAATGCATACCTGATATGTTCTCAAGATAGACAATCAGTATAGGAAGTAATTATTAAACCACAGAAGACTTACATTTTTTAAAACAGATAGAACTGAATTTAGAGCTACATCAGTTGAAAGGCCAAAGTTAGGTCTGTTCAGGCCAATACAAGAGATGAACCGTTTTGGAGGAGAGAGACAGCTCTTTTGCTTGTGTGAGGGGTGTGCAATACATTTACAACCTTTAAGTATCATAATATTATTCTGCCTCTGAGCTTTCTTTCTGAAACAAACATTATAATGTCACAGAGCTACACAAACTTTTACTTTAGAAAGTCAAGTTTACAGAATAGCTGTGAACAGGCCTACTGCTGGGGTGAGGGAGGTGGAAGGTGTCAATTGCCTCAGGGTTCAGTGATTCAAAGGGACTAAAAAGGGCTCAGAGATCCCAGATGTTTCCACTGCTACTGCGGGAGTAGCAGCGGCCAGAGCCCTCACTCCTTTAAATCACTGCTTGAGCACTGTGCGGTGTGCTCTTGGCAGCTGTCAAAGCTGGCTGTGCCATGGGGGACCAGCACTATGTGTTCTGGGTAACACTGAGGGCTGGATGCCCCAGCTTTGCCCTTCTGCTTAAGCCTCTGCCCCTTCTGAAAATGCAGAGCTGTCCCTTTCCCAGCCCCAGGGTCCTGGCAAATCTATCCCCCACCTACAAACCAAGAGTGAAGTTCAAAGGGAAGACCAAAGGGAAATGAGTGGCATTTGTTTCTCACCCATGGCCAAAAAATTTAAGTGCTGCCCAAAGTTTCTAAGTTGTTATCCAGGTGTCACTGAAGTCAGTAGAGTATTTCCAATAATGTCAATGAGGGATGAAAAGTGGTCCTAAGTGCATTGAACTGAATGACTTCTGTTCAAACTATATTACGCATGAATCCACATCATTAATGTACTTCACTTAAAGACCTAACCAATATGCCTCTTTTTGCTTCATTTAAACAGTTAAAATAAAATTGTTTATTTTACAGTTCACTTAACCCAGGGTATAAATATATTTATTAAAATAGGCATGGTAGAAAGGAGAAGTAGAAGTCTGCACGGCATTATTGATGAATTACATAAAATATTCTAACAGAAATTTGATAAAGCAAAACTACTCACATCCAGTGTTTGGGTTGTAAAGGCATTTGATATTTGGCCTTTTGGTGAGGAGAAAACTTCCAAAACTTTGGCTATATGGTCTGGATAAGTATTATAAAAGTAAAGTTTCAATGCAAAATTCTGGTCAGCTACCAAACGTCTATGACCTCCTTCATCCCCACAAGTAATTCTGAGGCCTCCTGAAAGTCCACCAAAACCTGACTTCCATGTTGTTACTATTTCCAGGAGGGAAATCCTACGTGAGCAGACATGGACCATGTCTACACTAGCCAAAAACTTTGAAATGGCCATAGAAATGGCCATTTTGAAGTTTACTAATGAAGCACTGAAATACATATTCAGCACCTCATTAGCATGCGGGCAGCTGCAGCACTTCGAAATTGATGCGGCTTTCTGCTGCGTGGCTCATCCACATGGGGCTCCTTTTCGAAAGGACCCTGCCTACTTCGAAGTCCCCTTATTCCTATGAACAGATAGGAATAAGGTGACTTCGAAGTCGGTGGGGTCCTTTCGAAAAGGAGCCCCATCTGGACGAGCTGTGCAGCGGCGAGCTGCGTCTATTTTGAAGTGCTGCTGCTGCCTACATGCAAATGAGGCACTGAATATGTATTTCAGCGCTTCATTAGTAAACTTCGAAATGGCCATTTGCATGGACATTTCGAAGTTTTTGGCTAGTGTAGACATAGCCATGGTGAGCACTGCAACTATAATATACAAATGTGACCTTCATAAAAATATGCCTTGCTGCCATAGGCATTGACTTCCTCTCTAGTCTAGAGGTGCCTGACACACCCCCTGTACCCCAGGCTCCACTCCCATTCTCTCCCTTCCCCAAGTTCTGACTCTGTTCCACTCCCACACTGCCCCATTCCACCTCTTCCCTGAAGCCCCATCCATCCTTTTCTCCTCCTCCTCCTCCTCCTGCCCTGAGTGTGACCCATCCCCTCTTCTTCCCACCCTTCCTGGAGCTTCCTGAACACCACAAATCAGCTGTTTATGGTGCTCCAGAAACATTAGGAGGGCAGGGGAGGAGATAGGCGTGCAGCCACAGCAGGTAAGGGGTGCTTTGGGCAGGGAGAAGAAGGGAGCTTGGCACACATGGGTGCAGGCCACAGAGCACCCACAGTATTGGTGACTATGCTCACTGCCATCTTAACTTCTGTCAGTTTGACAGATATGGTAGACCCATCAAATGAGCCTAATAAAGCACTTTTCAGCCCAGACACTGAAGTAAACACATGATAACAGGTAAGGGATCTCCCTAAAACATCTCCATTCTAGTTTTCATTCCTCAGACCTACCAAAATGCTACGGCCACAGTGAAATGTGCATCAGTGGGGACTTCTGAAAGTTAAAGAGTAAGTGATGCAAATCTGGGGCATAACCTGCATTCTTCATATGTAATGCAGGGGTCATATCACTGTATTAAGTACAAAATTCAGTTCAATCTTAAGTAGTGTCCTGAGGACAGCATTTTCATAATGTGAGTTAACAATATAATAAAATCACAAGAAAAGCATCAATTTCTGCTATATTCTGTTGGAAGTTAATTTGAGGACTTTCATTGTGCTTCATATGTGAAGAATCTGTGGGTAGGCAAGCCATTTGGTGGGTTTAAGCCCCCCCACCCATCCTGCTTCTTTGTATATCCCCTATTTAGTATTGACATGGTTTTGCCCCATACCATGCACTGAGAATTCCACTTGGAAGAATGCACTATCTTACCAAAAGTGACATGACCTTGAATGTACAATGTGTATGCGATGTCATGTTGGCAGGAAAGGGCTGACATGCTCTTCAAAGGGTATCCACTATGCAGCATGAGTTTTCCTACACAATTGTGCAGGTGGGCTGGAACACTGTAAGTTCCATAATGTCCAGTATTCTTTGAGTGCTTTAGTGACCACCTTATTTTTGGTTGTATTGTTCTTCCCCATTGGTTATGAAATACAAGCTTTAACCTAAGGTCAGGTGTCCATAACAATGAATCCTCTTACCTCATCCAAATTGTTCATGCAACTGAAATTTTTCAAGGACTCTGGAGGTTTTTGGGAGGACCAAGGGTCATTTCAGGAAGGGAAGGGAAGGGATGGGGACTGAATCTAGGGTTGTGAAGTTTTCATTTTCTATTGTGATGAACATGTGCAGTTGATAATTGACCTTTAATATCAGTTTTCCTAAAGCTTTCCCCTCCAAACCTCATTAGTCTTTTCTCAAGACTAAACATGTTGATTTATGTCTTCATATATTATGTTTTCTAAAACTTTTATCATTTTTGTTTCTCTCCTCTGGACTGTATCTGCAGCTTGTTCATACATTTCTTAAAGTGTGGCACCCAGAACTGGACATAATGCTCTAGTTGAGGCCTCACTGATGCTGGGTAGAACAGGGCAAATATTTACTATGAAATATTTTTAATACATAGCAGACTATTTTCAGCTTTTTCTGAATCTGGATCACTTTGTGGCATCTACTAATACCTCCAGCTGCTTTTCACTCACGCTACTGCATAATCATTTATTCCCAATTTTGTAGCTGCACATTTTTTTTGCAGCTAGACAAAATGCTTTCCTCTTTTCCTCATTCAAATTCATCGTGTTGATTTCAGATGAGTTCTCCAGCTTTGTCAAAGTTGTTTGGATTTCTATCCTGTTTGCTACAGTATGTGCAACCAGTGCTTTTTTTCTAGAACTCAAGTCTGCTGATACCACCCACCCTCTCCCCCAGTCTTAAATCCCTCTCAGCTCCAAACCATGCCCCCCAACTCCCATCTTAAACCCCTCTCAATCCCAAGTGACCATCCCCTCCTGCCCCACGCCTTAACCCCGTCATTGTTCCAGTGTGTTCTGCCAGAAAAAATAGCTCTGCTTACAATCCCACCCAATTTCGTGTCATCTTCTGCTATTATAACCATATTATCTGCTCTATTATCCCAGTTTTCAATGAAAATACTGAAACTATGGGAGTCAGGACTGATCTTTATGGGCCGCATCTACACGTGCACGCTACTTCGAAGTAGCGGTGCCAACTTCGAAATAGCGCCCGTCACGGCTACACGGGTTGGGCGCTATTTCGAAGTTGAAATCGACGTTAGGCGGTGAGACGTCAAAGTGGCTAACCTCATGAGGGGATGGGAATAGCGCCCTACTTCGAAGTTGAACGTCAAAGTAGGGCACGTGTAGACAATCCGCGTCCCGCAACATCGAAATAGCGGGGTCCGCCATGGCGGCCCTCAGCTGAGGGGTTGAGAGACGCTGTCTCTCCAGCCCCTGCGGGGCTTTATGGTCACCGTGGGCAGCAGCCCTTTGCCCAGGGCTTCTGGCTTCTGGCTGCTGCTGCTGCAGCTGGGGATCCATGCTGCATGCACAGGGTCTGCAACCAGTTGTCGGCTCTGTGGATCTTGTGTTGTTTAGTGCAACTCTGTCTGGGAGGGGCCCTTTAAGGGAGCGGCTTGCTGTTGAGTCCATCCTGTGACCCTGTCTGCAGCTGTTCCTGGCACTCTTATTTCGATGTGTGCTACTTTGGCGTGTAGACGTTCCCTCGCAGCGCCTATTTCAATGTGGTGCTGCCCAACTTCGAAGTTGAACGTCGACGTTGCCAGCCCTTGAGGACGTGTAGACGTTATTCATCAAAATAGATTATTTCGATGTCGCTACATTGAAATAAGCTATTTCGATGTAGCATGCAAATGTAGACGTAGCCTTAAAGATTTTAGCATGTTTTCCCTATTTTTCATTTCTGTCTTCCCCATTGTTGTTGATATTACTTGTATTAATTACTCTGTCATCATTTTTATGTTAGAGAAGACTGAAGCCAAATTGGCATTAAAGATCTCAGCTTTCTTGATTAGTTCTTCTTTCTCTTTCTCTTTCTCATAATATACTAAAATAACTTCTTTGTGTTGCTTTTGTGGCCCTTGATATTTGTAACTCAATTAGTGTCTCAATCTTTCTGTTTTTCTCTCCGTATGCTTTTATTACTCTTTTGTACTCCTTAGCAATTTGTCTATGTTTCCATTTTGGTTGGATTTTTTTTTTAATTTTCAGGTCATTAAAGAACTTATTTACTCATGCAGCCATGCTGTCTTTTTTGCTGTTCTTCTTGTCTTTCTGAGTAGTTTGCAGTTGTCCTTTCAATATCATTTGCTTAAGAAACTGTGAGCTCTTCTAAACTTTATATCTTACATTGTCTTCCATGGGACCTTTTCTACCAGCACTACGACTTTGTTCAAATTTGCTTTTTTGAAATCTGCTATCCTTATTCTGCCAGTCTCATTCCTTCCTTTCCTTTGAATTATGACCTCTATAATGCAACATCTTGTCTCTTTTAACAACCTATATCCCTTTGCATCAATATTCCTTTCATGAGGTTTATTCCATCTTAGAGTCTACACTAGCCAGCTATTTCGAAGTAGCTGGCCCAACTTCAAAATAGTGCATGTCGTGTCTACACACGCCGTGTGCTATTTCAACATTGAAATCAATGTTAGGTGGCAAGATGTCGAAATTGCTATCCTCATTAGAAGGCGGGAATAGTGCCCTACTTCATTATTCAACACTGAAGTAGGGCATGTGTAGATTATCCTTGTCCCACTACTTCAAAATAGCAGGGTCCTCCATGGCGGCAACTAGTAGAGGGGTTCAGATGCACTGTCCAGCCCCTGCAGGGCTCTATGGTCGTCATGCGCAGCAGCCTTTAAAGCACCAAGCAACCAGATATCCTGTGCCAGGAAACTGAGAGCTTGCAGGCAGCAACACAGATGAGTGGCTGCCCTGCACACCCTCCATAGGCCCCACATACCTCCATGACAGCCAGCCAGCCCCCTGAGCACCCCCAGGGCATACCCCTGCAGGGAGACCCAGCCATCCACCCAGGAGGGGAAAGAGGTGGTGGTGCCCCTCCTGGTTGGACACTGAGATCTGGGACCTGCTGCAGCTATGGGGTGAGGAGGAGGTGCTACAGGTAATGGTGAGCAAGCGGTGAAATGCAGATGCATTCGCCTGGCTGGCCGAGGGCCTGGCCACCCGGGGTCACCCTGTCCACACTCCTGACCATGTCAGGAGTAAAGTCAAGGAGCTGCGGCAGGGTTATGCCCAGGCCCAAGATATGGCCAGCCGGTCTGGGGCTGTCCCTGCAGCTTGCCCCTTTTTCAGGGAGCTCAGGGAGATCCAGGGCCCCAAGTACACCTCCTCCCTCTGGCCACCCTTGACACCTCGCCCAAGGAGCCTTAGCAGGCCTCAGAGCAGGAGTCCGGCCCAGAGGCCAGCCCTGAGCCCCAGAGGCCTGCAGAGGAGCCCAGCCCAGAACAGCAGAGGAGGAGGTCTCCAGCGAGGGGGAGCTTCACATTGACCTCCCCTCCTGCAGCTCCAGCAGGGCATCCACCTCATGTGCATCCCCCAACCATGGGAGCAGACTGTTAGGCATGTACCCCACAGGCACACATCCCTGGGTTAAGGGGCAGGGGAAAGGGACATGACAAGGCACACCCCAGCTGACCCCGGCCCACCACAGCCTAGTCAGACCACAGTCCCAGGACAACAGCTGCACAGCCCCCAGAGCCCATCAGAATCCACCCCCCATGGTCAGTGCCATGCCCCATCCCTGGGGGTAGGGGGATGCAGAACTTCCAAAGGGGGTCATGGCAGGGAAGGGGTCATGGGTCATGGGTCATGGGTCAGGGCCCAGACTAATGGCTGTCCTCTCTCTTCCCCCTTCTCTTTTCTGCAGCCACATCATCCGAGGGCCACGACAGCATTGGATCCGTGTCTGTCGTGCTGCACAGCCCGCTGGGTACGTCGCACCGTGGCAGCCAGGCAATGGAGCAGGGAGCAGCCCCATGACAAGCCCACCACTGCTGGAGGCAGCTGTGGGCAGCCACTGACCCCCCCCAGGTCCTCGCCACCTTCCAGCACCAGGTTCAGGTGTGGGAGCGCCGCCTGCAAGTGGAGGAGCACCGTCTCCACTTGCAGGACCAAGCACTGGCTTGGTTCCAGGAGGCCTGGGAGTCCTTCATATGGACCTTCGAGTGGATCTCCAGGACCCTGGAGCAGATAGCCGACTGGATGCTGCCCCCCTGCTGCTCCAGCCACTGCCCATCCCAGCTGCCCTCCTCCTGCTCTGGAGACTGTTGAGGAGGAGGACTGCGGGGCTGTTTTTTTTATTTTTGCTGGTCCCCTTGGCCCCACCCAGCCTCAATGAGGGCTGTGGCCCAGGAGTGGGTCGCGCCCCCCCCACGCCGGGTGAGGGACAGTAGTAAAGGGGCCAAGGACTGAGCAGCTCAGCCCCCCCTCCTTTGTACATAATCCCCCCACCTCATTGTAAATAGTTGTGTCCCACCCCACCTTTCATAGCTGTCTCCCCAATGTACATAGTTTCTCCTAACAGATCCAAACATATTGGGAGTGTCCCAAATATTCTGTCTTTTATGCTTATGAAGGTCTCTTTTAAAAATTAACTTTACAGTACAGATCCTTCTTTTTTAAGGTGTGTTTTGATCTAACTATTTTATTTGGTCCTGTTAGAATTAATAGCCCCATACATTATTTATTTCCCTTTTGATTCCTTCCTTCTGTGTTTCCCCCATTTTTGTTTTCTTCTGTATGTCTTCAGTCCTCTCGAAGTCTGTGAAAAATTGTAGCACTATTCAACTGCAGTTTTAAACAAAGTTATTTAATAAAAAGCCCCTTTCATTTTGCCAATGTTCACAAATCTGTCTTAATTACATTGCCATAATAATAAGCATATTGCTGACACCCTGGGGTTTGTAGAATTTTGAATTCAAGAACCATATTTATCGTTTATTGAATGGTAGGCTACATCAGAGGGAAAAGGTCCATCATTTTTCAGTGTGATGATTTCCTTGCTTATATTAAACAATGTTTCATACATACTGTGGTTTTCCTTTTTTATTATGGTTTTCTATTTCTATTTATATAAGAGTAGAAAGATTCAATGAATGAAAGATCCTACAATCAGAAGAACAAAAAGAAAAAGACATTAAAAAAATAACTGTGAATCCATCTGGTCCTCTGGTTTTTCATGATAGAAGAGTCTTTACCAGTTTATTGTACTTCTCGTGATCTCAGAAGAAACCAACTTCATCTTATTCCATTTCTTAATCTGTGGCAATTGAATTTCAGATAAGAAGGAGAGTATCTCCTTGTGACCCACATTTAGCTAGGATAAATTTGTTTTATAAAAACATGCAAAATCTCATTACACATCTTGATTTCAGAGCGGCTTCAATGTCTCCTGTGCCAATAACTGGAAAAAAAAGTTTTCCTTTCTCCTCTCACTCCAATCATATGCAAATAATTTGTTGGATTTATTTCCTTTTTCATAGTACATTTGTTCATTAGACTTTAACACATTGTCTGTGTTATTCACCACAAAGCATTTAGTTATCCTCTGTTTAATCAAAAGTTGGAGGGTCCTAGGGTACCTGCTTTTTATGTTGCTTTTTTCATCTCATTAACTTCCTTTTCTAATTTACACCGGTACTCAAGATATACTTTCTGTGCTGCTGCTTCAGCTAGGCAAATTATCCTACCCCTCATGACTGCTTTGGCAGCTTCCCACAAAACACCCAGGCTAGTATCTTGGTTTTTATTGATATTAATTTATTCCAAAATAGTCTTCATCTGTTGCACAAATGCTGCAGCTTTAATTAGAGAGTTGTTAAATCTCCATACTTCAGATCTTCTATAATTCAGTGTACCATCTAGAGACATTGACACCAGGAAATTGTCAGGCATAGCTGGATTTTCAGTACCAGATGGTTACTTGCTACAGTGTATCCTCATAAATAAATAAATAAATAAAGGAGTAGTGGTTCAAATGTACTGGAACTAAAATATAAAAGGTATCGTACTGTCCATTTTTGTGTATTGTCAGTATGGATAAATGAGAACCAAATCTTTGCAAAACTTGTGGTTTCTTCACTTTCTAATTGTTATTTTACTAACAATGCCCTAATCCACATATCCCTCTTTCATTCCAGAGAGTAGCTAAAGCCTGCTACAGCTGTTACAGCTCCTGACATCTGCCATTAAGTAAGAAGGGAAGAAAATCAAAAAAGAATTTTGACTGTTAGGACATACAGATTTGCAGCCATACAGGGCTATCTGCCATAATCCCTTGAATAATTCTCTTTTTAATCATTGTCTCACTGATCAAAGGGAAAGTCGTCCTCCTGCCCTCTTTCAAACTACATGTAGTATTAAAAGCACAGATCTTTTGCATAGAAACTGGTTTGTGAGAAGTAAGAAAGAGACAAAAGGACAATCAAAGCAAATACAAACCATATTTCATTGAAAATCATAGCAAATTGTGGTTTGCCACATATTATATTGCTACTTTTATTTTTATTTTTTGTTTTAAGGTTTCTGATTACTTAGAACATCATATAGTCTGAATGGAGTCTTATACACTGACCGAAAGAAAAGAGGGCAATCCAGAAGTTTTACAGAAATTGAACTAAGAGACCAGATATACCCTATACACATCAAATTAACTAACAGTTGGTAACTGCACAGAGGCCAGTACAAAACATGTTGTAGATTATACCCAGGGTGAATGTATCTGGTACAGCCAGGTACAAAATGTTGGCAAGAAAGTGGTTAGCAATGTCCAGTAACCTGTTTCAGCTCTTTATAGCTGGTGTGGGATAGCACAAAGACACTGCACCTAACACCCTCAGCCCCTCAATGGGGCTGCCCCTCCTCTGGCCCCATCCGTATGGAAGCAGCCCTGCAGGAGGATAGGGCTGGGCCTGGGGAAGCTAGGAGAAGTTCTGCTGGAGGAACTGCTGGTTTTCTGCCCCTTTCTCTCCTGTCTGTCCCTTGCAGTGAAGAAGAGGTCAGAATGCCCAGCCTGACACCTCCACCCTGTCCTCTAGCAGGGATGCTGCTGTACAATCAGAGCCAGAGGACAGGCAGCTCTGTAGAAAGGTCAGGGTATGGCTGGAGCCTCTGCTGTTTTTCCCACTGGCAGGGCTAGAACAGGGAAAGCAGCTGATCTGCCTGCAGCTCCTCTGGCTGTTGTACCACTCCCAGCCACCCCTGCCAGGTAATGTGTAATGGGGAGGGAAAGAGAAGGATGTGCAGATCATGGGCTGGAAGTGGGGTAGAGTGATGTGGGATGATCGCATGGCCCCACTTAGCTGGTTGCTCCCCATCCCCCATAATGGGGAACTGTTAAGCTCAGATATATGTTGTTCTTAATGCATTCACCCACCCTTCATTATGAGAGAAAACTGTGGTGTATCAGCACATGAAGTCTAATGAGACAACAAGTGTACACTGGGGAATGGGAGCTTGAAGAGCCTAACCTTCAGCTACCATGAGGTGCAATATTTCAGAATTTAAACATTTTGTTTTCCACGTGTAATAATTAGGTGCTCTTTTTCACCCAAACCTCAATATTTCCACAGAAAAATTCATAGGAAATGAGTTTTCCCCATTGTTGTAAATGTTTTGCTGAATAAAACTAAAGATCTCTAGTTATCAGCTTCTGACCCATTTGATGAATGGACAACCAGCTAATGAAGGTCTGGGAAGGTAGATTTTACATACTAACTCCTTTCAAAATTACTAGTAAATATTTGTTCTAGACTTTATGAAGGGGTGGGCAATAAGCAGCCTGTGGGCTGGATATGGGTCAACAGATTAACCCCTTGGAGGGTCCCCAGATGCTTTCTTTAGCTGTGCACCTGCAGATATGGCTGCTTGCAATTCTTGTTGGCCACAGATCATTGTTCCTCGCCAATGGCGTCTTGCAGCTCACTTTGGCCTAGAATGGTGATCTATGGCCAATGGGAGCTGCCAGTAGCCATTTCTTCAGGTATGCCATTAAATAACTCATCTGGGGCCCACCAGGGCTTAACCCTGGAGAAACTCATCTGGCCCACAGGCGTCTTATTATCCTCCCCTGCTTTATTATCTTCTGAGGGGAAAATGACTTTCTAGTCTGCAGCCATGAATCTCATACTTTTCTAGTTAACTTGAAAAGATTCTGCTCCAATACTAAAATAAAACAGAAGAAAATCCTTGCAATCCAGTAGGACTTCCAGTTAACCTGAGCATCTCATCATACATTTTACCAGTGTGCCAGTACTCACTTTCAAGTACTTTAACTGATGTAGCTAATAGTTTATGTATCTATAGATCCATTAAATACAACTTAGAGATAAACTATATGTACAAATACACAGAAATAAACTTATGGAAGTTCTTAAACTGTATGGCTGTAATTGTTAAAATGAATGCGGTACTGCCAGGAAAAGAGAGAGAGAGAGAGAGAGAGAGAGAGAGAAAATTATCTTCACTGTGTCTAGCTCCTAGTCATAGATGAACTTCTAGATAAAAGAAATTTTTCTTTATCTTGTGACAAAAATAAAACTTGGTCTTCCTGTCTTGTTTTGTTTTTTCAAAAGATGGTTGATGGCTCGAAGAAATTGCAATCAGCTGATGTGAATGGGGTGTGTTTTGTTCTACAAGACCACAACACTGTTTCGTTTTTTGAACTCTTACTTGCTGTAGTGTAAAACTAGTGAAATATCTGTTACGCTTCAACATCAAATACCATGTTAGACGTTTCAGTGCATACTCAACAAATAAATCAGTTTCTTCTGGGGCAGCATACAACCACTGGAGCTCGGCCACAGAGCAGCTCAGACAAGATGTGAAGTTCGATTTCACACCCATTTGAGGTTTCAAGGAAAATTTAGGATGTAACAACCTAAACTGGAATTTGGATGGACTGTATTGACAGATATATACTTAACTAAAAGTTCTGTGGCATTTTTAATTATTCCTTATGTTGTCATGAACTTAAAATCCTGCATAAATATGTGTACAGTGCATTATTATTTAAAGTTTCTCCTTATAACTCAAATTATGAACAGTCTTTACATGCACAAATCTCCTTAGGGATAGTCAGAGTCGAACAAGTACTTAAAAGCCAACAGCAATGAAGGGTCCTGTGGCACCTTATAGACTAACAGAAAAGTTTTGAGCATGAGCTTTCATGAGCACAGACTCACTTCATCAGATGCTGGTCTTGAAAATCTGCAGGGCCAGGTATAAATAAGCCAGAGCAAGGCTGGGGATAACAAGGTTAGCTCAGTCAGCAAGGGTGAGGCTTACTACTAGCAGTTGATCTGGAGGTGTGAACACCAAGGGAGGGGAAGCTGCTTTTGTATTTAGCCAGCCATTCACAGTCTTTGTTTAAGCCTGAGCTGAGGGTGTTGAATTTGCAGATGAATTGTAGCTCAGAAATTTCTCTTTGGAGTCTGGTCCTGAAATTTCTTTGCTGTCAGATAGCTACTTTTAAGTCTGCTACTGTGTGGACTGGGAGATTGAAGTGCTCTCCTACAGGTTTTTGTATATTGCCATTTCTGATATCTGATTTGTGTGCATTTATTCTTTTACGTAGAGACTGTCCGGTTTGTCCTATGTATATAGCAGAGGGGCATTGCTGGCACATGATGGCATAAATTATATTGGTAGATGTGCAGCTGAATGAACCCACGATGGTGTGGCTGATCTGGTTAGGTCCTGTAATGGTGTTGCTGGTGTAGACACATGGGCAGAGCTGGCAATGAGGTTTGTTGCATGGATGGGTCCCTGAGTTAGAGTGACTGTGGTGCGGTGTATAGTTGCTGGTTAGGATTTGCTTCAGGTTGGCATGTTGTCTGTGGGCAAGGACTGGTCTGCCTCCCAAGGCCTGCGAAAGTGGGGGATCATTGTCCTGGATGGGTTGTAAATCCCCAATGATGTGCTGTAGAGGTTTTAGGTGAGGACTGTAGGTGATGGCTAGTGGTGTTCTGTTGGTTTCTCTCTTGGGTTTGTCCTGTAGTAAGAGGCTTCATGGCACTTGATGTTGGGGTGCAAGTTGTTGAAGTCCTGGTGGAATTCCTCCAGAGTTTCCTTGCTGTTACAGATCCACACTAACATGGCTACCCCTCTGATACTAAAAGCCAACACTCTCAGATGCTGCTCACGTCTACCACCAATTTTCAGTATGAACTTCGTACTGTAACTTGCAAATGTGTCACAAAAGATACTGAAATTCAAGAAAATTTGTCCTGAATATATATTTTACAAAGAAGCACTCTCGCTCTTCATCTACACATTTTGTTGCTATTCATTCCTATTTGTGCTACAGATATTACTGTTCCACAAGTGCAAGGGTGAGTGGTGAGCTCAGACAAACAAAGCTTGTGTCCCTGGAAGCTTTTTATATATTTTCTTCAAGAAAGAGTGAACCACTGGCCACAGGAGGTAAGCTTAAATTAGTGCATATCCTTAGGGCAAACCTACTGTTCTCTGCATTTGCCTGAAGCCACCAGAGTTCTACTGATTTACTTAGAGGTTCAAAATAACCCAATTCCTATATTCACAAACCTGAACAAAGTCAAGTTGAGGGTTCTTTTCCCATGTTAATATTTTTAAATGAGCTGAATTTAGGTTGGTATATCTGACCCTTCTAATATCACCAAATTACTTTGGCTTGAGCCATAACCGTAATTTATTGTGCTCCTTACTAATATATATTGTGAATTTTGGCAAATTTTGAATCAAATATTTACCTGTGAATATATGTTTCTATTACTTAGCTTACCTGTTACTCAGTAACCTGACCATCTTACTATGGAAGGAAGTGTTAGTCAAGAGCTAAATATAGTTTTTCCTTCCCAAACAGAGACATCTTTGGGTTGCACCAAGTATGGTTTCGGCAAAAAATTAGTACCTGCAAAGAAGACTAAAGGAATGAAATGCTAATTCATTAGGGGCATGTTCAAGGTTCGCTGAAATCAATTAGAATCTTTTCTTTGATTTCAAAGGGACTTTGGTTCAGGGCACAAAGGATTAATATTTGCAGTGCTCACTCTGTTCATATGTAAGCAATAAATAGCACTTCTATCTGTTAACAATTTGAAGCTGAAAAACTAGATCACTGGGGATAATTAATACCTGCCCATATTTCTAGAAAACAGATATTTCATACTCAAGTTACTTCTGAAAATGTGACTTAGACCTCTAAGTTACTTGGGCACAGATCCTAAAAGGTATTTGGGCAATTATTCTCACTGAAATTAATGGGAAGCTCCTAAATAACTTCAGAGATCTTGGCCTTGAGCACTTTAAATTTTTTTGCCCATGTGGTCAGCTTACATTTCATTCCAAACTGCACATGGCCACTGCTGATGGCAAATATGTCTTTTGTCATATAGGCATTTGTCCATGAGAGACAGAAAACAACTCAAGTCATCATAGGTGAGTCATCAAATAGCCATGAGAAAACAGCATGTGACATCTTCTGAATCCAAACAAGTGACCTTGCGATTAAAAGTTATCCAATCCCTCATGTTTCTTTCATCCACCTGCATTGCTTAGGAAAGTTTACTCTGCTTGTCCCAAAGGCAAAAATCATGTGAGTCGAATGTCAGGGAATTTGCAGTAGACAGTTTTAATATTTAATTTTTTCTTGTAAATTTTCTGAGACAGATTATCTCCTCAGAAAATGTTCTGTAAAATGTGTCTCCTGATGCAGACATTCCACTAACAGGGATCCAAAATCTTCAGTAATTGAACTTACTGACTAGATTTTTTTCCAGCTGTGTCCTGCATGCTATAAGCAGTCACAGTGCACTTAACAATTATATTTGCTTATTTTTAATTAAAAGCACCCAGTTTCCATGGCAAGCAACACTGCACACATGCATGTAATAGAAATAAAGATTATAAGAATAAAAATATAAGCTTTTTCTAAAAATACAATGTAGGTAACAACTATGTATTAGAAATTTGATAACAATCATTACAATTGTACTATAATTGCAAATGAAGCTCTGAGCAGTTCTATTTATACCTCAATAGTTAAAAGAGGAAAACAAAAATATATTTATCCATTTTCATTTTGATTAATTTAGCCAAAGTAAACCCAAGAAAAGAAGACATAATAGGAAGAAAATAATGCATTTTTATTTGTTTTTGTTTTCTTCTGGCTTGTGGACTGATTCCCAAAACGCTCTAGGTACTTAGTATGTGTGTATGCCCTCCTCCCCAGTGAAACAATGTGCCAAACTAACAAAATCATGATGAAGTGAAGTTAGTTGCATCCATTTATACCAGGAGTGAATTTGGCCTAATATTTGTTTAAATCAAACAGATCAGAATTACCTTTGTTCTTCCCACCCAATAAGTCAAAGGCAGCTAAATTTCTATGGACACGGAGGCTCTTCTCACAGTCATTAAATGAGGAAAAATAATTACCAGATTTCTGTCTTCCTCAAAGTCCAGCTTTGTCAGCTGTAGAGATACATATTTAAGAAGAGGCAGTTGTATTCTGGGAAGTATTCCATATTCTTTTATGAGCAAGTGAATAGTGCTATGACTAGTAGCTACTACTCAGAATTGTCTCTGCATTCTTTGTGATCAGGGCAAGGGACATTTTTTCCAATTTCTTACATCATTTGACAACCCAAAATTAATTAATTACACATCAGCTACAGAGCAAACAGCACAGCACAGCACTAAATCTGCATTTTGAATAAGCAACTCAGTTGAGAACAGCAATTTTCACTTGAGTTTGTCAGGACATTAAAAGGGTTTCCCTGACAGCACTAAACCTTTTATCAAGAGGTAGAGTACTAAAGTAGAGTAAGATAGTCTGACTAGTCAATCCATCTTTTATCTAATAATAGAAGGCACCAGCTATTCACATACTCAGTCACACTTACAAATGATACACTAATGTGGTTTAACCATACTGCTCTGAGGATCTCTATAACTTTTCCTCCTTCCTTGACTTCTTTTGTACTCCCATATTTTTCCAGAAATTTGTGTCTATGTTATTCCTATCAACGTTATGCTGTGCATTCTTAATCCTAAAAAGCAAATATTCTACTTACAAATCACCATCTAACTGATGTCTCTTAGCAAAGATCTATCCCAATAGGCATGTCTTGTCCCACTGTACACAAGTTTATCCACAAGGGCATTAAAATTATGATAGGCGGGATGGTTGAATTCCACTTCTTGATGGAGAAAGATGAATTATGCTATGCAATTCCTTCAGAGCAGCTATGCTGATCATGACTGCAGATCTGGCCTTGGAAATGGAGGGAGAAGTTTGTAAAAAAAAATTAATCGAGGTGGGGAACCGCCAGCACCCAGGTCGCATGCAGTTCATAAGGGTTGGCTATTATCAGGCCAGCATACAGATTGTTTACCTCAGTGCCTGCAGGCACAAGAGCTTCGCAGTTCCTCCCTAGGGCTGTAGTTTGCCATTGTCAGCCTTGGGAACTACAGGAAGCAGCGTGGGCCAAGACATCACCTCTCACAACTCCCATTGGCTAGGAACAATAAACCATGGCTACTGGGAGCTACAGGGGTCTGTGCCTGCAGATGCTAAGCTAAACAAAGCTTCTGGCATCTTGCCAGTGGCTAACACTGATGAATTCTGTGTGGCCTGTGGGCCAGAGGTTCCCTACGCTGACATAAATAAAACAATAAAACATCCAACTATGGATCTATCCATGCAGTATTCTCCCAGAAAACCCTCTGAAATCTGTCTATTGATCTTTTGACTGAAGGATTTTAAACAGTTGGGTGCTGGGTACCTTCCAAGCTAATTAGTTGGCAAAGATGACTAGGTCCTTTAATGGATTTCATTGGCTTTCTGACTGCATGCCCTTTCTGAGTTTGTAATTAAGCAAACAAGCTTCAAGCCAGCATGGTCAGGTTTAAAGAGAACCTTTGGGCCCAACCCACTTTGTTATATTGGCAGGCAGTGCCAAACCTAGAGAAGGGATAAAATTAGAGTATGTGGCTCAGGTGGGGGCTCAATGATGAAAATGCAGGAGCTAGCTGCTCCCCTACTGAGTTGAGAGGTTGGTAGCTTGCCGTTCACCAGACAGTAAGTAGATTTTCTCCTTTCAAGGCACACTGGAGAGGAGATTTGGAGCTTCCAGCAACTGAGGTAACTGGATGACTGTAATCCAGAGACATTACAGGGTTCAACCTCTTCAAACTTGCAGCTGACACTCCTGAAGAAGACTGGGGCCATGGCAGGAAACTGGCCAATGTCTGTGAAGGGATGCTGCTGGAGGTAACAGCAATGAAGGGTCCTGTGGCACCTTATAAACTAACAGAAAAGTTTTGAGCATGAGCTCTCATGAGCACAGACTCACTTCATCAGATGCTGGTCTTGGAAATCTGCAGGGCCAGGTATAAATAAGCCAGAGCAAGGCTGGGGATAACAAGGTTAGCTCAGTCAGCAAGGATGAGGCTTACTACCAGCAGTTGATCTGGAGGTGTGAACACCAAGGGAGGGAAAGCTGCTTTTGTATTTAGCCAGCCATTCACAGTCTTTGTTTAAGCCTGAGCTGAGGGTGTTGAATTTGCAGATGAATTGTAGCTCAGAAATTTCTCTTTGGAGTCTGGTCCTGAAATTTCTTTGCTGTAGGATAGCTACTTTTAAGTCTGCTACTGTGTGGACTGGGAGATTGAAGTGCTCTCCTACGGGTTTTTGTATATTGCCATTTCTGATATCTAATATTGCTGGAGGTAAGACACCACAGTTTATTAGGATCCATGCCCCAAACTGAAGATACAGTGGTAGCCCAGGGCCATGGATTTAGATGCTAAGTTGGGAAGAAAACCCTTTCACGGGCCAACTCACAAAAGATCCTAGGCTGGGGCCTTCTGGAAATGGAGGCCAAGGCCAAGACTGAGGCACCTCAATCAAAGAAACAAGGGGCTAGAGAACAGGTGTGGTAAAGAGATCAGGCCCTTCCAGCACCTTCTTACAGGGTTACAGAAAATTCTGTTTGGGTTAGCATTTGTGGGAAACAGTGATGCTGGGGAAGGACGGATGACTATCACTGTAACTTCTCCATTCTCTTGTGCAGATTAATTTCATAGCTAGATCCTTTTGCTGCAGAAGGCTTCATTTTTGACTCCTGCATACCAAATCACATTTTGTTGTTAGTATTCTAAAACAATTTAAAAAAATCCATCATGTCAATGGAAAAGATGTACCCTCACTTCACATCAAATAAATGTATCATCTATCTGTGGCCTGGTTTATACCCAGCTATTACCTTCACCTCTCACTGCCACTGTAAACCAAAAACCAGAATTAAATCAAATCTATAGGTTAAACCAGAAATTACCATTGCACTGTTCAATTCTGGAGACTGTGCAACAAATAAATTATGTTTGATCATACTGTATGGGAAAACTATGGATGACAACAAGGTGTATTTTCATCTGCAGCAGTTTTCATAGAAAGAGAGGGAGTATAGGGTAAATTAGAAGAGTGAAGACACAGAATGTGATATCATTTGTCAAAATGTCAATTGTAACCTGCAAATTTCCTACCAGCAGTCGCCAAATGTCACTGAGTTGCACAACATAAAAGGAGAAGCTTCTGAGAGCAGGTGGAAACTTTAGTTTTGATGGAGATGGGATCTGAGTATAGGACTGGGAGCAAAGAACTCCTGAGTTTTGCTGTCTTTTTTTTTTTTGTGCTGTAATGCCTTCTGTGTTCTCGGTAGGCTATTCAACCCCTCCATCTGAGTTTTACCAACACAATGTTGGGGAAAGAATGTCTATTGACTTCAAGGTGTAGTGAACAACAAGAAGTCGTGTGGCACCTTGTAGACTAACAGATATTTTAGAGCATAAGCTTTTGTGGGCAAAGACCCACTCTATCATTTAACTGGTGGGACAGGCTATTTGCAGCTTTAAGCGGGTGTAAATCCACTGACGTTAGTATAATTTCATTTCCTAATACCAATGGTGAGTCTGATCAAATATTTGTAAAATACCTTATAGAAGAACCATCATAATTATGCATTCAGATTGCTACAGGACAAAAAAAATGTAGTCACAATGGCTATGTGATATAGGGCTGAAATAAAGGAAATATTCTTATCAATAAATTTTGATTTTCTTTCTGCAAACTGACTACAAATATAAACCATATTTTGGAGTAATTTGTTTTATTCTCCTTTTCATGATATTCCTTTGTAGATTCTTTTTGAGTAGTGGATTAGAAATATTCTGTCTAAGTTCAAGCCATTTACCTTGGAGACCAGTGTTAAGAACATAAGAACGGCCATACTGGGTCAGACCAAAGGTCCATCTAGCCCAGTATCCTGTCTGCCGACAGTAGCCAATGCCTGGTGCCCCAGAGGAGGTGAACCGAAGACAATGGATCAAGCAATTTGTCTCCTGCCATCCATCTCCTGCCTTCAACAAAAGGCTAGGCACCATACCTTACCCCTTGCTAATAGCCATATACGGATCTAACCTCCTAATATTTATCAAGCTCTTTTTTAAACTCTGTTAGAGTCCTGGCCTTCACAGAGTCCTCTGGTAAGGAGTTCCACAGGTTGACTGTGTGCTGTGTGAAGAAAAACTTTCTTTTATTAGTATTGAACCTGCTACCCATTAATTTCATTTGGTGTCCTCTAGTTCTTATATTATGGGAACAAGTAAATAACGTTTCTGTATTCACTTTCTTCACACCATTCATGATTTCATATACCTCTATCATATTGCCTCTCAGTCTCCTCTTTTCTAGACTGAAAAGTCCCAGTATCTCTAGCCTCTACTCTTATGGGACCCGTTCCAAACCCTTAATCATTTTAGTTGCCCTTTTCTGAACCTTTTCTAATGCAAATATATCTTTTTTTAGGTGAGGAGACCACATCTGAATGCAGTACTCAAGTGTTCTCATTTTATTTCTGCTCTTTAACTGGATGAGCATAATTTTTAGGATCCAATTCAAATAAGCATGATTATCAGCTGGAGAAAAGACCAGCCAATAAACTCACTTATATAATATTTGTGAAAAGCAAATACAATATGCAAATATGTCTGAAGCAAATTTTATTTAAGAACTTTTACTCTCCATAATTTGTAAAGAGGTTGTAGGAGGATAACTGAAGAAGTTCCCTCCCAAATTTTTGCACATGTTTTCTACAATCAAAACCTTTGAAAAAATGGCCAGATAAAAAAAACATAGATTAATAAATATCTGCGGCTGGAAGAATCCTCCAGAGATCATCTCACCTATCCTTCTGTGCTGAGATATGATCAAGTACAGTTAGACCACCTTCAACAGGTGTTTGTCTAACCTGTATTTAAAACAATCAATAGATGGGGATTCCCCAACCTCCTTTGGCAGTATGTTCCGGTGCCTAACTATCCTTACAGCTAGAAAATATTTCCTGGTATCTAACCTATATATCTCCCATGATGTAGAATAAGCCCATGGCTTCTTCCTCTACGTCCTGAACAAAACAAAATGATCACTTTCCTATTTGCAGAAATATTTTACATCACGCTATAGGGAAAAAAATAAACAACATTAGCAATGGCAAGATATGCCAACTATCTATTAGTTGCTATGGTATGCTAGGTGAGGTTCACTAAATTAAACTGGTCTGACTCTGACTTGTGTCAGCTCTGAAACCTTAATACTTCTCATACCACTGGATTTAAAGGTCACTGAAAAAAGGTGTCAGCAGCATCTTGAACAATATTCACTTCTTTAGAGACTCTATAACATCCTCTGAATATTGCGTGAAAATGGCAAATGAAAATATAATGATCGGCCAACATAAGACAAATCAAAAATCCCTTTCTGTCAGTTAGGTGTATGTTTCACAAGACTGTGAACTTGACCTGAGAAACACACATTGCAGCTTAGAAAGTCAAGATCAAGTAATAATTGTTGACAGGTTCAAATTTGCTTCATCTGAGGTACTATAAATGAGCTGAGATGTTCTTTGTGGAAATGGTGGTGTCCTCCGTATTCCACTTTTCCTCCATGAAGACAGCATGTTGTCTTATGTCCTCCACTCATGTTTGTGTTTAATATATTTCTAGCAATGGAATGTGGTAACAAAATCTGCCTCCCTCATGTTCTCCTTTTCTATGGAGATGTGAGAAGCAACATCAGGTTGCTCTGTGCTTGCAGATCTGGTATAACCACACAGTGACTGTTCTTCAACTTTAAGCAGGGACATATTTGGCTGGCTTGCTGAATGAAGGGAATGAAAACTGGCACAAAAGGTTCAGCGTGGTCACTGATTGTTTCCCTGGAAATGAGGCTTTAAAGGTCTGACTCTGACTGTGCCTGAACCCACACTTTTGCACAAATTTCCTGGAGGCAGCACCCACCCCGCCTCTCCTTCAGACAGTAAAATTTCGGGTTTGGTCTAGATCTGTTGTGTATATTTCACTAACCTCATTTTTTTTGAGGGAAGCTGGGAAGGAAAGTTTCTCTTATGTTTGGAGCTGTGGGTATTTTGGTGGGGGGGCGTAGGGTGGGGTGTGGGGATTGTTTTTTATGTTTTTAACTTGCTTTGGTTTGTTTGAGGTTTTTGCTTGTTTGCTTTTTCTTTTTCTTTCTTTTTTTTTCTTTTGCCTTCCTCACAGCAGATTCACATGAGCACTCCTCATGCATGGCATGAAGGATGATAAGTTATACATCCCACTCATTACTTAAGTGTAGAGTGGCTGCAGGAAATATACCAACTATGTAATATAGCATGGAAAGAAGGGAAGATACGTAAGGGATGGGCAAGATCTGTTCTAGTGGCGATACACAAGGAAGGAAATGCATTGAAATGCAAGAACTACAGAACAATTGTCCTATTAAGTCATCTAGGCAAGGCAATTATGATGATACTGACAGGCAGACTGAGTTCACAGATAGAAGAACATCCAGCAGATGAGCAAGTGGGATTCAGGAAAGACAGAAGTACCATATAGTAGAGATTGGCGCTAAGATTGATAGAGGAAAAATCTCAAGTGAAAGAACAAGAACATCTACAATTGTTTTGTTGATTTTTCGGAAGGCATTTGACAGTATAGATCAGAAAGTGATTTGTGCAGTGTTGGAGTGATATGGAGTGGATAGCAGACTGATATAGTTGTTGAAGGATATGAACCACAATGCAGAGGCAGTGGTGTGAATATGCGGAGAGATATAAAGTTGGTTTAGAAAGAGTAGAGGTACAAGACAAGGAGATCTGATATCTCTGAGTATCCTCATCACTCACCAAAAGAGAGCAATGAACAAGATCAAGGAAGAGGTAGGAGGGATATCTGTGCATGGGATGAGAATCAACAACTTCAGGTTCATCGATGCTATTGTTATTATTGAAGAAGGTGAAGAGAAGCTAGTGAGAATGAATAGGTGTTAAACAAGGAAGAGAAGTGGTGCGGACTGATTACAAATATCGATAAAACAAAAACAATGGTATTTGGAGATAAGGAAATAGGAGGAAAGATCAGTGTAGATGGAATTGAACTTGTTCATGTATCTGAAGAGCAACATAACATGATCTAGAATGTAAGAAGGAAATAGCAACTAGAATAGTGAAAGCAAGAGCGAGTTTGAAGGTGATGCATAAGATCTGTAAAAGCAGAGCAATTAGTGTAGGAATGAAACTGAGCATCTTGAAAACGTGTGTATTCAGCAGCATGTTGTATGGATGTGAGACATGGGTGGTAACAAAAAATTCAAAAAGAAGGATATTGTCATTTGGGAGGAGTTGTTATGGAAAGATCCTGAGAAAGGGAAAGATGCAGAATGAGGAATTATATAGGAAGATACAGCCAAAAGAGATCCTACTGCAGAAGGTTATACTATGCAAGTTACAGCTATTCAGGCATATCTGCAGAATGAACAACAAATGAAAAATCAAGACCCTGGTATTCAGTACAATGGATGGTTTGAATAGTAGAAGCAGACCCCACAGAGAATGGGTAGATGATATAGTAGATTGGTGTGGAGCTAGTCTACAGAAATTAAGCCACTCCACACTGGACAGGGAGAGATGGAAGGAAATAGTGAGGGGGGTATCAGATACCAATGAGAGATGAGCCCAGGTTGTTGACGATGATAGTGATTAGGAGGGTGGCTGTCCAAGTGCAGGTTACCCATAGGAAATGGCTTGGAAAAGGGCCTGAAAGAGTTGCTCAATAAAGGAATGAATGGGGGGCAGCTGGAGACTCCTATAAACTCTGTTTTAACCAGCATTCTGTTATCCAGAATTCTCAGATAACCAGCACTGTAGTGAAGTGTAAGTTAAAGTGGTGAAAGAAAGTTAGGTTTAAATTAAATATTATGTAATTTTTATTTGTTTCATATGAGCACAGTACAGGTATAGTGGAAGTTAAAATGAATACGGTATACAGAATTGTTTAAGTGAAAGAACAAGAAAATGGTAGTTATGGTTTTCAAATGTACAATATGGTGAATATAAATACAAATAAATACAGCAAGTACTATGTAAGTTTACAGTGTACAACACTACTGTTGGTAAATAAAGTACTCTGTATACATTTTTGTTTGTTTCTTAATATCTAGTCTTGTTTTTGTTTAGTATTATGCATTGCTAGGTTCACCTCTCTATTATCCAGAATATCTGAATATCCAGCAGCCTCCTGTTCCCAGGGCTGTCAGAAATGAAAGAGTTTATTGTAATTGGTACAGCAGGGAGTTAAACTCCATTATTATAGCCCACTACCCTCCTCATTAAAGAGTGTGCGGAGCCTAAGATTCTGGCACTGGATTTGCTGGAGGGACCTGTATGGAAAATGAATGGGCTCTGGTAAAAACCTGGGTAAGCATGGAATACCTGCACTGTATGCTTTTCTCTGACAGGTAGTCCCAGAAATTTGATAATAAGTTTGTGACCCGATTAAAGCCATGTCAAATGTCTCCTGTCATTCTTTCAGCATAGCCAAACAATAAAACCTTGATGACTGAAGAAAAGGCAAAGCATCAGTGACATTGTTTACCTTCTCCTTTTCTGAATGACATCTCAATGTGAAATTAAAGATCCTGTGCTCTTCGAAATAAATACAGGAAAAGCCTAAAGCAAGACATTTTCTGCTTCTAATTTTGCTAAGTGCTTATTAACAATTGTAATTAGACAAGAGCATGTGAGCAGAAATTTACCAAAGTGTTCTTTTAGCTCTGTCCCCAAGCTGATAAGCAATGGCTGAATTTAGGTTATTATTTCCTCAGCGACACTAGACTGAAGTAATGATGGGGACTAGTTAACAGCACAGCAGGGACACTTCTAATCAGATGCAGAAAGCCAGGAGGGATGGCTTGGTCACTCAAGCCCCTCCAATATTTATGTTTGGTATGAAACACTCCAAGTGAAGATAATGATTTTGGCTCCTTGCCCTTTCCCAGCATTTTAAAAAAGCCATGCATCCAAGTTTGTAATAAACATAAAATTAGCTCCTCTGCAAATAGCTGTGAACAGTTGCAATTTGAAAAGTTGCATGTTGCATTCAGTGTGTTGACACTTTATTCAACTCTTTAAAAAACATTTTCCAGACTTTCAAATCCATGTTATGCTCAAAGGGTAAACATGCAAATCAGTGTGCTCTTTTTGATATTATAAAATAGCTGCTAAACCTTGGCAAAAGGTCCTACCAGGGTTTAAATTCTCACAGAGTATTTCCCAGATCCCAAAAGCTGAGGTCTTCTGCCCAGCAGGATGCTCCAGGGCTCAGAGTTTATGCCCCATGTATTTGAAAATATTTACCAGAGTTCTACCCTGGACACCTCTAGCTGAATTTAAGCCTGGGTTATTACTCTAAACAAAGAAGACAAGTAAATTCACCCATAGACCTTTCTCAGTGTGTACAGCCAGGTAAGTTGATTTCAGATAAATCGATTCTAGCTACCCAGTTGCAGTAGCTAGAATTGCATATCTGAAATTGACTTAGATTTCTAGTATAGACCTGTCCTGAAAGATCAGTTAAAATGATTGTTAGGTAGAATAGTTCAGTAGTAAAATGGACAAACTGGTCTCAGTTCTGAGTTACTGTATTGTGCATGAAATGGAAGATGGATTTTCTGAGCTGCTGCTTAAGCCTCTTTTCTTCCATTTCAACCAATGATGGGGAATTTTTTTTTAAAAATTGTAAACATGTCTATGGGAAAGAAATGATTTAAAAAACATTTAAATATTATTTTAACAGGAAATATCATTCAATCTTCTGAAACAATTGCAAGTTGGTGAAAAGCCAAAATCCATCTACCTACCTAGGTCACATCAGTAGAAGTATTTAGGCTGGAATAAAGTCAAAATGACTGCTGCTGATCATGCATGGTTTTTAACAGAAACCATTTTCAAACATTATGAAAGGAGTTATTTCAGCATCACCAGTTGAAAAGAAACAAAGGGCTTGTCCAAATGGAAGCAGATCTCTTAGCTATAGTCATCTTCAGAAAGAATTCTCAAGCTTGCAGGTTTTTCAGCAGTGTTTTAGGGCTTGATCCAAAGCTTATTAAAGACAATAGAAATCTTTGTATTCAATGAATCTCTGCAAAAACAACATTCTCACATGCTCTTTCTTTCATACCAGTCTTTTATGTGTTTAGTATACTCCTTTTAAGGGAATGCTGCAAATAAAGTCCCTTCCATTAACTTCACTGGTTTTGCATACAGGCCTTAATATCTATTGCAGAATATTTTTTTTTTTAAATCTACACTGGCAGAACACATTCTACATACTATACTAGCCTGTCAATAAGTTTACTTTCTGAACATGCAAACCATGGCCCCAAATTTATAAATGTTTATACACAATAGTAATTTTTTCCAGTTTCCATCTGAGAAGTACCATTAGACTCAATGGAACCACTCATCTGGAGACTTATCAAGGTAGTAAATGTATGTCTTATCCATATTGCAGCCATAACTGTTTTCAGACAGCTTCAAACAGTTTCAGCCTCAAAGTCAATGAGGACAAAGGATACACTGCACATGTTAGCTCTGGAAAAGTGCTTCTCTCAGCTTCTTCAACTATCAGTCCTGTATTATTTAATTTATTATATGTTCAAACAATGCTCAGGGGCTCTTTTCTATGTCTTGAGTCTGGCACTGTGGGAAGTTAGCATAATTTCTGTTTTACTAGCTTTCTGGCTCTCTTCTCCAACAGAAAGTGTTGGTTTATCCAAACTGAGTGTTTTTCAACATGAACAACGAGAGAACCACTAACTCCATTTTATTTATAACAATATAAAATTTGAAACAAGTTTTTCAGAGAAGAAAGCTGGTACAATATTATGCTATGTCATTCTCCCCTCCTGCCCCTCACCTTTTCTTTTCTTTATTCATATTAATGATTTAACCTATGGCAAATGTATGGGGTATTTCCAGCAGAATATGGCATCTTTGATTATGCAGATACATGTTCCACGGTCTTCAATGGAATATGAGATAGAACCCATTAGCACACATTTCCAGTGGGGGCTTTTAAGAGTTAATTAGTTAATCAGGTACAAATAGCCCATTCTTAATTTTGATTTTAACCTTTGTTTTCTCAAATTTAAAAAAAGCCATCACATTGACTCTATGATATTCTAAAGTGTCATAGCTATATGTGTTCACATTGTCTACCTTCTGTTCCAAGCATTTAGCCCTAGATTCACAAAAGGGCAGAGATTTTTTTGAGCCTGAGCACTGTAATGCCACTGTGGTTCAAAGCACCTGAGTTAGTTGCCTTGACTCCAATACAGTAAATGAACACTTGAGACTGCAGTTCACAAAATCATCATGCTAGGCAGGGAACCATCTGAGCTAACCAGATGAAGACATCAGTGACATAAGTTTGTCCAAATCACTGGGCCTCTCACAGAGAAAGGTGCCTAAGTACGGGTTGTGGGCAAGTGTCTATATCTGCTGTTAAAAACTGAACCCATTTTCCAGTGTTCGATGCTTAAAGCATAGGTGTGATGGAATATCACTTCATCCCCTTCAGTTCTGCCCTACCTGTGAAGAACCCCAGTGTAAGAGTTCCGAGATGCCCAGCCCTTGGCCTAGGGCGGGCGGCTCCCGAAAAGGAGGTTAGAACACCAGCCCCGCACTCAGTTCGGGGCGGTCAGCAGTTCACCATTACAATACAATACCAGCCCAGCCCTCAGTTCAGGGCGGGCCGGAGTTCACAGTCAGAACACACTTCCGGCCCAGCCCTCAGTCCAGGGCGGGGCAGCAGTTCACAGTAGTAGTACCGTACAGGCGCAGCCCTCAGTTCAGGGCGGGACAGCAGTTCTCAGTTGCAACAAAATCCCGGCCCAGCCCTCAGTCCAGGGCGGGGCAGCAACACAAGGGTTTTAGCACAGGCCCCAGCCCTCAGTTTGGGGCGGGGCAACAGCACAAGGGTTTAGCACAGGCCCAGCCCTCAGTTTGGGGCGGGGCAACAGCACAAGGGTTTTAGCACAGGCCCAGCGCAGGCTGGCCCTGTCAAGGAGGGGGTAGGGGGTCGCAGGCCCTCCCACTCCACTGCGACCCAGCCCGGGGCCCTGGGGGTCGCTCACACATGACCACGGCAGTGGGGATCCAGGCCGCAACACACTGCCATGGGTTCAGGAGCATCATTCCCCGGGCCACTTCCTACCTCTACCTCCACTGGTGGAAGGTCCCAGTCCATCTGGTCAGGGGGTCCCTCTGGGTCAGTCTCCTCCAGATCGTCCACCTTCGGGGGCTCTGGCCAGTCGCTCATCTCAATGTCATTGGGATAGTCGGGCGGCGGTAGCACGGGGGACCCGAGGCGATCCTGGGCCTGAGGGCTGTACGGATCTGCCAGGACTCTGGGGCAGACCGCTCCTGGGGCTTCTTCCAAGGCAGGGGGTCTCCACCGGCGTGAGGGTCCTGGCAGGTCTGGGAAGTCCGGGTAGTCCCCCTGGGGCATCTGGATCCGGGGTTGTTCGGAGCCGCTGGGGTCTTGGTCCTCCGGCAGGGCTGGGCGGCGACAGGCCCTCTGCCCTTGGCGCTGGGGAGTTCATACCGGCGCCTCCTCCCTGCCCGGAGGCCCAGCCTTTAATGGGTCCTGAGCCCTGCCCTTGGCTCTTCTAGCCCTGGGCCCCGCCTTCTGAGGGGCAGGCCTCTGGTGCTCTGGCTCCGGGCCCGCCCACCAGGGCCTCTGCGCAGACTCCTCTGCCTCTGAGTCCACAGGAGGCCATACTGACTCACTACACCCAGCATTGACAATATCACCAATGCTCTTTATTTGCACCGTGCATTCCCATCAGCTCCTGCAAAGAAAAGTTTCCACTCTCTCAACTCCCTTGGCTCACTGTTCCTTCCCCTGCCAGACTTTAAGTAGCCCTGGCTATTGAGGCCAGCCTCTATTTCCCATTTGCTCATCAGCCTGGGCTTAGTCAGCCAGCTACAGTTTCTTTTCTTGATTGGAGCTGACATGAAAGGGCTGTGGCCCAGCTTTCCCTAGCCTGATCTCTTTCACAACAGCACATTCTGATATGGTGCTCCCTCAAACCTTCTTGTTCAACATCTCATACACTCATTGCTAAGGCACTCTTGTGAGATACAGCAGACTCCTGTTCAAAAATTTTCTTCTCTCTAGGGGGAAGGGGGACTTGAACTAGGAGTCTCCCACTTCCCAGGGGACTGCCTTGAGCACTAAGCTAAAAAATAAAATTAGCATCTTTGCCACCACTTTCTTATGTAAACTTAAGCAGCCTTTGCTCAGACCAACCACGGGGTGACCATACATAAGGTAAATGGAGGAAGGCATAACCTCCCCTGTTCATAGATCACTCTGGCACTTAGATGGGAAAGAGGCATCTGGATGCCAAGAGTGAGGTAGCAGCATGCTTGCCTAAAGGAAGAAATGAAAGTTTTTTATGACGAAAATGTAGGCACCAAGCAAGTTTAGGTGCTAGTGGACATAGGCAGCAGCTGTTTGGGAATGCTGTGAATTGCAATGGCTCCTAAAAACGTGGATTAGGTGCACAGTCTAATGCTTAGATGCCTAAGTTACAATGGTAAATCCCACTCTTGTTGCTCATATCTCTCTATGGGGTTCTTTTCTGTTCCAAGTAGCCTTAGGGATTATATCTGCTCTGCAATTAAAAACCTTCGGCTGGCCTACGCCAGCAAGCACGGGCTCAGGGGCTGTTTAATCAAGATGTAGGTATTCAAGCAGATGTGCAGGCTGATCACCCTGCTCTTTGTCCCAGGAAAGGTGTTTATGAATGTTTTGTAGGCAAGTCTAGAGTCTTTGCTACATCAGAAGCATTATTCCCAGCAGACTTTTACGAGGAACAGCTCCTCATTAGACACCTTTCTCGCCCTTCACTTAGTCGTGGAGAAACATTGGGATTTCAGGAAACCCCTGCACGTAGTGTGTGTAGATATGAAGGTTGCATTGGCTGCAATAGCCATGTTGCATTATGGAGGGCCCTAAAGTCCCTACTAATCTGCGCACTTGATTAAAGATCTGTATAATGGAAACACTGCCCCTCTTCATCTTGGGAACAGGATGTCAACACCTTTTAAATCAGTATCTGGTGTTAGGCAGGGTTGTATTCTGGGCCCTGAACTCTTTTCTCAGGCAATGAGTTTCATCATGCAGCATTCCATTAGAGCCATAGACACTGAGATCAGTGATCTCTTGCTCACAGACCTTGACTAGGCTGATAATGTTCTGTTAGTACAGAGCCCTTGTAGATTTTATGAGCCACTCCAGCATACAGAGGAGGACTCAGTAAAGATGTTTCATGGTTAAAGACAAAACTGCAAACTCTGTTTCCAGGTCTGCTGTGACTACAATCTCTTTGAACAACGGAACGATTCAACTAGTCTTCATCTTTTTCTTTCTAGGGTCTGTGTTTATCATCTCCTCTAACCAAGGGGTGGAAGTAGCCCAGAGGCAGACTCCATATTACAAGGATTCATCAAGTCTGTTCTGATATTGTACTCTCAAGCTGTAAAGTGTTCACAGAATTAGGTAGGAAGGGGCCAAATGTCTCTAGCTAAGCTTAAAGAAGAATAGGTTCAAACTCAGGCTGAAGCCCAGGCTCTGGGACCCTTTGAGAGTTGATTGTTCCAAAGATCAGGATCTGAGCCCCCTTATCTACACCTCAGTTAAAGAACATCTTAGCCTGAGACCAGTGAGCCTGAGTTAGCTGGCATAGCCCACCACAAGTGTCTGTTTGCACCATACCCCGATCCTCAGTTTTCTGCAAAGGACACCAGGCAATATGAACATATTGTTATTGTGCATGTTTTCTACCTTGTGAGGAATATTTGCTGATTTATCTTCATTCCCTCTGCTTCAAAACTGCCCTTATGATCTCCTGTTTCCCGGCAGTTTGTGTCATGTACTTCAAGAGCCATTGAATTGGCATACTGTTGATCAGTGGTTTTAGGAAGAGTTTTCCTTCTTCCCTAACCTTCCCAGAATTCAAGTTATTTATACAAAGCTCATGGTTTTGCATACTGTTCCTCAGGTCTCATCTAAATTCTCCTGCGTGCCAAAAAAAAAAAAAAAAGAAAAAAAGAACGGCTTTCAGTCACCTCACCACTAAGTGGGGGAAAGATGACAGTCATAAAATAAACCATGGGATTTGTCTATCATTAACATCTCCTTCCCTCTCCACAACCACAGTACTTATTTATAATCATACATTTTCACCAACAGTTCTTAGTTATACAGTGACAGGAACAGCTTGTGGGTGCTTTCTTTTAACAGTGTTTATTTTTCCACACACAAAAAGAGCAAAGTGTTGCAGAGAACAAATGATTTTGGATCCACCTTAGCAGCAGTTCACCACCTGTCATTGTCCTATGCATTTCAATCCGCAGTTTTGAATTCTGTTTATTAGTTAATTAAAAAGGGAATTAGACCTTGCCTCCTTCCCAGAGTGTGGTGAAGAAGGAGCTTTGTCATTTTTATTCACCCAGACTGTGCTTGGTGTTTCTATGGCTAAGACATCACCTTGCCCAGATAATTTGCTCTGTAGTGTTCAAGTCCTGCAAAAAGTAAAACAATAGCAGAAGGCAAATTGGGAAGAACAAATCTCATTATTTAAAAGGATTAAAGATCATGCATTAATAAAGCAGTCATCTACCACAAATCAATAGCAGAATTGAATGAAAATGCAAACAAACACTTAACTTCTGAAAGTCAAGCCAGGATGGTACTGTGAGTTTGTAAAACTCTTGGAATAACACCACATTTTCTATCCTTGTTGGGCATATGGCAGCAACAGCTGAACGAGTACAACATGCTGATTTTGGACTGCTGAGCACAAGTGGTTAGAACAAGAAGCTGATGGCTCTGTGCTGTACATGGCAAGAAAGCAAAATCTTCCTTATTAGAGTTGGAAGTGAAGATAGATTTTGACAATGAGATCATGTTTGTCATATTGTCTTTCTTTTCTGGTTGTCAGAAGGCTTTTACATGAAGTCAGTGTGGGCCAAAGAAAGGGCATTTGGTTTGAGTGCTTCCTACAGGTCAGCTACAACGCTTGTCTCCCTTTGAATTTCATCCTTCATCTTTATGCTCAGTTGTGGCTCCTAAGGAGATGAGCCATGATGAGGATGAAGGCAAGAGCACTGATGAAACAGCAGAGGCTAGATATAATAAGTATATGGAATACCTCCAGAAGCTCTGAGGAAAGGGAATGTGAGATAAATTCTTCTTTCTTATACATCTCTCTGCAGTAACAGCATACCAGGGCTATAAAGCTCCCTCTGCACTCTCTTCTGGTGGTGCTGCTAGGATGTGTTAGGGACTGAGAGATCTTTGTGAAATGTTCTCTTTAATCTGTACAACTGAGCTGGGAAACCAATATTTTTGTTGCTATATTCTATAGCCCACAAGCTTTTACCAACTTAATGATAGTTCATAAACAGTTGTTAAAACAGAGAAAAATCTTGCAAATTATTTTCTACAGCTCTGATCCTGCAACTTATTCTACCTAAGACTCCTGCTGTCATATAGAAAACCAATATACTTCCCAAGGCACAGGATCAAGGTCCAAGTTCCTTCCTTTGTGCTATTCTTCTCTGAGTACAGTCTGAGTACAATTCTCAGACCATCCTATCATGCTGATCAGAGAGTATTAGGACAAAGAGTCATCTGAGCAGGGACTGACTTAGACTTGTCCAGTGCCATACATATTGTTACTCCACAGAAGATAGTACATTTTGTATATACATACAGAAAAATAACATTAAAGACAAATAACAGTGCTACTAAAAATTCTCATCCACAGGCTACAGATTTGCTTAGGCAGCTTGCAGGGAGTTCTGTACTTGCTAGCAGAGGTGTGTCAGTCAAATAGGAGCAACCGTATCTCCCTGTTCCAAATATGGAACAGAGATATATGGGGGTAAGCAAAACAACACAGAACCACCAGAGGGAGAGATGGAGGCCAAATCATAGATGATATTAATGAGGGTATACACTAGTCTTTGATAAATCAGTCAAAGAATAAACTGGTATGAGATACTTGTTTAGGAAACAGGGCATCCAAAACCCATTGAAGTCATTGAGATCTTCGCTAACTTTACTGGCCTTTACATCAGGGCCTGAGTAGTCAGGAAAAGCAAACAACAGAAAGTTGTAGGAAGACCAGAAGGATTAGGCCTTGCTTTACCATCTGATATCTTACATCCTCCCATTGGTTGTTTTATATACAGTCTTGTTCCTCTGTTCTGTAAGTGTGTAAATTATACTGCACTATATTATATTGACATGCAACACCTTATTGTCTCCCCCCAGAATTTGCCCTGTGTAACTTTAGTAATGTGCTAACAAAACTGTAAGGCCTTTTCTTTCCAAGTTTGTAGAAGACTTGTATCATGACTAAACTTGAATAAAAATAAGCTATAAAAATCAATGGAGATCATGTTTTCCTGTGCAAAATATTCTGATCAGTGCTATTTTCTTGGGCTTTTCCTCCAGCATCAGATCTTTATTAGAAGTTCACCATTTGCAAATCGTTTTCAAAAGTTACATTTGAAGTTTATGAATAACAGAAATTAGGATAAGGATTCAGCTCTGCCTGTGGTCTTTTCAAACCTCAATAACAGAAAAAAAAATCCTGGAGAGTCTTAGATCAAAAACAAATAAAGCAGAATACAACAGAGGTTTATTAAAACTACCCATGTAGGTAAACTAGAAAAATGTGATATTTTTAATCTAGAAAGAAAGAAAGAAAAAGAAAGAAAGAAAGAAAGAAAAGGAGATTTTTTCCACCAAAGGGGAAAAAAGTGAACATCACAGTTAAAGAGTAAGATTTGAAAAGTACTGTAAATGTCTAAGTACAAGGGAGAACACACACCATTCTGTTTCAGTTGGTTTAATCGCCTACTGTGTCGGTGGCTCAATGTTAAGGAAAAAGGGAAACATACCAAAAGAAGATGATGTTAGCCAACAAAGAAAGAGTTTCTTTATAACTCAAATACTGGAAGTACCAATGTGTGCAGTGTCTATGTCATGGATACAGAATGACATGGTTGTACTCACTGCTGGTACCTGGTGTGTTGATAGCCACATTATTATAACTGGCTCATTACAAAGACTGTTGAAGATTTCTGTTACAGTAGCTGTTTCTATACATTCCAGAAAAGGAAGAATAAGAGCTTCCTCTGTTTAATGTTCATTCTTTTATTGCAGAAGGTGCTTAGCAGCTTTTGAACAAGAAGTGCTTTTTTATTTCAGACTATCAGAAAAATAAATCAGAACTGTGCTCTTAATTCAGTCGCTGTTCTTTCATACGATAGTGAAATAGGGAAGGAATCTGAGATGTTACACCATCCCTGACTCTAACTATAATATGAAAGGACCAAACCTAAAACAAATATTCAGTATAAACTGTCAAACACATTCCAGCCACTTGGCAGCAATATGAGAACATAGCAGTTTTATTATTCAGTAAGTTTGCTTTCTGTTACCTCTCTCTTCTGCTTTTAAACAGTCAGTAAACACCCCAGGTAAGTAAGAATGCCACTGATCTAAGATAATATGAGGCATGATCTTCTCAAGCATTTTATGAAGTCTTCTCTATCTGGCTGATGAACTCTGAGGCCACCTACCAGATTGTAGCCTACAGGCATTTTAACAGGGGTAAGTCCTATCTTTTCTCAGTTTGTGCATTGCTCTGAGGTGTGAGCATCTGGAAGCCTGGCATAGGACTGCAGTGTACTAATTCAAAAACCAAAATGCAGGCACTTCATGAATTGTGTTGCAAAAATTTAGGGAGTGAGGGTATATAAGCACTTCGCAGTTTTTGTGGGCAACTGAGCAGCAGATCTGTGATTCCCGAGAGGTTTGATACTGGGATTTAGACAGCTAAAGTGGCAGTTCAGTTCCTATATCCATTAGTAAATCTAACATGAGTGACTAAAACAATCCAGCTATCCTGAGTCAAGTCTTACTTGTTCCACAGAATGTATGTAATTATAGAGCTCTTATTTTGCATGTGGTTACTAAGGTTTCACTCTTATCTCTGATAAGCCATTGTGTCATTCATTCCTTTCTCTAAAGACATCTGCCTCTCTCAGTAGCTTAGAGCTGGGGTGAAGAAAGGAGAGGTAAGTTGGATTTTATCATGCTCTGATTTTGCAAAAAACAAAACTACCCCAAGCTTTTGTTTTTTAGATTAATGATCTCTGGGAAACAGTGAAAATCTCTAAATTTTCTCTATGCAGGTACACAGAGTTTGTTTTTCTTGGGGGTGGGAGTTGGAAGCTAACCTTGATAGTCTGGAATAAAAAGGTTTTTACCTTGAAAACCTTGAAATAATTACTACAGCCCAATGAACAACTTTCACTCACCGCCTCCGCCCTCACGGTCAAAAATGACTGTGTACTAGACAGAGGCATTGTTGGCTTTATTGGGTTCCAGAGAGGCTGTTGGGAGACTTCCTATCATGCACAGGTTGGGAGTCATTCTAGTCAGCTCCATGCCCTCTGATGTCTTTTTCTCAGGTGTCCCAAGATGCTCCACTCCCCCACATTTTGAGAAACAGCAGTCTGCTCAGAAAGGTCAGGAAGCCAACAAATGCTTACCCGAGGGGGGAAAAAAAAAAAGACAGAGCTCACAGCATTCCCCAGAATCACAACACTGTGCAGCAAAGCATGATTGATTGTCCTGCCCACCTTTAGAAGCAGTGTCCAAGCAGCAGACTTCCCAGCTCCAAATTGATTGGGAACTGAGCAGTTGCAATCAGGTGTAGCCAGCTTCCACCGAGCAATGGCAACATGTTTCTCCTCAGAGAAAGCAGCTCTCCTTGGGAGTTCCTGTAATATCCCAGATCTGTAACTGCTCTTACAGGAAAAAATGGAATGCAAGATCTGTGACTAGTGACAGAAGACACTGGCATGCTGAGCTAGCTCTGGCAGTTTAAAATGGTTCTCAGAGGACCTGGAAACTACAGACAGGAGGGAAAGGGGAATTCAGGAAGACCAGGTGGAGAAGGGACAATTTCCATGAAAACCGTCCACTTCCTGTTGACTTTTCACAACGCCAAGTTGAGAGAATGAGATGTCCAGCATGGTGGGATACATGCCCAAAATGCATTGCTTTTTTTTTTTTAATTTGGCTCTTTCAGTGTGAATTCTCCATTTCAAAATTCTATGGCTGTGTGAATGCAATTTTCTGACAGTACTTATTTAGGCATTAGAACACTGAAATAAGTAACATCAAAAAAACCCTGTAGGGTAGGCATAGCCATAGAGTAGAAAACAGATTAGTAGATTGGCATAGATATAGAAATAGGATGTAAAAATGTGGTCAAAAGTACAAACAGTCAGAAAAGATGAGATAAGAAACAGTTCAAAATCTGACTCTAATTGTAAAAGACCCGTAATTAAAAAAGGCATATATACCCATGAGCAGTCAGGCTCATCACACCTCTTAAAAATCTGTGGGACACCAGAAATTATGCTAAAGGTACCATATGAGAACTGAAGTACACCTAGGGCAGAAGGATTCCCATATGGTGTTCTTCTTTTCCACTTCCCCTGGCATGATAGTACAATAGTACCTTCTTATTGATCTTATCTGCCCATCTGTCTTAAAGTCAATGGGATTACTCATGTAGGTAACTGCTCATCAGAGATAGTCCTTTCCAACTGTCTTCATCTATCTGGTTTTCCTTTTAGATTGTTTTGGGGCAAAATTGCAGTAGTAACAATAATAATCTGAACAGAATACAAATGTCTCCACTTCACTTGACTAGCTAATATTAGTGTCTTCTTAGATCCTGATGAGAGGAATAGGTAGAAAGCTGCCTTTGGCTATGATAAGTATTTAAATAGGCTCCAGTTGAGAAAAACAGCCTTATTCATGACAGAACTAGTGCACACACTTAATTTTAAATACATGCTTATGTCACATTGAATTCAAAAGATTAAAAACATGCTAAAAGTTAAAGTTCCTGGACTATATGGCCAGAACAGACAATTGTGACAATCTAGTCAGACTGCCTGTATAACATAGGCTGTAAAATGTCCCCAAAATAGTTTCTAGACCACTCCAAAACAACTCCTAGATCTTTTTAGGGAAAAAAAACAAACACCCCTCCCATCTGGAGTGAAGAATTATCATTGATGAAGAATCCAAGACCCTTGATATTTTGTTCCAATGGTTAATCACTCTCTGTTCCAACTGAACATATAGTCTGGTGGTGCGTGTCCACGCTACAAAGAAACTTCAAAAGGGGGAACATTGAAAAACAAAATTGAAATAAGAGATTTCAAAATAGCACAGTGACACACATAAAACGGATTGCTATACCAATCTGCTATTTCGAAAGAACCCCCCCAAGCTTCGATAGGGAGCATCTACACAGGAACACGGGCTCTTTTGAAATAAGCAGCTTGGAAACACCATACATGTGGTCACGTGGCCAACAAGCCCTTCAAGGTCTCACAGCCAGCAGCCACCTTAAAGGGACCCTTCCAAACACACCCACCCTGCACACTCAGAGCACCGCCAAGCAGTACACAGCTCTGCGTAGACCGTGTTCCAAGAACAGGAGGAGAATGGAGCAACAGCAGCTGACCAAGTCCGATGCCCCTGCCCACACCAGGAACCAGGTGGTGATTGCTATCCTGGGCATGGTGGATGCCCTGGGGCCCACCTTACTCCCCACGGGGGTCCTACAGGCCCTGGCAATGGGGCAATCACCGCTCCCTATCTCCCATTCTCCACAGCCACTCTGGAACCACCCCAGAAGTGGGGATTGGTGGGAGAGGCTGATACTGGGCCAGTGGGATGATGAAAGGTGGCTTGAGAACTTTAGTATGCCAAAGCACACACTCCTGTAGCTGTGTCAATGGCTCACACCCACCCTGAAGCACGTGGACACCCGCATGCGGCCCACGTTCCCAGTCGAGAATCGTGTGGGGACCCTCCTCTGGAAGCTCGCCACCCCAGACAGCCACCGTTCAGTGGGGCACCAATTTGGGGTGGGCAAGACCACCTTCAGAGCCATCCTCCTGAAGGTAAGTCCGACCAGGGCCCCACACCCATCCCAGAAAGGGAGAGGGGGAAGGGGGCCCCAGGGTGGGAGGCCTACAGGGGAAGGGGGAGGAGGCAGGGGGCCCCCTAATGTGCAGGCCCCACATGTCGGTGCCCCCCTTGTACAGGTGGTCCGGGCCATCAGTTGCATCATCTTGCAGAGGGCTGTCCACCTCGGCAACTTGGACAACGCCATCGCGGGATTCACAGCCCTCGGCTTCCCAAACTGCTTCGGTACACTCGATGGCACCCACATAGCTATCCGCGCTCCAGACCATAGCACAGGACACTACATAAACCGTAAGGGGTACCACTCAGTGGTGCTCCAAGCATTTGTTGATGCCTGGGGCCGGTTCTGTGACATTTGCGTGGGCTGGTCCAGGAAAGCCTATGATGCCTGGGTACTATGCAACTCCTGGCTGGGGCGATGCATGGAGGAGTGCACCTACATCCCTGTCCTGGAGCTCCCCGTGGGGGAAACCATGATGCCACCTTGTATAGTGGCCGATGGGGTGTACTCTTTGCAGCTGTGGCTGATGTGCCCCTACACTGGGCACACCACTGACAGCCAGGATTCTTTTAACAACCGCCTGAACCACGCCCGCAACACTGTAGATTGGGCCTTCAAATGCCTCAAGGGGTGTTTCCAAAGCCTGAATGCATGGCTGGACATCAGCCTGCCTAATGTCCCCAGGGTGGTTGCGGCCTGTTGTGCTCTGCAAAGCATAGTGGAGGGCAAGCACAAGCGCTACATGCCAGGGTGGGCTGCGGACTGCAGCCCTGGCTATGAGCAGCCACCCATGGCCCTGTGCCACCTGACACACAGAGAAGGGGTTAGGGTTTGGGAAGCCCTCCGGGAGGCCTTCAAGCGGGAGCCACTCTGACCTCCACCAGGCACCCTCCGGCTCACAGCCAACCTGCAGCATGCCCCCCCCACATACAGGGAACACAGGGGTGCACAATAAAGGTTTAATAACTGGGGGCCAACTAAATACATGTAAATAAACAACTCTGGAAAAATGGTGTGGGGGCTTCCTATGGGAGCTAAATGCAGGGGAACAGGGGAGACTACAATGAGGTGGGGGCACACCCCTGTGGCCAGGGCCACAGGCACGGGTGGGCCTAGTCCCACATGGGGTTGTGGGGACAAGACCTCTGGCGGGTAGAGGGATCTCTGCCACCCCTGCCGCCCCAGGTGCAGGGGGGCCTATCGGGGCCAGGAGGGGACAGGCAGGATGGGGAGGTAGGATCATCCAGGGGCTAAGGGATGGGTTGGGCTGGGTGAGGTGGGGGGGCAGGGTGCTGGTGGGGTCATGGGGCAGCTCCTCCCCCAGCTTCCACTGGCAATCAGCTAGTGGCCCAGGGCAAGCTGAGAGGATGGGGTGAGGGTGTGTGGGATGAGGGCAGTGAGTTCGAGGGCAGCAAGAGCGGGATGAGGGTTGGGGGGATGAAGGTGGAAGAGGAGGTGGCAGGGGGAGCCGGCAGGAGGGCCAACCATTGGAGGTCTGTGGCTGTCTCAGCTGCATCAGCCTAGACTTTCCTCCTCCAGGCCCTGCCCTCCCGCTCCATCTGCAACCACTCACAGAGCACTGAGGTCTGCTGCTGGATGGCTGCAGTGTGGGCCTCCACTGCCTCCGGAGGGTTATGACGGCATTGCTGTTGGGCCCTCCAGGGCTGGGCACGTGGCAGCCTAGGTGATGGGGAGGAGGGTTCTCCAGCTCCATTAGATGGTGGCGCAGGTGTGGTCTGGTCCTCAGACGATGATGCTGTGTAGACACAAGGAGGACAGAGGACACCCGTCAGTGCAGTTGCCCAGGCCTGGGGACTTCACCCGCGCCACCTCCACTTTCCCTGGACCATCCCCCAAGGTGGTGCCTCCCCTGCCAACCCCCCCTTGGGGCTCCCATGTGCCCGCTGGGACCTCGTCTGTGGGATGACCACTGGCTGCAGCATGGCCCCCACATCCCTTCCCAGTTGGGAGGGCCGAGGTGCTGTCCATTGGCATGGGTGCTGCATGTGCCCCCCCCACCAGGGCTAACTGATCCACCTGTTACCTACCTGGGGCTCCGGAGAACAGGTCCAGAGATACTGGCCTTGAGGGGGCCTAGCTGGAGGTGCCAGACCTGATGGTGATCATAAGCCCCACCCCACAAGTCACACCCTGGATCTGCTGGTGTGGTCTGCCTCGAGGTTCCTGGCTGTTCCTGCAGGTCTGTCTCCTGGTCAGTGTTGAGCCTGCCTGTGTTGACCACCACTGATGGCTCAGGAATATCCTTTGGGCCGAGGAGCTGTTCCAATACCCAGTAATGTGGGTGCCTCGGGCCGGCCCCAGACACCGATCGCCTGTGGGCATCCCTGTCCCAGCTATGCCTGCCTCAGCTCCTTCACCTTCGATCACACCTGAGCGGCCGTGCACTGGGGGTGTCCCACTTCCGCAGTGCCAGTGACAGCCACTCGAAGGCAGATGCATTGCAGGGATGACCAGTGCTCTGGAGCCGCACCTCCTCCTCTGCCCAGATGACAAGGAAGTCTTTTACCTCGGCCTCTGTCCAGGAGGGGCCCCTCCTTTTCTGGCCCTGGCTCTCCTCAGGTGACACCTCGGGCTAGCAGGATGGACACTCCTGGGTGTCCCTGGAGTGTGGGGGAGCTTGCCATCCAACTGATGGGCTGTGTGGCCCATCTGTCTGGGTTGCTGGAGAATGTGCCAGGCAGAGCTCATGCTCTTCAGGCTCTGGGCACACTCTCAGCTTCCTTCATGGGGTTTCCAGGGCCATGCAGCTTTAAGGGGCTGTCCCAGGGACCATGGAGCCCCGCTGGGGCTTATCAGTGAGTCTTTGCACTCCTTGGAGTCGCCATGGTGGACCTGTAATTTCAAAATTGGGGGCCCGGAGCTTGTACACATGCCCTATTTTGAAATTTGGTTTAGAAAGGGGACACTCTTCCCGATCCCAGATGGGAAGAGAGGTTTTGAAATTTGTGCCCCTTTTCACCAAAAACAATTTTGAAAGAGGCTGCTAGGCATGTAGATGCTCCACAGCCTCTTTCAAAATTGGGCCCCTTTAGAAATTAATTTTGAAACAAGGGGCTAGTGTAGACACACTCGTGACGTCCTGAAAATGGGTGGACCTCAGTTTGTGCTTAAGAGCTTTTCTGAATCAGGGTCTTACATCAGGACTGCATCAGGCAGTTCAGCTTTTTTTCTTTCAATATGATTAAATTTGAATCATCAGAGGTTAATAGGACAAAAGGGAATGGGGGAATCCATGCTCTGATATTTATGGAAATATTACTTCCTAACAATTTCTAATGACAAGAAATGTTTCGCATTCATAAGTATTTATTTTATTTAACATAGCACCTAATAGTCTCAGATATGGACCAGTACTTCATTGTAATGATGCAGTGCAAATACAGAACAAAAAGACATTTGTTATCCTAAAGCGTGTATAATGTAAGTATAAAATTAAAGGTAACAGATGTATACAGACTAGGGGGAGACTACAAAGAAACAATGAGATATTATTTCTCCTGATAGGCAGTGGTATAGGGCAGAATTATTGTTTACAAGTAACATTCAGTCTAAAAAATTGAAATGTTTTAGTGTCATTTCACTTCAAACCAGTCAGGCTGTATGCTTATAAAGCTGTCTTACAGGTTGAGTCATAGCTCAGTGGTACGAGCACTGGTCTGCTAAAGCCGAGGAGGTGAGTTGAATCCTTGAAAAAGTCTTTTAGGGGTCTGGGACAAATGGATTCAGGGATGTTGCTTGGTTCTGCCAAAAGATATGGGATTGGACTTGATGACCTCCCAAGGTTCCTTCCAGTTCTATGAAAGTGTACCTCAGTTTCAATTTTAACAGTCATGCCCTAATCTGCATGTCATTCGTAAGTCATAGGTGGTAACTGATCTTATCTACTAGGTACTGGTAAAATCTCATCAAGAAAAAGTGTATCCATTTCAGAGCAACATATTTTAAGAAAGGTCTGTGGATAAATTAGAAAGTCCAGAGGAGAACAGCAAATATGGGGAAATGTTTGAAAATTAACATTCTTGAAAAAAAATACAACTACATCTAGGAATGCTAAGTTTTGAGAAAAGGACACTGAAAAGGGGATCTGATAGCATTTTTTATATGTCAGGGGCTGTTACAATAAGGACAATGATCAATTGTTAATCACTGACAATAGGACAAGAATTAGTCTTAATCTGAATCCAGGGAGATACAGGAGTTTCTAGCTATGAGTATGTTAAGCACTGGAACAGCTCCCAAGGAAGGCGATGAAATCCCCAGCATTGGTGGTTTTCTAAAAACCTGGTTAGATAAAAACCTAACAGAGGTGATCTAGGTATGCTTGGTCCTAGCTCCATTCAGGGGTTAGACTAGTTGACTTCTTGAAATCTTTTCCAGATCTACACTTCTGTGATTGTAAGAATCATTTGACAGTTGGAAGGACAAGAAAGTGAAAATTAAAGCATTTGTTTCTGGTAATTCCTATTAATAAAGTTAGAATGAAATTTTACTCGAAAATATTACAGAAATGTCAAAATATATTTAGTCTGTTAAATATATTTACTCTTTGCATTAAAATTCAAATTACATTCTACACTTACTTAACCTTACAACTTTTCATGTAGAAAATATGATAGGTGCAGAATTAGTGTTAAAATATGTTATGATATGCTTAAGTCAGAATAAGATACATATTTACCTAAACTGTCTCAGAAAAGAGTTGCCAGACTCAATTTAATTCATAGTTCTATGCACTACATTTGGGACCTCTCTGAATTTTTCTGTAAGGCTATGAAAGATCAAATCAAAGCTTCATTTAAGTCACCTTGATACAGTTGGTAAAAGTAATGCTGAAATGCAATGTAGTCCTGTCTGCAGCATTCAGGCTAGCAGCCCACATCGAGCTACTCTTTCACTTACAAAATTCTACTCTCTGGTTACAAATCAGCCTTCTCTACACTCAGCAAGGAGGCTGGGATTACTGCAATATTCAGCACTTCACAAATTTCCTTGTTAGACTTCCTGAAACTAATTAAAGTTTGAAATTGTGCCTTGTAGCAATATTGGCTAAAATATTCATACCCCTCACCTCATTCTCACAAAAATAAGAGAAAACCAGGTCTTTTATTTTATTTTGCAGTATATATTAATTGTCCACAATTGTATATGTTATGTGTATACGCATACATGGTAAGAAAGAGAGAGAGCACTCCAGTGTTTTGAAGTGCTCCTTGATTGGGTATGTTACATTATATATATTTTCTGAAGTTTGAAATAATGCCTTTGACTTTAAGTCATGTTAAAATTGAGCCTGAGGGGCTAACTGAAATCTCGGAGCCTTCTGTAGTTGGTAACACCATGTTATGAATTCAGAATAAAATCACATTTGGATATGTTTAACAGGAAGTAACAGTGATTTACCAGCAGTGGTGATGAATAATATTTGTGTCATGAGAAATGACAATACTTTTAAGTCAAAGAAATGGTCAGTAAGTAAAAGTTGTGGGTCACTTGTGCATTCAAGAGCTACTATGTATCCATAGTAGTACAAAATTAATTACAGTGAATTATCAAACTAAACTACCAATTTATTGTCAATTTTATGATTAATAATGTTGCAATTTTTTTAAACCCAGATACAAAATGTGACCAAATATACCCATGTATTCACATCCTATGCATAAATTTAATATTCTTTGTACAGCATAGGACCCATGTGTCACATTTTTCTGGCATCACTCACAAACAAGGGTGCTAAAAATCTCAGATCAAAGAGTTGGAAAACAGAGAATAAACAAGTGGAACAATTAGCTTTCACCAAGCCGTTAACAACTGTGCATCCTGAATTTTTTACTGTATTAGTCTTGCCATGGAGACATGCACAGTTAGTCCCATTATACTCTCTGTTCTGTCTTTACCCTCCTAAACAAACTGAATTTTGTGATGAAAAGTTATTAAAACCAAAAATTACCTCACACTTGGTTACAGTCAACCAGAAAGGGTTAATCACTTTGTCAAGGTCAGTGGATTCCCTGTATCTCGTACCAAAGGTAAAGCCAACAATCAGTTACTAAAGTAAACAAAGTCAAAGTTTATTTGTTGAGAAAAACAAATGACAATTACCTGGATGTTAAAATAGCTGAAATACACTGACAAGTGACTAAAACTGTGTAAGTACAATATGATAGCAGAAATGTTGTGATCTGCTAGCTTTCCATAACTCTCATGGGCTGTGTCTACACGTGCCCGAAACTTCGAAATGGCCATGCAAATGGCCATTTCGAAGTTTACTAATGAAGCGCTGAAATGCATATTCAGCGCTTCATTAGCATGCGGGCGGCAGCCGCGCTTCGAAATTGACGCGGCTTGCCGCCGCGCGGCGCGTCCAGACGGGGCTCCTTTTCGAAAGGACGCCGCCTACTTCGAAGTCCACTTATTCCCATGAGCTCATGGGAATAAGGGGACTTCGAAGTAGGCAGCATCCTTTCGAAAAGGAGTCCCATCTGGATGTGCCGCGTGGCGGCAAGGAGCGTCAATTTCGAAGCGCGGCTGCCGCCCGCATGCTAATAGAGCGCTGAATATGCATTTCAGCGCTTCATTAGTAAACTTCGAAATGGCCATTTGCATGGCCATTTCGAAGTTTGGGGCACGTGTAGACACAGCCATGGTTACCCAAAACAACTGTAGGGATCTCTCTCTTGTAGCTAGAGTACACCCCAGCATTTAGTTATTATAGATCACGTGAACAGAAGACAAGCTGGCAGGCATCCTCGTCTCAGCATTGACTTTTCCTATGCAGACTCAGTATATGGGTTTTCCATTGTTGAACCACAATGACTTGTGGTTTGGAATTTGCTTGCCTCTTTATTTACAGGTCCAAGACTCCAATTCCATTTGATGGGCAATGCAATTGTAAATAAAAGCATAATGTATTTACTTAGAACCATCCAGACAAAGTTTTATTGGTTTTCACAAAAATTTTACACATTAATTAATGCATTATCTAAATGTTAATGCATCCTTTGATGTAGGGCTAGTTAATTACAGAGATATCTGTTGATAGAGTGTTATGCATCAAATGTTGTGGGGATAATTCTGTGGAGACAAAAGCAGAGTTCTGTCCAGATTATGTTGACAGAAGGCTTTATGCGGTGATGCTCCCTGAGTTATGGTGACAGAACTCTTCAGTGTAGACACAGGCTTTGTGTGTAGATGCTCCGTGAGTTTTGACAGCAAAACCCCAGTTTTGTCTACAAAACTCTCTGCTGTAGATGTAGCCTAAAAGATTGGAGCATAAGTTTTCATGAGCAAAGATCCACTTCATCAGATGCCTTCCATGAAAGCTTATAATTCACAAAAGCATTAGCCCATGAAAGCTTATGGTCCAATATGTTTGTTAGTCTATAAGGTGCCATGGGATTTCTCATTGTTTTTGAGGATACAGACTAATATGGCTATCCCTCTGATACTAGTAACTGTGAGTAACTGCAGCTGCCAACAATTTCTCCCCACCTCTCACCCCCTGGGAGCAACATCATGCCCTGGACTAAAAGCAAAATAGAAACCCCTGTCTATATCCAAGTAGCCACTGGAGCACCAAGAACAGAATTGTATGTCAGTAAATAGGTAATGAGACAAATACTAAGTGAGACATATGACTATGTACGTTACACATCAGCAAATGGACAACATGATTGTGCCTTCGAAAATCTGAACTGGTAGATGTTGAAAATCAGTGTTTCACTTTCTGCATAAAATGAATGCTGATATACAAACAAGGTAAGCATTGTCCTTATTTTAATACGGAGATCGTATTGCTATGTGGCACCTGGGAATATCTGACAGGTATTATGAAATAAATTGTGGCTTCTACAGCTATAAAATAACTTTTAGAACTTCTCGTGCTGCATTTTCCCCATTTTTGGCAGTCGCCTGTTGAAGCACTGAGTAAATCTTTGTACATTTTCACAGGCCGAATACATTAATAAGTTGAATTTATTTTCTTCCATAACAGTTTAGCATTCTTGGTATAATTTAGTGTCTGGCTAGTAGTTTCATGTTTTATTATTATTATTACAAATTCTTCACTATTATTTCAAGCTATTTAATCAGATAGCTTTGATACACTACTTTTTCTCCGCTTTCACCATTTTCAGTGTATGAGAAAGAAAAAAATGTCTTTCCTCTTTGGTTCCCACTTAAAGCTTGACAGTTACAATATCTATTCATACACATATGCAAGTGCTCTTTTACGGGACTGTGAATAGTCAAAGATGCCTTCGAAAGCACACTTCTAGAAAGTAGATGTATCAACTGAAAGATATCTCTATCAAAGCTAAATATTTGTAAACATCAGGTTGTGTTCAGAAAATAAGCTTGGTAATCTAAGAAACTCTACTTTGAATGTTAGGGGGCTTATTCTCATTTATATGGGAAGGTTCCTTTTTGTCTCCCAAGGCTGAATCCTTGAGGCAAATAAAGTGAGTAAGTTACAGCTCCAAGGTCAATCCCTCAGACTATCAGAACAGTGTGAAGGTGTATGAAGGTAAATTAAAATTTGAAACTCTTGCTGCAGTTCAAGAAGAAATTCAAAATTAACATTTGCATTGCCTTGTGGCAATAGATATTTCTCTCTGTTATGAAAAGCCTGCTCTTGTTTCTGAGATGAACTTTTTAGTACAAACATACAAAGCAGCAGTTAATAAAAAGGGAATGGCACATGTGTCAAGTTGTTGTAGCCATTCTTGGCAAGATAAATTTTGTGGCTGTGGCCTTGAAAAAATATTGTATCATATAAATTAACTATATGCAATGAAAAACTCACCTGAAAATGTTTCCTTTTGTTACTGTAGCCGTGGTTGTTTCTTAGTGGAATGAAACTAGCCATCGGAACATAAGCAGATTATTTACTGTTGTTCAGTATATCACACATACAGAAGATGCCAATAGAACTCCTTTAACTATTGACATTATAACCCTTTCTTTTTGCTAAACAAGCCCATGCAACCATGAAGTATTCGTTTAACATTTACCATTAAAGCTCTTTATGAAGTCGTCTTATCTTGTAAAGGCAGAATGCAAATACTGCTGTTCTCACTCAGGTAAAACTCCCATTGAATTCAAAGAGAATTTTGTCTGAGAAAAGACTACAGGCTTGGGTCAACTGTGTTCAATGGGATAAGCAGAAACTGAAGCAGATTGAGTTGATGATTACTGCTTTTTTTCAGAGTAAAGATACTGAATAGTTGACAGACAAAAGCTTGTACCTAAAAGGCAGGCCAGCAGGTAACATTGCAGATTGTAAAAAAAGGGAAAAAATACAGCAGAGAAGTTGATCCAGGTTGTCAAAATTCCAGCTAGCACTAACTGTTCACTTCTGTATGCTGCTAAAAACTCAGTACAAGGCATTGATACTTCTATATCACTTTCTGCTTCTCAAAATAAACATACTGTCTCCACTGCTGGGTAAATGCAACTCCCTACTCTCCTCTGTGGGGGGAAAAACCACAAACAAACAAACAAACAAACAAAAATTTTTTTAACCAGATTAACAGCTTATGTTAATAAGATCTTCAAGAGAGGGAAAAAAAAATAAACCCACCGTCAAAGCACATTTCTTCACCTATTCTTTTCAGGATTATTTGAAAAATAGCACATATGCTTCAAATGTCTTAAAATTGTCATAATCTGTTCAGCATTCCATTTACATTTTTCTCTAGAAAAAGTAATAGAAAGTGGAACACCGAGTTAGTTAGTATAAATTGCACATGATAGTTTTGACACTACAAAAGCAAGATAAACTGGTTAAATTTTTCATATGTAGACAGGAGATTTTTAGAAATCAATCTCATTAATTGTTTTGGGAGCTATGATTTTTCTAAAATTTTATTTAGCTTTGAAAATCTTAACCAGTGCTGACTATGGCATTTAATCTATATTGCCTCCACTTTTGCAAGTCATGCCACATAGAATACAAGAAGAGCCATACTAGGTGACACCAATGGTCTTTATTGCTCTCTATCTAGTCTTTCAACATTGACTGAAGCCTCTGGTGACCATTCGTCCCTTATTGGGTGGGACAGCCCTGTATTTTGGGTACCAGGACTGCATCCCAATTTATCTTAACAAAGAGAATAATTAGTCCATAATCAGGCCCCCTGTTGGAAGACCTTTTCCCCCGAGCAGGATGCATACGCAGCTGCTGGCCGAGAGCAGGGAGAGTACGTGCACATGCTGAGAGGGAGCCGTAAATATAGAGGTATGTTGGGTCACCATTCAGGCTTCCCATGCCTCAGGGGAGCTGGGAGCTCATAGGATGGCTGTCACCCAATTCCCAGCTCCCTGCACCTCTGAGGGGCCGCTTTGGCATAGCTGTTATTGGGTTTGTCTGGGGCAGCCAGGTTCTAGCTCCCCTTGCCTCAGGGAAGCCAGGAGAGCATGGCATGGCTTCTACCCAGTTCCCAGCTCCCTCAGGTGTTGAGGGATCTGGGAGGAGTACCAGAGCAGCTACTACCTCCTTTCCAGCTCCCAGAGACGCTGGGAAGCCAGGAGGAGCATTGGTGCCACTCTTCCTGGCTCCCTGCACTCTGGGAGAGCCAGGTGGATCACTACGCACAGATGATGCCTCCTTCCTGGTACTCCAAATTGTGGGGCAGCTAGGGAGGTCAACAGGGCAGTAGCCTTTGTCAGACACAGCCGAGGAGCACCCCCTAGATTTCCCTTTCCCGTGTTTGAGATAGGGAGATATGCTTGCCCTACTGAAACCTGATACTTCAAAGGGAATGAGCAGAACAGGGCAATTATCAAATGAACTAGTGCCAGTTCCTTGCAATTCACAGGGCTTATGGACATGGGGAACAAAGGGGCTACGTCTACACGTGAAGCCTACATCGAAGTAGCTTATTTTGATGTTGCGACATCGAAATAGCCTATTTCGATGAATAGCGTCTACACGTCCTCCAGGGCCGGCAACGTCGATGTTCAACTTCGACGTTGCTCAGCCCAACATCGAAATAGGCGCAGCGAGGGAACGTCTACACGTCAAAGTAGCACACATCGAAATAGGGATGCCAGGCACAGCTGAAGACAGGGTCACAGGGCGGACTAGCGCTTCCGGGGCAACAGCTAGCCGCTCCCTTAAAGGGCCATTCCCACATACACTCAGCCTGCACAGCACGCGGTCTGAGGAGCCATAGGCACACAGACCGCGGGCGCCACAGTCATGGACCCCCAACAGCAGCAGCAGCAGCAGCAGCAGCAGCTAGAGGTCCACCCAGCCCTCCCGGCAGGAGCAGGGCTTGCCCTGGCCCATGCCATGTGGGAGGCAGCTGAGTACCTCCTTGCCCCAGGGGAGGAGATGCCCCCAGGGCAGCAGGGCTCAGCCCCTACCCCTGCAGCACCCCGCTCCACCTCCCGCCTCACACGCCGGCGGCTGTGGAGCTACCCCACCAGCACCGACTAGTGGGAGCGGCTGGTGCTTGGGGAGTGGGGGGACGACCACTGGCTCAGGAACTTCAGGATGACCCGCCAGACATTCCTGGAGCTGTGCCAGTGGCTCACCCCCGCACTCAGGCACCGGGACACTGCCATGCGGCGTGCCCTCCCTGTGGAGAAACGGGTCGGCATCACTGTCTGGAAGCTGGCCACTCCGGACAGCTACCGATCCGTGGGGCAGCAGTTTGGTGTCGGAAAGGCCACCGTCGGGGCTGTCTTCATGGAGGTAAGAGAACCCACAGGGGGAGGCCAGGGCAGAGCAGGGCAGGGGGGCCAGGGCAGAGGGGCCAGGGCAGAGCAGGGGGGCGAGAGCAGGGCAGGGCAGGCCAGGGCAGGGGGGCCAGGGCAGAGCAGGGGGGCCAGAGCAGGGCAGAGCAGGGCAGGGCAGGGCAGGGCAGGGCAGGGGGGGCAGGGCAGGGCAGGGCAGGGGGGCCAGGGCAGAGCACGGCCACGCACACCCTGCTCACCCCTCATTGGGGCTGTCCCATGTGCTTTCTCTGCAGGTCGTGCGTGCCATCAACTCCATGCTCCTGCACAGGCTCGTGAGGCTGGGGGACCCACATGCCACTGTCACCGCCTTTGCCACACTGGGCTTCCCCAACTGCTTCGGGGCTCTGGATGGGACTCACATCCCCATCCGCGCCCCGGAGCACAGTGGAGGACAATACCTCAATCGGAAGGGCTACCATTCTGTCGTCCTGCAGGCCTTGGTGGACAGCCGGGGCCGTTTCCAGGACATTTACGTGGGCTGGCCTGGCAGCACCCACGACGCCCGGGTTTTCCGCAACTCGGGCCTGTGCCGCCGGCTGGAGGCGGGGACCTACATCCCCCAGCGGGAGATCCCTCTGGGGGACACCACCATGCCCTTCTGCGTCATCGCAGATGCGGCCTACCCCCTCCGGCCGTGGCTCATGCACCCCTACACGGGCCATCTCTCTGCTAGCCAGGAGCGCTTCAACGAGCGCCTGAACCATGCGCGCCAGGTGGTGGAGCACTCATTTGGCCGCCTGAAGGGACGCTGGAGATGTCTCCTGACCCGCCTGGATGCGGGCCCCAACAACATCCCCCAGATTGTGGGTGCCTGCTGTGCCCTGCACAACCTCGTGGAGAGCAAGGGGGAGACCTTTCTGCAGGGCTGGACCGCGGAGGCCGGCAGGGCACACGTGCAGCCACCAGCTGCCCCCAGTCGGCAGGTGGACCCCGAGGGGACCCGGGTCCGGGAGGCCCTGCGGGCCTACTTCGACCAACAGGCCGCAGGGTGAACTCTGCCCAGGCCCCCTACTGCCCTCCCCTTCCTCCCCCACACTCCTGCCCCGACGCCCACACCATGGAGCACCCCACCGCCCCCGCCCCCACTTGTCCTGGACAAATGACAGCACGAACTTGTGGCTGAACGTAAATTTTTTTTTTTCTGGCCAAACCTTTTTTTTGGTGTGTAAATAAATATGTGAAGCACAAACAGAAAACTAAGTACAAATGTTCAACCAAAGCAATATGTACACAAATAAAACAATCCAAAGAAACAACTGTGTGGCATACATAATAAAAAGAAAACCAGAGAGGAAAAAGGGGATAACTATTTACATGGGGGGGACAGGGCAAACGGGGGCACCAAAAAAACAGGGTCCAACTATATACAAGGGGGAGGCCACGTCCCGGGCCCCTCTCCCCTATAGCCCGGCACTGGGCGTGCCCGGCTGGGAGCCCCGCCGCGCCTGCAGTCTGGTCCGCGGCTGGGTGGGAGCGGGCTGGACCGGAAGGTATCGGTGCCGGCGAGTCTCAGATGGCTCCAGGGGTCCCTCGGCACTCTGACCCTCACGGGTGGGTGGTGGGGCGACGGCGGACAGGCCGGCGATGGCCAGAGCAGCTGGTGGTGGGGCTGCAGGAGCGGGCAGGGCGGGCGATGGGTCGGCCGGCGCGGCATGGGGGGCCAGGTAGTTGACGAGCCGGTTAAATGTCTGCATATAGGCCCCCCATGCCTCCTGGTGCCAGGCCAGCGCCCGCTCCTGCAGCTGGAGGTGCTGCTCTGAGACCTCCAGCTGCTGGCGGAGGATGGCCAGCAGCTGCGGGTCCGTCGCCGTCAGCGGTAGTAGGCGCGGGGTCCGCCGTCTAGCCCTCCGCGGGGCCGGTTGTTCCTCGGCCGAGGGGCTGCCCTGGAGCGATGGTCCCGGAGGGCTCTCCGGGACAACTGAGGCCTCGCTGGTGCTCTCTTCCGGTCCTTCGGATGGTGCAGGTGCAGGTGCAGGACACAGGAGAGGAGGGGGGAAAGAAGAATGGAGACAGGCGTTAGTGTGGGCCCCGAGCCGTGGCCTCTGTCCCCCCCGCCCTGTGCTGCAGGTTCCCCATCCCCGTCCCCGGGAGATGCTGCTGTGATTGATGGGGTTCAGGGGTCCCCCTGCCCTGCACCCCGTCCCCTGGTGGGAGCGACTCTCACTTCACCCCGCAGGGCCTGAGAGCAGGAGAGGTTTCTTAGGCCACAGATGGCCAGTTTCTGCCAGGAGTGACAGCACCAGCTGTCGGAAGAGACAGTCCTTCCAACCCGTCGTGGGGAGAAGACCCCAAGGGGGGCCCCTCTGGGATGCAGCTTTCCCCCTCCTCAGGCTGGCTGCCTACCAGCTCTCCCTTCCCCTAGCCTCTACCTGTGGCCCCCGCCCTCGCCCCCCAATTCCAAGCCAGCTAGGCTCCTCCCTCCTGTTTGTTCAGGGAAGAGGTGTCACCTGCCAGCTGTAGCGCCAGGATCCTCCTTTGGCCCTGGGAGCTCTTCAGCTCTTGTGGCTCATATGTAACCTGAGTCTCCCTTTGGCACTCCCCCCACTCCATCACATGCTGCTGCTGCGGGGTGTCCCACCCCCTCCGCCCGGGGGCCCCTTGAGGTTCCGCTCCCCCCTGGCCTGGGGATGGGGCATGGCACTGTCATGCAGGGTGGGGAGGCAGGGGCTGATGGCTGCAGTGCTGTGAGGGCCATGGCCCTGGTGTCCTTGGGGCCATGGCCATGTGAGCGTGTGGGGGGCCCTGGACACATCTCTGTTACCCCCGCCCCTCAAGCTCAGGGGTGTCCACCAGAGAGGGGTACCTACCTGTGGGTCCGCTCCCACGGTCTGGAGATTTCCGGGGGTCAGAGGCCCTGCTGCTGCTCCGGGATGGCAGGAGGAGGATCTGCAGGCTGGATTCTGCGGAGGAGGAGCCCCCCTGCTCCTCCTCCTCCTCCTCCTGCCGCGATGTCCCAGGGATGGCCTCCAGGGGGGGGCCCCTGGGGTGCGGGGCTTCCCTCCGGGGCGGACTCCGGCTGCAGAGCCTGCTGGGGCTCGTCAGCCGAGGTGTCAAGGGTGGCCAGAGGGGAGGAGGTGTGCCGGGAGCCCAGGATGTCCCTGAGCTCCCTGTAAAAGGGGCAAGTGACGGGGGCAGCCCCAGATTGGCTGGCCACATCCCGGGCCCGGGCATAACCCTGCCGCAGCTCCTTCACCTTACTCCTCACATGATCAGGAGTGCGGGCAGGGTGACTCCGGGCAGCCAGGTCATCGGCCAGCCGGGCGAACGCATCCGCGTTCCACCTCTTGCTCCCCATTACCTGGAGCACCTCCTCCTCGCTCCAGAGCCCCAGCAGGTCCTGCAGCTCGGCCTCTGTCCAGGAGGGGCCCCGCTGCCGCTTTCCAGACTGGCTGGCCCTCTGGCTGGGCTGGCTGCCCTGGCTCCCCTTGGGGGGGTCCCCTAGAGGTGCTTGGGGGGGGCTGCTGGCTCACCATCGCCGCTGGGTGGGTGGCTGAGGGTTGTGCAGGCTAGCCACGTGTGTAGGCTGCAGCCTGCACGTTGTCTCAGCTTCCTGCAGAGTCAGGGAGTGGGAGGGGACCTTTAAGGGGCCGCTGCACGCGGCCACCAGTGAGCTGAGGGGCTGGAGAGAGCGTCTCTCAACCCCCCAGCTGATGGCCGCCATGGAGGACCCGGCAATTTCGACGTTGCGGGACGCAGATCGTCTACGCGGTCCCTACTTCGACGTTGAACGTCGAAGTAGGGCGCTATTCCTATCTCCTCATTGGGTTAGCGACTTCGACGTCTCGCCGCCTAACGTTGAAGTTAACTTTGAAATAGCGCCCGACGTGTGTAGCCGCGACGGGCGCTATTTCGAAGTTAGTGCCGCTACTTCGAAGTAGCGTGCACGTGTAGACACAGCTAGGGTGACCATCTCAGTTAATAACCCTAGATGGCCTTTCCTTCATAAAATTATGTAATTCTTTCCGTCTTTCACAACATCCCTTGGCAATGGGTTCCATGGGTTGATTTTGTGTTGTATGAAGAAGTGATTCCTTGCATTTATTTTAAACCTATTAATTTCACTGAATGGCCCAAGTTTTTTTTTTGTGTTATGTGAACTTCATTAATCTCCTTCTCAAAACCATTCATAATTTTACAGATTTGTATTATATCTCCACCCCTTAGTCAACACTTATCCAAGATGAACAGTCCCAGCCTTTTTAATCTTCCTTTGTATTAAAGCTGTTGCATACTATTTGTTGCCATGCTCTGTCCTTTTCCAGTACTAATACATTTTTGACGTGATCCTTAGTTATCTGAAAGTCATTGTTCTACTGCAAACATTTTCACCTGAGGAACTCCTTATTTTGCTATTAAATTAATATTTTGCATATATTTGAAAATTATATCTGACTAATTGCAGACATTTATGTTAATATACAATTATGATTGAATAAATAAATAGTCATAATTTACCAGGAAGTTAACTGTGCTAACTAGCTGTGATCTACCCAGCTGAACAAGGTTGTACATTCCATTAGTTGGACATGGATCCCATTGGCTTCTGATGATGGAAAGTGAGCACTACACCAAATGTATGTCAAATTGAAAATGCAAAATACATAATGGATCAGATACTCAGGACTGGCCATTTTGAAATTTTTAGAGATCTTTATGAGAGTAGTTTTGTCTGATCCTCTGTGAAATGTAAGACTCTCTCCACTGGATTCTGTCGTGTCAGTTACATTGCCAGGTATAAGGTTAAGCTGCCTTTGCACTGTTCTGCTTAAAGCATTGTCAACAATGATAGTTTTTCACAGCAAGATGCAAAATGAAGATCTACTTAACATGTATAATTTTGAGAAAAAATATTGCTTTCACAAATGCTACAAGAGAATTTCATATCTCACTGGAAGGACAGTAAAATGTGTGTGAGGCAATCCTCACATAACTGTCAAAAAAAGAATAAAAATCTTCATCTGATACTGGGTTAGATTATACCATCTGAGTCATTTCCAAGCCATCTTGCAGCTATTAATTATAATATCTAGTCTATATTGCATATCCTTGGGCAACAGATGAAACCCATTAAAGATGCCAGCTATATTACAAATGTAACGTGGCATTTAAAACCTCTTCAGGTGATGGAGTGGGTCTTCCTTCATGCAACTCAGGCTACGTCTACATGTGCACGCTACATCGAAATAAGCTATTTTGATGAATAACGTCTACACATCCTCCAGGGCTGGCAACATCGACGTTCAACTTCAACGTTGGGCAGCACCACATCGAAATAGGCGTTGTGAGGGAACGTCTACACGCCAAAGTAGCACACATCGAAATAAGGGTGCCAGGAACAGCTGCAGACAGGGTCACAGGGCGGACTCAACAGCAAGCCGCTCCCTTAAAGGGCCCCTCCCAGACACAGTTGCACTAAACAACACAAGATCCACAGAGCCGACAACTGGTTGCAGACCCTGTGCATGCAGCATGGATCCCCAGCTGCCGCAGCAGCAGCCAGAAGCCCTGGGCTAAGGGCTGCTGCACACGATGACCATAGAGCCCTGAAGGGGCTGGAGAGAGAGTGTCTCTCAACCCCTCAGCTGATGGCCGCCATGGCGGACCCCGCTATGTCGATGTTGCAGGATGCAGATCGTCTACACGTGCCCTACTTTGATGTTCAACTTCGAAGTAGGGCGCTATTCCCATCCCCTCATGGGGTTAGCGACTTTGACGTCTCGCCACCTAACGTCGATTTCAACTTCGAAATAGCGCCCAACACGTGTAGCCGTGACGGGCGCTATTTTGAAGTTGGCGCCGCTACTTCGAAGTAGCATGCACTTGTAGACGCAGCCTCAATGAAATAAAATAGATTTTTATAAACATTTATTTCATCTGTATACTTAGTGACAAATCTTTCTCCACTTTTTTCACCTGTTCTTGGTGTTTTGTGCAGGAAGGTCCCCTTTGCTAAAATTGGCATTATTATCAGTTATTGCAACTGTTAAGGAAATGTAAGTAGCAACTGTGCCATTATCTACCAGCCCTTCCCACATAAGGAGTTAGATAAGATCTGTTTTGTTTCTTTTTCATATCCTAATCTGAAGTACCCCAGCTGAGCTTAGATTCTCGGAGTTGCTCTAAGCCCAGGCTATCACGTTACCTAAATAAAAAAGGAATCCCTAAATAAAGCAAACGGTGAAGTGGAAATTTAAATGAATCTCTTTAATGCTAAGTCTAGACTGATAAAAATTATACTGTTACTATGGAAGGGAACATAAAAGGAACAGTAACTGAATGAGAACTTGTTTGAAGAAGTTATTATACACACAACAGCCAGGTACTTGTAAATTATTCACTCTCAACTTCTTCAGTGTTGAAGATAATGTGCAAGATATACCTTGAAATTTCCACAACAATCTACAGACACTGAACTTTTATGTGAAGATATGTGTTTATTTTCCACCTTTCAATATGATTTAGATTAGGTTACGCATATTCCTTCTGTACAGCTACATTATTGTTTCCCCTATGCTGCAGCATAGGCATGTGGGGCCCATCTTGAGTAACCATGCAGAGAAAAGCCACTTATCTGGGGTGGCAGTCCTCTCCTTATAAATGTTGAATGTGAATGGGGAATGGATGGAACCACCCTCCCCACAATGTGATGGCCAGTTCACTGGCACAGCTGATATTACCCATCATTAAAAGTAAGCTATACTGTGCAGAGCTGGTACCAATTATCTCCTTCCACCTGTTTGAGAATGGGTGGGACAGGGGGTGGGGTTAAGATACAGCTGGTGTATATGTGTTTGAATCACTATCTGGTTCCAGGAATACTACAGGAGAAACATAATATTGGACAATTCCTTACATGGGTCTTGTGAAAAAACCTCAGCTGAGCACTGTAAAAGCCACCAGCTCTTCACTACTCAGCACCACCTGTTCAAGCTCATCTGAAAACTTAGCTCACTACACTCTGTGCCTTCCCTGGGGTCATTCATCCTGTTGACACAGTCTCCTTTATATATTAACCCTTTGGCCAAGTCATAATCATCTTCCACTTCCAGGAGTCTTACCAGGCTGTCTCTCCAGCCCGTCCCAGTAAGTCTCCATATCCACTGCACTGACAGTATCATTCTCACAGTGACTTGGGTAACAGACTTCCATCCTTCTACACCAGGTTCCAATCCAGAGGCCCTCAAACCAGCAAGTCAGGTCTGTCTTCTCAGTTCTTACTGCTTCTTCCCTGAATTGCTTTCTGTACTCCACTTACAGGTGCCTTCTCCCCCAGCTTGTCTCAGGGAGTGTGATAGTAGGCTTCCTCACTGCAGCCCCTCCTCTGTTGTCTGGTCTCTATTTACTATCAGCCACACCTGTTTCTTTCCAAGTGAGATTCATCTCCATTAAAGCCTCATTGCATCCTAGCTCACCTCTGTATGAAACTGATGGTTAATTGGCCTCTCTTGTTTTTATTCACTCTTCCAACCTCATAACAAGCCCTTACACGTGTGTACATTTTGATGTTAGGATTACACCTGAAATCAGGAATGGATGAACTGTAGAATAAAATATACTAATAAAATAAAATATAATCTATAAATCTTATTTTATATATATATATATATATTTCTTTTAAAATGTTCATGAACCTCTGGAACTTGAGTTTTCTGAATAGGAAATGCTGTACTGAGAGACAGAGTTCATTCTCATGGGATAATATTTCCAACCAGAACAAAATATAAATCTAATAAGAGAGATCTCTTTATTTTTGCAGGGGGGTCAGACTTCTATTTCAATATGTTGATCACCCAGGTTTGGAGAAGTTCATGGAAGTTACAGAAATGTTTTATACTCTTATTCTAATTTAATCTCCAGGCTACAATCAAACCTACTGGGTCCCATGGGCTGGCTCTGATTGACTGCTTCTGTGAGTATACTCAATGCCTAATGAAGTCAGTGGGAAGTGAAATTGCTCAACATTTTTTTTGCTCAATGCTCATGCGCCAATCACAGGAAGACTATGTAAAGTCCACAACACACTCTGGCTACGTCTACACGTGCACGCTACATCAAAGTAGCTTATTTTGATGTAGCGACATCGAAATAAGCTATTTCGATGAATAACGTCTACACGTCCTCCAGGGCTGGCAACGTCGACGTTCAACTTCGACGTTGGGCAGCACCGCATCAAAATAGGCGCTGTGAGGGAACGTCTACACGCCAAAGTAGCACATATCGAAATAAGGGTGCCAGGAACAGCTGCAGACAGGGTCACAGGGCGGACTCAACAGCAAGCCGCTCCCTTAAAGGGCCCCTCCCAGACACGGTTGCACTAAACAACACAAGATCCACAGAGCCGACGACTGGTTGCAGACCCTGTGCATGCAGCATGGATCCCCAGCTGCAGCAGCAGCAGCCAGAAGCCCTGGGCTAAGGGCTGCTGCACACGATGACCATAGAGCCCTGCAGGGGCTGGAGAGAGAGTGTCTCTCAACCCCTCAGCTGAGGGCCGCCATGGCGGACCCCGCTATTTCGATGTTGCGGGATGCAGATTGGCTACACGTGCCCTACTTCGACGTTCAACTTCGAAGTAGGGCGCTATTCCCATCCCCTCATGGGGTTAGCGACTTTGAAGTCTCGCCGCCTAACGTCGATTTCAACTTCAAAATAGCACCCAACACGTGTAGCCGTGACGGACGCTATTTTGAAGTTGGCGCCGCTACTTCGAAGTAGCGTGCACGTGTAGACGCGGCCTCTGAGTGCTACCATAACACAAATAAGATTAACAAATAACAAATATAAATGCCATTTATCTGTGAAGCTTCCTGGAGCTACATCAGACAACCAGTAAAGCTGATCAAGTGAGGTGTCCAGAGTCTAAGATGCCACTTCAATACTTAAAATGCAATATCGAGACAATGTTTTGCTGTGTGTCTTCATTGTAATTCCTAGAGGTACTTATAGATATTTTTATCATCTTTCTTCATCTTCTCTTTTATTTACTTATTTTTATCTTGCTGTTCTGATCCGTAATGTCACCAGAGTTTCTAGTGGTGAAATGATCAGGTTGGCCTGGCTAAGTTTGTGAAAAAGCCTTAAGAATGAGACACTTTTGGAATGTTTCAATTGGGGAGAACCTTTTTCCCCCACAGGCAGCTTTCTCAGCCATTAGTTTCAGATGTGCATCTCTCTATTGGTTATTGAGAGAGGGATGTTAATAATAGTGGCTTCCACTTGTGTATTTCATAACACACAAATATTTTTCCTGCCTTCAGAGCAAACTCATTGTTCCATTGCTGCTGGACAGCTCCAAATTATCCATGAATAGCCCTATAAAAAGTTGGCTGCAGCAGGAAAAATGTTTTAAATTTATTAGGGTGGAGGAAATAATTTATTACCTAATTTGTTTCCATTTGTCTCTCTTCATATTTCCATTTGCAATTCAACTTGACCTTATGCACTGATAATGTTGCAGAGGAGATTCTGAAGGAAAAGAAAATGCACAACAAACTTAGTTATAAATTAACAATATTATTTCCTTTATTTTTATGGCTGAACCCAGCTAGCAGCAAATGTGTCTTTCTGCTCTAGCAATTGAACAGATCTTTATCTGCGTATGCCTGGAAAACACACAGGTGCTCTAACAGCCAGAGATATTTGTACCTTTTGAGTAATGAATCACATTCACCATGTTAGCTTGTTTTCTTACCAATAAACACCCAATAGTGATATGGAGAAAATGATTTTCTCTGTGGTTCCCAAACAAAATGCAGGTTGGTGTAACCAGGTTTGACATTATCCAAGAATCAGCTTATACTGTTCCCTTCTCTGCCTGTCTGATTTCTTTGATCTTTGATATTGTAGGATTTTATTATTAAAATACTTCAAAATGCTTCAGTGTTTATTCCAAGGACTGTAATTCAGGTAAAAACCAGCATAAACATTATTTTTAAATTATCATTTAAGAATATTATTTATTAATCTTAATATTATCAGCACTATTAAAGTGGAAAACACATAACAACAAATTAGTATTTGACAACATATTTTATTGGGCTAAATGTGTCATTCTTGGATTAGATTTTCACAGAAGCTAAACTTTCATTAATAAGATTCCACCTTTCCCACTGCAAAGAGACTGACAATGTAAATCAATACACAGTTGCCCTGTTAACTCATCCATGCAGAAAACTGTCTCCAACCAAATAACAGGTAAGTTGTGCATTTGCTCATCTTAACTCACATTAACTTTTTAGTGATGTGAGAATCTTCCCTTCTGACATGCGACATAGACTCAAAAGATTGAAGATATGGCCATGACTTAGATAATAATCAAATGGTTGAAATTTTAGATGCCCTCTTCCTTGATGATTGTTACTTAGAAATAAAGGAAGATAATTTTGTTTTTCCTTTTGGCCAATAATCTTCCAAAGAGCTCAAAAACTTTTCACTATTTTGTTGGTAATATGATGCATTCATCAACCTTGGGGAAGGCTGATATCAAGACTATAATATGTAACCTCCACTTAAATAACCAAAACAGAACTTAAGCTAGTAAATAGACTTTACATACAGACTTTATAATAACCCTCTGTAGGAAAGTGAATTTCAGCCTATGTTATCCTTTCATTTTTCCCATTAACAATGGATTACCACCAAGGATTAGGTAAACAAGCTTGAAGAACACAATGGGAGTACAGCTGCTCTGACAGGAAATACTGCTCTGTCTCCTGCACGTGTAAACACTGCAGGACTGATCCAGATAATTTAGCCATCTGCCTACTGTATAAAATGTGAGAGTTTATATTAATGACATTTTCTGTATGCTTTGTCCGTATGCTCACCTGACACTGAGGGATGTTTTGTCGTATTTTCCAATTCTAATAAAAGAATCCTTTACTAAAAAGGAGTTTTCATCTCATATATGACACACTGCCAACCCCTTCACCTCGACAAGGAGTTAAATTCAAATACCAGTTGACAATACTAAGCATTAGACTGCTCAAATATAAGGGAAGAAAAGAAGCAAAATGTAATTTAATGAAAAGACAATGTCCTAGTAAATATTCTTTTCACAAAGAAGGCAAAAGAAATCCCAGTTGTATAGCTTTAAAAATGCAAGTTTATAGAATTCATTTTCACCATTCCATATATAAAACTCAAATGTTTGTTTCTAATTTGCATGGGTGACTAGTACAGTTACATATTCAGTCAAAACCATAAGTGGTCACTCATGAGTATTCTCACTTGTGTCTCCAATTTCTTTCACTGCTCACTCCTTTATTTGTAAAAACTGCATGTTCCATCGAAACGCACAAACCTATAGAATTTCTTGCAATTTTAGGGAAAGATGGTGTGTAATGTACAGTTTTAGGCTGTTTGGATGAATGCACTGTGAACAAATTGCTTACTTAAAATAGCAGAATCTGCAGGACTGTGAATAAAGACTCTAAAACCTCACAAAGTTTATTTTTCCCAGTATATTGGGAATGTATGTAGTGTATGTATATAGCACTGTTATTTTATCCTAAATATCTTCAGACATACCTAATGAAAGACAAGTCCATGTCAAGTTGATTCAAGGAAGGAAGCTCAGTTTTCCTATGATTGTGGCTCAATTCCCTCACCTGTCTCTGTAGTCATCTCCCTCATGCTCTGAACACCATACTGATTTGGGCCATTGGGCCCCCTTATGATTAAATTGTCCTCTGGGATTTTATCCTTAAATCCCTGACATTTTTCCATTATAATCTCTATGTAAGTCCTGTTATCACATATGATAAGTAACTCTGACTTCTTCCCATTGACTACATTTTGCTGATGCATAAAATGCATACTTCTAATGTGTGATCAGATATATATGTTTGAATCCAAAGGTGCGTGGAGCAAAACCACTGGTTGGTTACTCAGCAGAAGACATCAAGACTACCATATGTTTGCTTAGTTTTCCATATCTTTGCACTGATGTAATGCGCTATAACCAGAATACATATCCTGATAACCAAAGGATGAAGATAAATATGTAGGACAGTGGAACTATCTTTGACTGGCATCACAGCATGCCTCCATGGTTATCAGATCTTCTATGTTATATTTCACCAAGAAATTTAGAGAGCCGATTCCACATTTTTGCCACACATGGAAATTGCTTGGGTTGAAAAATCCTCTGATTGCTTTGCATATAATCTCTTTTTAAGCAGAATATTAGTATTCTGTTCTTATTTGTCAGTAGAGTATTTGTGGACAGTTCAGTACATTTAGAAGTTATGAATTTCATGAACACCTAAAACAATTTTTATAGAACTGTATCTTAAGGAAAGCAATGGTCATTGAATATTTTGAGTATCTGTTCTTGGCTAACAATAATTGCCTGGCTGATTGCATTAAAGTTTAAATGCTGGAAGCTAACTTCTGCATCTATAAAATCTAGAGAACTATATGTGCAGAAATGTGTCAAAAGAAACAGTTTAATTTATCTAAGACACTGAGATTTGTCTCTTTTCTTATCTTCCCTATCATAAAGGATGCAATTATCTTCTATAAACTGCTCTTTGCCCGCATGGTGCCTTAACAACACATCATTTGCTTCATGTTCATGTCTGCTGCTGGTTTTAAATCATCCTGATTTCAAGACAACAATAAAATTATTTGTGACAGCCGACTATTGGATTAGATTGAATTCTTGCTCTCACATCGATCCTTCATCAGAATAAGGGTCATGACTCTTTTCATCTCCCACACCGGGATCCAAACTTTTGGATGAATATTTAATCCACATATAAGCTGTGTCTACACTATGGTGCTCTTTCAAAAGATGAGGTTCTGGAAGATATCCCCCAGAAGATTATATTTCAAAAGAGTGAGTCTACACAAAGAAAATGGATCCAAATTTTGATGCGCTCTTTTAAAAGACCACTCTGTTCTTTCCAAAGAGCATCCGCACAGCTACAGACTGTCTTTCAAAAGAACGGAGCAGGAAATGCCACAGACAGGGTTTCATGGCTAACCAGCCCTTCCAGGGGCTGCAGCCAGCTGCTCCCTTAAAAGACTCCTCCCAAACACCCCTGCCCTTCACATGCTGAGGCCTGCAGAGCTTCCATAATCATCGCAGATCCCGTGCAAGCACCAGATAGTTATCAACACCTGATGGATCCCCATCAGTAACTCGTGGCACTAGATCTGGCCATCCTGGGCATCATGGTCAGCCAGCTGGCCACAGTGGTCACAGCTGCCTTCCTCTTCTTAGTAGGGGTGCGTTGCTTCTCCCAACCTCCAGAGCCCTGGAACCCTTCAAACCTGGGATCCTGCTGGCATCCCCCATCCCAAGTGCCCCAGCACCTCTGGAGCTACCCCAGCAGCTCCAGTTGGTGGAAGTGGCTGGTGATGGGGGACTGGGACAACAGCAGAAGGCTCCAGAATTTCTGCATGAGCAAGTGGACATTCCAGGAGCTATACCACTGGCTTGCCCCTGGCCTGAGAAACCAGGACACCTGAATGTGGTCTGCCTTCCCCCGAGAAGTGGGTCACTATTGCCGTCTGGAAGCTGGCCACCCTGGACAGCTACTGGTCTCTGTGGCACCACTTAGGGGTGGGCAAGGCCACCATTGGGGCTGTTCTCAGGGACGTAAGGCATGCTGAGGTCATGCACCTGCCACAGAAAGGGAGTCCCAGGCGAGGGGGATCCTTGGTGGCAGGGGGCATGGCAGCAGGAGCCTAGGAGTAGGCCCAGGATGGAGCCCAGGAGGGGACATGGGGACAGGGAATGGAAGAAGGGGCATGGGAGAGACAGTCAGAGAGGGGTCACAAAGGGGGGGACATGGGAGGGGATGGCGGGGTGTGGGTCTAGGAAGGGGCATGAGGGAGGATGCATGGGGGAGGGGGTCTGGGACAGGGAATGGCAGTAGGGGCATGGCGCAGGGGAACAGGCATATCCCTTTACACTGTCATGAGAGCGCACGCCCTCCATCCAATGCAGGTCACCCACACAATTAATGTCATGCTGCTCCACGAGGTTGTCCTAATGGCAAATGTGGATGTGACTGTCACAGGATTCACTGTGGTCAGCTTCCCGAATTGCTTTCATGCCCTGGATGGGCTGCCCATCCCCATCTGCTCCCCAGAATGTAGTACCAGCCTCTATATCAACAGGAAAGGCTACCACTCTGTAGTGCTCTAGGTGAGGGTGGACATGAAGGGCCAGTTCATGGACATCTGTGTGGGCTGGACATATGATGCCCATGTATTCCAGAACTTCAGGCTCTGACAGCATATAGAGGCTGAGACATATATCCCCCAGCAAGAGTTCCAGGTCAGAGATGTCACTCTGCCCCTCTGCATGATGGTGGCCAACGCCTAACCCCATGCAGCCCTAGCTAATGCAGCCCTACACTAACAACCCCAACCCCACCCAGGAGCTTTTTAATAGCAGGCTCAACCCAACCCATAACATAGTTGAACGAGCCTTTGGGCACCCGAAGGGCTAGTTCAGGTGCCTCCTCATGCACCTGGAGCTCAGGCTGTGAAATATCCGGCAGGTGATGGGTGCCTGCTGTACCCCCCAAAACATTGTGGAGGGCAAGGACGAGGCATTTGGGCAGGGGTGGGCAGCCAAATCCAGCCCCAGCTATGAACAGCTGGCTGCTGTCCTGAGTCACTGGGCCCACAAGGATGGGATCTTTATTAGTGAGGTCACTGTGAGAGATTTCCTCATGATTCCGTTAGCCCCACCCACAGCCACCCCGCACAGACCTCCCCACACATACACTGCTCACTGTCCCCCCTGCTTAACCCCTTGTATCCACTCCTAATCATCCCCCAATCATGAGCAAAGGACACCAGAGATGGTGCAAAAATAAACTGTTCAAGGAAAACTATTAACTATGTTTTTTTACAAATATTGGCCAGAACTATTTACAATGGGGAACAGGGGCAAACTATATACATAAGGGGGATGGGGAAGGGAAAGACAGGTCCACCTGGAGGTGGAAGACCATTAGTCTAGGGTGCGTGTTGAAAGCTGGAAGCCTCATTGGCCCCAGGTCCAGGGTCCCTGGTGGGGGCTAAGAAAGGGTGGGAAGCAGGGGGAGGTAGAGCCATGGGAGGGCTTTGGCAGGGTCAGGCTTGGCAGGGGAACAGCAGGCGGGGTACCACATAAGCCAGGTGCTCCTTCAGGATAACAGTTATATCCCTGAGGGTGGACATGAGGTCCTTCCAGGCCACCCTCTTCCAGGCTCAGTCTTTTTTCTACAGGCACAGGTGCTGCTCAGCCATCTCTGCCTGGCAGTGGATGGTGTTGTTGTCCCCTGACCAGTGCTATGCCTTCCTTCTACGGTCTTGTCGTGGTGCTGGTGTTGGTGGGGAGGGGCATGACCAGGCCCTCTCCTCTACCTCTGGTGGGCTTTCCAGGACAATGGATGGCACAGGGCTCTCCCGGCCCTCTTGCAATGTGGCTGCAAGGATGGAGAAGGAGAGATAGATGTCACATCAGTACCTCAGTACTGACCCAAGAGCTGTGCCCCCCACTTCCCTGTAGGCATCAGCCGTCATCCTATGGCACACCAGCCATGAGGTACTGTGGGCACTGAAAGGGTTCCTGGCCATGTAGAGCAGGTCCCCAGTGCAGTCTGTCACTGACCAGCCCCTTCCCGCACATGCAGCTCACAGCACTGTCCACGGGGGCAGGAGCTGACTGTCACCAGTGGCTTTTGCGGCATGTCAGGAGCCACAGTCATCTGGAATGTGCCTGGCCTGGGTCTGCTGGGCATGTGGGTGTCACCCTGGCAGCTGTGGTGCCCCGCTCCATGACCTGGGGTATGCGTTCCCCTGGGTGCTTACCAGTGGGTCCCTCGCCAAAGTCTGGTGATGATCTGCAGTGTGTTGCCTAGCTTAACAGCCACAACAGCAGGTCGAAGACCAGCTTTCCATCTCTTGAGTTCCTGGATGGCAGACTTGGCTCAGTGCAGGTCAGGGTGGGTCTGCATGGGGTCCCACTTCCTCCTTGTCTCCAGGGTTTGGCTCATCTGCCACTGTGCCAAGGACAGCTGGTGGAGGTGAACTAACCTGGGGTCCCAGGAGGATCCAGAGCTACTATTAGTACACGCAGGTTTCAGGACCTGCTCCAAGTGGATGGTTTCATCCTGGGCACTGGTGTAGCCCTGCACAAGCTCTTTTTCTTTGCTCCCCACCTGCTGTGTATGCGGACTAGGTGTCTCCTGAGGGCCAGTCCAGTGGCAAGGTAGACAAAGGTGGCTGCGTTTCACTGCTTGCTACCCATCTCCCTCAGGACCTTCTCCTTCTTCTACAGGCCGAGGAAGTCCCTGAGCTGTGGCTCGGTCTAGTAGCCATTTTTCTGTGGCTGGCCAGGCTCCTGTGAGCCTTCTGAGGGCTCTTGGGGGCGGTGCTGGGGCTCCTGGCACAGCTGGCTGCTGGCCATTGCTGTCTGTTGAAGTTCTGGAGATGGCCACGAGGGCATACAGCAGAAGGCTCATGACTTTTCTGCCAGCATGCTCTCAGCTTCCTGCCATGAGGCTTCTGGGTCCCTGCATCTTTAAACATGGCTGGACACAGGGAGCAGAGAGTTTCACTGCCGCTGCCCAGGGTGCCTTCACACCCCAGTTGGCTGACACCATGGGGATTCCTTTTTCCAAATAGTGTCCCATGGAGCATCTATGCATTTTCTTTCATAAGAATCTTTCAAAAGAGGGTCCTTTTCCTTTTACACAACCAGGGGAGCACTTTCAAAAGCAGTGCCATGTTCTTTTGATTTCCTTTTGAATGTGTGCATTCTATGTGTAGACACTCCTTGCGCTCTTTCAAGAGGGATGAATTTTCCAAATGTACTTGCTAGTGTAGAGCAGCTATATTGTAATAGGTTATCAATAAATTATTCTCTCATTTACTCTGTTTCTCATGCCATAATTGTGTACATGCAGGTAATCAGGCTGCCTAAAAACCCCAATCAAAAATTTCCAGAACAGTTTACAGGTATGACAAGGAGAATGGGGAAAGATGATTGCTTTCTAAATTCTGTTTTATTTAGTTGCATCCATAATTTATTTCAGATTTACTGTGAAAATGTTTTCAGTTATAAGGATACGGGTCAAATCTTCTTCTCGTTCAGTGGACTATGTCAATTTACATAAGATTAAGATCTGGCCCCTTTGTCTTAATGTATCCCTGGCATATAAATCATGTTCATATCTGTTTTCATTGTATCCAATGTGCTAGAACAAGCATTTTCTGTTTCATTGTCACAACTTTTTATTTCGTAATTTGTTTACAACCTCTAAGCATGAGTACAATTGCATCTTTCCTTTTTGTAATTAATGTGTTTATTTTAGTTCTTATCTAATATAGATGGAAATGTCAAAGAAATGATGTTACATCTCCACATCTCAATAACATTCAATGGAAGATGGATGCTTGACTCCTTTGAAAAGCCCAGCTATGTCAACCTAGGTGCAACTGAGATTGTAGCCCACTGTCCCAAGCAAGAATCAATGCTCAACACAAAATAATAGAGGTTGCAAATAGAACAAGAGGATGGAAATACTAAAATATTATGGTTATGGCTAGTTATGGATGATTCAGCTTCATGTATCTCTTGTGGTATGATAACTATTAAAATGAATAGAAGGTATGCACTAAAGAACTATTCAAAAAGATAGAAAAATAGCAGATGTCCCGTGCTGAGGTTCAGAAAGAACATCTTATGTTGAGCATTGTTCAGCCACTAGACCTATTGAGTCATAGTAAATGTATTAATACTTAGGTACATCACTTTGTCATGAAATACTACTTTATTTTTCACATTTGCCCATTTATAATTCCCTTTGCAATGAGACATGGTGTTCACCAAAGTCCTGGATCCTTAGCTTGGGGGTAATGATTTAATTTGAAATGTGACTTTGCTTTTGTAGCAGGGTGGATTGCTTTGTTTTGGAGACTTTGTGTCTCACCCCACCTTGCCCCATAAAAGGGCAATAGAGAAGTCCTCTCAGCGTCCCAGAGAGGTTATGTGAGATGCAGTCATTCAGAGCCCACCAAGCTAGCATAAGGATTGCTGCTAGGCCAGAACAAGAGCAGTTCCTTGCTGGAGCTGTGAGAGGCTGGACTGTGTTTTCAAGCAGGCAGGCAGAACTGTAGAAACCTGGACAGGGTGGTGCTACCACAAGCCTGAGAGAGCAAGAAGAAACCCTGAGTTGGTTGCTGGGATTCTATTTTGACAAAGCCCCAGTGTAAGGGTGAAGGTGGTGCAAAGCCACAGGGATGTCTACCAGTAAATTAGAAGAGCACTGTGACTTAAATAAAGAGACACAGAAGACATCTGCTATCTACAGGTTCCCTCTGTTAGGATCCAAAATAGTGTGTGTACCTGGACCCTCTCCAACCCCCCATTAGTCAGTGGGTGGAAGTGGCCTGGACATTAAGGCACTCCAGAAGAGGAACTGAAGCATAGTGGTCCAGGTGGAAAGCTGTAGCAAGGAACCCCAAGATAGGAAGAAGGGAGGGAACCCTAGGATGCTGCTGTATCCCACAGCTGGAAGAAACTATGAAACAGAGAGGGAGTAGGCACACTCTCAGCAAAGGGCGCACTTTATAAGATACTGCCTAACAGCATTAAATAAATGTCAAAAAGGTATGGCTCAGCTGGCAGGTCATTATGTATACAGAAATAATTGGTGCTCAGAGAAGGCTTTTGGCTTTTTATTTTATTGTTTTATTACATTTCAACAGGATCATCATGTTCAAATTATGAAGCTATTATAGTCATCGTTGTAGATCGTATCAACGCTTTTCCACTAAATGATTGGAGCACATGTATCCCACAGCTATGTTATGTAAATAATTCTTCCATTAATTTTTGCAAAACATTATAACTCTACAAGACATGCCATCCAAAATGAGTACATTTTACTTTCTTTCTTCACAGTTTAAGTTGTTGCCTTCCTTCTAGTATTATCAATTCTACCTTCCTTCTCTTTGGCAGATTGGAACAGTCATGTTGTCATGAGCACACCATTTAACTTTTTACTTCATAATTCTCCTAAACTTTTTTTTAAGTACTCAGTTGCTGAATACATGAGGTCTGATTCTCCCCAGCTTCTACACTGGCTTTTGCACTGTTATAGTGCCATTGATTTTCATGGAGTCACACCTGGTTGACACTGGCATAAGTAAGAAGGCAATCAGGTCCAGAATATTAAAAGTATTATTTAAAACAAAAATTACAGAAAAATAGTTTTGACTGTACAACTATTTGTCTTCATTATATTACTCATATAATAATACGCCTGCTTTATAAATGAAGATTATAACTGTAACATACTGTTAAATGGAAGCATCTGTTTGTTACAGAAGGTGGAGTGAACTCTGAACTCATAAAGACACATTATTTTTGCTCCATTTTACACTGAAGTCAACAATTCTTCTATCCCTTCTACCTATGGATTCTTCCATGTGGATTGAGGGTATTGGCAATGTAGTGGTCCTGGCCAAATGGCAGAGATACAATACCTTTTCAAGGAAGAATGGCACAGATTGTACAGGGCTCATTCTACCATTATAAAAAGAAAATTTCCTGTCCACGGAGCCAATATATGTGTCCACTGGATATACTTCTTGCTGTAATAAGGTCAGGCCAGCAGACTCCAGCTGAAAGGGTGAAAAGCTTCTTAGGATGCAGCCTGGGCCAGAAGAAGACAAGAAAGAGTTAGTTAAGATCCCAGGTGGTGGGAACGGAGTGTCAGCAATTGATCAATAAGCGTCAGCTGATCTCACTGCCAGCAAGCTTGCAGGGTTTTTAAAAAGCCCTCCACGTCAGCAGAGGCAGGGAGTGAACAAGAGAGGAGGTGTATAAGAGAAGGAGGTGGAGAAGGTTGATATCAAAGGATAGAAGACAGACAAGGAGGAAAAGAAGCATTTGCAAAAAGCAACAGGGTAGGGGGAAGGGAGTAGTCCAAAGGGAGAGTACCTAGGCTCCCCTTCCCTAGCGAGAATGAAGTCCTGACCATGGAAAAGAGGGAAAGGACTAACCAATCATCCCAGACTGGCAGAGGTGGATGCAGGCTAACCCCTCCATCAAGAAGAGAAAGGTGTGGGACCCTGGCAAGACCTAGGGGTACTACACCACACTACCATGAAGGCATATCTATCTATATAGCACAATGGCCATAGTGGGAACAATTTCTACATCTTGTCACTCTCTGGCATGATAAAGAACTTGAATGCTGGTTGCTCAAAGACAGGGCAGGTTCTCTATGTTCTTCCTTCCCAGCCCCCAATTACTATATTCTAGCAGCTGAAGGAAGTGTTTTAGTCTTAGTGCAGCGCTGCTTCTTTTCATTTGAATAAAAATACCCTCTGGGTAGCTATTTCAGCAGAGCTGAAGAATGCCAAAAGGTCATGAAAGAGGCTCATTTTATTCTCTTTGTTATTTCTACCAATGTGGTTAAATTATTTTATTAAATTGATATACTTAATGATTAATATAGCATAAACATAAAAGCATAAGAATAAAATCCTGGATCATGCTAAAGGTCCATATGGATCAGCATCCTGCCTTCCAAAAGTGGCCAGTGCTAGATGATTGAGAAGGAATGAACAGAACACATAATCTTCAAGTGACCCTTCCCCTGTTGCCTGTTCCTAGCTTCTAACAAACAGAAGCTTGGGACACTATCCCTGCCCATCTTGGCTAATACCTATTGATAGACCTAACCTCCATGAATTGGTCTACTTCTTTTTGGAACCCTGTTACAGTCTTGGCCTTGACAACATCCTGTGACAAGGAATTCTACAGGTTACCTGTGTATTTGATGAAAAACAAACAAACAAACAAACAAATATTCTTACTTTTCTTGGTCATCAGACGTTAGGGAAACCTTTTCAAGGCACAGCACTGTTTACTATAATCTGGGGAAAGGAAAGGAAAGAAAACCATAAATACAGTCTGCCTCTTCCATACTGTCATGTTACTGATCCTCACTGGTCACCCAACTCATCTGTCAAAATAATACAAGGATTCACAGACTGACATTTGCTTCTTGGAATGTCAGAACTCTTCTCAACAATGACACAAAATCCAGTATAAAGAACAACACTTCTTGCCAAATACTGAAGAGGCATAACATATAGGCCGTGTCTACACTAGCCAAAAACTTCGAAATGGCCATACAAATGTTTATTAATGAAGTGCTGAAATACATATTCAGCACCTCATGAGCATGAGGGCAGCCGCAGCATTTCACAATTGATGTGGCTCGCTGCTGCGCGGCTTGTCCAGATGGGGCTCCTTTTCGAAAGGACCCCGGCTTCTTCGAAGTCCCCTTATTCCCATCTGCTCATAAGAATAAGGGGACTTCGAGGTAGCTGGGGTCCCTTCAAAAAGGAGCGCCATCTGGACGAGCTGCTCTGTGGTGAGCTGCATTAATTTTGAAGTGCTGCGGCTGCTCGCATGCTAATGAGGTGCTGAATATGTATTTCTGTGTTTCATTAGTAAACTTTGACATGGCCATTCGCATGGCCATTTCAAAGTTTTTGGCTAGTGTAAACATAGCCATAGAGTACTGTTCCCACTCATATCAGGTTCCCTGATGAGTCTCACCTTGAGGACATAAGAGTGGGCTACACCTATTACTGGACTGGCTAAGCCAAGGATGAACTGAGTCACTGTTGGTAGGCTTTGTCATAGACTCTGACATTGCTCACAAACTTGAGTCAATCCTTAAGGAAAGTAATGATAGGCTTATGGTGCTCCACATAGCTAGTCCAGAGACCGGTGAATTCCCATTGTCAGTACCTGTGCACCAGCAATTACTCCACTGAAGAGCTCAGAAAGGTGTTTTATGAAGATCTTAGCAATGTTATCAGAAGGGTTCCTCACCAACACAAAGTCATTGACCCTGGAGACTTTCATGCTTGTGTAAGAGGTGACTCTGACAAATGGAACAAGGTGCTAGAACATCTTGTGATTGGAAGGTCAAAGTACTGTGGTACCTCAACAGACCAATAACTATAGCACAATATGGAAGCAACCTAGGTCAATACAGTGGCAGATGTTGGATGGTGAACTATCTCTATGGTCTAAATATACCAACAATTACTTATCACTTGCTCTGTTAGAGGAGCTGAAAGCTGGTCAGGCCATTGACTTATGAGAAGTATCATGTCACTACATTAGACACCAAAGCATCCAAGAAGTAACCACCATGAAATACCCCAAAGAACAGGCAGATTTGGAACAGAGTATAGCCACTATCTGAGAGACATTATCTGAGATGGTAGAGTACTCCCAGAACAGTGAGGAAACTTGGAAGCAATGCCACGTATAATATGACTTCCAAGGTTCTTTGCTCTGTGTGGTGGAAACTCCAAGGCTGGTCTACAGTCATTCAGGCCCATAGCTATATAGGTAAACAGCTAGTAAGAAAGCCTATTGCTGGTAACTTTCTCCTCATTTCACATGCTCAAGGACATAGAGTTTATCATTCATGTCTTTTCCTATGTCTCAAAATGCTTCAATTTCACAATCACTGTGCAAAAGATGGAGGGCATGTACCAGCCAGCACCCTACCACTGACCTCACAGGCATCATAAGCCAACCATTATGGCGCACCACACACCACTCAATGTCTAGGAAATTCTAGTAGCATATTTTTCAGCAGCACCATCTTAGGGGATGAGATCATTCAGCACTTAACAAAGGTCAAGTTGTCAGTTGGCAGGCTCAATCACAGGCTCTGGAGTGACTGTGGAATATGCCTCAGAATCAAGAGAATAATCTGCCACACTGTTATATGCACCTCATTAATCCACGGATTCAAGACATGGATGTTCCACTAATGTTACTTCAAACAGCTGGAGATCTTCCACCTTCTCTGCCCACAATAAATCAATAATATTAAGCCGCAAGACAGGATCCCCAATACTGAAGTCATGCCATTTGGCATATCTTTAGCATCAAAATGCATGCTCATTATATCAATTTTAGTGGGTTGGAGACATGGTTGTCATTGATGTTTCTAGTATCAGAGGGAGAACTGAATTAGTCTGTATCTTAAAAAACAACAAGAAGTCCTGTGGCACCTTTTAGACTAACAGATATTTTGGAGCATAAGCTTTTGTGGGCAAATACTTGCTTCATCAGATGCATAAATGGGGGTTCTAGAGAAGGGTCTACATAAATAGTCTTATGAAAAGGAGGGAGTCCAAGTCAAGAGCAGGGCCAGAGTTGGCAAGGTCTGGTTCGGTTACAGAGAATGTGGCCCATTATCAGCAGCTTGATGTTCACAACTCCACATCAGCCACATCCTCTGTAACTGAACTGACCTTGCCAGCTCTGGCCCTCCTCTTGACTGGGACTCCCTTCTTTTCATGAGACTATAAATGTACACCCTTCTCTGGAACCTCCACTTATGCATCTAATGAAGCAGGTCTTTGCCCACAAAAGCTTATGCTCCAAAACATATCTGTTAGTCAATAAGGTGCCACAGGACGTCTTGTATAAGAATAAGGTGTTATCAGGGTTTCGGGTTTTCTAAAGCTAACTGATCATAGGACTCCATTCTAATGGTCAACCCACACTTAGATAAAAAGACATTTTGAAAGTCAACCTCAATATGAAGATGAAGAGGTCTGTGCCACAAGGTCACATCAATTTCTGAGGAGTAGGATGTGAGGTCTCTTTCAGGAGAAGACAGTGTGTTGTAAGGCCAATGTCACAAACCTTTTCCCTAGTAACAACTATACTTGCAAGATGTGCAAACACATTTACAAACTCAGGATCAGGCTTGCTTCCTGTGTGAGAAGCCAAAAAATAAATAATCCAGACCTTACGTCTCAACTAGCTGAACTCTCATTCATAGAAATGACATGAGAATCCAATACTATACGCAGGTGGATTCAGTACAAATTATTTAAAAACATGAATTACAATTAGTTGCTTATTTGGATGTAATCATAATAGTATTATTCAGAATGTGGATATTAAAATAGATATTTTATTTTTGCTGGTTACAACATTCAAATAATAGAGGAGGAGGATATAAACCGAAACTCAGGCTACCAGCTTTATTAAATCCATGCATTCCACTGACAGGTGGATCTGACTTTTAGACATACTTATTTGTGTACAATTACCTCACTGTTGCATCATTATAAAATATTTTGTAAAACATGCTACATTTGTAACATTCATATGAATTGTTTCTTCTTTCAGAGGAATTGCTAAAGATTTAATAGGTTACATTAAAACATGGGTGTGAATTTAGAAGAGCCTAGCTACAGAAGGAATAGAAAGCCCAGGTGGTTCAGTTTTGCTGCGGATGAGTGGCAGCAATTCTAAAACAGAAGGTTGTTTGCTAAACAGCATGACCAACATTTTCCAGTGGGGAGTCAGAGATGCATAATAAGAAAATTAGTCTTCATGCATTTTGCTTTATTTTATTCCCATCACAAACCTACACAAAATAAAAGTTGTTGAAACCTACTGAGTTTGTGAATGATTATTGTCAGTGGAAATAATGGCTTCCAGTATCACAATCTGCTGTCCCACAAAGGATTTAAAAGCAACTTCTGCCACTTATTGAGTTGAGTGCACTTCAAATAAAATTGAATTACAGTAGATCCAGCACTCATTGAAGAGTGAGCAAGAGCCTTGGCTCAATATTAGGGAAAGTATTTGTTAATATTTTTGTCATTACTCAATTACATTTTTATTTAACACATTCTCATGCTATTTTGGTCATTTTACAACAGTATTCGTATAGAAGGTTTTGTGGATATCAGGCTGTGATATTTATTTAACAAAAATGTGAATTTAACAATGAAATTCTGGTAGAAAAGAAGGGAAAATAGTTAATAAAGATTAAGTCATCAAATCAGAAAACAAGATAATACTTATATCACTGCTCACTCATTGAAAAGCTCATATAGTTGAAGTTTGAATCTTTAATAAGATAAGTAATGAACATCTTGCAAATAAGGTTAAAATCTGTTTAAAAAAAACCTATTCACTGAATAGCAAATGATTTTTTTTTTTTTCAGTCAAGTCAGTATGAGAATAGCTGGATTTCTTCCCTGTACACCAGGTGCCTAATTGTTAGAGACCTGGCAGATGTAGTTAGATGAGGGGGGAAAAAAGGTTCATCAGATGTGTTGATGAATTTTCCCCCTTTTATTCCTTATCTTAAAAATTCTCAGATTCAAATGTGAGTATATATCGTGTTTTGTCATACAATGTTGTTCTGTGAAACTGACCTAAATGCACAGAGCTCACATATGTGCATTTTAAACTCCATTTCATTCCATGTGCAGACAAGGATGAGGGGCTTTTCAAAGTATCTCAGTATGGAATGAGTTTCATTATTGGCAAGTGTGAATGGAATATGTTTTCTCTATTTGTTTAGGTGCTGTACAGCACCCATTATTATGGTAACCAAGTCATCTCTCTAGCGTCTCTTAAAACCCCCTAACCAGTATGCAAAGTAAACAAAATATTTTTCAAGTATTTTATTTAAACACTCGTCCCCGTTATCTATCTTTGAATGCCTCCTATTACATTGGATGATTGGGGATGAGTAAGAGCTAACAATCATTGTCAATTCATAATCTTCTGTAGCCTGTAACCAACCTCCCACTTCTTCCAAATAATAAAGGTTATGAAAAAACAGTACAAGCGTAATTTTTTATATATTCTTAGTGTTATTCCCTTTGTGGTTTTTGAACACTTTCCTATGGCAGGTCCAGTTTCAGCCTTTGAGAGAAACATAGTGTCACTGTGATTATATGATTACAATGGGGATAGTTTTCACAGCATTTACCCCAGTACATATTGGTAACCATAAAGGCTAGGAAGTAAATTATTCACCCAGTTTACTGGAGGGCAAGCGACCTCTTTTAAAGAGCTAGCAAACTTTGGAATGTAACAAGAACTTAGAACTCAGAGGACATGATTAATCTTTCAAGTGCTGAATGATGTGCCATAAACAATACCATCAGTGCAATGTGCTCAACATACCTGATATAATCTGATATCCTTTAAAAACTGTGGCCAGAGGAAGTACTGCAACATATATGTTTAGCCAATGATGGGGGAAAATCACAGTGTTTTGCAGCTGGGTTTGAGTGAGATAATATCAAAAAGTTTAGTGCCTTAGCTGTAGCTTGTCAGAATAACATGAACCGCCTGAGTGTGCAGAATCGGGGTGGAAATCTGAAAACATGTTTTCTTGTCAAATTTTGTGTCATATTTGTCCTGGAGGAAAATGTGAGAACAGACTTTCAAAGTATGTTGGTGTGACAGTTTCTGGTCCCAGACAGAACAAGAGCATGTAGAACCATAACTTCTGATTCTTTAAAATGTTTGCTTTCTAATTTGAATATTAAAATAGAACAATATTGGCAAAACCTAATTTGGCTGGTCCCTGAGAGGACCTTTAAAGGGGAGGGTCAAGATGTCCACACCCCAACACCTCCTCTGAGATTAAGCCAACAGCTGGCATCCTTGCACTCATCTCGCTCTTTCCGGTGGAGTGGCTTTCTCAGCCTGTTTCTACCAAAAATTCAAGCATGTGAACAGTTGAGCAAATATTGCTTTCATTTTTCACAAACATCATAGCAGTGACAAAATCTTGCGCTCACTTTTAAGTAAATGTCAAATATTCTGGAAAATTCATCCTCTAACATTTACCTACTCTTAGATCAAGTAAAAAGCATAGTTTATCCTTAAAGATATTCTGATACCAGCATTAGTTCTGATTACATTTTACAGGACTGATTGTGTCCTGGATAGTGCTCCTGCACAATGGAGTAAAAAACCTTCTCTCCCATCTTAGATTTCCCTTTAGGTTCAAATGGGCTAATAAACAGGTGCCTCCATAATTCTCCTGTATCACATGGCGATGGAGGGAGGACAAGGGCTCCACATATGTATTTGTTCTCCAGCACAACTGAGCCATCAGGAAGTGGTTGCTACTTCAGATGTCTAGCAAGTTATCACCTTCATCCCCAAAGAGGTAAGGGGGAATAGGAGAAGAATTAGAGATGTCTCTGACTCTAAGTATCCAGAAAGGCTTTTCCTGGAGTGGAGCATCCAAGTGTGCCAGAAGCCATCTTTGAGCCACATAGAAATACATATTCTTGCTTTCTGTGCATATGTTTTTTCCCTTGTTTTTTATATTTCAGTTGCCATTCATGTATCACAGCCACATCAGAGATATCCATAAACTTATTAGAAAGGTATTATACTCTACCTATCTGGGTCTAAATGCTGCATTACACTGTGAAAAGCTTCTGCAAATGCAAGAGACCTTAGAATTACTGAGGAGGAATCACTGCTGTCTATTGTCCAACTTGATGTAAAGTGAGTGCACATTAGGGCTTCTGCTACTACAGCATAACATAGGCCTGGGAATGGCGGAGCCACTGGCCACTCTGAAATAATATGTGCACTGTCTTTTGGAACTTCTAGCAAGATGATAGGCTGGGGCAGATTCCAGGAGAAGGTTTACAGTGAAGCAGAGGAAGCTGAAAATTATAAATTTCACAAACTGGAGAATCTGTCTATTTACAACTTTAAACAGTCTAATTTGAATTCATGGGTGATCTGTAGCCTTATATCTGTTTTTTCTGCCTTCTGCCTCATGCTTCTCCTTTTAAGGAGAAGATATGTAGTGTCTGCATGTCTGTCTGTGAAGGAGTTGATTGTTAAAGATTATCAGCATCTGAATAAATTTCATGTGGGGAGAAAAAAGAGTAGATGTGCACTAGATGAAAGCAGTTTTCTGCAACTCCTTTGCATGCGAATCAGGGAGTGGGGTTTGAAGGAATAGAATTTCTCCAAAAGCAGGACAAACTAAACAGGTGCTTAGATTTGAAAATTCAGGGAGAGATACATTTGAGTAGGACAGGAAAATATAGGGGTATACATTTTTAAGAACAAGAGAGAAGAAAATTGGGAATGCTTTTGGAGCAGAGGGGTCCTTTGTGATTAGGGAATTTGTGAGGAACAAGTAAGCTGGGTGCAGGAGAAGAGGCTTAAACTCCAAGTTACAGAAGAGAAGCTAGGAGAGAAGTGCAGGATGAGGACTGGATTTTTTAAAATGACATTATCCCAAATCCTGAAGAATGCCACAGACTAGTGAAATAAATGATACAGGGTATGACATATTAGCTGCGTCTACACGTGCACGTTACTTCGAAGTAGCGGCACCAACTTCGAAATAGCGCCCGTCGTGTCTACACGCGTCGGGCGCTATTTCGAAGTTAACTTCGATGTTAGGCGGCGAGATGTCGAAGTCGCTAACCTCATGAGGAGATAGGAATAGCGCCCTACTTCAACGTTCAACGTCGAAGTAGGGACCGTGTAGACGATCCGCGTCCCGCAACGTCGAAATTGCTGGGTCCTCCATGGCGGCCATCAGCTGGGGGGTTGAGAGATGCTCTCTCTCCAGCCCCTGTGGGGCTCTATGGTCACCGTGGGCAGCAGCCCTTAGCCCAGGGCTTCTGGCTGCTTCTGCGGCAGCTGGGGATCTATGCTGCAGGCACAGGGTCTGCAACCAGTTGTCAGCTCTGTGGATCTTGTGTTGTTTAGTGCAACTGTGTCTGGGAGGGGCCCTTTAAGGGAGCGGCTTGCTGTTGAGTCCGCCCTGTGACCCTGTCTGCAGCTGTGCCTGGCATCCCTATTTCGATGTGTGCTACTTTGACGTGTAGACGTTCCCTCGCAGCGCCTATTTCGATGTTGGGCTGAGCAACGTCGAAGTTGAACATCGACGTTGCCGGCCCTGGAGGACGTGTAGATGTTATTCATCGAAATAGACTATTTCGATGTCGCAACATCGAAATAAGCTATTTCGATGTTGGCTGCACGTGTAGACGTAGCCATAGGTGTTGTATTGTTTCTCTGAATCAGGGCGGACAATATGCGGGTTAGCCCTGGAAGGCCTCTGGTGCTTTATTTACTTGTGTATCCACAAATAAAGATGCTTGCAGCTTCTGTTGGCTGCAGATCACCTTGGGAGGTGATGGAAGCAGTGCAGGCTAGGCCAATGCTTTCCACAGCCAGGCCATCACTAGGGGGTAAAGGATCTGAGGCACCTTATCCCACTGCAGGCCCTACCTCTGGTCCACCTTCACTCTGCCATCACTCCACCTCTTCCCCTAAGACCTGTCTGTGTTCCAGCCCTGTCATGTCTCTCCCCACTCTTGCTCCATCCCCTTTATCCCCCTTCAAGCCTCTCTGCTGCCATGGAGAAGCCAGGAACAGCAGTCTGGGAAACCCCAGAAGAACAAAGCAGAGAAGGCTGCTGGGTAGCTGCAGTTCTACCCATCATGGTGAGTGCAGTGAGGGGGACAACCCCTGCTGCTGCTGCACTGCGCCAAGCACCCAGCTAATTCCCTGAGCCCTGTCCACAGGACAGTTGATGTGGATGCCACAAGCCCACCCCCAAAAGTGGGTTCTGGCTCTCCCACAGTTCCCTTTGGCTACAAGTGGCTTTACCTGTGGACATGTAGGTAACTAATGTGCTGACGGCCCATCGGGGCTAACCTGGCAAACTGCACGCAGTCTGTGAGCCACTTATTGCCCACCCTGGTATGCGTCTTTTCCTGTCTAAGGCTAGGAGTTTAGTTTCTATTGCAAAGTCTGTGTGTTACGTATTAAAAATATCCATAGAGAAGAAAATTATTAACCAGCGTGCTAACAAGAAGCTCTGTGTGCTTAAGATCCTGAGATGTTGATGGGGGATCAGCACTGGTCCTGGGATCTTAAGACGGATGGGCCACAAGGTCCTTGTGATAGGGTACCCTCAGCCCACTCTGGATGTGAGAGAGTTAAATCTGCACTCAAGGGCAGAGAGAGTCATACTTCTTCTGCCCTGCTGAACATGCTCCAAGTGCAGAGCTAGTATAAAATGGAGCAAATTAGTTCAGTCTGGGGTGGATGCCAAAGAGGAAGAACCTGCTGCAGGAGCATCAGAGGTGGACCAGCTGCAGAGCCAGACAACATGACTCAGAGACCCCGAACATTGGGGATGTGCCTTCAGAAACAGCAGAGACATGGATGTAGACATGAACTATATAATCTGAGGATCACAAAATCTGGTGGATCATCCCAGTGCTGGAGACAATAGAAAGTGGCCCAGGGGAGTGTGTAAGTGGTGTGATGGACCCCATACTTATTGAAAATGGGTTATGAATACAAATATGCATAACTCAGAATTTTTTTAGACAAAATATGTCTTGAACCTATCATTTTAATGTTATAACTTTGTGGATATGCAAATCCTATTTTTGTGCAAGTATAATTTTTTGTAGTTGATGTTATAAGTATTGTCTATATAAGAGTGTTCCAAATCTTTATCTCTGTGGAGACTTCAGCAGGAGGTGTAGCTACCCTAGTGTGAATATATGGCTGCTGAAGTGATACCAGTACTTAGCCAATAATGGATGTTCCATGGGTTTCAATTCACATCTGAGGAACTTAGCTGTAAACATGCAGTCCAACAAAGGTGATATCTGTTTGCCTAAAAGGGACTTGGACAAGTGATCTACTCATAAGACAAGAACCAAAGGACTTAAATTGCAGCGATGAAGATTCAGACTGGACATCAGGAAAAAATTCCGAACTGTCAGAGTGGTTAATTACTGGGATATATTGCCTACCATGGTTGTAGAATCTCCCTCACTGAAGATATCTGAGAAGAGGATGGATAGATATATAATCGGGATGATATAGATAGTGTTTGGTCCTACCATGAGGGCAGGAAATTCGACTTGATGACCTCTTGAGGTCCCTTCTTCTTCTAATATTATCTGGGTCTATGATTTGAGACCATTCTCCATCTTAGATAATAATTTTGCACAATAAGAATAATGGAATTCCCCCCACAGGGGAAAGGTATAAAGATGGCCATGAAGTTCCTCCATCTTTTGTCTTCAGCTTGCCTTGGAAATTGTCTGACGCATCTGAAGAAAGTCAGAGAGCGTTAGTGGAGATCCAGCTCAGGATAAGATTATTTATTATCTGATATTTCACCCAATATAAAGGCAGGTATTTAGGGTAAGAACTCACAGTTAACTAGATTTTTAGTGGAATAAAAATAACTATGCATTTTCTTTTATTTTAACTTTAATTTTGCAACTCATTTTGATCTGCCTGTTTTCTCAGAGACACTTGAATCCTACTGTTTTGCTTAATAAAAAAAAAAAACTATTTTGTTTATAATCAAGCCCAGAATAAATTTTTAGTACCTGGGGAGGGCTACCACTGTGCATATTTCCATTTCATTGATAAAGGCAGCTTACCTAATGTGGACTCCCTGTGCAGATCTTTTACACAGAGAGAGACATGTTTATTTAGGGTTTTGATCCCTTCTGGGGGTGAATTTCCTGGGTGCTGTGCCCTAGAACTGAATCCACCCAAAGCTATGCTTTATCAGCATCTGCATTGCTCTGCAGGGGATGGTAATTCCAACTCTGTGCCTTGTCTGGGGGAGACCAGAGGACCTGGATCAGCAGTACAGGGAACAAGAACATGTGTGTCAATGGCACAATCAGCACACTGGGGAACATCCCATGGGGTTTCCTGTGATTACACACCATCATAAGTTGTATATACTACAACAGTGAGCCCAGGTGTTCCAATGGACTTCCACGCTGAGCTAGTGTTGGACAACTCCACCACTGACAAGGCCCTGGCTCAGGGCTGAGTGGAGCAAGTGGGCCTGCCCCCCCGGGGATATTGCCCCACCCACTCCGTCTAGCAACAGCCACCCTGATATTGGTCACTGGGCTGTGCTGCCCTGAAGCTCAGGGTGATAAGACTGTCTTGGGCCATTGGTCTGCACTACCCTACAGATCAGGGTGACCATGGAAAGCTGACCATGGACATTAAGTCACACAGCTGAATACTGGTGGGCAGCTATGTTGTATAGGGTTGGGGTGACCAACTACAGATTTGTGAATGTGCTCCTTAAGAAAGACACAGCCTCTGCCCTACAATTCTGCCAGAGGACAAAGAAAAAGCATCCTGCAGCTTCTCAGACCAATGGATACTTAAAAGTGCAAGAGTCCCAAGTGGTGAGATCCAAACACAGCAGCCTGTGAGGTGTCCCAGTAAGACACTTCACTGAGGCCGTGACAGTAGCTTTGGAGGTAACGATTTCCTTATTTTAGTAAAGTTCCTTGTTAGGGTTAGTAGAAATAAATCCTTCACTATTATCTCCCAACTCTGTGCAGCTTCTGAAAGAAGAAACTGCAGAACTGAACTCCTATGTACATGATGCATTCTATTCTGTGGTCTGCCTTGACCTTCCATGTGGCACAACCATATCAGCTGCACCCTCTTTTGCATCTCTTGTGAACCAACAGACATGACAGGCAGTGTTTGCTCAGTGTTTAATGTTGGTATCAGTCTTTGACCTATGTAATTACTTTATATGGAAGTTGGCTTTCTCTTTGCACCTTCTCTAATATTCCTCTCTTCCTTCTCCACCAATCAGTTTTGGACCTTTAAAATATTATTTTTGCACATCATCACTCCAATAGGAGTTGCAGAAGAAAAGAAATCACCCCATGTGATGAATTTTGCTCAGTGAGCATACAAGTCGAAGAAGCGAAATTGCCTAATGACTTACATTTGAACAAAATGTTTGAGCTGTAGCCTCTATTTTCTGGTGGCATTTAGAAAGGACTCTGCTCACTCAGGTTGTATACATGATTAAAAACAATAAAGAGGAAATAAGCAATGTGATCTGTTCTTTTTGGGTGAGCAAATTCAACATCTATTTTTAAAAGTGCATTCATGCTTTTCAGCTCCTAACTCAGGTGGCTTTATTCATTGCAGTTTGATATACTGCACATTCACATACCATGCCATATGCATCACAATCGTAATAAAAAAAAATCTGGACCTGATTACTTGTTTATCTCATTCCAAGAAGCATATAATCTCTCTTGGAAATTAAATACAATGTTACTGTTGCAGTTGGTTTCATAAAGAACATCTGAAACATTATATGCTAGATCCACACTCACAATCTGATAATTCAGAAATAATGTTTATGGGTCTAATCCAGAACAGAAGACACACAGCCTTCTGAGGTGTAGAAGGGGACCCATTTGAAAGAAGGTGAAGAAAAAGAAGAAGAAATTCTTAGACTACATAAGAATCGCTGAGTCCACAGGATGGCATGCAAAAGGAAAAGAGTTGAGGATAATTATGAGATTTTAGCATCAGTTCTCACCCCATATAGCTACTCTTTCAAGTAATACAGATGAGGAACATCTGAGACTTAGGCATCAAAATAAGAAGCAATGAATACTCCCACTGGGAGTATCTTAGTATGATTATGTACAGTGTCAAGTCTAGGAACTCAGAGAATTCTATCTTCAGGAAATGCTTTATGAAAGAGGACAGTATATGTGGAAGAAGAATAAATCCTGAATATTTTACTATTTTGGCTCTCTTATGCTTACATATTGGACAAAAATAATTAGACTCAATAGCAACAATTTACCAAGAATGGATGAAAAATTATCCAAGGTTTCTGAATGTGGTGGTAATAATACACAGTCTGTCATTAAAATTGGTGGGCAGGAGTGCAGCAAAGGGTTTGATACTTCCAGATAACTATTTATGATGGGCATAAAACAACATGAAGTCTGAAAAGTGAAAGTGTCTTTTCAATATACAGTCTATCTGAGCTTTCATAAGGTCAGCTATCACCCTTTTTTCTAAATGTAATATGTACAGCTCTCTAAGTGCTGCAGCAAACTAGTTGCTAATGAAAAACAAGGTAGTATAATCTATTTGAATTTCAAGCAACCTTTACCCCAACCCTCTCTATGAAGCATTAAGGAAACTAAGTGAGAAGCAAACAATTGTCACAGCTGAGAAAGTGACTAATAGATAGAAAATAATAAGTTGGAATAAACAATCCATTTTCCTAGGATGAAACTAAGCGCAGGCGTCTCAAGTATCCACCTTTGGATGGTAAAAACAACAGGAAGTTCTGTGACACCTTATAGACTAACAGAATTATTGGAACATAAGCTTTCATGGGCATCTGACAAAGTGGGTCTTTGCCCTTGAAAGCTTATGCTCCAATAAATCTGCTGGTGTATAAGGTGTCACAGGACTTTTCGTTGTTTTTGCGGACACAGACTAACACAGCTACCCATCAGGTACTTTCAGAATGGTGTAATTAATATACTCACGAATGACCTAGAGCAGGGGTGAGAAAACTTTTCATGTTGGGCCCCACTTTTTGTTCCTGCAATTAGCAGTACCCGCTAACCTGCCTAATGTAATCCAAACCGACCGAGGTTTTGGTTATGTTCATATGATAAAAACCCTTTTGGCATGCATAAGAAAATAAGTTTGTAGAATGTAAAAACTATATTAATTGGTATATAAATGTAAATAGACTGACATAAAAACAATGACAGATTTCAAAATTTTTAATGAGGTGGATGAGCATGAGACCCAGCAGCTAATTGAGCTATGCCCCACCTTATTTAATTTTACACCCCCTGAAGCGGGCCGACTTTGCGCACCCCTCACCTAGAGTAATAGGAGTTACAGTTTGCAAATGTCACACTATTATTATCATTGGAGAAGACTTAAGAAGAAGGAGTAGCTTCAGAGTGACCTGCAGCTTGATGCTCATATATGTTTTTAAAAGCACATAGCGAAATTTTAAAGAATGACCATTCCATGTGCATACATTTTAATAATTAATAATAAATAGTAGTAACCAGCACATGTACCATGTAAGGTCTGCCACAACGAGGTCAACCATTTTGAAAAACTACTTGGTACTCAGTGACTGAAGAAGTCAATAATTTTATTTTACCTTGTTCTGTATTTCTTTTAACAATGAGTTACCTTATACATTTTGGAACACTTTTTTTTTTTTTTAATTTATGAGTGTGGGTAGGAGGGTATGTATTGAGCTCCAGGGTCATTGACAAAGATATATATATTTTCCATTTTTAAAACATTTCCAATTTGCTTCCCTGTGTGTTTTCAAAATCTTAATTGTGCAGCAGGGACTAGATGGGGAATATTTACTTACAATCTCCAAGACAAAAGAATGGTGACCTGATTTTCATTAATATAATAAAATATCACAAGTATCTATCTAATGAAATGCAATAACATTCTTTAATATAAGAAACATTGCATTTTATAGCTTTTAATGCATTTATTGTCACAGGGAAACGTGCTGGGAATTAAAATATTCATAAGGTTTGCAATTGCACAACTGCAGTATGTGGGAGGGTTATGTTTGGGAGCTGCCTTGGATTTTCTAGGCCTGAATAGCTACCACCTACATGAAAAATTACTGTCAATGATAAGGTTCCATTAACAAGACATCATTTGTATTCAATCACTGTATTCAAGTGGTGGGGAACATGGTCAAGAGCAGGGGTCAGCTACCTTGACAAAGAGTAGTGCTGAAATTTCCCCTTTTGACATCTATGTATACTCTGAGTACCAATGATACTTTTTAAAGTCACTAAGGCTACGTCTACACGTGAAGCCTACATCGAAGTAGCCTATGTCGATGTGGCGACATCGAAATAGGCTATTTCGATGAATAGCGTCTACACGCCCTCCAGGGCCGGCAACGTCGACGTTCAACTTCGACGTTGCGCAGCCCAACATCGCAATAGGTGCAGCAAGGGAATGTCTACACGCCCAAGTAGCACACATCGAAATAGGGATGCCAGGCACAGCTGCAGACAGGGTCACAGGGCGGACTAGCGCTTCCGGGGCAACAGCTAGCCACTCCCTTAAAGGGCCCCTCCCAGACACACTCAGCCTGCACAGCACGCGGTCTGAGGAGCCATAGGCACGCAGACCCCGGGCGCCACAGTCATGGACCCCCAGCAGCAGCAGCAGCAGCAGCAGCAGCAGCAGCTAGAGGTCCACCCAGCCCTCCCGGCAGGAGCAGGGCTTGCCCTGACCCTTGCCATGCGGGAGGCAGCTGAGCACCTCCTTGCCCCAGGGGAGGAGATGCCCCCAGGGCAGCAGGGCTCAACCCCTACCCCTGCAGCACCCTGCCCCACCCCCCGCCTCACACGCCGGCGGCTGTGGAGCTACCCCACCAGCACCGACTGGTGGGAGCGGCTGGTGCTTGGGGAGTGGGACGACGACCACTGGCTCAGGAACTTCAGGAAGAGCCGGCAGACATTCCTGGAGCTGTGCCAGTGGCTCACCCCCGCACTCAGGCACCAGGACACTGCCATGCAGCGTGACCTCACAGTGCAGAAACAGGTCGGCATCGCTGTCTGGAAGCTGGCCACTCCAGACAGCTACCGATCCATGGGGCAGCAGGTTGGTGTCGGCAAGGCCACTGTCGGGGCTGTCTTCATGGAGGTAAGCGAACCCACGGGGGGAGGGCAGGGCAGGGGAGGGGAGGCCAGGACAGGGCAGGGCAGAGGGGCCAGAGCAGGGCAGGGCAGGGCCACGCACACCCTGCTCACCCCTCATTGGTGCTGTCCCATGTGCTTTCTCTGCAGGTTGTGCGTGCCATCAACGCCATGCTCCTGCACAGGCTCGTGAGGCTGGGGGACCCACATGCCTCTGTCACTGCCTTTCCAGCCCTGGGCTTCCCCAACTGCTTCGGGGCTCTGGATGGGACTCACATCCCCATCCGCGCCCCGCATCACAGTGGAGGACGATACCTCAATCGGAAGGTGGAGCAGCTGGTGGTGGCGCTGCAGGAGGAGGCACGGCGGGCGAGGTAGCGGCCGGCGCGGCATGGGGGGCCAGGTAGTCCACCAGGTGGTTAAATGTGTCCATGTAGGCCCCCCATGCCTCCTGGCGCCAGGCCAGCACCCGCTGCTGCAGCTGGAGGTGCTGCTCCGACACCTCCAGCTGCTGACGGTGGATGGCCAGCAGCTGGGGGTCTGTTGCCGTCTGTTGCCGTCGGCGGTTGGAGGCGCGGGGTCCGCCATCTAGCCCGCCATGGGGCCGGTCGGTCCTCGGCCGGTGCTCTCTTCCGGTCCTTCTGATGGTGCAGGTGCAGGTGCAGGACACAGGAGAGGAGGGGGGGAAGAAGAATGGAGACAGGTTTTAGTGTTGGCCCCGAGCTGTGGTCTTTGTGCCCCCAGCCCTGTGCTGCAGGTTCCCCATCCCCGTCCCCGGGAGATGCTGCTGTGATGGATGGGGTTCAGGGGTCCCCCTGCCCTGCACCCCGTCCCCTGGTGGGAGCGACTCTCACTTCACCCCGCAGGGTCTGAGAGCAGGAGAGCTTTCTTAGGCAACAGATGCCCACTTTCTGCCAGGAGTGACAGCACCAGCTGTCGGAAGAGACAGTCCTTCCAACCCGTCGTGGGGAGAAGACCCCAAGGGGTGCCCCTCGGGGATGCAGCTTTCCCCCTCCTCAGGCTGGCTGCCTTCCAGCTCTCCTTTCCCCTAGCCTCTACCTGTGGCCCCCGCCCTCGCCCCCCAATTCCAAGCCAGCTCGGCTCCTCTCTCCTGTTTGTTCAGGACAGAGGTGTCACCTGCCAGCTGTAGCCCCAGGATCCTCCTTTGCCCCTGGGAGCTCTTCAGCTCTTGTGGCTCATATGTAGGCTGAGTCTCCCTTTGGCACTCCCAACCCTCCATCACATGCTGCTGCTGCTGCTGCGGGGTGTCCCACCCCCTTCGCCCGGGGGCCCCTTGAGGTTCCGCTCCCCCCTGGCCCGGGGATGGGGCATGGCACTGTCATGCAGGGTGGCGGGGGGCAGGGACTGATGGCTGCAGTGCTGTGAGGGCCATGGCGCTGGTGTCCTCGGGGCCATGGCCATGTGAGCATGTGGGGGGCCCTGGACACATATTTCTTACCCCAGCCCTCAAGCCCAGGGGTGTCCACAAGAGGGGGGTACCTACCTATCGGTCCGCTCCCAGGGTCCGGAGATCCCCGGGGGGCAGAGGCCCTGCTGCTGCTCCAGGATGGCAGGAGGAGGATCTGCAGGCTGGATTCTGCGGAGGAGGAGCCCCCCCCCCTCCTCCTCCTCCTCCTGCCGCGATGTCCCAGTGGTGGCCTCCGGGGGGGGCCCCCGGGGTGCGGGGCTTGCCTCCGGGGCGGACTCCGTCTGCAGGGCCTGCTGGGGCTCATCAGCCGAGGTGTCAAGGGTGGCCGGAGGGGAGGAGGTGTGCCGGGAGCCCAGGATGTCCCCGAGCTCCCTGTAAAAGGGGCAAGTGACGGGGGTGGCCCCAGATCGGCTGGCCGCATCCCGGGCCCAGGAGTAACCCTGCCGCAGCTCCTTCACCTTACTCCTGACGTGGTCAGAAGTGCGGGCAGGGTGACCCCGGGCAGCCAGGCCGTTGGCCAGCTGAGCGAACGCATCCGTGTTCCGCCTCTTGCTCCCCATTACCTGGAGCACCTCCTCCTCGCTCCAGAGCCCCAGCAGGTCCCGCAGCTCGGCCTCCGTCCAGGAGGGGCCCCACTGCCGCTTCCCAGCCTGGCTGCCCTTCTGGCTGGGCTGGCTGCCCTGGCTCTCCTTGGGGGGGGGGTCCCCTGGGGGCGCTGGGGGGGCTGCCGGGCAGCCATCGCAGGTCTGTGGGGCTGAGGGTGGTGCAGGCTGGCCGCGTGTGCAGGCTACAGCCTGTACGTTCCCTCAGCTTCCTGCAGAGGAAGGGAGGGGGAAGGGACCTTTAAGGGGCCACTCCACGCGGCCACCAGTGAGCTGAGGGGCTGGAGAGAGCGTCTCTCAACCCCCCAGCTGATGGCCACCATGGAGGACCCGGCAATTTCGACGTTGCGGGACGCGGATCGTCTACACGGTCCCTACTTCGACGCTGAACGTCGAAGTAGGGCGCTATTCCGATCCCCTCATGAGGTTAGTGACTTCGACGTCTCGCCGCCTAACGTCGAAGTTAACTTCGAAATAGCGCCCGACGCGTGTCGCCGCGACGCGCGCTATTTCGAAGTTAGTGCCGCTACTTTGAAGTAGCATGCACGTGTAGACATACCTTAACAGTCCTACTTGCAACAGCTTCATTAATGACTAAATAAAGCCCATCAGTGACATGTCTGTCAGTTTGTTCTATAATCTTCTGAATAAACCTGTAAAAATACACCATTATAATTAGCGCTTCAGAACAATGAGGTCAAATTAACTTGAGGGAGCCTGGGTAGAGGGGCTTTGGCCCTAGGCTGCACCACAGAGGGCAGGCAGGGATGTGTTGGCTCCAGCACTGCACCACAGATGGGGCTCCAGGAGGGCAGGGTGAGAGTTGGCAGTCCAGGCGGGCGGGGGTGGAAAGTTGGTCCCAGCCTCATGCCAAGGAGGTGCTCCAGGGGAAGAGGTTCTCTGGCCCTGTGTTGGGGGCTCTGAGGAGAAAAGTAGCAATCTTGCCCTGCAATTTGGCAGGAGCTTTGGCTCCAGCTGTTTGCCACAGGTCTATGGTGGGACTCTGGCTCCAGCCCTGCCCTGCACTCCTGTCCCACTGCCATACTGCATAGAGGAAGGGGTGTGGCTAGAGCCCCTGCTGCATGTCTTTCTAAATTGACTCGTGTGCCAAGAGCAGGAAGCATGCTGGGGGGTTGCTGACCCCTGGTCTAGAGTATGGTTTTGATTCAGAAAAGTGTTCAAAATAAGCTATTTATCAAAAATATGTTTATAATACATATTTTTGTCATCCCACAGCTTTCCCACCTTCAGTCTTCCAAACGTAGTGGTCTGCATTTTGCATTATTGTCCTCCTAACAATTCAATAGTTTTGGTAGCATGTGAGCTGGTTCAAGCAGAGTAATAGAATCATTAGCAGTGCGGACAGAAATAATATTTGGACCATACTGTCTGCATCCCCAACTACTTACTGGCTTAGAACCACTACCTCTGTTCAATAAGTCCTGCAGTTTACAAGAGCAAGTTTATTTTAATAGCATAACTATGTGTCTTCCTCATCTATCGCTGTCTTTTTTTTTTCAGAATAAGGTCATTGCGATGCTAGTAAAAGGCAGCCTCTTAGATCAAATGTTCATACTTCTTAGATCATTTTAATAAAGAGGTGACAGACATGCCTATCTCATGGAAATAGTGCTAGCCTCACAGATTGATTAAGTTTTTATGTGACTAACAACAAAAGAACATCCATTCACATCCTTCTGAATCTCTGTGAAGCATCTGATACTGTGGATCATACATTTTTGCTGGTAGATTGCCTCAGGAAGTTAGCATGTCTTTTTGCTACTTCACTCAAGTAAATTTGCTCCACCGCAAGCTGTTTTGAGAGACCCATGATGAGCACATATGATAGGGGTCAGTACCTCTGGCACAGGCGCCAGGAGTGACATGCAAGCCAATTTTTGTTAGTACATGAGGTAGGAGCTCAGCCCTGCCCCTCCCCCCACATGGAGCCAGGAGCTTGTGTGAAGCCATGCTACCTGTGAATTAACAAAAGACCATCTAATGCTACCAACCAACTCCTAAATGGTAAAACTCTGCATCTTAATTTATTTATGAAGCTGTTGTAAGTAGGGCTCTTAGGCTATGTCTACACGTGCCCCAAACTTCGAAATGGCCATGCAAATGGCCATTTCGAAGTTTACTAATGAAGCGCTGAAATGCATATTCAGCGCTTCATTAGCATGCGGGCGGCAGCCGCGCTTCGAAATTGATGCTCCTTGCCGCCGCGCGGCGCGTCCAGATGGGGCTCCTTTTCGAAAGGATGCCGCCTACTTCGAAGTCCCCTTATTCCCATGAGCTCATTGGAATAAGGGGACTTCGAAGTAGGCGGCGTCCTTTCGAAAAGGAGCCCCGTTTGGACGCGACGCATGGCGGCAAGGAGCATCAATTTCGAAGCGCGGCTGCCGCCCGCATGCTAATGAAGCGCTGAATATGCATTTCAGCGCTTCATTAGTAAACTTCGAAATGGCCATTTGCATGGCCATTTCGAAGTTTGGGGCACGTGTAGACACAGCCTTAGTGACTTTAAAAATTATCACTGGCACTCGGATAGGTCAAATTTCAGCACTCTACCTCAGAAAGGTTACTGACCTATGACTACATGGTGAAATCTCTCATCTGTATAACTCATTCACTATAACCTTCTCAGCATCTCCCCACAGTAGCCTGTTATCACCTAGATGCCAGCTAACAATATACAGGTGACACTGACTTATAGATCTCCTTCACTGCAAATGGAAAACATGCCAAAACAAGTTTTGAAGCCATTCTAATCTATGCTAGTGAACCACGGCCACCATGGTATTGTCTTTGGTTTAAGACAAGAGAAATATGACCTGTCTGGTTATCCCTTATTCATAACATGCTGGCCTACTGTAATGGGAAATTGCCAAGGAAATATTCTAGCAAGACTGAAGTCAAACTGGTTGTAAAGGGGAAACACTCTGGTTATGTCTGCACTGCAATCACAAGTGTGGCTGTACACCATCCACCACTCTCCAACCACCCACCTCTGAAGACAGCCCCTGACTTAAGGATGGCCCCCATTGATATCCTTGTGCCCCCCTGTGAAGGGGTGTATCAACCCTGCACTAGCCAGGGGTGTGGGACCAAACTTGCTATGTGGAAAATGCCCCTCCCCTGCAGCCCTGCTGGGCATTCTGCACCTGCAGCCCAAGTATAAAGAACAGGGAGGCCAGTCAGTTGGGGATGGCCACCAGGGGAGAAAGAGCTCCTGCTAGAACTTGATAGCAGCACCCACCAGAGGTGGAGCCACAGCTGTCCTAGGAGCAGCAGCCACACAAGGAACAGAAGCAGCAGCTGCCCAGGGAGCAGCAACAGTAGCAGCAATGACTGCAGCAGCAGTGGCAGCAGCAGCAGCCCAAGGAGAAGAAGTCAGAGCTGGGACGGTGTGTCTCGTCTGGAAGTAGACCAGGGCAGGGACCCCAGAGGTATCCTGAGAGCTCAGCATGTTGCAGTGGGAATCCCCACTGGTCTGGTAGTTGAGGAGACACCCACCACTGACAGGGCCCTGCATTGGATCCTGGTGGAGAGGGAGGACCCAGGCTCCCCTACCCCCACCCCTGTTACCCCAAGTTTGAGCAGACCTCAGAGGCCTGCCACTACTGACTAGGCCATTGCGCCTGTGATTGCTGACTAAGCCACTAAGGTCTGACTAGGCCACTGGGCCTGACTGAGGGGATACAGACTAGACCACTGGGGCCTGACAGGGCTATTGATTAAGCCCACTGGGGCCTGACAGTTGCTAAAGATGAGAATGCTGCTGCCTGATGGGGATAAGGAGTAGGTCACTGAGGCCTGAGGGCAGAGTTGTGTATGTAAGTCCTCAGAAGAGGCACAGGGCTTAGAGGGCTTACTACGCCCCCAGACCTCCCTTTTGGATCAGAAACTCTCAATTTGAAAAACAATGGGCTCCACCCATGGAATAGGTATAGTAAAGGGTAAAAGCACACAGAAATACCACATTTCACAGTGAGTAATCATATTTCATGGTCCATGACATATTTTTCATGGTGATGCATTTGGTAGGGCCCTAAGTAAGAAACAGAGAGAGAGAACTCAAATACATGATTTCTCATATCATGTATTTGCCTTCAGTTTTCGCAACAGCTGTCCAAAATGAAGTAAAGCAAGTGAATTAAGTTGTAAATGGTTAAAATATATTCCCCATGCTTGTAAACATTTTTTATTTCAAGTCTTTATTACACTGGCCTCGTTCAGAATATCACTTATTTATACACAATCAAATTTACCCCAACCAACAAGATGACAAGAAACATTTATGTAAAGCACATGTGTAGTTTTAATTTTCAAGAATACATTATCAGCCCACATGTAATATGTTTATGTGGAATAACAATACAGCTTAATTCTAAAGCTTATATCCAGCTGTTTGTAGACCCTTGAGGTTTTGGATTAGTTATTGTGTATTCCGGTCTTTCCCTGTTGCTGTATTTTTGAAATGTATTGTATATTGTTTGTATCAAAACCTTGGGTCTTATATTGATTTTATTCAAGGATTATAGTTCATCCAACTTCAAAGTTATCTTGGGTCTCTAAAATTTCTAAAATATCTTGCCAAGTTCTGAAAACAAGCAGCATAATCCCAGATCACACATAGTCTCCCGTGTATTACTCTACAATGAAATTGGATGGTAGCAGAATGCTGGTAATTTAACCAAGCATCAGAGTAAATATTTCTGAAAATAAGGACTTAGACCAAAACTATTTGCTAAATAGAAAGATTAAGGGGTTGTTGTTTGTTTTGTGTGTGTATGTTTGGTTGTTTTTTGGTTTTTCTGTTGGTTTTTAAAAATATAATTTTAAAGGTTGGACATTTTATTTTCAGGCTTAAACAGATGGCTAATACAGATTTTACATCTGAAACATCTAACCTAACCATTAATCTTCATTCTAGAGCAAACACCACACATTAGTTGACATCATTCTACATTGGTAAACAGCCCAAAATGTAACATCTTATAATTTATAAACATTTTCTTTAATTTACCTCCATGCATGTTTATTCAATAAAAGCAAGGTAGAATGAGGAATAAAGGGACAATTGAAGCTTAAGATGCTTACATATTTCCAGTGAACATGAGTTTAAATCTACTATAATACTTTTTTCTTCTTCTTGCTTTCAATACAGTGCACAAAGGTAGACTTTCAGAAAATCTGTACGATTCTTGCAACTAGGACAGTATAACTCCTAGGGGATAAGGCTATATTTATAAAGTTATCAATATCTAGTATGTGGGTAAAAATAATAAGTTCATTCTATAATTTTGAGACACAACTGAAAGGAAGAGGCTGTAGAGATGAGTCCAAACCCAAACTGAATATAAAAAATAATCTTTGTATAGATAGGACTTCCCTGGTCCAGCACCATTGGAACCTGACCAGTCCAAAACAAGTGAATTTCCAGCCCTCCAGTCCTCTGCCTGTCCCCACCCATGGCTCTACTTTCACTCTGGTCACCCCTCTGCCTCAGGCATCCCTACCTCCAACCCCAGCCAGCCACTTACTGCAAGTTTTGGCTGGAGTGCTGGCTCCACTGCTGTCATCCCTAGTCCCTACCATGGCTGAGCTGGCAGCCCTGTGTATGATAGCTCCTGCCCCAGTCAAGCTGCCAGATGCTGGCCCCAGTCCTGTATATCCAGCTCTATGGGGCTCCTGGCTCCTCAGGGCCCTGGCCCTCCTGCCAATAAGCTCTGAGCTCAGGGGTTGTATGTTTTTGGAAAATCCATGGCCCTGCTGGACCATTGTTGTTGATGGGCCATAGAGTCCCAGATTTGTGAGGTTCAACCTGTATTAGGGTTGACCAATATTTCACCTATTCTTGTTTAAATGTTTGTGTTGAGAGATGAAGTAATTGTGGCACAGTGGTCCTAAGAAATTCCAGAAAGTGTTTTTGTTCATTTTCAGGTCTACTCTAGTCTCCTCTGCTAAGCAGAACTTAGTGGAATATTTTGATTAAACTCTAGATTTGTTTCTAGTCTATTTTTCCAGGTAATGTATTTCCTTTCTGTACAATAAATATGTATAGACAGGCTAGAGTTTGTGTTTATGCAGGCTCAATTCTGTGCTCATTAATTGATAACCCACTAATAATGAGCTTTTCCTTCTCTTCTTCTCACGTTGCATAGAATGGCCCAGATCCTAGATTGATCTGAAGAAACTTTACAACTTTTTAGCTAGTCAAGAGTAGGTGCAGTCCTCTAGTGATGCCCCGTGTATGAGCCAGCTCTTATATTACTCCATTTAGTCCCACCTAGATGTGGCACAGAATGAATACATGTACACAGAGAAATGGTAAAGATCCATATGATAGCCCTGGGGGGAATTGTGTAATTATTGCATTTGGAGACTCAGTTAAATTGTAGAATTCCCACAGGACTGTTGTGTGTTATATCAGATTTTGGGGCTATTGGCAGATAATGCAAGAGAGCATAGCCTGAATCTTCTCTGGCTTTGCTGTAAGAGAAAAGATCAACACACACCACAGTTGCACTATGCAATCATTGCCTTCAGTTGAGGATTGAGGCTGGTGATGCCTGACCTTTTAATCTGAAGGCCTAGAAAACCTCCTTGTATACCACACAGTGGTTATTCCAATACTACTGTATGTGTATGAAACTTGGACAAAACGCAAGCATCATTTGAAGGCACTTGAACAATATCATCAACACTGCCTCACGAGAATCCTAAATATCTCTGGGCGGGGGTAGGCATGCAAACATTAGCATCCTGGAATAGTCAAACATGGCCAGCATTGCAGCCTTTATTACTCGATAACAACTTTGTTGGATGGATCACATGGTTCGGATGTCTGATCAGTGCTTCAGAAAACAGATTATGTTTTCCCAGTTGAAATAAGGAGCCTTGAGGGACAAAGGAAGTGATAGAGGGTCATGCTGAAGGCACACATTAAAAAGTGCAGCATCAGTGTTGACACTTGGGAAAACCTTGCCCAAGTCCATCCCTGGTGGACAGCAGTAATCTGTAAGGGGGTGGCACAATTTGAGAGGTCCTACCAGTGTAGAAAAGGAGAGGCAGATAAGAAGAAAATAGTGGCAAAAACTGCCCCACACCTCTCCAACAGCTACTAACACCTGCCTCTTTTGCAATAGGACCTGCATCTCCAGAATCAGGCTGATCAGCCATCAATGGACTCACAAACAGAAGGGTGACGTGCAGATGTTCTACTTGTTATTGAGTGACTGGGAAGACAAGGAGCATGGGGTGGGGAACCACTGGCCCGCAGGCTGCACATGGCCCATAAGGTTAGATGCTGGCAGGCCATCAGATACTTAGTTTACCTGTGCATGCATGGGAATGACTATGTGCAGTTCCCAGTGTCTGTGGCTCCCCATTCCCTGCCAGTAGGAGCTGTGGGAAGTGTTGCAGGTAACTTCCCACCAGTGGCCTGTCCCACACCCATTCCTACAGCTCTTACTGGCTGAGCATGGCTGCTGGGAGATGCAGGGATCTGTGCTTGTGGAAGCTGAAAGAGCCAAAGCATCTGGCAGCCCACAAATGGCTAAACCTGGCAAACTGCATGTATCCCACAGGTCAGAGGCTCCCTACCTCTGCTTACCATACCATTTAATAAAAACTAAAAAAACCCGATCAAAGGTAGACTCTCTGGTCTGTTTTGGTTCCTTTTCACTGCTCTCATGCCACAAAAATGTAGACCACCCTCCAGTAACCTGCTGGGGATTTAACTGAAGCCAGTTCTTGTGCTCTTTCCCTGCAGCCTTTGGCATGGCTGATTGCCCTTTAGCTATTCCCAGTTAATGAATAACCCCTAGGGAACCATGATTATCTAGAGTAAATCAGAGGAAACATTAATCTGCTTTAACCTGAATCAGGACCAGGGCCAGACAAGGGCAGAGAATCAGACGCCTCAAAATAGGTGTTGATTCTCAGATGGGCTGCCTTTATATATTCTGGAACTCATGAGTGGGGAAGGAGACATAGATGACCCTGTAGTGTTCATGTAAGGACAAATTAGTCATTAGTCTATGGGAGAGCCATACAGTCAACAGTCAGAAGATTAGTGGGATTACTCATAAGCTTTTTCTACAATGCCAACTACTACTCACAGTTGCAAGGCTGCTGCTTATGTCTGATTAAATGATCAGGGATGAAATAGTTGACAAAGTTAACAGTCAGTGATACAGCTCAAACCAAACCCCAAATTAAACAGAACATTTACTTACCTTGTACCTCAAATGCCCAGAGACTCACAGGATTAATCTCTAAAGTTATTATTATTATATGCCACAATACCTCACTTTATTATGGAGCAGTAAATTTTTGTTGGTGTTATTAAGGACTTTATGCCACCCACTCAAACAAATGTTACTTTGAAATAAATAATGTAAATACAATAAATTGGCAATTTAATACCTGCAAATTACTTGCTTGAAGACCACGAAAAACCTTTTTTTTTTTAGAATAACATATTAGAAAACATATTGCCTTGTACAACTATGCAAATTGGAAATTTACTGTATCAATATAAGTCTAGTTTCAAAAATATAGTGTACTACAGAAGCAAAAACATCAGTCACATAGAGTGTGTTGTTTGTTAGATTTCCCAGTGTATATATTATCCTACTATGCAGTATGCGTGAATTATTGGAGATGTGATACTAAGGAGTACAGTGTGTCTTCCTTTGGAAGTTATCCTGAAGGTACTGTGGTTTTAATATAGTTCATTGTTCACAGTTTCAAGATTTATTCTCCCTTCTATGCCTTTAATTTGGAGTGATTTATATCTCACAGCACTAGATTTGCAAACTATCAAAGAGGGGTAAATGATGTCCCCTTTTTAATAGATATTTGTAGAGCTTAACATTGAGTCATGACGTTATTGCCAGTTTCAAAATTCTTTCATTTAGATTATATGATATGCACTGTTCTGAGTTACAAAAATGTTGAAATTAAGATGGATGTAATGATAGTATAACTTTTGCTATTCATCATATTTTTCTTGTACCATTTTTAATGAAATATAAAAATCAATCAGTAAATAGCCCGAGTATAGACAACTTCTATGCATTTGTTAGGCTAATTGTTTTGTTTAATTATTCAAGTTTCTAATATGCACATTCTTATGTTTGTAATATTTCAGTGTATCCAGGGAGCTGAACTAGCACTTCCTGAAGCAAGATGGATGCCTCCTATTGCTGCAAACAACAGAGGCATTTAACAGAGCAACCAGTGTGTGGATAAGAATAAGTGGATCCTTTCTGTGTGGAAGACTGATGAGTAAACATGAATTAATGTGCTTCTCTGGAGGACTATCATTGGGCAGAATCTTATTAGTCACCTTAGTGATGACTACACATTAGAGATGACTAAGCATATTGTATTTTGAAGTACCCTTTTAGGGGCTATTCACACAAGTCAAAAACAAGACACTTGATTCACCTTTGCTACTGAATTTTTGCACAGGGAATTGACGATTCCAGATTAAAGAGAATAAGCACTTATTAAACATTGATGACAAGAACATGACTTGAACTGTTTTGAATTGTATGACTGCAATTTGGGTGGCTCTTTATTGATACTGATTATTAAGAACAACAAAATACAGATATCAGAACATTGCTGAAACTGTTGGAGTAATTTCCCAGTTATAGAGTTACATGCTGAATGCAATCCTACTGTTTCAGATAATCACAGTTTCCTACTTTGCTTCTGGAAAAAAAAAGATGTTGTGCAAGCAGAGGATTTTTCTGGCATATGTTCAGTGGTACCAGCAGGCTTTTCATTAAACTGTGCTGCAGTAAGTCCATGAGCTGTGATAAAGGTGTAAATGGTTAGTATTTACTGAGAAATAAAGAATGTCACTTAACAGAATGTGCAAATATCCTTCATAGACTGCAAAGGGATTTGTATATTTGCATTACATAAATTTCATCTTTGAGTAGGATGTGTTTGAGTATATATATATATATATATATATATATATATATATAAAGATGAAATTTATGTAATGCAAATATACAAAAAGCTTTGTATTTTATATATATATATATATATATATATCCCCTAGAATGAAAGCTTTCTAGGACCAAGTGTCCTATCTTTTTTCTTGTTTCTACTACTACTCCCTAATGGGTCCCTATTCCCTGTTGGGAGCCTTTAGATACAACCAAATATAAAATTGAATTACTTGATTTGCTATTAATTAGTATCTGGAGGTATGCTTACACAATTAAGGAACACTACTGACCCAAAAAATATACCCAAAAAACTAAACTGCTCCCTACTTACGAAGATAAACACCGCACACCCTCCCCATTTTTCTGCAACAAGTAATAATAATTCACCTAGCACTTATTAGTCAGAATCCTCATAGAGCAAAAAATAAAATCCTTGCTGTCCAAAATCCCAGATTTTAGAGATAAGTCTTTCTGTGATCTAGATGAACAACCAGTGTTGTCAAGGCTACAAATTCAGTTTGAGGTTGATACTAATGTAGAATTCGGCAGCTGACTTGTTAGCATGGAATGTCAGACCATGACCATATGACAAGCATTCCATGAGTTGCACTGGTGGCCTACTTGACTCCAGGTGAAGTTGCACATGTTGTGTTTTGGCCTATAATCTGCTAAATGACCTTGGGTCAGTTCATGTGAAAGACTGCCTCTTCCCTTCTTAATACTACCCTTGCTGCTCCCGTTATTAGAAGGGAAGCACTTACAGGATGTTCTCCAGAATATGCCTCTTGCCATATCAGTCCAAAAGTGGATTATTTTTTTAAACTTTTATGGAATGCTACAAAGCCCATCTGTTTCCGTGGGCACTGGGGAGAGCATCGAAGTAGGAAGATGTTCATTCTGAAACCTCAGGGATTCCTTTATGATTAATTACTGTGATTTTTTTTTCTCATGCAGTATGAACTCTGCTCTTTTCTTTGTATTATTTTTTTTTCTATTTTATAGGTTTGACTTTTACTGTTGTGGGTTTCCAAGGCACCCAATGTCTGTGATAGGAATCTTTCATTGTATCTATGAAGACACCTATTGCATAAAACTCAAACGTAATAGTACTTACCACGGAATAAATTTCTAAACAGAGATCCATAGCATCACTAGGTGGAAAAGCAGTCTTGTAGCACTTTTAAGACTAACAAAATGAAGACCATGGCTTTGACTAGAAACTGCTTGGTATTAGCAGAAAACATGTACAGAGGTGTAAACAAAACAGTTTCAAGGGTTGTCATAGCAAGGGGTGGTAGCGGGGATAAGCTCCCACTATCTATAAAATGCTCCCATGGCACGTGTCTCCAATAGCCTCTGACAACTAAAGTCCAGCTCCTGGCCTTCACGTGTGGCTTAGTTTCTAAGCTCGGTGAAACTGTTTGCACTGACAGGAGCAGGGGCGAAGGTGGGTGACTGGCGCCTTAAAACCAGCTGCTTCGGGCAGATGGGGCTTGTCAGCCTGGGAAGGCCACCCACCTAGGAGAAGCAAACTCTGATTTAAAACCTCCGCTGCCTTGAAGTGATACCTAGTCATGGGAAAGGCTTCAGGAGTAAACCCCGAGGAAAAATCTGGAGATGGAGCCCCTAAGGCAGTTTGAGGTTGTGCTCAATCTCACTCTGGCAGCTCCTGCGACGACATTAGTGTCAAGCTGTACTGGCTTTCGCCTTTCCTTTGGATTACATCAGTGGTGTGGAGAGGAGGAACCTGCTGCTGGGCAAAAAGAAAAGTGCAGGGAGCAGAATAAACCTCCGTATATTGCCTTCATTGACCGGACCAAGGCATATGACCTCATCAGCAGAAAAGGTCTGTTTGCAATTCTGGCTAAGATCGGCTGTCCCCCAACTCTGCTCAGCATTATTAGGACCTTCCATGAAGGCATGAAGGGACTATGGTATATGATGGATCCACATCTGAACCTTTTGAGATTCTCAGCAGAGTGAAGCAGGGGTGTGTGCTGGCTCCAACACTGTTCAGCATCTTCTTTGCAGTTTTGCTCAAATATGCCTTCGGAGCTGCTACAAAGGGCATCTCTCTCCGCATGAGAATGGACGGCAACCTCTTCAAACTGTCGAGGCTTGGAGCAAGGACCAGGGTGCTTACAAAGCATCTAAGGGAGTTCCTTTTTGCTGATGATGCAGCTATTGCTGCTCACGCTCATCAGGAACTGTAGTCACTCTTAACTCGCTTTGCGGATGCATGTAAGGAATTTGGCCACACAATCAGCTTAAAGAAGACCCAGGTGATGGCCCAAGATGTGGGTAACGAGCCATCTATCAATGTGTTAGACTACAAAATGGAAGTCGTCCATGAGTTTGTGTACCTAGGCTCGACGATCTCGGACAACTTGTCACTTGATAGCGAGATCAGCAAGCGCGTTGGAAAAGCCATCACAACGTTCTCAGGCTGACGAAGAGAGTATGGGCTAACAGTAAGCTCACTGTACACACCAAGGTGCAGGTCTACACAGCCTGTGTTTTGAGCGCACTGCTCTACAGCAGTGAAACATGGACTTTGCGCTCAAAACAAGAGCAGTGGCTCAACACATTCCACATGCGCTGCCTTAGGCGCATATTCGGTATCTCATGGCAGGACAAGGTCCCCAATAGCACAGTGCTTGACAGGGCAAGCACCGCCTCCATGTTCACCCTTCCCAAACAGAGGCGCATGCTCTGGCTGGGCCATATCTCACGCTTGACAGATGGCCAAATACCGAAGGACCTCCTCTTCGGCGAACTGGTGTCTGGAAAGAGGCAGAAAGGGTGACCTAAATTGCTCTACAAGGACACATGCAAGCGTGACCTCAGTGCTATCTCTATCAGCGTGAACATCTGGCATTCGGTTGCCTCAGACAGGCATGCCTGGAAACAGGGAGTGAAGGAAGCTCTTGTTGCATTTGAAACTACTTTGGTGAAGGAAGCAGAAGACAGGAGAGCCCTCAGGAAGATACATGCCCGTGATACCAGAGTGACATTTGCCTACTGCTGCTCACAGTGTGGAAAGGACTGCTACTCCCGGATTGGATTGCACAGCCACAGAAGACGCTGCTCGAATCAGTCCAACTGGGGCGCAAACCCATGATCCTTCTGGATTGAAAGATGCCTACTACTACACTATGTGGATCTGTCAATCTACTTCAGCTAAGCAAATAACAAGTCTGTAGTCAACATATTCACTGGCGTGAGGTAAGGTCAGGGAAGGCTGCTTTCCAAGTGGATTCAATAAAACGACAGCCAGTGGATTGATTACTTCAGTGGCAATCCCCAGTGTAGTGTAGCCATGTCCTTAGTAATAGGTAACACTGTGTCTGTGTGTACACTAGCTCCCAACTTCGAAGGAAGGATGGTAAGTAGGGTGTCAGGAGATTACTAATGAAGTGCTGCGCTGCATAAACAGCACTTCATTAAGTTAATTCTCCCCCACGGCAGCTTCTAAGCAGCATATTTTGAAGTGCCGGTTTGCATGTAGCTGTGGCTAACCTGCTGTTACTTCGAAGTGCTGGGCTACTTAAAGGGACTTCAAAGTAGCCTGGACACTTTGAAATACCTGCAGGTTAGCTGTGGCTACACATAAGCCAGCACTTCAAAATTTGCTACTTCGAAGCTGCCACGGGGGAGAATTAGCTTAATGAAGTGCTGTTTATGTACCACAGCACTTCACTAGTAATCTCTCAACACCCTACTTACCATGCTCCCTTCAAAGTTGGGAGCTAGTGTACACACAGCCTAAGCAGCATTATTCCTGAATAAGCTATTTTAGAGGAGGTATTCCAGAATATCTTATTCAGAAAGAGCACAGCTATGCACAAAAGCTGTGTCCACATGACTATGCAGTGCCTCATTAGCATAAGGACAGCTGTGTGTGATTCAGAAGTGCCATTTTCAGAACTCATGCTGAATATCTGGCAACCTCCCAGTCCCAAGACTGCCAGATATGAAAGAGTGTACTGTATTTGCAACAGCAAAGGATGTATGAGATTAGGTACTTTTGGCTGCATACCTTTGTGCCTGTTCGTGCTAAGACAGGGTCCCTCTTCTTCCACCTTCTGCAGCCTGTCCTTATCCATATTCTTTCTCTTCTTAATGCCTGATTCCTTGTCCCAGTTCCACAGTCTTTGCCTACCCAATACCATTTTCCACATCTGAGGTTTCTCATCCCAGTCCCCCTGCCCAGTCTCTGGACTCCTGTCTCTCTCCCAATTCATTTTTACTCTTCTTGTTTAACTAGTTCCAGTTCTTCTTTTTCTGCTCCATGTCCAACATATCTCTTTCCTCCCCTGTAACATCTATTCTTCCCTGGACTCCTATTTAACCCCTTTCTCTTCCTTGAGCCATTCTATTCTACACTCCTGCTCTGTCCCCCTCTGCTATCGAATCAGGTAGTTTCCTGTACTGCCTGGATGCAAACAATGAGGCAATTGAAACCACTGCAGAGAAAGTTATCCTGTTCTCAGTTCTGCTGCTCAGTCATACCTTGGCCCAAAACAGAAATTGCAAGGAAAGTTCTAGTTACCCCCTGGAGCCCTGGTCTGGAGCACATTCAGTCCAGCACCTAAGAACATGCACAGAATCAATAAAGTCTTCTGCAGGATGACCATATCTCCCCCAGCCAAATAAGTGACATGGAGGAATGATGCTGTTCTGGCCAAAACAGAATGAAGGGTCACCCTACTTGGGAGTCAGGCAATGGCTGCGCTGTTGTGGGGGGGTCTGCCTCTCTGCTGGGAGGCTGTGGGGGGCAATTGCAGCTCTCTTCTTCTCCATGACTTGGGGCATTGAAAACAGGTCTGCTGTCCTGCCAGTGAAGCTCACAGTTTCTACCAGCTGTGGGAAACTGTGTAGGAGCCACACCACTTTGGCTCCTGGCCAGAGGAAGCCAGGTGGCAGCAGAGCCACCACTGGGTCTGGCTCATGGTTCTTGCCATCCAGGGGAAAGCCAGGCAATAGCACTGTTGTCAGGTGGGTCCAGCTCCCAGCTCTCACAAGCCAGGGGAAGCCGGGAAACCGTAGTACCATTGTGTGGGTTCCTAGCTCCCACCAGCTGGAGGAAGCCAGGCGGCAGCCACACGACTGCATGGGTCCTGCTCCTGGCTCCCCACAGTGTGGGAGCCAGAACTGGGGGCAGTCACCTGCACTATAAAAATGTAGAATACAGGGCAATTAGATCCTTTGGAAAAATGAATCAGGAAGCTGGGATGGTGCCTGAAATACATGGCTGTCCTACCCAAAACAGGGTGGATGGTCACCCTAATCTTCTGAGCTTTTAAATTCTAAGAACTTTTTATTGGGTTGATGTGAACTGGCATTTTACACGTTATCTAAATTGGGCAGATTTCCACAGGAGTACTACAAGACACATTCCCTACATCGCTTCCACAACATGCCCCCTGCCATATATCAAGTCTTATATTGGGTAGTGCAAGGCGATCCTAATAATAGGTAACAGAAATGTGATTCATTAGTGTGTGATGTTCAATATAAACACAGAAGATGTCTTATATTGCCAGTGCCTTTATACATTCCTGTAAGACAACCAATCAGTGAGGCAAATGCAGAGTGACTTTTGTAGGACGAAAATAAACGTGGACTGCTGCAACATGATTTTTAATTGTGCACATTGTACAACCATTCTTTAAGTAACATGCTAAGAGGGAGAAAACATACATAGAGATAATTTAAAGACAAGAGATATTTTTCAAAGGTGGGTTGTATAAAGGCTTCTAGTTGCTATTGGGAACTCTTCAAATTCTGTACCCATATTTAAACTAGCAAGGTGAGAAATTATAGCATTTTGTGCCAATGGATCTATTTCCTTACTTCAGCTTTAAATATTTTAGTTACATCAGTGTCATGTCTCAGTGAACATAAAAGCTCACTACCTAATAAATAAATCTGTTAGTTTTTATGTTGCATCATGACTGCTTGTTACAGGTAAATGATGAATGTTTAAAAGGAAGTCAGTGGTATAATTTTATGTTATCTATTATTAAAACTATAATAAGGATTATGTTACACACAATTAATGCCTTATTATATATTACAGAAAATTATCTTCTATGATTTCCTTGGTAATTACTATCAGGAATGCACATGATAATGATAGAATGATGTCACCCAAACAGTTAATGGTAAAGACAGGAGACCATCTTTGAGAATGACTCCTCAAACCTAAAAGTGTATGAAGAAAGTACCAGCCAAATCAACAATTTTGTCCAGTTTCCTCCTTCTATTCCCCCCTCCCCCTCCACACACACACTTTTTAATTGCACTACTGTGACATTTGGGCTGCCAATAGCACTCAGTTTGGAGCACCTCCAAGACTTTGGATCCTCAGTCCACCTGTGGCTAAAGAAAGACGTCCATCAAAAAAACATTTGAAGAGACCCCAAGTAAGATGAATGATCTGCAAATATCAATGGTATCTATGACAGGAAAGTTGGAAGTAATTCTATTGAGAATTCCTTGGGACAGTGGGAGCTGAGCAACACACTCAGGTGCTGGAAAAATATCTTCAGACCTGAAATATAACACACACCATCCATATCAAAATACTATTATAGGTAAATATCTAACAGAGACTGAACTCTTAGAAAACTAGGTTGTATATCCATAATGACTGGAATTGTATTTGAAAAGAACAGCTCATACCTTATTTTTATAGAGATGTTCCTACCTGAGTCCTTTGGAATTAATGTAAAGAGCAACAGCTTCCAATCTGTCAGAAGAAAGAATAGGAACTAGAAATAACAATAATAACAGGTTTCAACAGCAGTAAGGACTAGAATACAGCATTTAATATAACTAGACTTAAACAGTATCTCAGATTTAAAGATATGAGACTTTAATCTCCCCGGATTTAGTTCTACAAACTCTCTCAAGGTTATGAGTCTCCAGGCAAGACTTTGTCATAGGAGGAATTAGGGTGGCAGGGGTAATATTTATATTCCTGACTAAAATGAAGGTCATCCTTCAAAAAACAAACAAAAAACCCAGCCTTTTTAGGGGAAACTAGAATTCAGTTAGCCATGATAAGGAGAAGATGGATGGCAAGGAGATTCTGAGAAGTAGAGAAGTAGTTGATAGCCCACCTTTGCATTGAAAGAAAATTAATTCCACCCATTAATTTTAATATTATAACTTCTCTGCATCTGACTTGCAAATTTGTATCAGATTTTTTACACGATGATGTATTTTTATGAGGGCCAATGCTGACAACCTTGCTCATATTGAGAAGTACGTCCCTCCTAAAGAAAGCCCATTAATTGCAAAATACCTTACCATATATACAGTCCCATCAATTGCAGAATAAGATACTACTCCATACAATTAACACTGAACAACTTAAAATGAGTATTTGAATGAACAGTGAAACAAAGGTATGCCCAGATTTGTTATTTATCAACAGGAACATAGTGGGAATCATTAAGGAGAAGTAAAGGCTACTCAAAAATATTCTGAAGTATCACTAGAACTAACAGCTATTGCAGAACAGGTAGGCTGAGATGGGTTAATCCTGGGGTTGTGGGGCAGGATTGGGGCTGACAGGGGTTAAGCCTGGGAATGGGGGAGAGGAGAGTTGTATGTTTGATGAGAACATTGCTCCTTCCTTCATAAGAACCTATCCCTGGGTCCAGCATTTTCCTGTACTCGTTTGCTCTCCAATCAAGGAGTGAGAATAACTTAAGTCAAAAACTTTTGAAGCACACGCGGCCACTGTTATGCTAATGACCCAAAGAGATTTTCCAGAATAGCTTATTTCAAAATAATGCTGTTACACAAAAAATGAATTTCAAAATAGCTGAACGCTAGTTCAAAAAAAAAGCATCCAGACACAATAGAGCATAATTAGAAACAGAATTGTTGGATGCACTATGGCTTATTTCAAAATACCTCCTATTCCCCATCTATAAAGGCCCTATTTCAAAATACTTATTTTGAAATAGATGCTTTTCCTCACACAATGAGGTTTACCAATTTCTAAATAAAAAATTGGGCTTCTATTTCAAAATTATTTCAGAATAGTGATTGTACTGTGTAGAAGGTTGCAAAGTTATTTTGAAATAATGTCCAGTTTTTGTGTGTGTGTGTATTTTTTAATAACTTAGCTGTGTAGACATACCCAGAGAAACTCCCAAAGGGGACATGGGTGCTGCTAGCCCTGTAACAATGGCAACATGCACAGGGTGGTTAGCGGTCACTTGAAAGCTAGGCTATAGAAGAAATATGTTTGGAGCTGAAAAAAGCACAGAAGCATTTTCTGGAAAATGATTTTAATGACTGATGTAATTTTCCTGAGCGAACAAGAGAAATTAGAATCTTTGATAAAGCTAACAGGGAAAACTGAATCCCGATCCAACCTTTGAGTTTTGGTGAATCAAATAAAAAGCACTTTTTCCTGCACTTCGTCAATGCTTTCATACGTGGTAGCATCAGGCTTTTGGCTGCCTACCCTGGTTTCTGGCAATATCAATCTGAAGTGTACTTGTATTTACCTAAGCTGTAGCTGGCCTTGGCTACATTGTCTCCATTGCTGTCAGTAAAGGTCCTAGTTGCTATAATAATAAATAGAAAACAATTGTATTTTATTTCCATTTTCTTAAGTAAGCTTTCTTTTCATTGGTATACATTTATAGGACTTAGTGACATTCAGAAGGAACAAAACAAAACAAAAAAGCAGTAAAGTAGCACTTTAAAGACTAGCAAAATAATTTATTATGTGATGAGCTTTCGTGGGACAGACCCACTTCTTCATACCATAGCCATACCAGGACAGACTCAATATTTCTGGTATGGCTATGGTCTGAAGAAGTGGGTCTGTCTCACAAAAGTTCACCTAATAAATTATTCTGTTAGTCTTTAAAGTGCTACTTTTCTGCTTTTTTGTTTTGGTAGTATATAGACTAGCATGGCTTCCTCTTTGCTACTAATCAGAAGAAACAAGTGAGGTAAAACTGTTAGAAAGTAATGCACTTAACTTTCGAAATAAAGGACAAGCATAACTGCAGACTACAGGTAATGACTAAGTGCCTAGGTCAAGGTGAACTGAATGGCCTATCTTCCAAATGAACTGCCAGGAAGATGATACACATTCGTGTGAGCACAAAGATAGACAGAATGCCTCCATGGGAAACCTCATTGCAAAGATGATTTGTTGTTCCTAGTTACCCTTTATCTGCAGTTATATGCTAACAATTCTCCACTAAACTGTATACAATTATTTGTCATATTTTAGTGACTCAATTTAACACGCTGATTAATGTTCCCTATAAATTGAAGTGAAGACCTTGATTTTTTTCCTTGAAAGTCAATAAACTGTTCCAGTGTTATTTCTTAATTGCAATTTTGTCTGTACTATTTTATTTTAAACCAAAGAAAAACCAGCTTCACGTATTCAAATTTCATTTGCATCCCCTGGTTTTCTTTGCTAGACTGAAATAATTATGCCCAACTTCTGCAACCTGTGATTTTCACATATTGCCTCTTAAAGCTATAATTATTACCAAAAAGTAAATATATTTATTAACTTTCCTTTTACAACAGTAAAGAAAAAAAAGCTGTTTATTCTGTGAAAATGTTCACTTTCTTTTCAGGGATATTTCATGGGAAGTCACACAGAGCCAGATACTGAAACTATTACATGGCATTTAACGATCTTAAAACGGCTGGCACAGGTCAAGCTGCAGTGGCCAATACAGAGACAACCAAGGGCCCAATAAGGCTGCCTAAGATTTTCCACCAGCCACCAAGCACCAGCCCAGGTTTTACCCCGCTACCTGGATCGATGTCAACGGTGTCTGATCCACAGGGGTTTACAGGGTGTGTGACAGAGCCCGTTTGTTCCCCAGAAAAGATGACAGACAAGGGGTCAACTGTCCACAACTAAGTTTCTTTTTATTCTAACAAGAGCTAGGTTTTTACAATGTAGTGTTTTCTCTTTCCTATTTATTTACTATGTTACCACACTTTATTTTACTATGTATCTATTTAATATCTCTAGAAGCTACAACTATATCCTTCCCTGTTCCCTGAGTCTCAGCACAGGATTTGGAACTAGTTGACTAATAGCCCCTTTGTTGTATTTGTGTAGTTACAACGTTTAAACTATACCCTTCTTTAGACTTACTGTTGGCTCCACTGGGACGCACAACTTGGTGCTCTTCCGTGCGTGTGCTATAAGGGAAAAGAAATAAACCAGAACTGATAACAACAACTCTGCTATATATTTCCTTATGTATCTATTTGAATATGTGTATATCTTTATGTTTCTCTTTATGTTATATATTAATACGTTTCTATATATTTAATTATGCCAGGTTGTTTAATCTGGTAACGGGCTTCCAGAATGTCTATGTATACATATAATATGCCAGGTTATTTAGTCTGGTAACGGGCTTCCAGATTTATGGGATATTTTTACCCGAAAAGACCCCAGCGCAATAAATTAAGACTGCGCTGGCTTCCCTTCGCCTCAGCGTCCCAAACGCTTAATTATGGGTAGTTTTGGGCTTAAAGGGACTATAATACGACGCCTCCCGAGAGCTGCCTATGTCGGACCCCCTAATAAGGGAGCCCCTTTACTGCCCTGCCTTGGGAGGAACTATACAATATTATATTCCTCTTACTCGGGGCACCCGCCCCCTTCAGAGCACTTTTCGCCTTTTAGGAAAATGGCCGGTGATGCTCTACCCTAGGTCCCCCAGCGACCCAAGGGAACAGCTGGAATTTAATATTGCCTAGGTGAGGTTACCCCTGCTGGCCAGGCAGACGGGGCCTCTAAAAGTGGCTATGGCTACTACCCTAGGACTTCTTATATGTATACACTTAATGAATGTTAATAGGATACCTGCCTCCTACGGCCGCCTCAGGACTTATTGGCAACGCCTGAGGTCTTATGTAACCCTACAGGGATTTATTTAATATGGGTACCCCCTTAATGGGGTGTCCCTTTAAATTACTCTTTTAGTTTAAGATTATGTGTAAAATTCTAATTGGGGTTCTCCCTTTACCGGGTTATCCCCTTATGCTTCAACCCCCGCTTGGGTGAGCTCTACCCAGCGGAGGGAGCAATCAGTTCTGGGTCCCTATAAATTAAAATTCTTATCTAGTCTTCTATTATGTATGCAAAAGGTAAAGCGGCTAGGTCAGTAGACCGCCTCCTGTGCTTTACAAATGAGAACCCTGGGAACAGGGTTCCACAATTTAAGACGATTTAAACCCTTGTAATATCAATAAGGGATCAGTATTATTAATGCTATAAACCCTAACTCTAGTGATTTAAGCTAATATCCCTAATGTTTGTGGAGAGCAGTTATTAAATACCTATCCTCCTCCTGATCTGTCAGTCTGGGCGCCGGGCCCGAGGGTCTCCACTGGAACCTAGGAAGTGAAGCCCTCACGGCGCGCTTTTTACTGGCAGCCGCGGCAGGCAGATAGGATAGATAGGGAAAAGAAGAGGAGGCCAGGGGAAAAGGCCAGCTTGGTTAACAAAAACCCCTGGCTAAAAGCAGCAGCAGCTCCGCCGCCGGCCAGCAGAGGCCGCCGGGCTCCCCAGGCAGGGCACCTGCCGGCGCGGTCTGCCTGGCGAGCCTGCCTCAGGTAAAATCTGAGGCCTTTAGTGAGTTCAGCTCAGTTCTTGTTCACTGGAGCTCTTCAAAAAGGCTTCTCAGCCGGAGCTCTTCGAAAAGGCTTCTGCGTCCCACGGTGGCTGGGGTGCGTAGATTGACACGTGGGTCTGCTTCAGCGCTTCTCGTCGAATCTTCGGCCAAGGCTGAGTCCAGCTCTAAACTCAGTCCTTTTTGCTCTTCTGGGTCCGTTGTCCTCTTCTCCGCTGCTCCCCGACGGACTGGCAAAGCCGGGCTGCGCTCCAGAATTTATAGAGCTGGGGCGGACCTGGTTGAACACTCGCAGGTGTCAGGTCCGCACCTGCGTTGCCCCGGCAACCAGGATGCACGTTCCGTTTACATATTCATGAGCATCATAAATGGTCCAATCCGTGCATCTGAATTCAAACCGATGCTCATGAATAGGCAATTAGCTTATGAATATGCATAGGCAACGGGCAACCCTAACGGTCACTCCCTATACCTTGCATTTACCTGGGTTATATGGTTACCTAAACAGTATTTTATGAAGTAAATTGTTTTACAGTTTAAATTTATTCTTACCTAGATTAGTGGGGAAGACTGTTAAGTCCATATAAATCCTATTTTTAATTTAAAACTGCTTGACATCTCGAGGCTATCTGGTAAAGGGTAGTGGAAGGCACACACAAACCTCACAGCCCATGGCCAGGGACATGTTCTCTATAGAGGAATTTACAACATGCCCCCGTGGCCATGGCCATGGGATGTATGCCAACTCACATCCTACGCAGGTACGACTCATGAGGCCCAGGTACGATGACACCCAATAGTCAACTCACTCATCCCGCGCTCCTATTACGGGGAACCAGGTACAGTGGCACTTAACACACAGTGTCACTCATCCTGCCTCCCTAAAAAGCCCGGATACAGTGGAAGACCACGGATGACACCCATCCTCGGTCCCTACAGTCCAGCCTGCGCCCAGACAAGATGTATGGTGTTAGAGAGGACAGGCACAGCTGCGCTACATAACCGTATATGCTCACGCGGACAACTACGAATAGAATGCCCCCGTGGCACGGACAGAGGTAGCCCAGCTCACCCTGCACTCAATCACCTGCCAAGAGAATCAAGACTTCAGCAGTTTAAACAACTGATGCCAATTAGTCAACAATTTTCCCCATTAATCCTATGTTATAGTTATTTATTTAATTAATACCATCTCTCTAGAGGTCGATGGACTACGACCTCTTTGACAACGACTTTTTCCTTAGGTTTACAGTACAAGATACAGGCAAGCACTACCTTAACAATGACATAAATAACCAATGCCAATACCACGAGTAGGAAAAACAAGGCTACACCTTTCATTATCTGGGTACCTAGGTATCCCAACTTTCCCGTCACCCATGACCAGAGGTCCCACACAGGTGGTGCTGGAGGGACATACGCCACTTGCATTATGTGTTCTGCGCGGTTAAAAATTTTGTCTTTGTTGTCTGGAATATAGACACAACATTGTTTGCCAAAAATAGCGCAGACACCACCTTTATCTGCCAGTATCATGTCCAGAGCTATTCTATTCTGGACAACAGCTTGCCTGAGCTCGTGCTGCTCAGTAGCTAGATCTTTCAGGGACTGGCCAGTTTCGTTTGCCACAACCTCTAGTACTGACTGGAGTCGGATGACAGCTCCACCGACTCTAGCCACTCCAACAGGTGGGATAAGTGCCCAACCTATTGTTTCTTGCATTGTCAGAGGTTTACGGTTCCTGAGATCTTGTAATGCTTGCTCGAGATCTCTCTTGGGTCTCTGACCTCCATAACTAGATGGGAACTCATTGGTCTCCAGGTGTGGAAAACCTGCAACTGGGCTCCTTTGGCGAACTAGCCCAGCACCTGCACCATTTCTAGGTGCCAGTCTTATGGGAGGGAGCTTACGTCTGGTCGTTAGACGCTGTCCTAACACCAGCTCCCCCTCATCATAATCGCTGACACCAGGTACCTGTGGTCTTAAATAATCGGAACGACTCACGTGATGTTCGACACCGAAATCGATGCCCAAATGACCCAGGGCATATGGCACGGCATTACCTACTCCTCCCCTCGGCAGTGTTTTACGTAAATGTAAGGAAGGTAATAGATAAGCCAGATAACAGGAGCCATCCCAGAAAGCAGGGAGCACCTTATACGCCTTGTCGCCACACACCCAATAGTGGCCAACAAGAGCATAAAGGGCTTTATTACAACCGCCGCTTCCCTGCTGGGGATTAGATTTTAAAGATTGCGCAGCTCCCTCATAATACCCTGAAAAGGGCCACGGAGCACCTCCTGAAGGTGTGCAATTGTATAACTGTGAGCCATTCACGTGTACACAGTTTTCGCCTGATTTATCACTCTCAGACCAATAAGATTTTACATTTGGGAACCACATGTTCCCCCAAGGTTGTGGGAAAGACATGCCATGCTCCATAATGTATGTATCGCATTCACTCCTACCCACAGCAATGCCTTTATGTGCTCTTTTTATCCACACATGTCTTTGTCTATTAACATCATAACTCAGGCTATACTGTGTAACGGGTTGTTTCCAATCGTACAGGTCAGACCCGTTACAAACAAAACACCAACGTCCCTTTCGCTTCTCTACTAGCAGATAGTCAGATCTACTGATGGTCATAGCCCCCCATGTGGCGTTCTTTTGTCCTAAACATTTGGTCATGTTTCTTGTTGTTAGTGGGATTGGGAGCATCGGGATACCGACCCTGCTGGTTGCAGGAAACGCGCTGCAAATCCAGCAATCCATTTCATTTAAGGCGGTAGCTACTAAATTTGCCATCTTAATAAATGTATTTCGTTCCCAATCTTGTAAAACACCAATATTGCCTACAACTAACATAGCTAGGATTAGAAGCAGCATGATCTGCAAAACAAGAGAAAAGGTTTGGTTATTACACAAGCTTCAAGCCCTTTGTGTTAACCAATTGTGATGGACTAACATGTTGTTTGGACTCAGATGGTACGTATTCGGGTACTCGCCGATTTCCTGAATAATACTGGGAAAAGGTTCACTTTTTCCTTCTCCTGGCAGAGTAACCCAGACTCTTTGACCCTGATGGTACATCGGCTTCCAAGGTGTTCTAGCCTTGGGCTCTATCTCCGGCCATCTAGAAACTGCCCTATTGATGTTTATCAAAGCCTCGTCCAAGTAGGCATGCCACCCTTTAAAATCAATATTGGGGTTGAGGATCTTGAGTTGCGTTTTCAAGACCCCTATTTTCCTCTCTACCACCCCATTGCTTTGTGGGTGATAGGGGAGATGGAAGTGCCAGCGGGTGTTCCAAATGCGCATCCGCTGGTCAACCTCCTTTGAATTAAAAGGTGGTCCATTATCTGATTGGATTTCAACTGGCACAGACCAGTTTGCCACACACTTGGACAGCAAACGGATGACATCCCTGGCAGTAGTCTTTTTGGTGGGAGCCGCCCAGACTTGGCGGGACCCAAGGTCCACCACTACCAGAGCCTTCGGAAACAGCTTAGCTCCTGGTAGGGGTCCCATAATGTCAACTTGCCAGGTTGTACCCGGGGCAAAATAGGCCGGATCTAGAGTATGCACCTCAGACCTAGGCCGGTTCATACGCTTGTGCGTATTGCATAGCAAACAGCCCTGGCTAACCTGCTGCCAGGTCTTGAAGGACACATATGGACTGCCCTTATCTTTTTTCCACATTTTGTTACAAACTTTAGGACCCCAGTGACCCCATTTATGATGGAACCACCTGGCCAGGTTTAGGGAATCACCTGAGTTTCCTAACAGTCTGTTTTGCTTAACCTCCAAAGTTTGCCTGCAGTACTGTTGGAGGTGCTGATCTAAAAACGTGTGGAATTCATTAGAATCTTTTCTGTGCGAAGGGCAATGTACGAGAAACCATGGTCTAGGTTTTAATTCTAGCTTTTGATAAATTGTGTCCCAATGTTCAGGGTAAGCCGTTGGCTTGGCTTCCCTGGAGAGAACCCTGATCACATACTCCGAGTCGATACCAATGACCGGAGCCTCCAGCTTGTGTTTGTCGTTTGCATGCTGGACTGCATACAATACCCCTTTAACTTCAGCTTCCTGTGCAGATGTATTAGGTTTTTCCGTTACTATTTTTAAGTAACGGCATCTAGCACAGAAAATTCCTGCTTTAGGAAAATGTTTTGTGGATCCATCACAGAACAACCAAGGTTCCTGGTCTTCAGTTCGGATCACCAGGGCCTTGGGTCTGCTTTCCGCAGGATTTGGGGTATTGATTAGCAACCAGGAAGACCACAGAGTTTGCGCTTCGTAAAGCAGCTGACTCCATGTGGCCTGTTCTCCTCCAAACTCCAGTGGGTACTCTGTTCTTAACCACTGGAGAGATCTTACCATTGGGCCTTTTACAGTACCATGGTATCCATTCCATATCTTTGCCTCTCTCAAGGCGAGCAGCATTTTGCCATATATCCCATAGTTAATTTGGGTAGGCTGTAGTTTCTTAATAACTCGGCCAACAGGTTGATCTTTTTGGGTAACTTCGATTACCAATTGATCATTAGCGAGATCAATTGATATCGCTATTGGGTCTGCTGAGTCTATACGGGCCAGTGGTTGAGGATCTTTTAGAGCCTCGAGTAGCATAGAATAAGCTACTCTCTGACCCGGTGTCCATTTGATCTTATCTCCTTTTTTCAGCTTGTTTTGTAATAGGCTTAGACCTGCAGCCAATTTAATGGGTATTAAATATCGATGATAATTTAAATACCCTAATACTTCCTGGACTTGTTTTTTGGTCTCAGGTGGGTGAGCCAACCACTTCTCTAAGACTTCTACCTCGGGCTTAGTACACCAGTTAATCTCAGTGATGGAAATCCCTAAGAAAGTAAACTCCTTCATGGGCGTCATCTGGGACTTCTCCTCATTCACCCTCCAATTATCTTTCTTAAGCTGTACAACAACTTGTTGCAGCAGCTTCTGGACTGTGGATTGATCCTTCCCCACTACGGCGACATCGTCCACGTAGTAGAGGAGTTCACAGCCCAGAGGGATTTTGATTTTTTCTAGTGTTTTGGCTAACTGTTGAGTGGCCACAGCAGGAGAATTCTTATATCCCTGGGGGAGAACCTTCCACTGGTACATTTGGCCAGCAAAGTGGAAGTTAAGTACCCCATAAGGATCATGCATGGGGACTTGATAAAACATATCTTTCAAATCTAGTGTACAACCCCACAGGAAATCTTTATTGCTCAGTACCTCTTCGATAGCTGGCCTATCCCATTTGACAATATAAGGCACTGCAGCAATATGGTCATTTGCTTTCCGATAGTCTATGACCATCCTAAACTTGGCCTGCTGTGGCTCAGTCCCAGGCTTAGGGATTCCCCAAGCACTACTGATATATTTAGATTGGTGTATTCTTATTAACTTACCCTCGGTCTGGAGATCTTGTAATAACTTTGTAATAGCTGCAACTCCCTCCTTGGTCTTAGTAGGGATTGCGCTATACTTCCAGACCTGGGGGTTTGTTATTTCTGGCTCATGAATGTTAGCCCGAGTAGAGACAGGCTCTACTGGAAGTACTGCTAAAACTGGCTGCAATTTCAAGTCTCTAATGGTGTCTATGCCTATTAGATTTCTAACTCCTAGTATGGCTTTGTAGGTTTTGTATCTCCCTTCGGGGGTTTTAAAGGATGTTTTTACTACAGGAGCCTCCTTCAATTCATTAACTCCCTGTACCCACAGCTTTATGTGAGTGTTTTGATGTGGGACATCGGGAGAAATGACATTTATCTGTGCTCCTGTATCTATTAGGAACTGATGGCTCTTATTGTTTTTGTCTATTAGAGAAACGTACGGTCTAGTGTCAGTCACCGGTTGTAATTCATTTTGTTGAATTTGTACAGAGGGGGCATATCTCAACCTCTTAGGCCGTTGTACCATTTCTACTTGCCCCCGGGAATAACGGCACCCGAGGGCACTCACTGGTTTTTTGGATAAAAACGTGGCGTCCAGGTGCAAAACCACCACTCTGGACGCCAGCCATTATCCAGGGCCAACCTTTCCAGTTGATTATCATTTTTACCACTTAACTGATGCTCATTAAAGCCCTTAGTTTGCAAAAAACCCCGTAGCGCCTCACGGTATTTGGCCACTACGGACAACGGGTCTCCCTCTGGCTTTTTCCCTTTCTCCTGCTGAGGGAATCTTCCTCTCTCCTGCTGAGGGAGTCTCGGGCGCATTTTTGGTGACTGTCTCCCAAGATTAGCTTTGGGAGGACCATTTCTCTGCTCTATAGTATACACCTGGTTAGTCTTATTAAAAGAAACTTTTCTATTTGATCTTTTATCTGTTCTATCTACGTTATACCCATCATACTCGTCTCCTTTCCTAAAGGTAGCTGGAAGCTCTCCCTCTAAGTCATAAAGGGCCCCTAGAGTCCGCCCTTCTAAAGCTCTTAAACACAGTTTTACCGTTGGGGACTTATAGGGCAAAGCAGATGCCCCTGCCTCAATGGCCTGGTTAGCTATCGGTAACTTTGTAAAATCTCGTACATGGACATACCATTGTTGGTCGTCTGCCTCCTCTGCAGACAGCTTTACCATCCCTCCTTCCACGGGGACCCAGGAGATAGTGGAGACCCCGGCTATGGCTCTTATTAAATCTCTTGTGGATGTAATAGAGCCTGGAGGAAGTGAATAGGCCTGCCAGGTTTTGGTAATTAAGGCTATAGCCAGAGCAGGAAGTAAAATAGGAAATCGAACGTTATTCAGCTGGTCGATGGACCCTTCTCCACCTCTCCAGCTGGATGTTCTGGCTATATAGTGGGCCTCTTTCTGGTCTACCCACTCCTGACCATGTTCTAAGATAAGACGGCCAATCCAGACCATTAATGGCTCCTGGTTTTTCCTACGTGTATCTTCCAGGAGGCTCTTTAGTTCTGCTACTGTGCGATCTTTCTCCACCATTGTCTGCGTAGTTTTACCTTTCGCATCTACAATGGTTTTGGTAATCATTACTGGGAGAGCCTCTGCCTGATCCTGATCTATGTCGTCTTGTCTGTTTTCTCCATAAAATGGAAATTGGATAACCTCCATCACAGATTTGCATAATGTTTTATCTAAAGTGGCTTCAATCCTAGTTAGATTATTAAGTGTCTCTACCCAAAGCTGAAGGAGAGTCCCTACTACAGCTTTCTGGCTGTAGGTCACTCCTCCAAACAGCTTCTTCTTTCCGAGCTGTTCTAATTTGGCTTTGGCCTGATCTAAGACTTCCAGGCCCCTTACCCCTGGTTTCAATAGTTGAGATTTAATAAACAGAGTGGTATCAATTCCACTTTTTTGTAGAATTTGTTTTATGTCTCTTAGGGTCTCCTCAGGGGTCCCTCTCTCAGGTTTTTTCCTGTATTCCACTTTTTGTGGCTGTTTATCAATGGGGTAAAACGTAAGGTTCTTATGGGTATTGATGAGACACGCTAAACCCTGAATAGTAAGGGCCTCAGTGAGGCTCCTAACGTTCTCTACACCTTCAAAATCTAAATGGTACTCTATTTTACTATCTCCCGGCTCTTGGGAGTGAAACAAAATGTGGGCCAATTCCCTGCCCTGAATCTGTCCATCTCCCCAGGGACACAAACAAACGGCTCCTGACGTCACACATCCTGTCCGTGACGCCATAACGATCTTAAAACGGCTGGCACAGGTCAAGCTGCAGTGGCCAATACAGAGACAACCAAGGGCCCAATAAGGCTGCCTAAGATTTTCCACCAGCCACCAAGCACCAGCCCAGGTTTTACCCCGCTACCTGGATCGATGTCAACGGTGTCTGATCCACAGGGGTTTACAGGGTGTGTGACAGAGCCCGTTTGTTCCCCAGAAAAGATGACAGACAAGGGGTCAACTGTCCACAACTAAGTTTCTTTTTATTCTAACAAGAGCTAGGTTTTTACAATGTAGTGTTTTCTCTTTCCTATTTATTTACTATGTTACCACACTTTATTTTACTATGTATCTATTTAATATCTCTAGAAGCTACAACTATATCCTTCCCTGTTCCCTGAGTCTCAGCACAGGATTTGGAACTAGTTGACTAATAGCCCCTTTGTTGTATTTGTGTAGTTACAACGTTTAAACTATACCCTTCTTTAGACTTACTGTTGGCTCCACTGGGACGCACAACTTGGTGCTCTTCCGTGCGTGTGCTATAAGGGAAAAGAAATAAACCAGAACTGATAACAACAACTCTGCTATATATTTCCTTATGTATCTATTTGAATATGTGTATATCTTTATGTTTCTCTTTATGTTATATATTAATACGTTTCTATATATTTAATTATGCCAGGTTGTTTAATCTGGTAACGGGCTTCCAGAATGTCTATGTATACATATAATATGCCAGGTTATTTAGTCTGGTAACGGGCTTCCAGATTTATGGGATATTTTTACCCGAAAAGACCCCAGCGCAATAAATTAAGACTGCGCTGGCTTCCCTTCGCCTCAGCGTCCCAAACGCTTAATTATGGGTAGTTTTGGGCTTAAAGGGACTATAATACGACGCCTCCCGAGAGCTGCCTATGTCGGACCCCCTAATAAGGGAGCCCCTTTACTGCCCTGCCTTGGGAGGAACTATACAATATTATATTCCTCTTACTCGGGGCACCCGCCCCCTTCAGAGCACTTTTCGCCTTTTAGGAAAATGGCCGGTGATGCTCTACCCTAGGTCCCCCAGCGACCCAAGGGAACAGCTGGAATTTAATATTGCCTAGGTGAGGTTACCCCTGCTGGCCAGGCAGACGGGGCCTCTAAAAGTGGCTATGGCTACTACCCTAGGACTTCTTATATGTATACACTTAATGAATGTTAATAGGATACCTGCCTCCTACGGCCGCCTCAGGACTTATTGGCAACGCCTGAGGTCTTATGTAACCCTACAGGGATTTATTTAATATGGGTACCCCCTTAATGGGGTGTCCCTTTAAATTACTCTTTTAGTTTAAGATTATGTGTAAAATTCTAATTGGGGTTCTCCCTTTACCGGGTTATCCCCTTATGCTTCAACCCCCGCTTGGGTGAGCTCTACCCAGCGGAGGGAGCAATCAGTTCTGGGTCCCTATAAATTAAAATTCTTATCTAGTCTTCTATTATGTATGCAAAAGGTAAAGCGGCTAGGTCAGTAGACCGCCTCCTGTGCTTTACAAATGAGAACCCTGGGAACAGGGTTCCACAATTTAAGACGATTTAAACCCTTGTAATATCAATAAGGGATCAGTATTATTAATGCTATAAACCCTAACTCTAGTGATTTAAGCTAATATCCCTAATGTTTGTGGAGAGCAGTTATTAAATACCTATCCTCCTCCTGATCTGTCAGTCTGGGCGCCGGGCCCGAGGGTCTCCACTGGAACCTAGGAAGTGAAGCCCTCACGGCGCGCTTTTTACTGGCAGCCGCGGCAGGCAGATAGGATAGATAGGGAAAAGAAGAGGAGGCCAGGGGAAAAGGCCAGCTTGGTTAACAAAAACCCCTGGCTAAAAGCAGCAGCAGCTCCGCCGCCGGCCAGCAGAGGCCGCCGGGCTCCCCAGGCAGGGCACCTGCCGGCGCGGTCTGCCTGGCGAGCCTGCCTCAGGTAAAATCTGAGGCCTTTAGTGAGTTCAGCTCAGTTCTTGTTCACTGGAGCTCTTCAAAAAGGCTTCTCAGCCGGAGCTCTTCGAAAAGGCTTCTGCGTCCCACGGTGGCTGGGGTGCGTAGATTGACACGTGGGTCTGCTTCAGCGCTTCTCGTCGAATCTTCGGCCAAGGCTGAGTCCAGCTCTAAACTCAGTCCTTTTTGCTCTTCTGGGTCCGTTGTCCTCTTCTCCGCTGCTCCCCGACGGACTGGCAAAGCCGGGCTGCGCTCCAGAATTTATAGAGCTGGGGCGGACCTGGTTGAACACTCGCAGGTGTCAGGTCCGCACCTGCGTTGCCCCGGCAACCAGGATGCACGTTCCGTTTACATATTCATGAGCATCATAAATGGTCCAATCCGTGCATCTGAATTCAAACCGATGCTCATGAATAGGCAATTAGCTTATGAATATGCATAGGCAACGGGCAACCCTAACGGTCACTCCCTATACCTTGCATTTACCTGGGTTATATGGTTACCTAAACAGTATTTTATGAAGTAAATTGTTTTACAGTTTAAATTTATTCTTACCTAGATTAGTGGGGAAGACTGTTAAGTCCATATAAATCCTATTTTTAATTTAAAACTGCTTGACATCTCGAGGCTATCTGGTAAAGGGTAGTGGAAGGCACACACAAACCTCACAGCCCATGGCCAGGGACATGTTCTCTATAGAGGAATTTACAACAGCATTGGACCATGTCAATACTTTGCCAACAGAAGGAGCAAACTAGTTCTCAATATGTAGAAGTGTCACAACTCCACTTAGGTGGACAGCCAGATTTAAGTACTATCAGAGCTCTGAATGTGAACTTCGATGGCTTAAGGGAAAAAGTAACTCCATTAAGACAGAGCTGTAGAAGATTTTAACATGAATTACAGAACGAGACAACTGTCATAATCTTACGTGCAATTTTCTGAGACCAGGACACTCAGGTTGAATTCCCTTTCTTGTCACCAAAAATGTGACTTTGGACAACCACATTAATTACTCTATGCCTTAGTTACTCACCTGTAAAGTTGATACAATAGTGTTTATTTTTGTTTTGGGGGTATTGTAAACATGAATGAATTCTAAAATTATCAAAACAAAAAGCAGTCAAGTAGCACTTTAAAGACTAGCAAAATAGTTTATTAGGTGAGCTTTCGTGGGACAGACCCACTTCTTCACACCATAGCCAGACCGAGTCTGTTCTGGTCTGGCTATGGTCTGAAGAAGTGGGTCTGTGCCACGAAAGCTCACCTAATAAACTATTTTGCTAGTCTTTAAAGTGCTACTTGACTACTTTTTGTTTTGATAGTGTATAGACTAGCATGGCTTACTCTCTGTTACTATTCTAAAATTATGTGATTCTTAGCTACTACAGTATTTTGCGCCATATAAGTAATTTATATATTTAGACAGATTTTAGTGGAATTTACAAACAAGTGGCAGAATTTAGTCCTTTTATGTATTTGAATACCGTGATGATTAATGTTTGAATAGGCAGATACATATATCTGGCATTTAGAATTTCACTGTTTATGTAGCAAAACACATAACTGTTGGTCAGATAAAGTTGGATTTTACTTTGGATCAAATCAGTGCTCTTGTCAGGGCTGATCCCCACTCTGACACTCCAAGTGCAGAAAGAGAGTGCTCACAAAAGAACTTAAAAATGCTCTATAGGCTTCTGCTTAATAGTTTCTCAAGGTCACTGATTCCCTGAACTTGGCCACTGCCCAAGTGTAATCCTGCTCTTTTAAAACCTAGGAAGACACACTTGGGATATCTTCCTGTGGGGTAAACTCAAGCATTTATCACTCAGTTAGGAGAGAACTTGGAAACAAACAGGAGAAATTAAACTGCAATATGAGAGCTGACCTTTTGTTCTAGGCATCAATATACACAGATCTTTGTTTAGGACACAGGAATCATATCATGGACTTAAAATAATTTAGTAACAAATCAAAACATGAAAATATACCAAGAGAGTGATACAGCATACTTGGTTGCTCGGCGTTACAAAGTAATGACAAGAAATCAAGATGAGAGCTGGAGCCCATGCTACCTTAATGGTAGCGTTTGAGTGACAATTTGTTTCACTATAGGCATATGCAGCAAGAAGACATTTTAGTATTGCTAACTTAGGCTCTAAAAGGCCTACTTTTTGCATCTTACCTGGCAGCAGTAACACAAGCAGCCTGCCAGTGAGACGTAGCATGAGGGACTTTTTGCAAACTACTTTTTTTTCCTTCATTCCATTTTTAAGAAAAGTTAAGGTCACATTAATAATGTAGAGACACGTACATAAGTCCTCTCTGTCTACAACGTTCTTTCTGAAACCAACCAGTGTTCTAGCTTTTCCCCATGTGCCCTGACCAGAAAGGTGTGATATTGTCAATTGAATTTGGATAAAGGTCACCAAATGGTGTTTCCCCATCAACTTTTGATCAAAAATAGGTATTGGAAAACATACAGGCTGAGATCATCGGGAACTTTGGGGTATCATTGATTGTCAAAAATCCTATAAAGACAGAGCTTAATTTAGCATCAGTGTTTCAGTACCATAAGGTAAATCGGGTATAAGAATCCCTCTGTACTGTGGGGGAGGTGTGTGTGTGTCAAACCAGAATTGTATCGCTCACCTTAAATCTCTCTCTCTGCTATCTTCTGCTGTCTGTCCTATTTCAATTATCTTTGCTACCACTTTTCTTAGAACAAACTCTTGTTTTCACTCCTTAACTTAACTTAAATCTTACCCAATGTAATAACACCTTCGTCCCCAAATTGAAGTGAGCTGGTTTTGGCTTCTAGAGGATTCAAAGGAGTCAGTGAGTATTGCGTCCTGCTTGCCTAGCATAAGTGTAGACCATAAGTGTAGCTAGTTAAGTGACATGTATTACTGTATAACCTTGTTAACTAAGATCCTTGATAAGATCTCCAATTATAATTTGATATCAACTGTATTAAACATCTTTAGTTTGTATTTGCTAAGTGCTGCTTGAATGTTATTGTGCTGTTGAAATAAACAAACCATAAGTGCTGCTAAAAGCATTGTCTATGTAATCACTGGAAAGCCCGAAAAACTCATCTCTCGCCTGAGACAGGCTTTTCCTCAGACTCTTAAGCTGTGTCTACACGAGTCCCCTTCTTTCAGAAGGGGCATGTTAATGAGTGAGCTTGAAAGATGCTAATGAGGCGCTGCCATGAATATGCAGCACCTCATTAGCATAATGGTGACTGCGGGAATTTGAAAGTGTGGCTTTTGAATTGTGTGCCACCCGTGGAGATGGGGACCTTTCGAAAGGACCCCCCAATCTTTGAAAGCCCCTACTTCCTAACACTAGGTAAAAAGAAGGGGCTTTCGAAGACTGGGGTGGGGGTCCTTTCAAAAGGTGCCCGTCTCCACAGGCGGCGCATGATTCGAAAGCCGCACTTTCAAATCGCCACAGCAGCCAGTATGCTAACAAGGCACTGCATATTCATGGCAGTGCCTCATTAGCATCTTTTGAACTCACTCATTAATGTGCACTTTCCGAAAGGAAGGGGCTTGTGTAGATACTGCTTTATTGTTAACTTGGGAGAGGTGCAAGCCTTAATCTTCAACTTTGTCAGATTGGCGAGCCCTTCCAAATCCATAATTACACTACCCTTTCCCTCCGAGTCAACAGAGCATGGTGAATTACGTCCCTGGGATTCAGTTTAGCGTTGCAGAGTACAGGGGAACTACATCGACCAGCCTAGAAAGTCTGATACCAAACCCAAAATAAAAATAACCTGGTCATGTATAACTAAACACTTCCTTTCTGCTTACATATCTACTTACACATCTGCATGACTGGATTATGATTTGGCCAGGATATTTACTTGATCAATTAAGAGTGTTTAGGATTAAGCATCTTGGTCTCTCTGCTCTGGACAGAGAACAAATGTCTCTTCTCTGCAAGCAATTGCTTCAAGGTAAACAATCCCTCTCTTCTCCTGTTGGATCACCTGGTTTCTTGCCAACAGAGCATCCACTCTCTCTGGCTACATCTACACTACAGTGATCTTTTGAAAGAAGTTATTCTGGAAGATGTCTTCGGAAAAATCTTCTTTCAAAAGAGCATGTCCACACACAAAAAAGCAGATAAAAAATCTATCTGTTATTTCGATAAAGAGTGTCAACACAGCCCTCACTCTTTCAAAACAATGGGCCAGGGATAAAAAAAAAAAAAATCCAGCACCAAGAGGACTGCTCTTTTTTTTTAAAAAAAAAAAAGGGGGAGGGGGCAGAGTGTCTACACACTTGTTTTTACTTGAAAGAATCTTTTGGAAAAGGATGCTCTTCCTCACCTGGGGATCCTCCATGGGTTCTTTCAGGAACGCCCCCCCCTGTTTTTTTTTTTAAAGAACTTGGTAATGTAGGAGTAATCTCTGGATTTAGCCCTTTACAGATGTTCATTCATGATAGCTCTCTCACTGCAATTTGACTTTTTGGGTGCAATCTGACTTTCTACTTCGGAAATGTGTATGTCTAGCATTCCACAACCACCCTCAGTAGACTGAGAGAGATATGTTAACTTGCAGAAGTGATTACTCTGGGATCTGGGTATGATTGCTGCATTCTTCATGTCACCTCATTGCAAGATCCAAATTGAAGCAGAGGAAGGATACAGTGCTTGCCTTCCCAGACAGGTGACCTAGGGAGTTGCGTGAGTAGGAGGATGGAGAAAATAACAGACTGTCTGACAAACAATAATTTGGTGGAAGGTCCTGCACTGATATTGATTAAACTAACTGCTTGTAGTTAGTAGTAACAGAGAGGAAGCTGTGCTAGTCTATACAATATCAAAAAAAAGCAGTCAAGTAGCACTTTAAAGACTAGCAAAATAGTTTATTATTATTACGAAAGCTCACCTAATAAACTATTTGCTAATCTTTAAAGTGCTACTTGACTGCTTTTTGTTTTGCTTGTAGTTATATTCTGATCTCAGCTGCATTGATGTAACTCAACTGAAATCAGTTAGATTCAACAAGTTTTTTACTAAGAATTTTGCTCATGTGTCTGTATTCACACTGTAGTTCAACAGCTATCTCCAAGCAACTGTGTTACACATGCTTTCAAGTCAAACATGTACAGTATGCATAACAGGAGGTGTGGGGAAATAGGTCTTCTCCCTTTGTGGAGCTGAAATGCCCTCAGGATGAAGTGAGATAAGGTGAGAAAAATAGACCAGCATGGATTTTAAATGTCTTTACAGAGACTCCTACTCAAGTAATATTTCTCCAACCCCTGAGAGGTTTAGATTAAGCATGAATAGGAATTATTCAGATGTTATAGTTAGCATGGTATATTATGACAGAACTGTCCTTCAGGAAGTCACAGTGGGTATCCAGAGCTGGAACATAAAGGCTATTGAAGAGAACAAATTCACCTTTATTACATAATAATTTGCGATACTTATTTCTTATGGAGCAGCCTTTTGTACGCAATACTTCCCTCCCTGCAGAAGGATCTAGCTCACCTGAAATAATGACCAAGCAAATTCTTTAAAGAACCTTTAAGGGTTTCTCATCTTTATATATCATAATACAATATGATGAGAATAAATGATGTAATCATGGCTCCCTGCTGACACTAATTAGACAGTCATGACTGGAGAAGCCATTGTCCTTCTATTCAGCCATTCTAAATGGAGATAGGCCAATGATCCCTAATGAAATGAAATGAAGAGAT